>NC_088910.1:80129856-80745577 GCF_963576675.1 Euphorbia lathyris | reverse complement strand
GAAAATTTGGTTTGATCATAATAGAATGACACACAATGAGGAAAAGATGGGAACGATTTCTTTTGGGTCTTTGGTGTTCAGATTCTTAGAGAACAAACAAACAGTTGACTTGATGGTATCAAAAGGGACCATCATATCTAATGATCAGTGGTATACTCTTACCCTAAGTTTTTTCAAGCTCAACTATGATGGATTTTTCACGGAGCAAGAGGATAATTGTACAGTTTGGTTTATTTTTCGTGATAAGGATAGAGAGGTGATGATGTGTGGAGTAAATCCCCATAGCCTTTTTTAGAATATAGAGCATGTTCAATTGCTAGCCGTTCTAAATAGGATAATTTTTTTCCAAAGATTGTGGGTTCAGGTTGTTGGAGATTTTGGTAAAATGGCTCTTTAGCCTTTGCTTGTCTTTTGTGACTTTAAGTATCCCACATGGGAAACTTTTGAGATGGTTGAAGGGTTTATATTGGGTTGGACCAAAAGAGTTATTAAATTGTGTTTAGTGGGTTTTACAAAATAAACCACACGCGCTCGATCGCGCGACGCCCGATCGGACTGGGCTCGATTTTTATTTGGCCATTAAATATTTTAAACCTTTTTGACTATTTATTAACAAGTTAAAATCCTATCTCCACTATCCCTGATTTTACTCAACCATTACGTTTTTCTCTCCAAAAACGTTGTCCACTACAACGTTCGTTTTGTACCAAAATAAAACACGAACTCTAAAAGGTTCAGAGACACAGAAACTTTGCGATTACAATTTTTATCTCCATTATGATTTTCTTCTCTGGGCAATTAAATATTTTGCTATTCCAAAGCTTCGCCCTAGAGTGCACTAGTGCGATGCTCGCTGTGTAAACCTTGGTTGACGATCGGACTTCCAGATTTCACCAGAGTCTGCCGTAATCGTTTTCAACGCAGTGGTTCTGTCCACGACACAGCTTTACATTCCGAAAAGTTATTTGTATTCCTTCTTTAGTACTTACAATTTGAAAACGATTATTTCTGCCCGTCATCATGTCTGCTCTAATCTCAAAAAACATTCCCGATCTCTCTAAATTAGAGCCCTTAGACGGTCTGAACTACAAAAGATGGTCTCAGAAAATGCTTATATTTTTTGAGCAATTAGACCTTGATTATGTTGTTCTTTCTGATCCCCCTGTCGACCCAAACGGTCCTGCTATGTCGCTTATTGTTCAACAATACGATAACCAGTCTGCTAAGTATGAAAAAGATAACAAAACAGTCAGAGGACATCTCCTTAATCATATGTCTTACCCACTGTTTGATATATTTGTGAACAAAAAGTCTGTGAAAGAAATTTGGGTCTCTTTAAAAGATAAATATGGGTCTGATGATGCTGGAAAAAGAAAATATGTTGTTGGCAGGTGGTTACATTATCAGATGGTTGATCAGAAACCAATCATTGATCAGATTCACGAATATGAGAACCTTGTTGCTGAAGTTCTCAGTGAGGGGATGAATATGTGCGATATGCTTCAAGCCAATGTTCTGATGGAGAAGTTCCCTCCTTCCTGGAGTGACTTCAGAAACCACCTGAAGCACAAAAAGAAAGATTTCAGCCTGCAGGAGCTTGTTGGTCATATGCGAACTGAAGAAGCAAACAGAATGAAAAATAAGCAACTTTCCTCTATTTCTGTTTCTATTAATGCTAATGTGGTTGAATCTGTTGTGATTCCAAAAGACAGATCAAAAGGACATGCAAACAAGTCCCAAAAAGGCTTCAAACAGAATAAGTCTTTCAAGCATGGAAAGGTCCAAAAGTGAAAGGTTGAATGCTTTGTGTGTGGAAAACCCGGACACAGAGCATTTCAATGTTTCCAAAGGAAGAACCAACAGAATTCAAATCAAAATGCTAACACAAAGCCTACCGGACAATCCAAATTGGTGGAGAATGATGAAATCATTGCTGCTGTGGTGGTAGAGTCGAACTTGGTGGAAAACAAAACTGACTGGGTGCTGGATACCGGAGCTACCAGACACTTATGTTCAAACAGGGAGCTGTTTCATCATTTTGAGGATGTTGCTGATGGAGAGTGCGTCTACATGGGTAACACCACAACTACTAGTGTTGTTGGTAAAGGAACAGTCTTACTCAAATTAACTTCTGGAAAAAGTTTATCATTGAATAATGTTCTGTATGTGCCTTCACTTCGTAGGAATCTCATTTCTGGTAGTTTATTGAATAAGGCTGGTTTAAAAATTACTTTTGAGGCTGATAAGGTGATTCTTACTAAGAATGGGACCTTTGTAGGGAAAGGGTATCTAGGTGATGGGCTTTTTATCATGAACACTGTTTATGTTAACTCTGTTGGAAATAATGCAAGTTCTTCTGGTTCTGCTTACTTATGTGAGTCTTTGGATGTTTGGCATGGTAGATTAGGACATGTGAATTATGCTTCTATTAAAAGATTGAAAAATATGCATGTTATTGATATTGTCAATTCTGAGCATGAAAGAAAATGTTCTATTTGTGTAGAAGCTAAATTTGCCAAGAAGCCCTTTCTATCTCTTACTAAAAAAAGTACTGAATTGCTTGAATTAATTCATTCTGATCTAGCTGACCTTAAGAATTCCAATAGTATAGGTGGTAAAAGATGGTATATGACCTTTGTTGATGACTTTTCTAGATACACCAAAGTATATCTCTTAAGATCAAAAGATGAGGCTGAAAGTATGTTTCTAAAATATAAAATGGAAGTAGAAAATCAGCTAGATAGAAAAATAAAAAGGCTTAGATCTGATAGAGGTGGAGAATACGGAACTAATTTCCTTAAAACGTTTTGTGAGGAAAATGGCATTATACATGAAACTAGTGCACCATATACACCACAACAAAACGGTATAGCGGAAAGGAAAAATAGAACGCTTAAGGAAATGATGAATGCCATGCTGATTAGTTCTGGTATGCCTGATAATATGTGGGGGGAGGCTGTTTTGTTTGCATGCTATATTTTAAATAGAGTTCCTCATAAAAAATTAGACAAAACTCCTTATGAGCTTTGGAAGGGGTATTCGCCTAATTTAAATTTCTTGAGGGTTTGGGGTTGTCTTGCTAAGGTTGCTTTTCCATCTTTTAGAAAACCCAACATAGGGCCAAAAACTTTTGATTGTGTTTTTATTGGATATGCTTCTAATAGTTCTGCCTTTAGATTTATGGCACTAAATGACTATACCATATGTGAATCTAGAGATGCAGAATTCTTCGAAAATATTTTTCCTTTAAAGAAAAATCTTGTGACTGATGATGTTGGTCCCTCTAATACTGTATCTGCTAGTGATTCTCTTGCTTCTAGTTCCTTGGAAAAACATGATGAATGTGAACATGAACCTAGAAGAAGTAAAAGAAGGAAAATAGCTAATAGTTTTGGACCCGACTTTGTTTCCTCTTTTCTGCTAGAAAATTCAGATAGAATAGATGATGTTTTTATGTCTGTCTATCTAATAGAAGAAGATCCTAAGACATATAAGGAGGCCATGACCTCTGTAGATGCTAACTTTTGGAAAGAGGCAATAAAAAATGAATTAGACTCTATTATGGTCAATCACACTTGGGATCTAGTCTCTTTGCCTAAAGGGTCCAAAACTATAAAACTTAAATGGATCTTCAAAAGGAAAAGAAGACCTGATGGATCCATCGAAAAGTTCAAAGCTAGATTAGTTGCCGTAGGCTATAATCAAAAGAAAGGAATTGACTATTTTGATACTTACTCTCCTCTTACTAAAATTTCTACTATTAGAATCTTAATTGCAATTGCAGCAATACATAATTTGGTGGTACTGATAGGGGCGTTTCGTCCCTATCTTTTAGCATGATTTACGGATTAATTTTAAGAGAAATAAATAAGTTTAATTGCAAAAATAAAGTGTTTTTAATAAAATAGCAAAATAAAAATAAACTCCGTACTTTCGGTTAATTTTCCTTATTTTTGATTAATTTAGAAAATAAAATGTCAAGCTAACTCGGCTCTCGAGAATTGTATTTCAGGTACGAGCAAGAAGTGAAAATCTACCAAAATACGTGGGGCGTATCACTCCTCACGCGGGGCGTGGAACACTTAGTCAGAAATAATTGCCCTATCCACAGGTACCACGTGGGATCTACTCAGCAATACGCGAGGCGTATCAACAACCACGCGAGACGTGGAACATGTGTCAGAAATGATAAGCCTAATCCTGAAAGTCAGACTGCATGGTCTCCCTGAGTCAACTACCCTACGCGGGACGTACCACCTTACACGCGGGGCATGTAAGGAAGTTCTTCAATGCAAAAAGCTCAGAGACTCATTTACGTGGGGCGTGCCTCAGCTACGCGATGCGTAAATGACCCAATTCAAGCAATAAAATCTCAGAAACTCAAACACGCGAGGCGCATCCCAGTCTACGCGGGGCGTGGTTGAGACAACAAGATCTGGATTTGGTCCACATGCAGAAGATTTCTGACGGAATGGGCAAATACGCGGGGCGTACTCCACCATACGCGAGGCGCATCATGGGAAATCTGCAGAAAATCATGTTCCTCCATGCTTGTATCTTATGAAATTACAATTTTGCCCTAGCTTGATATGTATAAATAGGAGTGACTAGCACTCATTCATACACCTTATCTTAGACCTTGTATACACTTTTGATATATAATTCTTAAGATAGTTCTTGTTAGATAGTTTGAGATTTTAGTTTACATAGCAATTCTTTTCCACCTTGAGAGCTTGTTTGTTGATCCCGGCATTCCATTAAAGTTCCGTTCCATCTCCGTTCACCAAGCTCGAAAGCTCCACCTCTAAGTCCTAAGAGACGGCCTTGAGTCCGGTTAGCTAGTTCCGAGGGTGGATTCTTCCCTTTTCACTTGCTAATTAGCTTGTACTCTTCCTATGTACTAGGCTTGGTTGTATTTCACATTTACATCCTCCATATTTATGATTTATGATTCATAATCTCTTTCTCTATATTTGTGTTGATGTTTGCTACTTGTTTTGATACTCGTAATTGATTATTGTGTAGGAGAACACGATTTCCGACGCCATTCGAGCTATCTTTAGGGATTCATATAGGTGTTGCCTTACCGGAAGTGACGCTCCGGAAACTGTAGGAATTGACAAACCACGGAACTTACGGGCCCTAATTTCTGGTCCCAAGCTTAGACACGCCTTGACTAGGAACCACGTAGTCTAAGTACTTCACGGATCGGTCACACTACACGTAGTCATCATTACAAGAGTAAAACATTAACCATTTATATATTGAGAGTCATTGTTTGTCATATTTATAACTTATCGCCATCCATATCATTTCGTAGAGTTTTGTTATATAAACTTGTCTCACCCGTAGTTAGGAGTAGTTTGTAGTTGTTCCCTGAATCAACTCAAAGTATTCACTGCCTAGATAACGTATAAAACCGAGTCGTCTAATACTTGTAGTTATAAATCCCGTGGATTCGATACCCGGTCTTAACCGGATTATTACTTGATACGATGGGGTACACTTTCCCCTAAGTAGTGGCGTCTAGTAGAGATAGAGCATTTAGAAAGATCACATCCATAGTCGTAACACACTTAACATAATACATATTTCGTCGTAGAAAAGCTCTACCGCACGCCCCATCAAGTTTTTTGCGCCGTTGCCGGGGATTTATAATTTCTTGCAATATTAGACAAAAACGTTTTATTGTTAGTCTAAGCATTATTTTTGTGTAAATTGTTTATATATACTCTTTATACTTTTTACTAACAATATTCTTTCTTGTTTATACTTCATTTTATTTATTTATTTTATGCACACCCGATCTCGGAGTGATTCTCTCATTCCTATTGATCTTGAAATTGAACGTACTCTTTGTAGGATTCGGAGAGAAAAAATGGCAAACCTCAATAATGAAGCTAACCAACCCGAGGTCAACCAAAGGCCACCGGTGCAACCCGTGAATAACAACCGCAATGGTGGAGACATGCGCTCGATAATGGAGATTCTTGCTCCGCATCGTCCTCAAAACCGCAACGGAATCGTTTCCCCCACCATCCCGGCCAACACATACGAAATCAGACTAGCATGATCCAACTCATCCAACAGCTCGGCCAGTTCGGAGGGGAACCTCATGAAAACCCTAACGAGCATTTAGATAAATTTCTTATGTGTGCCAAAACTTCTCGGCAAAACGGTGTACCGGTTGAGGCCGTCCGACTAAAATTGTTTCCTTTTTCTTTGACAGGGCAAGCGTTGGAGTGGTTGCACTCGTTGGAGGCGGGTTCGATTACATCATGGGTGGAACTTGAGAAGGAGTTCCTTTCTTACTACTTCCCGCCCTCCAAAACAGTCAAGTTGAGGAACGACATCACTACCTTCTGGCAGATCGAACACGAAACCCTTCATGCGGCTTGGGCAAGATTCTGGAAGTTGCTTCGAAGCTGCCCGTACCACGATATCCCCAAGCACGATTTCGTAAGCACTTTTTATCACGGATTAACACCTACTAATCGTGCCACCGTGGATTCCGCAGCAGGTGGGGACCTGTTTAAGAAGTCGGCCAGTGAAGCATATGAGCTCATCCACGAGCTCGCAAGGAAAAGCGTGCAGTGGAAAGAGGATCGGCTTGCGGACCTTCGCGACATCAAACGTTCGTCGTAGAGAAAGAGGCTCCGAAAAGTTCCATGGCAGAAATGAATAAAAAACTTGACGCTTTGATAGCCCAGTTGAGCCTTAACAAGGTTGCACAGGTCCTGATGTGCAATCACTGTGGTGGAGACCATGATGGACTTAATTGCCAAGCTGGTAGTCCCTTCACCGGCGATACCGAAAATGTAAGTTACATAGGAGGCAATCAAAGGTACAATCCTAACCCGAACTCCTATCACCACCACAATAATAATAACGGCGGATGGAGGCCTCGATACCAACACCCGAACTTGTCATATGACAATAATAATAATGTGTTGAGGCCTCCATCCGACTTTGATCAAGAATATCGGGAAAACGGGCTAGGGCAATCACAAGCCATGCCCGATAATCGGAATGCTCTGCCTCCCGAAAATGTACATGGCCAGTTGGTCACGTCTTTGTTGAAGGATATATTAACCCGTCTTTCCGATAGTGGGGTGTTTTGCAGGGACCTTAGCCGCCAAGTAGCCCACTTGAATCGTCAGCAACAGGAGAGGCCACTAAGAACCTTCCCGGCAAACACCGAACAAAACCCGCGGGGCAAAAATAGGGAGTCCGGACAGGCGATAACGCTCCTAAATAGTAGAAGTTCAGACCCGTCGAGTTCCAACTCGGACAACTTGCAGTAAGCCGCCACATGAGAAAGTCGAGCTACTTCGACTCTAAACGTAGCATCGGTTTGAATTTCTCAAACCCCGTGTTTATATGTATCATAACCGTTTTTCAACTTATTTTTATTTATTCTTAGTTGTTCTCTCTTTTATGTTATTTTCAGTTTTCTCTCTTTTATGTTATTTGTTTTCTATTTTTATTTTTTACCTTTATTTTTATTTTATTTTTATAAATCAAAAGAAAAACAAATCCCACTTTTAATCCAAAGAAAATAAGCCACGCGGGACGCACACACCTATACGCCCCGCGCATCTGTGTCTCTGACCCCTTTGCTCGCAGTAGAAGGCATGTTACGCGAGGCGTTTACCCTTCCACTCCCCGCGTAACATTTGGCAATTAGTTGCCCCGAAATAAAAACCACGTGGAAGGACACGCGGGACGTGCCCTAGGGCATACCTCGCGTATCCTCGGGGAGTTGTGAATTACAACTCCTCATGGCAGCTTTTTCCTCTTCCATTCTTCCCACCACTCTCTCCTCTTCCCCAAAAAAATATTTCCCACTTCTCCACTCCACCTCTTCTTCTCTCCAATCACATCCCACCTTTTCAAATTCAAATCTCTTCAACCTCCCTCCATAATAAATTTTGTCTTAACTACCCTCTTAATTATAATTTAAAAAAACATAAAAACATTAAAAAGAATTGAAATAATAAAAACATTAAATAAGCAATTAAAACCCATAAAAATTAAAAAAACTCCTTAAAAACCGAAAAACTGCTCGTCCCACGCGGGGCGTACCCCCATTTACGCCCCGCGTCCTCACCCTTCTCCCATCAAATTAGGGTCAGAAGGTGCAATACGCGAGGCGTGCTCTCCTTCACGCCCCACGTACCGTGCTATTTGCATGTCAAATAACGGGCAGGAGGTGGGATACGTGTGGCGTGACCTCTTCACGCCCCGCGTACCCCTCTGGGAATCCGAGTTTTCCTTGGATTCCCCACTCCTCCTCTATAAATAACTCCCCTTTTCCCTTCTTCTTCCTCACAACTCATTCTCACTTCCCACAACCTTCCTACACACTCTCTCAATCCCTCACTCACACCATGGCTAGGCAAAAACAGGTTGTCGACATGCGCCCCCCGCGGTCTACTCGGGCTCGTACCTCCCGCACCCAAAATCAACAACCACCACCACGACCCGAATGGGACGAAACACCACCACTCACCCACCAATACCGGGCTCCCTTCCATTTTCTCACCGAAGAGGAAGCCCAATCCTACCAAACACTCTCCGCTGCCCACGTGATGGAGCTCCCATACATTGAACGTAGCGTTCTCGATCGCTACAACGTTGGAGGTGCCTTCGAGGACCGCCTCCGTGCTCTAAATTGGCTCGATCACTATCGGGCACGCCACCACGTCTACTCTTCGTTGGTCGTGGAATTCTACACCTCCCTAGAATCCAACAATGTTCCAGGAGCCGCCCTCTTCAACTTCCGCCTCCACAACCAACCTTTCACCATTGACACCCAATGGCTCCGCAATCATTTCACCAAACAAGCGGAGGCGGGCATTGCACATTGGCCCGAGGGTGTCTCCCCTCGTGATTTTTGGACCTCCATCATCGGGTCCGATGATTACGATATCTCCAACCTCCGCCCGGCATGCATCCGTGATCCAATCCTCCAACTTCTCCACCGCTTCATCTCCTTCTACTTCTCGAGGAAGTCCGAGTCCACCAAGGTCAATAAGCACGAGCTTTTGGCCCTTTATTGTTGTGTAAACGGCCTCAACTACGACCTTTCCTACCTCGTGGCCGTCCAACTCCACCACATGCCCACCCGAAAACGTGGGAGAATCGGGTTGGGCCATCTCATCACCATCTTCGCCACCTCCGCTCTTGGCGAGGCTGCCCTTGATCGCCTTCCAAGTCTTGAGCCTAGGCCCTTGGAGAAAAATGCCTTCAAATCTCTCAAACGCCCTACCTCCGGCCCGGGTGAAACTTCAGGGGCGGCCCACTCAAACGAGGAGGAGGGCTCGGACTCGGACATGGGCCTCAATTTCAGTCCACCACCCCTCCACGACTTCAACTCCCTCTATGCCCGGTTGGATATTTTGGAGGACAACCAATGCCGAGATCGGGCCCACTTCGACTCCCGTTTCGATGCCATCGATGCTCGCCTCGACGCCTCCGAGGTTCAAAGACGTGAGGATCGGGCCCATCTCGATGCTCGCTTCGATGCCCTCACCAACTCCTTCGCCTCTTACTTCAACATCCACGGAAATCCTCCTCCGCCTCAACCATAGTTTCCATTTTTTTATGTTTTCCTTTGTTTTGTATTCTCTTTTTCTTTTTCGTGTTTATTTTAATTCATTTCGTTTTAGGTGCGTCCTTTGTTATTTTTGTTATCTTTTTCTGTCTTTATTGTACTTTCTTTTCTGTTTTAATATATTTATGATTTCCGTTTACGTTTCGTTTGTTTATTTTTCTCAATTTCTGCACCATTAATAACCTTCACGCAGGGCGTACTCCCTTTTACGCCCCGCGTGATCGCCATTTTTCTTGTATAATTCGCTCAGAAACTCAAACACGCAGGGCGCCCTTCTTAGTGCGCCCCGCGTATTTGAGTCTCTGGTCAAAACGCACTTAAAACATACCTCTTACGCGGGGCGCCCCCCTGGGCACGCCTCGCGTAGGACCTAACCTTCAAGGGTCCCATTTCTAATTTACATTCCATCTTTATTTTTGTTTTTGTTTTTCTTCTCTTTTGCGTCGTCCTTGGAATAGACATCATTTTAATAACGCGGAGGGCCGTGCAACCCCGCACTCACCGTTTGTTTTGCACTAACAAAAACAAAAAACAAAAATAAAAAATAAACAACAAAATAATTAAACTAATTTATTGATTCTTTAATTTTTCCGGCACACTACCCCCTCGGAAATTAATTAAAAGTTCCGTTATTTGTCCTTAGATGTAAAGACATTAATACAAAGGATCGATTTTAGTAAGAAATTTTAGTCTTAATTCTGAAGCTCTAGAATTTATACGAAACCTAGGTTCGTACCAAACAAAAGCATTGAGTCCTAACCCATAGGTCATCTCCATAATGAAATTCAAAAAGGCAATAAAAACGGGATAGTTGAAAGTTTGACGAGAACTTGAACGTACACAATTAGCCCGAATTTTGTGAGGTAATTTTGAGCCTAAAAGAGTTCGCACGAGAACTCTATTTCTTTCACAATTTTTCGAGAGCTTTGACTTCACTCGACTCATAGAGTTTGCACCTAATACTGGGTTAAGTACACTTATTTTGGTTAAAATGGCAATAGATGATAAAACGGACCCACTTAGTCTAATTCTTTTCTTAAATTATTTTTTCTCGTTTTCATCAACCTCTAGGAAACCCCCTCGAGCCTATTAACCGAACTTTCTTGTTAATACCCTTCTAACAATTAACCCTTTTCCTCTTGTTTAAATACCAACAAAATCAAATCGCACCCAAAACAAGCCAAGGCCTTGATAAGTAAGCACCATAAGCTTTCGAAATCATTTTTGTGCCGCTCTCAAAACAAAAAGAAAAAGAAAAACACAATAAAGAGCAAAAGGCATTCTCAAGCTCAACCCGAGAAATTTCGAGTTATATTTTATGAACTTACTAAGGCCAAAACAAAAGCACGGTGTGATCATCAAAATGGTGTTTAAACTCGAGTTTCCAAAATTAACCACTAAAAAGCCACCCACATTACAACCCCCCTCCAGGTTCATTTTTAATATTGTCTAAACCGTAACATAGGAGGAAAAACCCGGATGAAAATGCAAACTCAAGGTGATCTCGAGTAAGTGCAAAGAAGAGTGCAAAAACACCGGCCCACCAAATTTGAGCGTAAGAGTGAAATCCCTTGGTGAGGTACTATCGGGTTCTCAAAAGATAATCGACCCCCGTTAATATTGCCTATTAAATTTGATCATGGAGGTTTCAAACAAGTTTTGGTCACTCATTTGTTTGCGTAAGTACTTGCCGAAAACTTTGCGTAAAACTTTAGCTTCGAAATCACGCACTTGGTAAAACCAACCGACGGTTTGTTTCTTAACAATCTCAATCCCTTGTCTTTCGATTTCTTTTACTCGAGGACAAGTAAAACTTTAAAGTCTGAGGAGGTTTGATAGGGGCGTTTCGTCCCTATCTTTTAGCGTGATTTACGGATTAATTTTAAGAGAAATAAATAAGTTTAATTGCAAAAATAAAGTGTTTTTAATAAAATAGCAAAATAAAAATAAACTCTGTACTTTCGGTTAATTTTCCTTATTTTTGATTAATTTAGAAAATAAAACGTCAAGCTAACTCGGCTCTCGAGAATTGTATTTCAGGTACGAGCAAGAAGTGAAAATCTACCAAAATACGCGGGGCGTATCACTCCTCACGCAGGGCGTGGAACACTTAGTCAGAAATAATTGCCCTATCCACAGGTACCACGTGGGATCTACTCAGCAATACGCGAGGCGTATCAACAACCACGCGAGACGTGGAACATGTGTCATAAATAAGGTATGCAAACTGAGGAAGTCATTGTACGGCCTGAGGGAAATGTTGTACCCGGTCAGGAAGATAAGGTATGCAAACTGAGGAAGTCATTGTACGGCCTGAAACAGGCACCCAAACAATGGTATGAAAAGTTTAACTCCACTTTACTTTCTGATGGGTATGTAGTTAATGGATCAGATACATGCGTTTATTCTAAATCATTTGGATCAAATTATGTGATTGTATGACTTTATGTGGATGATAAGCTTATCTTAGGCACTAATTTAGAAGAATTGAATAACACCAAAGCCTTCTTATCATCACAATTTGACATGAAAGACATGGGAAAAGCTGATGTAATTCTTGGTGTCAAAATTACAAAAACTGAAAATGGCTTTTCTTTAGGACAATCACATTATGTTGAGAAGTTATTGAAAAAGTTTGATAGCTTTGATGTAGTGCCAGCTAGAACACCCTATGATCCTAGCATATGTCTTACTAAAAATAAAGGACATAGTGTTTCACAAGAAGAATATGCTAAGATTATTGGGAGTGTTATGTTCTTAATGACTCATACTAGACCTGACATTGCATATGTTGTAAATAGATTGAGTAGATATACTCACAATCCAAATGATGAACATTAGAATGCACTTCGTCGTTTACTTAAATACTTGAGAGGTACCATGAACTTTAATTTGCATTTTAATAAATTTCCTGTTGTTTTAGAAGGATATAGTGATGCAAACTGGTCATCCAAAAATGATTTGGTGTGTTCCACTAATGGTTATGTTTTCTTTTTGGGTGGTGGTGCCGTCTCTTGGAGATCATGTAAACAAACCTGTATTGCACGCTCAACCATGGAATCAGAATTTATAGCACTAGAACTAGCTAGTCAAGAAGCATATTGGTTGAGAAGTTTATTAGCAGATATCCCATTGTGGGGGAGATCTAATGCACCTATCTCACTTCATTGTGATTCACAGGCAGCCATGGGTACTGCAAAAAACAGTGTCTACAACGGAAAGAAAAGACACATTCGCATTAGACATAGTGCAATAAGACAACTCTTAAAACATGGGGTAATTGCCTTAGATTTTGTGAGATCAGAGAAGAATCTAGCTGATCCATTCACCAAAGGGTTACCTAGAAGAATTGTTCTAGAAACGTCGAGGGGAATGGGCCTAAAGCCCACCGGTTAAAGAAAATATGGTGGATACCATACGTGGTCAAACGAAACCATACTATCTTTTTATACACTATATTTTACCCATTCCTATGACTTTTGATAGTGTGTGTATAATCCATAGCCCGTGGTGTGGTGGTTCATTTATATGAACTTGATGGATGCTCCTTTTGAGGTTGAGTTATGAGAAACTCTTAATGGTCTCTTATGGAGATCACCTACATGTGTGTGAAAGTGGGCCGCCTTCTATGAAAGACTTTGGGCTGTCTTTCTAGAGCACTCATGAGATCCAAGGTGTGCGCATGGCCATTAAAAGCGCTATTGTTTTTATTGCGGAACAGCAAAATTTCGTTTAAAGGTTTTCTTTACGTGTTGTGAGGGTCTCAGTTAGAGTTGTAGAAGTTCAAGAGCAATTCACTTCTAAAACTATAACATGTTGCCTCACATCAATATGTATCAATTCAATCGAAAGATATTGATGCTTAAGTTTTTAAAATCTGTAACTTATTGCCCATAAAAGATTTATTATTGTTCTTAAAACTGTTTTTCTATAAAGCCATTTGTGGGGGATTATTGGAGATTTTGGTAAAATGGCTCTTTAGCCTTTGCTTGTCTTTTGTGACTTTAAGTATCCCACATGGGAAACTTTTGAGATGGTTGAAGAGTTTATATTGGGTTGGGACAAAAGAGTTATTAAATTGTGTTTAGTGGGTTTTACAAAATAAACAACACGCGAGCGCTCGCTCGTTCGTTCGCGCGACGCCCGTCCGTCCCGACTGGACTGAGCCCGATTTTTATTTGGCCATTAAATATTTTAAACCTTTTTGACTATTTCTTAACAAGTTAAAATCCTATCTCCACTATCCCTGATTTTACTCAACCATTACGTTTTTCTCTCCAAAAACGTTGTCCACTACAACGTTCGTTTTGTACCATTATAAAACATGAACTCTAAAAGGTTCAGAGACACAGAAACTTTGCGATTACAATTTTTATCTCCATTACGATTTTCTTCTCTGGGCAATTAAATATTTTGCTGTTCCAAAGCTTCGCCCTAGAGTGCACTAGTGCGACGCTCGCTGTGTAAACCTTGGTTGACGATCGGACTTCCAGATTGCACCAGAGTCTGCCGTAATCGTTTTCAACGCAGTGGTTCTATCCACGACACAGCTTTACATTCCGATAAGTTATTTCTATTCCTTCTTTTGTACTTACACAGGTGAGTAGTACTTGCCTCATATAGTCAACTAGTAGTTGATAACATTATTCAGTCTAAGGATGCTAGTGATTAACCATACTATTAGAGAGGAATAAGGTAACTTTGATAGCTTATCATTCTGCTATGAAAGAAGCATGTGCAATGGAGCAACTCATTATCATGCTAAATTGGGTTTAACTCTTTCTTCTCCCATGTCCTTTTGGAATATTTTCCTTATCTTATATTAAACATATTTCTTTATCTTGATACAAGGTGACATCTTTATAAAAAAAAAGACTACAAATAAAAAAGAAGATAATTTCATATACATGAAGATTACTTTAAACAAATAAATTAAGATGTTGTTTGATAAAATAAAAAAAATTAAGAGTCTATTTGGTTCAACTGTTAGATTGCGGCTATTGTAATTAGTTGTTTCTGGTATCTATTTTAAGGATCCTAATTGGATTTCAGCTATGCAACAGGAGCTCACAGCCTTAGAGATTAATGATACATGGATCATGACGCTCTTACCATTAAGAAAGCCATTTTCTCCAGATGGGTTTATCGAATTAAGTATCATAATGATGGCACCATTGATAGGTATAAAGCTCGTCTGGTTGCCCAAGGTTTTGATCAACAAAAAAGAGTTGACTATTTTGACAGCTTCTCACTAGTTACCAAGATTGTTACAGTCAAGTTATATTTTGTTGTTGCAACTTCAAATCAGTGGCCTATTCACCATGTTGACATAAATAATGCTACCTTCATGGCTACATTGATGAATAATTATACATATTATGTCTTGGTACTTATACTATACTTCGTTTGATGTTTGTAAACTTTCCAAGTCCCTCTATGGCTTGAAACAAGCAAGCAAGGAGACAATGGAATAAAAATATATACTACAAATTTTCTTTCTCTTGGTTTCAAGAAGTCTATTCATGACTAATGACATTTTACTATGCAACAAGGTTCTGGTTTTCTCATCCTTATAGTATACGAGGATGATGTTCTCATTATTGGAACATCTGAAGAGCATATTTTCTATGTGAAACAAGCATTAAATTTTTCCTTTACAGGTAAAGATATGGGACAAGCCAAGTATTTCCTTGCTATTGGGTTAGCTAGATCACATAAGGGTATGTTTCTTTCTTAATATAAATATATCACTGATTTGGTTAAGGATGTTGCTTGCTTGATGAAGTGTTGTAGTTGATGTTGGGAACTTAACATAGAAAAACAAGACGGAAAAACTCATCTAGCATATTAATTCACCTGGGAGCATCAAGTATCTTAAAGGATGAATCAAAAAGATTTACCGCTCTCCTTGGAATGAGAGTCGATCCCGTTAATTTGAGATTGAGGAGTTGAAATGCGAACTCTTTTCACATGCAAAAGAACTTATGGAATCCATAGGGTGCTAGCACCGTCAAATACGATTGATCCAATTAATTGAATCAATTGAGTGTTTATTATTTTTACTTTTATAGAGATCTCTAAACTAACTTCCAAAAAGAGGCTTAACTTAGTTTTGTCCAAACAATACACTGTATATTACTTGAAACAAATCCTAAGTCTAGTAGGAAGGGGGTAGTGTTAGACGAGGTGTCGCGGCCTAATCTCCCGGGCGAACCGGGGGGTGGACAACCTCATGGCGACGTAAGCGGTGATTGGCGCCGAAAGCAACCAATCGTGGAATCAAGCTGCTCGGCAGGACCGGAGCTCGGAGATATGGAAGAGTCGCCACCCACGAATGGGAAAATGAACACTGATCCCTTGCGGGAGACCGGTGTGGGTTCGGGAAACTTAGGTACGAGCCGAGAAGGCTAGCTCCTTTCCGGAGAAAGGCTACTAGGCACCCCGACATCGCCCGGTTATGAACCACCGGCCTCCTACTCAGCATGTTAGGCGATAACGGACTAATCGTATACTTCTTTAAGTTTAAAATTCATTTGAAACCTTTTCTTTCTCTTTTTAGAAACCGTTTTGAGCATATATTATTGGAAAGCCACATTAGTAAAGAATCACCCATTTATATTATACATACACAGAGAGGGGGGAAGAAAGAAGTGGTTTACGACTTTATTTAAATGTCATGTTGTGTGTTTACTCTATGCTAACTCATTTCCCCAAAACGAGTTCCTTTACATGGTTCGCACCTTAATCGTCGTTGGAACGATTTAGGAGCGTTTTCTGAAGGATGAACTGGATATGGACAGTTCCAATAAGATTTCTTTCTTGAACAAAAATCCATTTTTTGATTTATTTCATCTAAACCCCGCTTGATGAAGTTCACCCGAATCGCCGTTGGAACGACTCGAGTGTTTGAAAACGTTAGGATAAAAACCTTTTAACAGGAAAACATGATTAAACATACAAGTCAATTTTATTTTGTACAAACCCTTTTAGAAAATGATTCAAAAACTCTATTATTCATAAAGAAAACGATTTTAATTACAATGTTCGCTTAATCCGCCTTTGGAACGGATTAAGGTTTTAAAACGTGATGTTTTGGAACCAATTTAGAAATATTAACAAAAATAACTCCATTTATTTACATTAGGAACCTCTAAAAATCCATTAGTGTAAATGATTAAATTGAAAACTCTCTTTTTGTGATTTATTTTCCCCTCTTACTTAATGGACTCTTTACCTATTATGATTATAATAATAAACCCATTTAAACCAAGATTCACACTCAAATAAAGCCCATTTGAAACCCGGGCCCATGGATGGGCCAAAGGAATAAAGAAAACAATTTAAGCATATATATATATACATTTAAATCAAAAAGAGAATATGAGAATGAAAGTTAATAAAAAAGGAACTATATAATACATGTATGAAAATACTAGATATAATACATTTATACTTTAAAAATGTGAAAATAGTAAATAAATCTCATAAATAAGAAAATAATCCTTTATCCAAAATAGTTTCGTATAATAATCAATAACATAACCCATATACCCCAAAACTACATATATACATAACTAATATAGTTTTAAATATCAAAAATAACATATACCAATATCTACTAATTATTTCCCAAAATGCCCAAGTAAATAACCTTTAAAATAGGATCTAATATAACTCAAATGAATAAAAAAGAACATATATATACATATACTTATGTTTAAAAATTAAATAAAGAATGATATACAAACATCCTAAATAATTATATACACTAAATATCTAAAATAGTTTGAAAAAACATATATTACATAACTATACATATATATATTAAGGATTAAAAGCTTAAAAGTTAAGAAAAAGGGACTGAAATGGCATTTTTTACGTTTTGGCAGATTTACCGACGGAAAATCCGTCGGTAAACAGCAATTAGTGACAGAAATGGAAAATTACAGCAGCACTCCAATTATTTCCAGATTTATTCAAAAGCTTTAAATTAAATCTAATTCAACCGCCTTGGATTTCCGAACTACCAAAAATGGATCATAGTCAATAACGGAAGTTCCTAAAACGATGTTTTTTATTTTAAAACATTATTTGGAAATTTCTTTTAGATCCAAAAAAGCTTATAATCTCAACGTTTTTCGATACCTGAACTACCTTTTTATCGGATCATGGTTCGTATTGGGATATCAAAACGAGGTTTTTTATTTTAAAACAAAACCGAATTTTATTCAACACGAAACGAAAATTAAATAAATACGCTAATTAAACCTGACCGCCGAACGCGTGTTCCGCGCTGCCGGGCGCACACGCCTCGTGGCTGACGAGCGCGCATCCCGTGCCGCCAAGCTCGTGTCTTGCTCGGACACCGAGCGCGAACCATTCGTGGTTGGATGCGTGCGTCCGACAGACGTCGAGCGCGCGCTTCGCGTCGTTGAGCGGGCGTCCGACTGTCGTCGAACGCGCGCCAGCCGCCGCTAAGCACTCGCACCGTGCCGTTAAACATTCGCGAGCTATCCGATCGACAACAGCGACCGACTGTGACTTATTTATTTTATTTATTTATTATTATTATTTTTTCTTTTTGAAACTTTCAGAATCAATCGCTTCCACCGTCTTGTTTCCAGGTTTTCGTCACAGGTCCTCCGACTCGGTGTCTACAGTTGCCCCTACTTTTCTATTTTGACAGTGATGTGTGTGTTTTGAAAACGTTTTTTGCTAACGTAACACATGCAATGTAAAACATATAAAAGTAAAAGACACGTAAAGAGTAGGAGGAAGCATACCTGACCTTCGCACTACGCGCTCTGGTGTTGTTCTCTGATTCCTTCCGTCGTCGCCTCTGGAGCGGCCGTCGATGAATGTTCTTTTCTCGGAATCTAGCGTACGTTGGTTATGGGTAAGAATGGCTCAAAAGCAATTTCGGTCTACGACCGTTAATGGGATGGCTCAAAAGCAACTCAAGTCTGCGACCACGAGTAAGATGGCTCAAAAGTGACCCTGGTCCATGACCGTGGGTAAAATGGCTCAAAAGCAACTCCGGTCTGCGACCGTGAGTCAGATGGCTCAAAAGTAACTCCGGTCTGCGACCGTGAGTAAGATGGCTCAAAAGCAACCCTAGTCCACGACCGCGGGTAATATGGCTCAAAAGCGACCCTGGTCCACGACCGCGGGTGATATGGCTCAAAAGCAACTCCGATCTGCGATCGCGAGTCAGATGGCTCAAAAGCAACTCCGGTCTGCGACCGTGAGTCAGATGGCTCAAAAGCGACCCTGGTCCACGACCGCGGGTAATATGGCTCAAAAGCGACCCTGGTCCACGACCGCGGGTGATATGGCTCAAAAGCAACTCCGGTCTGCGACCGCGAGTCAGATGGCTCAAAAGCAACTCCGGTCTGCGGCCGTGAGTCAGATGGCTCAAAAGCGACCCTGGTCCACGACCGTGAGTAAGATGGCTCAAAAGCGACCCTGGTCCACGACCGCGGGTAAAATGGCTCAAAAGCAACCCTGGTCCACGACCGCGGGTAAAATGGCTCAAAAGCGACCCTGGTCCACGACCGCGGGTAAAATGGCTCAAAAGCAACTGCGGTCTGCGACCGTGAGTCAGATGGCTCAAAAGCAACTCAGGTCTGCGACCGTGAGTAAGATGGCTCAAAAGCGACCCTGGTCCAGGATCGCGGGTAAAATGGCTCCAAAGCAACCCTGGTCCACGACCGCGGGTAAAATGGCTCAAAAGCAACTCAGGTCTGCGACCGTGAGTAAGATGGCTCAAAAGCGACCCTGGTCCACGACCGCGGGTAAAATGGCTCAAAAGCAACTCCGGTCTGCGACCGGGAGTAAGATGGCTCAAAAGCGACCCTGGTCCACGACCGCGGGTAATATGGCTCAAAAGCAACTCGGGTCTGCGACCGTGAGTAAGATGGCTCAAAAGCAACTCAGGTCTGCGACCGTGAGTCAGATGGCTCAAAAGCAACTCCGGTCTGCGACCGTGAGTCAGATGGCTCAAAAGCAACTCCGGTCTGCGACCGTGAATCAGATGGCTCAAAAGCAACTCCGGTCTGCGACCGTGAGTTAGATGGCTCAAAAGCAACTCCGGTCTGCGACCGTGAGTAAGATGGCACAAAAGCGGGGATTGTCTCTGGATTCTTCTACAACACTGTTGTCTGTATTTTCTTACTGGAGCTAGCATCTCGAAGGTTTAATGGGAACATGTTTTAGTCTGAAATGATATAGACTAATGATTGTTTTTCTGTTGACTGTTGTCTGTATTTTGACTGGTGTCACTGTTCTATAAAAATTGACTGTTGTCTGGAGTTCATATCTTGACAATATTGGCTGCTGTCTAGGAGAAATGCAGGCTGAAACGGACTGCAAATCAGAGGTCTGTGCACCTAGTAATTAATTATTTACTTTTTACCTTTATGTCAAATCGTACCTTTTTCACTATTTACGGGAATGCCATTCCCTCTTACTATATAAGGTGGTGGGGTTTCATTTCAACCTCACACCTTCTCTCTCTAGACTTTGATTTTGGATTATTCTCGGGATGGATTTAGATGAATGGGATGGCACTAGAGGCATGGATGAGGTTTACGTAAACTTAGATAGAGTGGATCCCTTCCACGACCCTACAACGCATCTGAGCCGGACACGCTGCAATGAGGTAAGTAATTTCTCACTTTTATTTGATTCAAACTCCAGGCTTTAGCATTCCTATCCGAACATGATTTGCATGCTAACTTTTAGATTGCCTTAGAGGACTTTAGCTAGAAAACATGAATTTCTTCACTTACAAGTAACACTTGTTTATTTCTGTGTGAGAATGCGCGCTATATGCCTGTGAATAGTGACACTACGAATTTATGCATGCTAACAGTAAAAATAACGTGAATAGTAAAAACGTGAATAGTGACAACTCAACTAATGCACGTGAATAGTGAGAACTTAACTAATGCATGTGAATAGTAAACTTAACTAATGCACGTGAATAGTAAAAACGTGAATAGTGCACGTGAATAGTGAAAACTTAACTAATGCACGTGAATAGTGCACATGAATAGTAAAAAACGTGAATAGTGAAAACTTAACTAATGTACATGAATAGTAAACTTAATCTATGCTCCTTGTCAATGCAGACGAGAGTGGATTAAAGAATTAACTAAACCTTACATGAGCGACCCTAAGGGAGAGACTTTTACAGAAAGTTGGCCCTAATTGACCAGATGTCTCTAGGTTAGATAATGAAAGAATGCCTAGTCTTAACGCGTCCTCATTGATTGCATGCTTTAGGAACTGTATTTAAATTTTCTTGTCTTGTTCTTTCTTGTTTATTGAGATTTCTGGGACCACCGCCGAGATTCACTCGTGGTATGCTAGGCTGGGCGCCGCGGCGAGAGCCCGCGTGCGCGAGTTGGGCTTCGAGCCTTTTATTGCAGTGTTGCCCCGCACCAACGGGGTATGCGACCGCTTTGGCTTACGCGCCTTATGTGAGCGGTGGGTTGACTCGACCCACACTTTCCACCTTTCTTTCGGGGAGATGACCATCTCGCCCAGAGATTTTTCACTGTTGACAGGATTACGAGGGAGCAGCACTCCCGTTCCCTTTCATTTCGATATGATGCGACCACGGGTCGACCTCGCTAGGCTCGCTGCTTTAATTGGACCGGGAGTTCGCCCATGCGCCAAATCTACTCCGGCGAAGTTTATTTCCATCGCGAGCCTTTTGAGTCGGTGAGATTTTTGTGAGACCGACGATACCGACTTGGCGGTTCGTAGCTTCTTGGTATATACCCTGAGTGAGACGATTTTCCGCACGAAGGGCGGGAAGGTACACGCGAGTCTCATTCAGGCACTCAACGATCTGGATGCGGCGGCTTCCTATGATTGGGCGGGGGCAGGCTTAGCCTTTCTCTACAAGTTTTTGGATCTGACTTGCTGGAAGCGCAAGGATTTCGGTGGTTACACCTTCGCTTTGCTGGTACGCGACGCCTTTTTGACTTGCCCGTCTTATCTTCTTTGCGTCTTTCACACTCCTAATCCTTGTTTTTACCGTAGGTGTGGGCGTATGAGAGGCATATTCTTCCCAGCCGATCTCGACCTCGACCTCGACCGAGAGTACCGAGGCCGCCTTTCATGACCCGATGGAGAGATTTTGACTTGAGCGCCGAGAGGAGTCGGATGGTGCCGCGGCTCCTAGATTGGATCGACTCGCTGACCCTCAGACAGGTAGATTTTGCCTAGTCGTGCGAGATTTTTGTTTGAGTCTTTCTGACTTTTTCTTTGTGCATTTTTTTTAGATTAAGTTCAGGTGGGACGACCTCGACTTCGGTCCCGATTATACGTATGTATCTATGATCCAGGAGCAGCAGTATGTGCTCACCGGCCCCTGCATGCGGGCGTGGTATTTGGGGGACCGAGGCATCACCGGAGTTAGTGACGCACATTGGACACCGGGTGAGATCCCCATCTCTATGTTTGCGGTGCGGACCATGCCCCTATCGACCATTCGTCAGGACCTGACCCGTCGGTTCGTTGGTAGAGCGGTGTGGGTTCACTCCGGGGGCCGCGAGCTTTACTTATCTACTCTGCTGAGCGCGAGGGATGCCCCGGCGGCAGCGATGGAGGTGGATCCGGTGGCAGATGTATTTTCGAGGGAGGCTGTTGCGGCAGTCTTTGGTCAGGAGGAGGTCCCGGTAAGTGGTTCCGCCCCCTTCTCACTTTACCATTTCATTCATGAGACGTTTAGAGGTTTTTATTGTGTGTTTTTTTTGCAGGAGGGATCCTGGAGGAGTGCCCATTTATCTGATTTTTTTGACGGCACTCGAGCTCAGACGCCTGTGTGCGAGCAGCCCTACTATGTCGGCGAGTCCTCCAGCGCTGCCCGACCGGGGAGGTCTTCCCTAGGTGTGCCCCTACCAGACTACGGGAGAGACTTTGCCACGATTTGTTATGATGAGTTTGGGGCCGCTTATGCGGGATTCAAGGCGGCTCCTCCCATCTTCTCCTCGAGGGTCCCATTTGATCCCTCAGACGCTTCTCTGACTACGAGGGAGACCTGCACGGATTACGTGGGGCTATCTGGTTATCTCCGAAATCGCCTCAGCTTGCACTGCACCGATCACCTGGTGTGTATCATTATTTTTCTTTAGTGTAGTGGAATGTATGCATGTATGTATGATTTATGTTTGTGCCTACGCTGCTTCTTATTTTTATCTGTTTTTCCTTTCTTTTGCTTTAGAGCGATCTGCATGCCCACGAGCGGAGGCAGAGCGAGTTGGTGCGGGAGGCCGACGCCCGGGTCGGTCAGGTGTATCAGGAGAGAAATGACCACTGGTCAGGGATGATGCGACGGGAGACTGAGGGTCACCTTGCCGTCGAGGAGAGGGCGCGCGATGAGTCGATCGGACGCCTCGCTGCCGAGGAGAGAGCATGGGTCGCCGATGAGAGAGCACGAGTTGCTGATGAGCGAGCGCGAGCTACCGAGGAGGCACTATCTGCGGAGCGGGCATCACACTTGAGAGATTTTGAAGACTATTGGGATTTCCCTCCGTGTTAGGCTCGTTATGTATTGCTTTGTAGCTTTCATTATTGCTTTGTAGCTTGTATTGGAGTTTCCCCGCTGTATAGCTGATGTATAGGGAGTGGGGTGGATAGTAGGTAGGCTTTTTGTGAAAAGTAGGATAGGAAATGTATAACTCGTGATTCATATTACCATGCATTCAGTAGATTATGATGATTCCAATCATTCTCGTCAAATATATTCATGTCTTTATTTATTTACAAACAACAGAAATACTTAGTCTCTTATACATTGTTTTTGTAATTGCTCAAGTCATAACTATTGTTACCAGGACCCGCCTTTCGGTTTTCGGATCCCGGCGATTTTTCTCCTCTCCTTTTACTATCCCGGAATTTTTAAATGAGTGCCCTTTCGGGTTTTCACCCATTGGGATTTCCCTCATTGTTGCATAGGTCGCCCTTTGCGGGTTTTCAACCTATCGGGAATTTTTCTTTCTTTTTCTTTTTTTTTTTTTTTTTACGAAAAGTATTTCTTAAGCCTATCCAAGTTGGTAGGTTCGGAGAATTCCATGCCATCCATTGTAGTTAACTTCACCGCTTCTTTGCTTAGTATCTTTTTCACGACGAATGGCCCTTCCCAGTTAGGCCTAAACTTCCCCCTTGGGTCGGTGTGCGTCACACGGATCTGTTTCAGCACTAAATCTCTTTCTTTGATAGAGCTGGTCTTGACTTTTTTATTGAAAGCCCGAGCCATTCTTCTCTGGTATAACTGTACATGGTAAAGCGCTTCCATCCTTTTTTCATCAACTAGAGCCAACTGCTCACATCGCCTCTTCACCCATTCCGCCTCGGGAATTTCTGCCTCCACTGCGATTCTCAATGATCGCTTTTCGATCTCAATCGGCAAGACTGCTTCTGTTCCATACACCAAAGAGAATGGCGTTGCCCCAGTTGAGGTTCTAATTGTCGTGCGATAAGCCCACAACACGAGGGGGAGGTGCTCATGCCAATTCCGATGTGATTCCACCGTTTTTATGAGAATCCTCTTAAGGTTCTCATTAGCTGCTTCTACTGCTCCATTAGACTGGGGACGGTACGGAGAAGACCTGTGATGTTCAATGCCATATTCTCGGAAAAGATTCCTTACTTCCCCCTGAAACTGGACCCCGTTATCCATAATCATGTGATGAGGCACTCCAAACCTGGTGATCAAGTGTTTTTCAATGAACTTTCTCATCTGCTTGGATCCCAGTTTGCTAAACGACTCTGCTTCTACCCACTTGGTGAAATAATCGATGGCGACAGCAATAAACTTATATCCATTTGAAGCGTTAGGCCTTACTTCGCCGATGATGTCAATGCCCCAAGCAGCGAATGGCCAAATAGGTGCTAGCACATGTAGTTCCATGGCCGGAAGATGACTGCAATCGCCGTGGATTTGACAATCATGGCATTTCTTTGCATACTCGTTACAATCTCTTTCCATGGTGAGCCAGTAGAAGCCTTGCCTTATGATTTTCTTTGCTAACACCGCTCCTCCCATATGGGCCCCGCAAATTCCCGAGTGTACTGATTCCATTGCCTCGCGGGCTTCTCCCGCATCCAAGCATCTTAGTTGTAATCCATCCATGTGCCTTTTGTAAAGCAAGTCGTTGTGGATGACGAACTGACGAGCTAGCCTTCTAATCACAGCTTGATCCCTAGGTTCTGACTCTGCCGGATATGTTCCATCTTTCATGAAGTTCACGATATCGAAATACCATAGTTTTTCATCTTCCCCTAACAGCATTACATCTTCGTAGCACGGTTTGTGAGATCTTCTCAATACCAACGGTTTCGAAGCAAGATTCCGGGGATTGTCCCAAACTGACACCAAAGTGGCCAAGGCATCCGCCGCCTGGTTCTGTGCTCGAGGAATATGATAGAAACGACATTCTTTGAATCTTTATGCCAACCCTTCTAGCTGATCGAGGTACGGACGTAGTCTTTCTTCTCTTACCTCCCAGTTTCCTTGTGCCTGTTCGATGATCAACTTTGAGTCACCCCAAATTTCGACATATGACGCTCCCAGTGCCGCTAATGACTCTAAACCATAAATGCACGCTTCATATTCGGCCATATTATTGGTGAGAGGGAAGGATAACTTCTTGGCCATCGGGATCCTTTCTCCTTCCGGTGAGGTAAGTAGTACTCCTACTCCGGCTCCATTCGAATTAACTGCTCCGTCGAAGAACATTTTCCACGGTATAACTTCGATTGCGTTCAAGTGCTCATCGGGGAAATCATAGCTTATCTCTTCTTCCTCTGCATTCAGGGGTTGGTTGGCCAGAAATTCTGCCACGGCCCTCCCTTTGATAACCTTCTTCGTCACATATTCAATGTCAAACTCGGACAAAAGCAACAACCATCTGGCTAACTTCCCCGTTAAGGATGGAGTTCGGTATAGATACTTCACGGGGTCCATCCGAGAAATAATGATCACTTTATATGATTGGAAATAGTGCCGCAGTTTCTTTGTCAACCATACTACTGCCACACATGTCTTTTCGATCATGTTGTACTTGAGCTCGTACTCCAGGAATTTCTTACTCAAATAATACACCGCGTGCTCCACACCGGTGTCTCCCTCTTGAGCCAACATTGCCCCAATAGATCGCTCCTCAATTGCTACATAGAGGAGAAGCGGCTTTCCCAGTTTAGGCGGTCTCAGCACTGGCGGATTAGACAAATAGTTCCGGACGCTCTCCAGAGCTTGCTGACACTTATCATTCCAAGTAGCGGGTTGGTCTTTCCTTAGCAACTTAAAGATTGGCTCGCAGATTGCGGTGAGTCTCGCTATGAACCGACTGATATACTGAACCTGCCCCAGAAACCCTCTCACTTCCTTCTCATTTCTCGGCGCCGGCATCTCCTGTATAGCCTTCACTTTATCAGGATCCACCTCGATTCCCTTATTTCCGATTACATAGCCTAAGATTTTCCCCGACGAAACGCCGAAAAAGCACTTCTTCGGGTTTAACCTTAGCTTGAATTCTGCAATTCGGGCCAAAAACTTCTCGAGCGCGGAAAAATGCCCTTCTCTTGTCTCTGATTTGACCATCATATCGTCCACGTAGACTTCTACCTCCTTGTGTATCATATCATGGAACAGTGCTGTGGCCATTCGCTGATAAGTTGCCCCGGCATTTTTCAAACCAAACGGCATTACTCTGTAACAGTATGTCCCCCACTCGGTTGTGAACGAGGTTTTTGCTTTGTGCTTTTCGGCCATCTGAACTTGCATGTAGCCCATGAAACCATCCACATTCGTGTGTAAGACGCTTGACGCTGCACTGTCGATCAATACGTCGATATGAGGCAATGCGAACTCATCCTTGGGGCATGCCTTGTTAAGATCTCTGTAATCAACGCACATCCTCACTTTGCCGTCCTTTTTTGCGATTGGCACCACATTTGCGACCCAAGGGGGATAGTCGATCACTTCGATGAATCCTGCTTCTAACTGCTTCTTCACCTCCTCTCTGATCTTATCTGCCCATTCTGGTCTCATACGTCGGAGCTTCTGCTTTACGGACTTTGCTTCGGGGTAAGTTGGAATGCGGTGAGTTACGATAGATTGATCAATTCCCGGCATGTCTTCGTATGTCCATGCGAATACAATTTCGTATTTTTTAATTATTCTCTCGAATTCTTTTCTCTCTACAATAGTTAATTCTTGAGCAATTTGTATAAGTTTAGGATTTTCATCCGTACCAAGATTGAAAGTTGACATTTCTATTGCATTGATTTCAAATGTAGGCATGTTATATGAATGAGAATGCATGGAATGATCATGATCAACATCAAGCAAGTAAGCAAAATCAGAATTCATTTCATTGATAGCATGGGTGATTACATCATCTGATTCAAACAAAACAGTAATACAATTTTCATCATCAGGGTCTTCGGATTTCTCATGAATTTTGGAGGTACTAGGCTCATCTCCCGCTCCTGCGGTTGCTTTAATGGTGATGACTTGCTCCTCGGCATTCAAATCCAGCATCATAATCTCCTCGACAAAGCAGCTCGCCTTTCCTTTGCCCCAGTCGGCAACATCATTGAAGATTTCGAACCCCGGCAGAATCTTTCCTTCGGCGCTAACAGCCACTTCCGACTCATCATCAGACTCATCCCAGATGTTGATCGGAACCCTCTGATTGATACCTTCCTCGTCGGAGGAACTTCCCCAAACGTCCACGACCATCAGATCCATTATGTGAGGGACATTCGGATTTATGTAGGAAGGGTCCGACGATCCATACCAAGCCCAGCCTATCAGTTCTTCATAGTCCTTGAGGAACACTCCATTCATTCTTCTAGCCACGAGTGGAATAGCACCCTTCCGGATGCACATGAGTTGCTCCTGATCACTCAAGGTGACCCGACACGAGGCATACTTGAACCTCCATCTTCTAGCATAATCCACAAATGGTTCCTCGGGGAATTGCCTGATCCTTTCTAAATCTTCCAACGACCCTGTCCACGGAATGTACCTCTCATACCTCTGCACAAAGGCCTCCATGAGGGATCCCCAGTCCCCTTTTGTCTTTGCCGTGAGCATTCGGTGCCACATCAAAGCTTCTCCTATGAGTGTCTTTGGAAAATGCTGGACTAACTCACTTCGGTAGAGTCCCGCGTCAAACATGCAGGCACGAAAACGGTTTATGTGATCAATGGGGTTCTCATCTCCCTTATACTTAGACATGGTTGTTACTGCTTCAGGTGTCTCCTCTTCGGATAATGCAGGCATTTCCTCTGGACATTCCCGTGCGGCGTATTTCTTGATGAATCTCTTAGTCATTTTTGCCCAATCTGCTTTAACGTGCATTGGAAGAGACATGTACCACACTAGTGACTCTCCTGCCAGTGAGTTGCAAAACAAGCTCGTGATCTCCCCCTCTTTGAAACCTAGAGGACCCATAGCCGACAGATAAAAATGCAAGTGCTCCATGGGGTCCTTCCCTTCATTATACTTGCTGACAGTCAGAAACGGACGTTTGATAGGCCCAATTTGCATTGCGCTATATTCCCCTGCCCGTATTTTGTCTCTTCGATACTTCATCAAAAACAAGCTTGACACCAGTGACCAATCATGCTTAGTCGCGTCAGGTAGCGATTGAAACCACTTCAAAGGTTCGCCCACCAGCGAAAGATGGAACCATGGAGCGACTTCTTCCACTTTGTATGGTTCTCCAAACATAGCACACACGTATCCATACAAATGAGCTTCGGGGTCTTCTACCCCACTAAACAATTTCAACACAGGCATGATCCTCCGAGATGAGACTTCCTCGGTCTCCTCAGTTTCAGTTCTATCATCTATCACTTCTTCCGTTGGCTCCTCTTCCAAAGCCGACACATACAAACCATTTCCCACATTATTCTTCTAATCGGAGTCCAACAACTCCTCTACGTTCTCCTCGAAGGATTCCATCACTACACGTTCTGTCAAACCAACTCTGATCATGCTCACCCTATGATTAGGCAATGGATTACGCCTAGTGGAAGGGTTTGCTGACGAAGGATCAGCTATCTTTTTCTCCTCGATTAAATCCTGGATTTCGTGTTTCAGCCTCTCACAATTCTCAATTGTATGCCCATAACTGCTGTGGAACTCACAATACCCTTTAGCCTGTATCTGCGGAGTAGATTGAGCTTTGTTATACGGGGTAAGGGCCTTCAACAATCCCTTTTTCTGCAGACGCTCAAAAACTTTTGCGTAAGTCTGATCGAACTTGGCGAACTGCCTCTTTTCAATAGCATTAAGATCAAGCACTTTCACTGCTGCGGATTCCGTACTCGCGCTAGGCCCTCCGGCACTATATCCAGACTTCGTCCACTTGGTATAAGCTTTCTTCGGCTCTCCATCCCCTTCAACAGTCAAGGCACAACTATACATCTGATTGAAATCCGTAAATGGCATATACCGCAACTCATTTTTGATATACGACAAAGTGTTGCCAACCACCATTCGAATCTAATCCTGCTCGAGCGGCTTTTGTTTCATCACTGCGGCCTTAGCCCTCCATCTTTTCACAAAATCAGAAAAGGATTCCCCAGCCTGTTGCTTAGTGCTCTCTAACTCTTTCAAAGTGACCTCCAGCATGGTGTTAAAGCTATACTGAGCGATGCATGACTTCGCTAATTCCTTCCAATCCCTCTTTGTTACCATCGGCAATGCATGAAACCATGTGAGGGCAGCCCCCTCTAGGTAGGTGTTAAACAACCCTAAGACCTGATCCTCAGTCAGGATCGTGTGCTTCATCACAGCAACATACTGATTCATGTGAGCGGTGGGATCTCCAGTTCCATCGAACTTTTTCATGTCGGGGAGATGAAATTTTAAAGGCAAAGTTGTTGCCGATAAACAATTCTTCAAGTTATAAAAGTCCTAACTTCCGGAACTTCCTCCGTGCAAGTCCTGCACCTCCTGCGTGATGTGTTGCTTCCATTCCTCTTCCTTAGCTTTCTCTTTTTCCAGCTGTTTTCGGATATAATCCTGATAATCCTCCTCATTTCCAAAGCGAGGGCCATCGTTCACCTCATTCTCAGCACGCTTACTACCACTCTTGTTGTCCTTCAGTGCTAGCTCAGCCAGCTGGGCCAAAATTGCGGCCAGCTGATCATTGATATTGTTCACAGAATTTTCCAATTCAGCCACTTTCTCGTCGGTTGCAGACATACTGACGGAGGACTGAGTATACCCAGACGAAGATGATTCAGAAGCCACAACTACCGATTCAGAACTGTCTACTCGTAGCTGATCAAACTGTCTGACAAGCCGATTACTCTCGCGAACCCACAACCGCTTAATGATGACGTCTGCGCGAACGGTATCCATTAGTATGTATGCATGATTTTATATGCATGATTCGTGGTGTGTGCGTTTATTTATTTACGATTATAAGATAAGAAGAACAAACGTTAGTTCTATTTACACGTATCACAACATCTCTCTTCCACCCTTATTCCTCCACACACTCGTTGGTCCAGGTCTCTTTCCTAGGATTTTGGTTTTTGGCTCACATTGTGGTCCAGGGGACGCGTGATGCCGTCGATTATTGCGGAAAAGTAAATCACCCATCAGACAATCCAATTCGTTTTTGACGTATCCACGTTCAGTGACTAAGAAATCGACCAAGTTGGATTGTCCTTTTAGAATAACTCGTCTTTTGTCCTTTCGCGAGACGCATTAATTCGGGTTTTGACTCCCTTTGAGCGCATCTCGGTTTTTAAACGTGGTACGCGTTATTCTTCTAGTCCAATTGTTCGTTATCATCCATGACTCATTCCCTTTTATTCACGTGGATTCGTGTCTCGATTTTTGGATTACAACGGGATCTTTTGGATCTATTGAGAGACGTAACCACGCGTTTATTTAGTGATGAAATCACTTTTGGATTTTATTTTAGGGAACGGACTCATCGCGTAACGCATTTGTTCTTAGCGTCGAGGATCCGTTTGCTCCTTTTTGCTACGTGAAAGACGGCGAGTCTTATTTTGAACGCACGGTAACCTTTCGGCTAGCAACAGTTCATTGTTCCTCCCAATCCTACGGGATATATCATCTTAGTGTGGTTATAGAAAATCAACCTTTCGTTAAATCGCGTGTTTGTTCGAAGCGAGGATATCACCGTTTTCTTTCCTTTAGGCGCGAATTTAAGCAAACACGTATATCGGGCCATATTTCTTACAGTTTTGGTAACGGTCGAAATGATCGAGTCGTTAGTCAAAACCCACAGTCTCGTCCATATGGCGCAATTATATGGTTTGGCTTAATTCGGCTTCGAGATTTTAAACGGGGTATACTCTCGTTCGAGGCACGTATTCAACGACATTGGTTTATTTTCTTTAACTACCCTCGGGATTGATATATATCGTAGTCTCGGAATGATTTTGGTCATTTAGTTCATTTTTCTTTTCTTTTATTTTCTTAGTCATCTTTACGGACACATCCATTTCTCTTAAGAATAACTCGAGGCATAATGTAAAAGCTCGTCTTTTATTCGGAAGGGACGGGCTACTTGTGCGAAACTTTTTTCGTTACAACAGGGTTGTTCGAAACAGAAATGTTCTTCGTTTTCGTTTCGTCATGATCTCGTTTTATCCCAACTTATTTAAACAATGTGAATAACGGCTACTGTTAATATAGTCTTTTGTATCGAGATGTAACTATCCTTAACACCGAACCGATTCATACTAATACGTGCTTACGTCATAACACATTTCCTGAACATGTGCCTTCGTCGGGACACCGAAAGGGACAAGGCGGGTTGCACATGTTCATTCATATGAGATGACTAAGTCGTCTTTAGTTCAAATTGTTTCGATGTTTTAGGGTAATTAGTATGTCGATTCACGAGTATATATTAACACATCGTCTCATTTTCTTTACCTACTTTAGGATTAGACACGTATCGTGGCGGTTTGAAAACACGAATTGATTCATTTATCACATCAAAAATAGTAACGGGTAATCCTATGGAAACTTCTAAGGCTACTATATGCTGACACGGCTGACCGCGGGACCTCACAGGACCGCACAAATTCGCCCCTAACGAATGGATGGGGACCCTTTGGCGCCTTACTGTAAGGGGGAACTTACACTAGCCTCTTTCGAGCGACGAATGGACTCTCGCTAGAGGTTTCGCGGAAATTACCCAAAGGGTTTGCAATAATGCACATGAATGCATACGAAAAGAAGTAAAACGATCCGTCCCCGTTAAGGGCTTAATACACGCCTTCCGGAATCAAATTTCTCGCTTCCCCAGCAGAGTCGTCACTTGTTAGACGAGGTGCCGCGGCCTAATCTCCCGGGCGGACCGGGGAGTGGACAACCTCATGGCGACGTAAGCGGTGATTGGCGCCGAAAGCAACCAATCGTGGAATCAAGCTGCTCGGCAGGACCGGAGCTCGGAGATATGGAAGAGTCGCCACCCACGAATGGGAAAATGAACACCGATCCCTTGCGGGAGACCGGTGTGGGTTCGGGAAACTTAGGTACGAGCCGAGAAGGCTAGCTCCTTTCCGGAGAAAGGCTACTAGGCACCCCGACATCGCCCGGTTATGAACCACCGGCCTCCTACTCAGCATGTTAGGCGATAACGGACTAATCGTATACTTCTTTAAGTTTAAAATTCATTTGAAACCTTTTCTTTCTCTTTTTAGAAACCGTTTTGAGCATATATTATTGGAAAGCCACATTAGTAAAGAATCACCCATTTATATTATACATACACAGAGAGGGGGGAAGAAAAAAGTGGTTTACGACTTTATTTAAATGTCATGTTGTGTGTTTACTCTATGCTAACTCATTTCCCCAAAACGAGTTCCTTTACATGGTTCGCACCTTAATCGCCGTTGGAACGATTTAGGAGCGTTTTAAAACCCCGCTTGATGAAGTTCACCCGAATCGCCGTTGGAACGACTCGAGTGTTTGAAAACGTTAGGATAAAAACCTTTTAATAGGAAAACATGATTAAACATACAAGTCAATTTTATTTTGTACAAACCCTTTTAGAAAATGATTCAAAAACTCTATTATTCATAAAGAAAACGATTTTAATTACAATGTTCACTTAATCTGCCTTTGGAACGGATTAAGGTTTTAAAACGTGATGTTTTGGAACCAATTTAGAAATATTAACAAAAATAACTCCATTTATTTACATTAGGAACCTCTAAAAATTCATTAGTGTAAATGATTAAATTGAAAACTCTCTTTTTGTGATTTATTTTCCCCTCTTACTTAATGGACTCTTTACCTATTATGATTATAATAATAAACCCATTTAAACCAAGATTCACACTCAAATAAAGCCCATTTGAAACCCGGGCCCATGGATGGGCCAAAGGAATAAAGAAAACAATTTAAGCATATATATATACATTTAAATCAAAAAGAGAATATGAGAATGAAAGTTAATGAAAAAGGAACTATATAATACATGTATGAAAATACTAGATATAATACATTTATACTTTAAAAATGTGAAAATAGTAAATAAATCTCATAAATAAGAAAATAATCCTTTATCCAAAATAGTTTCATATAATAATCAATAACATAACCCATATACCCCAAAACTACATATATACATAACTAATATAGTTTTAAATATCAAAAATAACATATACCAATATCTACTAATTATTTCCCAAAATGCCCAAGTAAATAACCTTTAAAATAGGATCTAATATAACTCAAATAAATAAAAAAGAACATATATATACATATACTTATGTTTAAAAATTAAATAAAGAATGATATACAAACATCCTAAATAATTATATACACTAAATATCTAAAATAGTTTGAAAAAACATATATTACATAACTATACATATATATATTAAGGATTAAAAGCTTAAAAGTTAAGAAAAAGGAACTGAAATGGCATTTTTTACGTTTTGGCAGATTTACCGACGGAAAATCCGTCGGTAAACAGCAATTAGTGACAGAAATGGCAAATTACAGCAGCACTCCAATTATTTCCAGATTTATTCAAAAGCTTTAAATTAAATCTAATTCAACCGCCTTGGATTTCCGAACTACCAAAAATGGATCATAGTCAATAACGGAAGTTCCTAAAACGATGTTTTTTATTTTAAAACATTATTTGGAAATTTCTTTTAGATCCAAAAAAGCTTATAATCTCAACGTTTTTCGATACCTGAACTACCTTTTTATCGGATCATGGTTCGTATTGGGATATCAAAACGAGGTTTTTTATTTTAAAACAAAACCGAATTTTATTCAACACGAAACGGAAATTAAATAAATACGCTAATTAAATAAAACGTGACAAGATAAATGAATAACTAAATAAATAAAAACTATAGCACAAAAATAAATAGAAGGAGAAGATAAATAAAATAAAATAAAAGAGTCTAGTCCTCGGTTAATACCTTAAATTTGGTATCTGACAGTCGAAGCCGATTGATTCCACGAGTCGCCTTCTTCCGTTTTTTATATTTTTTTAGTAAAAATTTAACTTTAGGAAATTCGGAATTTTTGAGAAAAAAAAATATTTTTCTCAAAAAAAATTCACTTTCTCTCTCTAAAAATGTTTAGAGTGAGAAAGGCTCCAAAATTCCCCCTCTTTTCATTGGGATCCGTGCCCCTTTTTATAGGGAAACGGGTCCCGGATCAATGGGCGACGCCCGAGTAAAATCAGGCGTCGCCCAAAGCCGTTGGGCGGCCGCCCAAGGCTTGTTGGGCGGCCGCCCAAGGCTTGTTGGGCGGCCGCCCAAGGCTTGTTGGGCGGCCGCCCAACACCACGTTGGGCTACCGCCCAACATTGTTGGGCGGTCGCCCAACTGCCGTTGGGCGTCCGCCCGACGCGGTTGGGCGCTCGCACCCGCCTACCGTTGGGCTTCCGCCTGACGCGGTCGGAAACTCGCTCAACGGCCGCCGGGGCGCGTCTTACGTCGTCGGGCATGCACGCCCCGCGGCTGTCGAGCTCGCGCTCCGCGTCGTCGGGCGTTCATGCGTCCTGACCGGCGAACGCGTGTTCCGCGCTGCCGGGCGCACACGCCTCATGGCTGATGAGCGCGCGTCCCGTGCCGCCAAGCTCGTGTCTTGCTCGGACACCGAGCGCGAACCATTCGTGGTTGGATGCGTGCGTCCGATAGACGTCGAGCGCGCGCTTCGCACTGTGCCGTTAAGCATTCGCGAGCTATCCGATCGACAACAGCGACCGACCGTGACTTATTTATTTTATTTATTTATTATTATTATTTTTTCTTTTTGAAACTTTCAGAATCAATCGCTTCCACCGTCTTGTTTCCAGGTTTTCGTCACAGGTCCTCCGACTCGGTGTCTACAGGTAGCCTAGTATGTTAGAATTAAGAAGGGATTCATTTAATTTAAGCTCTATTAAATTAGTTATCTTTCTTCCTAATTTGAGTAGAATTAGTTAGATATTTAATCTAACTAAACCTTAACATAAGTTATTTAATATATATATATATATATATATGAGATCAGGTGTGACACATTTCTTATGGTGTGACAAGCCTTATTGTGTGACAATGACCAATTTTGTAAGGGTATTGCTAAATACCTCCCCTAAATTACGGTTCACCGCACTGTTTTGACCATTTTACCCTTGTCATTTTTTTCCCCAAAACCTTCAAAACTCTCTCTATTTTTCTCTCCCGAGCACAAATCCCGGATTTGACAAAAATGGATCAAAGCATTCCCGAAGACAATGAGTTCGAACACGAGGTAAGATTACGGTTATTAAAAACGTTATTTAGGTTTTTTTTTATTTTGGTTTTGGCCTGGGCGGGTGGCGATTACCACCCGTTCCTTAGGCCGAACGGATGAACTACCCGTTCGGCCTAAGGAACGGGTGGTAATCGCCACCCGCTCCACCCATGGAACGGGTGGTACACGCCACCCACTCCACCCATGGAACGGGTGGTACGCGCCACCCGCTCCACCATTGGAACGGGCAGTACGCGCTGCCCGTTCAGGCCAAAATAGGCAGAAATTGCCCCGAATTAATTTCGAACGGGAGAAATAGCCCCGAAGTATTTTTTTGTAATTTTAATGTCAATTTTTCATATATTCAGGTACCGATAGAAGATTGGAACCCCGATAACATTGATTATAGTTCGCGTTTCATAACGGATACCGTTTTCCCCTCCGGTCAGGATGCTATTGATTGGGCAAAAAAGATAGCTATTCAGAATGGGTTTGAGATTGTAATATCTTCGCACAAAAATGGGGGAAAACAGAAGTTGTTGCGTTGTTCACGGGGTGAACGATATAGAGGTGTTGTGAAAAATGATGAAGATCCTGCAATTAGGAAAAGTAAAACTAAAGCGTGCCGCTGCAAATTTCAGATTAAAGCCTATCAACATGCAGACCTTTCGGGATGGGGGATAAATGCTAAGGCTGGGTTAACTGGAATGCATAACCATACAATGCGTATGTATCCAGAGGGAAGTCGGCAAATGAGCGGACTCAGTATCGCATCTAAACAAATTGTGCGTGATATGACTTCAGCTCAAGCAAAGCCTTGTGCTATTTTAGCATCAGTTAAAGAAAAACACCCAGAGGACAACTCAGTAATTAAACACATATATAATTACAGGGACAAAATGAGGAGGGACGCGTTTGAAGGTAGAGACCTGGCTAGTCAATTCTACCATATTGCTGTGGAGAACAAATATGTCAATTACACACAGGCTGATTCAGGTGTGATAACGCATGTGTTCATGGCACATCTAGAGTCAGTTGATATGTTCAGGACTTACCACTGGTACATCGTCATTGATTCAACGTACAAAACAAACAAGTACAAAATTCCGTTTGTTGAGATTGTTGGGATGACGCTAGGCAATAATAACTTCAAGATAGCGTATGCTATTGTTAAAGACAAGACCGAAGGGAGCTACCGTTGGATTTTGCAAAGGCTGAAGATTTTGCTTGGGGATGATCTGAACCCGACCGTTGTTGTTAGTGACAGGGAGCTTGGGTTATTAAAGCCGATACAAGAAGTTTTTCCACAAGCAGCGCACTTGCTATGCACTTGGCATATAAATAAGGATGTGGAAGATCGTGTGTATATAATCATTGGAGATAAAGGCCTTGCCTCTAAGTTCAAGAATGGCAAATGGAGAACAATATTAGAATCATTAACCATTGAGGAGTACGAGACCAATCTTATGATGATGAAGGAAAAGATGAGCAGGTTCAAAGGAGTTATCTCGTATGTTGAGGAGACGTGGTTGGTGCATAAGGAGAAGTTTGTTGTTGCTTGGACAAAGGAGTTCCTACATTTTGGCAACACAACTACTTGTCGAGTGGAGAGCGAACATGCTAGTCTAAAGCAATGGCTCAATACGGCAACTGGGTCCCTTGACACGGTATGGCAGAAGGTTCACAAGCAGATTGAATCACAAGCAACCAATATAAGGTATTTGCAATTTCTTCTACTGCGATTTTGGAATTTGCATTTATGGTTGTATCATTTCACTAACTAATAATAATTTTGTCTTCGTATGAGGTACATGCTTGAACAGTCCCGGCTTCGTCAAGCAGTCACTTTCGCCGGACGCCCATTAAGCCAACTTGTATTCAAAGTCTCTCATTATTGTCTGCAGTTGTTGAATCAAGAGTTAGAGCGCATGAGAGGGTTGAGCCATGAAGTGTACGTGCGTTGCGGTTGTGTATTGAGAACATCGCATCAGATACCATGTGCATGTGAGCTGAAACGAGCTTGTGATCTGGAACAAATGATCAGTTCTGAGAGTGTTCACGTGTTTTGGAGAACACTTTTAATCAATCATGGTGACACTGATGAAAATGACGGGCGTAATGATTTGAACGAGGAGCAGCGATATTTTAAGTCCTTAGTGGACCAATATAGAGTTGTTTTACACCAATATACATGAATGCAGATGGAAAAACGTATTATGGTTCTGAATTCGTACATTCCGATAAAATAGTTGGCATAATTAAACCATACGTCGAATCATACTACGACGTTGTAGGTGATGGAAATTGTGGTTTCCGTATGGTAGCAACTTACATTTTTGGTGACGAAGAAGCGTGGCAGACAGTTAGGCATCACATTCGAAATGAAGTAATTGCTAACCGTTGTCTGTATCAAAGATTGTTTGTTGATACTGTTGATGCAGCTCTTCGTAGAGTAAGTTGGGACGGTGCAGGTTGTACGCCGGATTATTGGATGATCGTTTGGGATGACTTGTGGCCGGTTGCTACAATGTACAATTCTTCTATCATGTTATTTGGCTTCTCAGGTGGGGACACATTAGCATTGTGTGGTACTATCTTACCATTGTATGCCGCATCCACTGCTACAAGACCATCACGTGATATTTGTATAGCTCATTTAGGGAATCACTGTCAGCACTACATACGTTTAAATTTATCGCCTAACTTTCCGGTGCCCCCTATAGTACACTGGTGGTTTGTGCACCGAGGTCAAAGCGTTGTAGGATGGGACCGCTTCTATCAGGATAGGGTGACACAGTGGACCAGATTGGCCCAACTTAGGGGATATTAGTATTTGATATTATGTGTGGTTCTGTAATGTTATAGGTTGAATTCTGATTAATTATGTGTGGTTCTGTAATGTTACAGGTGAATTCTGATGAATTATGTATGGTTCTGTAATGTTACAGGTGAATTCTGATGAATTCTGTATGGTTCTGTAATGTTACGGATGAATTCTGTATGGTTCTGTAATGTTACAGGTGAATTCTGATTAATTATGTGTGGTTCTGTAATGTTACAAGTGAATTCTAATGAATTATGTATGGTTCTGTAGTGTTACAGGTGAATTATGATGAATTCTGTATGGTTCTGTAATGTTACAGGTGAATTCTGATGAATTCTGTATGGTTCTGTAATGTTACAGATGAATTATGTATGGTTCTGTAATGTTACAGGTGAATTCTGATCAATTCTGATCAATTCTGATCAATTCTGATTAATATATTCGAACATGTGGTATTCCAACGGTTATATTCCAACGGCTATATTCCAACGGCTATATTCTCCATCTATAAAATTAAACAATCTTTCCACTTCAGTTATCCACATTTACTCTTTAAATTCATTTCAACGAAAACTCTCAAACATAAATGGCTTCATCTGATTTTACCAATGAGTTCCCTAATTTTCCTCCCGAGAAAAGCATAGTATCAACTTTGAATAAGTCTGATTGCACGACGAAGATGCTTGATTACCAATACTACGCAATCCGTGTATATGGAGAGACATTTGTGAGTCCAACAATGTTCCATCCTGAAACTCCATTTATGTTTTGCTTCAAGCTTCCGTCTGCTGGTGAGTTTCCAATATACTCACTACACATGCTATGGTTCTTATGTTATATGTATTACATGCCTTTTGAATTTGCTCTAGAGGAATGGTTGAACACTTTGAATGAAGGAAATATTCCTAGTCATATTCAAACATTTCTGAAGTGGTTTATGCCTATTGATGACTGGAAAGCTATGTTCGCCAGACTACTGCGTGATAATCAGAGGGGAATTATCCCTAAAAAAAATTTCAACTCCATCATCTTTTTAAGATGGACAGAGTCTGAAATTTCTCATGAGGTTCATCGAACTTGTCCTTACTCGATCGGGAAAAATTGGGATCGCTATAAATTAGAGGTTCGAGTACTACAGAGTATCAGCGCTTCAAAGAACGATTACCTGCCAGGACGAGCTTGGCCAAGAAATAGAGGAAATGCTCCATGGAACATTTTTCCTATGGAATATGAGACGAATATTGCAGAGGAGAAAGAGATATACCTTGCAATACAGTCAGGTGTACCAGCGACATCTTCACCAAACATTGACGAGTACGAAGAAGATAGTGACTAATGTCTTTTTTTTTCTGTTTATGTCGTTGTAATGTATTTTTTCAGTTTATGTCGTTGTAATGTATTTTTTCAGTTTATGCCGTTTATGTCGTTCTAATGTATTCTTAAATTTGCAATAATAACAAAACGTACCACAAAAAAAAACCAAATTCTGTCATAATAGTACTAAAATATCAATCCACCAAATTCAGTCAAAATAGTACTAAAATACTTCAAAATACAGTCATAACTCACTTGACCAAATGCCAAGCACCCATAATCTGCTCTAACGACTGCCTATATACAATCGTAGCATCCTCGTCCAGCTGACTCATGTGATCCAACACAGTTTCACCCCAGCCAGATAATCGACTAACCTACTGTAAAAAGTAAGGAACAAAAAACAAGGTTAATATCACTTCACATTTCAGTAAATATCATTCCACATTACTAGACCAGTAAAGAAAAACCAAAAATAACTTACAATCTCACTGTTCGAGCGAGTATAAACAGTCGGTCTGGGTGCAACAATCTCTGGAAGTAGACGAGGGTGTGAGTGACGGGTGTACCAATGCATGTACTGATCCTCACAATCTGATGGAGTATGTGTTGGAGTGAATACAGACAGTATAAGGACGGACGACTGGGGAAAAGAGTCCCAAATACCCTGCACCATCACAGCTGGCACCTCTACATGATACTTCAAACTGGTCCACGGGCGAACAGCCTTAGAAGGCTGCAATATCGGTCTAGGAATGGTCTGAACATGTCCAAGCTGTCGAAGGCATCACCCCGGCATGTACGGCTCGATCACATCCCGATACCGTATCCATCCAGAATATAGAGTCCTCGGGGTCTCAGTAATGGCATCAGGGCCATACGGCATCCACATGACCTACAGATGTATAAAATTACATTAACACATACAAGTAATACAAATTTGTTTTAATTGAACAGTATTTATAATTATATAGCAAGTATACCTCATCTGCTGTCAACACATCAAGCCGGGCACGAAATGCTCTCAGCCGCTCATCGCTCTTCTCCATCGATATAGATGACCACAACGAAGCCCTAGGAAGATCCGGGTCAATTGTAACTGCCTCTCGATGTGGCCTGAAGCAAGGAAAATACTCGTAAATCCAGGACTGGAGCAATGTCATACAACCCGTCATCTGCCCGCAATCTCCTCTGGTAGCAATACCAAGATGACGATATAGATATGCTAGTGCAGCTGATCCCCAAGAAAGTCCAACGGCTCCAGCCGCCGAGTCCTGCACCTCTAACAGACAAGAAGGTCGGATGCGGTCACCACTCTTGTCTACGAACAAGGTGGAACCGAGCATCAGCCACGTCCAAGCTGTAGCCTGGGTCTCAGGAATCCGATCACCTCCACAGTGCTCCATGACGGAAGCGGCTCGTATACCACCAGAAGCATAATGACGGGCATCTAACTGAACCCGAGTCATCCCAAACAAATCCATCACGCACTCCTTAAGCTCATCAACAGTCGCATCAGCAGTCACCATGGCACCATCTACGGGGATGCGCAATATCTCCCACACATCATGCATCAAAATGGTCATCTCGCCAAATGGCATGTGAAATGATGACGTGTCTGGCTGCCACCGCTCTACAAATGCCGTGATCAGAGCAGCATCTATATGACTGGGCCGACCAGTGCACCGCAAACGTTTGGCCCTTAGGCCAAACGGGTGGCGCGTGCGGTCCACCATAAGGTGGAGCGCACGTCTTGTACGCGTTCCACCTTAGGTGGAACGCGTACGACGAGCGATCCACCGCATGGTGGAGCGCATGCGCCGCGCGTTCCACCTTACGGTGGAGCGCGTGCACCGTGCGATCCACCATATGGTGGATCGCTCGTCCCGCACCATCTCCACCTAAGGTGGAACGCATAGTTCATGCGTTCCACCGTAGGTGGAGATGGTGCGGGTCGCCCGCCTAGCTGAAATTCTGGGATTTTAATCCCGATTTTCAGCCCGATTTCTCACGAATTCGTTACATTTTTTATGGAAATACTTACCGTAATACCCATGTATCCTTTGCCGATGCCTCCTCTTCGTGCCATCTCGTTTTAGGTCGGTATTTTTGAGAATGGAAAATAAGTTGAGAGGATTTGGAATTTTCAAAACTTATGTTTGAAATAATGAGAAGGGAAAAAGGGTCAATACAGGGCGGTGAACCGGAATTTAAGGGCGGTATATAGTCGCCCACATTTTGTAATTAACCAAAAGGAGGTGGCAAATTTGTAAATAAAAGGAAAGAGAAAATTGTTTTATTTTTTTTCTTTAAAATGCATTTTCCCAACTTTTCCAACCTCATTTTTCAAAAAATTTTATATCGTTGGACTCGTCTTAATTAGACCATCATTTTAAGATCCCAGAAGCTCGGGTAAAAAAATTCCTGTTGAACGAAATCCGGCGATCTGTTTTTCTATGAGAAAACAATGTCCAGAAAATTCTCAAAAAATGTAAAACATTATTCTAAGAGACTTTAATTCTTGACTCAAATTGAGATTCTTTACGGTTTAGTCCCAAATCAACGGAAATCCGGCGGTTAGATGGGCGTTTTCCGATAAAAAAAATCCGAAAGTGCCCAGAAAATTCTCAAACAATTTCAGAAAATGTAAAACATTATTTGGATGAACTTTAATTATTAAGTCGAAGTAAGATTTCTTACAGTTTAGTCCTAATAAAACTTTTTCCTTAATTTTATCCATTTTACATCCTTCAACAATTTATTGGGTCAAAACCGTAAGAAATCCAGCTTCGACCCAAGAATTAAAGTTTCTTAGAATAATGTTTTACATTTTGTGGAATGTTTTGAGAATTTTCTGGGCACTTTGTTTCTCGCCAAAAAAAGCCCACCGGGATTCCGTTCACCGGAATTTTTTTTACTTGAACTTCAGGGATCTTAAAATGACCGTCTAATTTAGACGAGTCTAATAGTATAAAATTTTTGGAAAAATGAGATTAGAAATGTCAGGAAAATGTATTTTAAAGAAAAGAAATAAAACATTTTTCTGTTGGAACAATATAAGTATTATGTTGGAACAAATGGTACACTGATTTGGAACAATGTAAGTAGGATAAAAAAACGTGTCTAGAAAATTATTAAAAAATTCCAAAACATGTAAAACATGATTTTAAGAAACTTTAATTCTTGGCTCAAAGCGATATTGCTTATAGTTTTGACCCAATAAATTGTTGAAGCATGTAAAATGGATAAAATTAAGGAACAAGTTTTATTGGGACTAAACCGTAAGAAATTCTATTTCGACCCAAGAATTAAAGTTTCTTAAAATAATATTTTACATTTTCTGGCATTTTTTGAGAATTTTCTGGACACTTTATTTCTCGCCAAAAACTGTCCATCCGGATTCCGTTCACCGAAATTTTTTTTACTTGAGCTTTAGGGATCTTAAAATGACCGTCTAATTTAGATGAGTCTAATTGTATAAAAAATTTCAAAAAACGAGATTAGAAATTTTGGAAAAATGTATTTTAAAGAAAAGAAATAAAACAATTTTCTGTTGGAACAAATGGTACACTAATTTGGAACAATGTAAGTAGGACAAAAAAACGTGTCCAGAAAATTATTAAAAAAATTCAAAACATGTAAAACATCATTTTAAGAAACTTTAATTCTTGGCTCAAAGCGAGATTCCTTATAGTTTTGACCCAACAAATTGTTGAAGCATGTAAAATGAATAAAATTAAGGAAAAAGTTTTATTGGGACTAAACCGTAAGAAATCCCGCTTCGACCCAAGAATTAAAGTTTCTTAGAATAATGTTTTACATTTTCTGAAATGTTTTGAGAATTTTCTGGGAACTTTTTTTCTCATCGGAAAACGCCTACCCGGATTCCGTTCACCGGAAATTTTTTTACTTGAGCTTCAGGGATCTTAAAATGACCGTCTAATTTAGACGAGTCTAATAGTATAAAAAATTTCAAAAAACGATGTTAGAGATTTCGGAAAAATGTATTTTAAAGAAAAGAAATAAAACAATTTTCTCTATCATCTCTTTCATTTTATTTACAAATTTGTCACCTTGCCCTTTTTAATTATCATCAAAACTACGTAGTTTTGTTATGTCACACAATAAGCTCCTTGTCACACGCTAACCCCTTGTCACACTGGATCTCACCCATATATATATATATATATATATATATATATATATATATATATATATATATATATATATATATATATATATATATTCTGATTAAATATTATTCTAATTAATATGTAATCAAACCTTAATATATATTAGGGAAAAATATAAAAATAAACCATACGGTTTAGTCCATTTTTAAACATAAATTATGTGGTTTAAAAGTTGATAAACATGTATCTTGTGGTTGATTTCGTTAGCAAATATAATCCAAATTGACTAACGGTGTTAAAAAAAGTCACATGACAGTCAAAGTCAATGGGAAAAGAGTTATTTTAATTCTTATATATGGACCTTGATGACCACGTAAATTTGGTCATTCACTGTTATATTTATGCTGATTAAAATTCTAGGATCGGGATTCAAAACATCTAATGACCAAATTTACGTGGTTATCAGGGTCCATGTAAACGCAACTATTGGAATCATTCTCTATTATTATTATTACTTAATGCTAATTTTCTATCCCAACTTCTCCTACTTATTATACAATTCACATTAGTAAAACCTTTAATCTTGCTCACAACAATATATTTGCGAACTCAACTTATTAATCAAATAGATTAAATATGTAGTATACAAATCAGTGCAAAGCTTAGCTAAATCTTCTCACCTTGCTTGCTGCCATAGAATTGTCTGCAAACGACCCATAAAAACAGTTCAAATCAGCAACAATCTGCAATTCTTTTTCCTCACCTACTTTCCAGTGATCTCGAAAATCATTTTTCCCTCTCTCTACTGATGGTCCACCCGTTGGGCTCCAGTTCCTCTTGAAAATCACATCTTTAACCTGTTGGGCTTTTCTGACCCATGAGGAGCCCAATTAGGGTTAGGCCTATGCTTTAACCCTAGGAGTATATAAGGGTAAGTTTAAGGGAGTTTTGGCAACCTAATTTTCGGCCAACACAAAGAAAGGAGAAAGTGAAAATCCATTCTTCTTCCATTTCGCCCAGCCACACGAAATTGCCCATAGCCGGAGATTGAACTATTGGATCGTTGTGAAATTTGGACAGGAGCTTCCTAACACCTGTTCGCTTGTTTTCACCGGAGCGATCGTCATTCGAGGCTTGGAAGACTAGTTCGTACCAGGGGCAGATTGTAGACAGATTTGTGACTTCTTTGAGGTTCTTCCTTTCTTTTGTGTTGTGATTGATTCCACACTTCTTGAGGGAAAATTCCAAGATTGTATGTTGATTGTGTATGCCTCTAGTGTTATCTATGGATGAACTTGTGTATTGCCCATTCTTATTTGATATAGTGGAAGGTTTAAGCGGACTACGGTCCCCGTGGTTTTTACTCCTTGCATTGAGGGGGTTTTCCACGTAAAAATCGTGCTTGTTCTTTATGTTTGTGTGGCTGTCATTTTACTACCGTTATTACTTCGTTTGTGTTTGGTTGTTGCTCTACTAATTAGTTTCCTCATAGATTCATTCAAGTCGGGAAAGGATTAGTAACGAAGGTTAATTCCGCATTATTGTTGTTACCGTTGTTAGTCCGTTTTTCCCATCATAACCTTTCCATTCACTTTATTGGAGAATTTCTGTTGAAACGGAGAAACTTAAATCGGAGTCGGAGACGGTTCTACAATTATTGGTTGTTGAGAGAAAAAAAAGAGGGACGTGAAAGGAAGAAAAGATGATGAGTTTGAATTTTAGTTTTTATTTTGGGATTTGTCGGTGATAATTAGATAATAAAGGTTAATTTATAAAATAAATATAAAGATCAAAATAACTCTTTTTTCTGTGACATTAACTGTTATTTGACTTTTTTTAACCCATGTTATCGTACTTTTGTGTAGTAAATCTCTGATTAGAACTCCGATCACCTGAAAACACAATAACCGTAAAAAAAAGGGCCGGAGACCGACGAACCCTCTCCGATGCTAAAGTAAGTTGATAATCGAGAGAATATTAAAGACTAAGTGAATAAAATTTATTAAAGTGATTAAGAATTAGATACCTGAATTTTGGAAAGGCTTCTACTATATAGATAATCACAGTTGTACCTTTGGACACGTGGCAGCTTATGATAGGTCAAATGACCCTATTTTGCGTGCCAACATGATTATGAGAGTGATGACCGTATATTTGGAGTCTAGTGTTTTAATTGGTCGATGTGTCCCTCGCAAATGTACTTTCAAAGCTGCCTTCGGCAATATGAAGATGACCGAAAGTCAATGCTTCGGCCGATGTCGTAATTCTTTTTTCTTGCACTGTCCAGGGCCCATCTGAATTCCTGGACCTTCTTGAGATCAACCCAAATAACTTAATACTATAACAACAACGTTAGTCAGTTTGGACTATGTTTGTTAATGGAATCAACCACACTGTATCTGCTTGTCAACTTTTAACCCATATAGTTTATGTTTGAAAATGACTTAAGCCACAATGTTTATTTTTGTACTTTTCCCTATATATTAATATAGTTAATAACTAACATATTAATATATATAACTGGTATGTAAATATATAATTAATTATAAACTAATAGATCTATATTTTATCCAATAAAATATAATCTCTAGTAATATCAACTCTATCCCCCAATGATTGTGTTATCTCAGTCCTAACTTTAATCCAATTAAATTAGCCTCTAGCCCAGAGCTCACTGTAATCAATAGCTTCAGAATTTATATAACCATTATACTCGTTCTAAGCTTACTCTAACTTGATATGGTCAAACTTTCTATGTGTGTGATCATGTAGATTCATTTAGACCTGGTAGTGAGCCGAACCCATCATTCGGCTCACAAATAATAAGTTTACTCTAGCAAAACGCTATGACTGTCCAAACTGAATGAATATCTCGTCCAAACGTAACAAGAACCTAATAGCAACCTTATGGTGTTTCTTGGCTAATGGATATATATGTTTAACATGAGGCACGGTCTCGTCACTCACATCTATTCTAAAGACATTCTTGATTCTCTGGCTAACTAATAAGCTTCAAATTAGCAGTAACCATATTGTCTTATTTGGGTATGACCGGCACTTCTCATATTTACCGATCAAATGGCTGGCAATATTCTCTCTCACGTTGGAGAATAATAATCCCCTCCGTTCACTCATGATTCCTTATCATGATTCAGAAGATAACTGACTAACCCATACATTGCACTGATAGGGATCAAAAACCTCTATCTATAAGTACAGTTTTTAGGGTAGTTTTACTTTGATTTTAGCAAATAAGCATGCACTTTTATGCATTTGTATCATTTATTTAGTTTTCGCGATTGCTTTACCATCTTTTTTTATCGTTTTTAGGCTTTTCTAAGTGTTTTTGGATGGAATCACATCAAAAACAGCACACACTTGAACTTCACCTTATTTATTTTGGCTAATTGATTCACCAAAAGGAGTTTTTACTCAAATCCGAAGACTGGTGGATCAATTTAGCCTTTGGACTAATGATTTTTGGATTTTGATGCGTGTGTGCAGGTCAGACACGGACGAAAACGGTGGAAATCACAATTCGGAGACCCCAAGTGCAGTTTCAGCGAGCTGGGCAAAACTAGCCCGCTGAGTTGGCCTTTAGAGGCCAACTCGGCGAGCTGGCCTGCGGAAATCAACTAAAAAGCTGATTTCTGGCCCCACGACTGTCACGACCCAACCCAGACCATGACCGGCGCATACATTAAGTTAACTTTAATCTATGCTAGCCTTAATTTTGAACTAATGAAAATTCCAAAATTAACTAGAAGAACATCAATCTCGTCTTAATTACATCAATAATTGTTAAAGGAATCAACTTCGCAAATCTAAACTTCAATAAACCAAAGTCTTCAGTAAATAAAATAAAACTAAATTATTAAACATGCTCCTTCAACATCAATCCAAGGGTTGCCTCAGGAACATGGACATTAATCTGAAATAGAAATATTCAACGTGGTATGAGATTTTCGTCTATACGAGCAAAAACCTCAATGAGCAGTAGCTATAACACACAATAAAGAAGGAACCAAAAGACAGGCTGATACTCTTAAATCATGACAATTATAGTTCAAAATATAGTATTTCAAAATTAGTTAAACTAAATGATCAATATAAAATAATCAAATTAAAATACTGGTAATCAATTGTCAAACATAATAGTGAAGCCTTTCAAAATATCAAAAATTAGAATAATTAGAAAATAAGGCAAAAGTTTTAAGACACATGGTACAGTGTAACAGGGTGCTGATACTGCACACCACCAGGGCCAGATAAATGGTAAGCGCGCTACCAATAACAGATACGGATAACAGATACTTGTCTTCACCGATCTTATGCATGATTCTAATGTTGACACAACTGACGACAAAACTGACAACTGACATCATGACTCGAAGACAGATGTAAAGTCCTAATGTTATGAAGATCGGTGAGAGGCCAGATAACAGATACAGATATATTGAGCACTTGTACCAGTTTGAAAACATATAGTATACATATATAAATCAGAAAATCATAACTGATTGAACGAATTATCATATTTCTAAAATAGAAGTAATAACTGCGATAAATCGCGTATCAGAAAGTACAAATCATATCAAATCAAATTTTAATAATTTAATTATAACTGATAATAAAACAAATCAAATATAAAGGTCTGTTTCCAGAATATACCCTCTAATACTAAGGATATTTAGTAAACATAAGGTTCAAATATACACTTTTATAAAGGAAAACATACGATCAATTCCCAATTTTTGATAAACGGTTTCCATTTTGATATTTCAATCAAACCCTGTCATGTACTATAATTACCACTCGCCTTATGTTTAGGTAATGCTAAGTCTAAAATATCTCGGCAGCTCACAACGCTCTATCACCCGGAGGAACAATGTTATCTTAATAAGAGAAAAATGTTAATAAATTAATCTAAGGCTAGGACCAAAACTTAGTTAATCCAGGTTAATAAATGGTCTAAAAATATATCAAGGCATTAACCAAAGAGTGCTGAGTATAATAATTCGAAAACCCAATTACATAAAATGCTCATTACAAAAAAAAAAAAAAAAAAAAAACTAGAAAGATTTAGATCAACAACACCCAAAATGGTGTGAACCCAAGTTTTGAATTCCATTTTTTCCCGTCAATTTCTAATAAAAAATGAATCAAAATTAACATTTGAATTCTATGGGTAATCAATTAACATAGGGACAAAACAGGGAAAGAAAAACAAAAGGATAGTAAAAATCAATTTCTATCTAGAAATTACGAATTTCAAATGGGTATTCACAAAGAAACCCAATTCTGTACAGATTAAGGGTGCCATGGGGGTTCGAACCTTAGACCATTTGTTTACACTCCAAATTACTTACCACTGAGTCAATTACTTTTTTTGTGTAATATGTGCCACGCTGATTAATATACCATCGCACTGTAGCTTTCATTGTTTAATATTTGACGCATGCGCTTATTAATATTGATTAAATATGCATAATAATGAATTATTAATAGAAAAAAAAAAGAAATGTGCATAATAATGAATTATTAATAGAAAAAAAAATGTGCAAAATAATGAATTATTAGTAGAAAAAATTCAAGAACATGCTCCAATTTCTTATTTATTTAATTCCTTTATATTTTGTAATTTATGTTATATAAGAAAATATTTTTTTTAAAACATACGTTATAACATATAATTTAACTTTTTTTTTGAAACAACATATATTTTAACTTTTAAAACGCGAACTATGAAGTTTAGAACGTACGACATATTTTTTAGAACATACGTTATGTTTTTTAGAACATGTGTTATGTTTTTTCGAACATGAGTTATAAATTATATTTTTGGAAAAAATGAAAAAACGATCCAAATATCTACTGATTTTTTTAGAACATTATACTTAATTTTTGGAACACAAACTACAAACTTTAGAACATACGTTATGTTTTTTAGAACATGTGTTATGTTTTTTCGAACATGAGTTATAAATTATATTTTTGGAACAAATGAAAAAACAATCCAGATATCTACTGATTTTTTTAGAACATTATACTTAATTTTTGGAGCACAAACTATAAACTTTAGAACATACGTTTTGTTATTTAGAATATGAGTTATAAATTATATTATAGAACAAATGCAAAAATGGTCCATATATTTACTGTTTTTTTAAACAACAATTGTTTTCCTTATCCATTATGGAGCGCGCTGATTAATATACCATTATCCATGTAGCTTCTATTGTTTAATATTAGACATATGCACTTATTGAATATCAATTAAATGTGCATAATAATAAATTATTAATAGAAAAAAAAAGAAATGTGCATAATAACGGATTATTAATAGAACAAAAAAATCCAAAAACATGCTCCAATTTTTTATTTATTTAATTCCTCTATATTTTTTGTAATTTATGTTTTTAAATGTTAAGGACGATGTTCTAAATAATGTTACATAATTCTAAACTTTATAATTTATGTTCTCCAAATTAAGTATAATGTTTAAAAAAATCAGTAAATATCTCGATCATTTTTGCATTTGTTCTATAATATAATTTATAACTCATGTTCGAAAAAACGTAACGCATGTTCTAAAAACATAACACATATTCTAAAGTTTATAGTTTATGTTCTAAAAATTAAGTACAATGTTTTAAAAAAAATCAGTAAATATCTGGATCATTTTTTCATTTGTTCTATAATATAATTTATAACTCATGTTCGAAAAAACATAACACATGTTCTAAAAAAACATGACATATGTTCTAAAAAATATATCGTACGTTCTAAACTTTATAGTTCGTGTTTGTTCGATAATATAATTTATAACTCATGTTCGAAAAAACATAACGTATATTTTCTTATATAACATAAATTACAAAAATATAGAGGAATTAAATAAAAAATTAGAGCATGTTCTTATATTTTTTTCTATTAATAATTCATTATTATGCATATTTCTTTTTTTTCTATTAATAATTCATTATTATGCATATTTAATCGATATTAATAAGTGCATGCGTCAAATATTAAACAATATTTAGAACATCGTCCTTAAAATTTTAAAACATAAATTACAAAAATATGGAGGAATTAAATAAATAAGAAATTAGAGCATGTTCTTGGATTTTTTTCTATTAATAATTAATTATTATGCACGTTTCTTTTTTTTCTATTAATAATTCATTATAATGCACATTTAATCGATATTAATAAGTGCATGCGTCAAATATTAAACAATAGAAGCTAGAAGTGCAGTGGTATATTAATCAGCGCGCGACATAACACACAAGAAAAGTAATTAGCTCAGTGGTAAGTAATAAGGAGTGTAAACAAAGTGCCAAGGTTCAAACCTCCATGGCAGCAGCATTTTTTTTAATTTTTAGACTCAAAACTACGTAGTTTTAGGTGGTTCTCACCTAAACAAGTGTCCTCACCTAAGAAAGGTTCTCACAAGAGCCTTCTCCTATAGGCTCTTGTGAGAACCCTTTCCTAGGTGAGAACCACCCAAAACTACGTAGTTTTGGGTAGAAAAATAAAATAAAAAATACTACTACTTGGGGGAGTCAAACCTATAACTCTATGTGTACACTGCACACAACTTACCACTGAGCCAATTGCTTTCATTGTAATTTATGTCGCGCGCTGATTAATATACCATTGCCTTTTAGCTTCTATTGTTTAATTTTGATGCATGCACTTATTAATATCGATTAAATATGCATAATAATAAATTATTAATAGAAAAAAAAAGAAATGTGCATAATAATGAATTATTAATAGAAAAAAAATCTAAGAACATGCTCTAATTTCTTATTTATTTAATTCATCTAGCTTCTATTGTTTAATATTTGACGCATGCACTTATTAGTATCGATTAAATGTGCATTATAATGAATTATTAATAGAAAAAAAAGAAACGTGCATAATAATGAATTATTAATAGAAAAAAATCCAAGAACATGCTCTAATTTCTTATTTATTTAATTCCTCCATATTTTTTGTAATTTATGTTTTAAAATGTTAAATATTGTTACATGTGTTCTTAACTTTATAATTTGTGTTCTAAAAATTAAGTATAATGTTTAAAAAACAGTAAATATATGGACCATTTTTGCATTTGTTCTATAATATAATTTATAACTCATATTCTAAATAACATAACGTACGTTCTAAAAACATAACGTATATTCTAAAGTTTATAGTTTGTGCTCCAAAAATTAAGTATAATGTTCTTAAAAAATCAGTAGATATCTGGATTGTTTTTTCATTTGTTCCAAAAATATAATTTATAACTCATGTTCGAAAAAACATAACACATGTTCTAAATTACATAACGTATGTTCTAAAAAAACATAACGTATGTTCTAAAGTTTGTAGTTTGTGTTCCAAAAATTAAGTATAATGTTCTAAAAAAATCAGTAGATATTTGGATCGTTTTTTCATTTGTTCCAAAAATATAATTTATAACTCATGTTCGAAAAAACATAACACATGTTCTAAAAAACATAACGTATGTTCTAAAAAATATGTCGTATGTTCTAAACTTCATAGTTCGTGTTTTAAAAGTTAAAATATATGTTGTTTCAAAAAAAAGTTAAATTATATGTTATAACGTATGTTTAAAAAAATATATTTTCTTATATAACATAAATTACAAAATATAAATGAATTAAATAAATAAGAAATTGGAGCATGTTCTTGAATTTTTTTCTATTAATAATTCATTATTATGCACATTTCTTTTTTTTTATAATGTTCTTAAAAAAATCAGTAGATATCTGGATCGTTTTTTCATTTGTTCTATAATATAATTTATAATTCATGTTCGAAAAAACGTAACACGTGTTCTAAAAAACATAACGTATGTTCTAAAAAATATGTCGTACGTTCTAAACTTCATAGTTCGTGTTTTAAAAGTTAAAATATATGTTATAACGTATGTTTTAAAAAATATATTTTCTTATATAACATAAATTATAAAAATATAAAGGAATTAAATAAATAAGAAATTAGAGCATATTCTTGGATTTTTTTCTATTAATAATTCATTATTATGCACATTTCTTTTTTTCTATTAATAATTCATTATTATGCACTTTTTTTTCTATTCATAATTCATTATTATGCATATTTAATCGATATTAATAAGTGCATGCGTCAAATACTAAACAATGGAAGCTAAAAGGACCGTGGTGTATTAAGCAGCGCGCGATATTATAAACAAAAAAAGCAATTGGCTCAGTGGTAAGTAATATGAAGTGTGGATGAAGAGACCTAGGTTCGAATCCCCTAGGTAGCAGTGTTTCCAATGTTTTCCTTGTATATTATGTCGAATATCGATTAAATGTGCATAATAATAAATTATTAATAGAAAAAAAAAAAAGAAATGTGCATAATAATGAATTATTAATAGAAAAATAAATCCAAGAACATGCTCCAATTTTTTATTTATTTAATTCCTTTATATTTTTATAATTTATGTTTTAAAATGTTAAGGACGATGTTCTAAACTTTATAATTTATGTTCTAAAAATTAAGTATAATGTTTTTAAAAAAAATCAGTAAATATATGGACCATTTTTGCATTTGTTCTATAATATAATTTATAACTCATATTCTAAATAACATAACTTATGTTCTTAAAAACATAACGTATGTTCTAAAGTTTATAGTTTGTGTTCTAAAAATTAAGTATAATGTTCTAAAAAAATCAGTAGATATCTGGATCATTTTTGCATTTGTTCTATAATATAATTTATAATTCATGTTCGAAAAAACATAACGCATGTTCTAAAAAACATAACGTATGTTCTAAAAAATATGTCGTATGTTCTAAACTTCATAGTTCGTGTTTTAAAAGTTAAAATATATGTTCTAACGTATGTTTAAAAAAATATATTTTCTTATATAAATAAAATATTAATATGAAATTTTATTAAAAAATATTATATGGACCTTTTTTGCATTTGTTCTATAATATAATTTATAACTCATATTCTAAACAACATAACGTATGTTCTAAAGTTTATAGTTTGTGTTCTAAAAATTAAGTATAATGTTCTAAAAAAATCAGTAGATATCTGGATCATTTTTGCATTTGTTCTATAATATAATTCATAACTCATGTTCGAAAAAACATAACGCATGTTCTAAAAAACATAATGTATGTTCTAAAAAATATATCGTATGTTCTAAACTTCATAGTTCGTGTTTTAAAATTTAAAATATATGTTCTAACGTATGTTTTAAAAAATATATTTTCTTATATAAATAAAATATTAATATGAAATTTTATTAAAATATGTAATATATTTTTATTTAAAAAATATAGTATTGGATTTTTTTTAGCATCAGATGCACTCAATAATATATAAATAAGAATTGTATAATGAATAAGCAGGCGTATTTTTATTTAAAAATTATAGTATTAGATTTTATTTAGCATCAGAAGCACTTAATAATATATAAATAAAAGAATTGTATAATGAACAAACTAAAGCAAGTGTATTTTTATTTAAAAAATATAGTATTGGATTTTTTTTTAGTATCAGAGCCACTTAATAATATATAAATAAATAAATTATATAATAAACAAACTAAATAAGTAGCCCAGCGGTAGATGAGGTGCGTGTGTCACTACGTCGTTTCATTTTGTTCTCACTTGATCCCTCCCATATATATATATATATATATATATATATATATATATATAATGTCTTCTCAAATAAAAAGTTATTGTAAAATAACTTAAGGAAAAATATATATTTAAGATAGAATTTTCATAACATTATATAACAAAATAATATTTCAAAGTACTTATAAAAAAAAATATTGGTTTAGCGTATAATACCAGCGAAAATGGTAAAAGACGATAAATTTGGGAGTAAAAAAAATTAAGGATATTACAACGACACATCCTTTTGACACTGGACTTCCTATTCATGTTCGAACACACTTTAAATTAGGTTTTGGGTCACTTTGTATCTATAAATAAGACCCCTTTCATATGTAATCTTTTATCTTTCGCTTATGTAAATTAGCTTAATCCTAACCTTGAGAATCCTCCCTCATTCCTTCTATCTGCCATTGAAGAACTTCATCACCAAGCTCCAAGAATTCATCAAGGTTGTTCATCCTTCAGTCCTAGGAAGATCTGCTTGGTCGATAGGTTTCCTGAAAGGGATTTTTACTCTCTTTTATTTCATATATGCTTTAGATCTTTCCTATGGATCCTAGGTTGATTGTAAACGTGTGACAATATTACTTATCTTTAATATAGTTTTCAGTGTTAATTTCTCCATATTCATTGTTATTGCATTGTGTTTATGCTTTACCTAGTTGGTTTAAACCCTTCAATAATCCAAATATCATCTAGGTTCATATTGCGAGTTGAATTTGATTATCCCTAATCGAAGAACCTATGAAATTGACAACTTCATAATTGGTAAGACCCAAATTCCTGAACCTTAGAGCTAGCTCGGCTTGTAACAAAGGAATAGCGGGCTAGGAACCCTAGAAGGATAAATAGGTTTAATCGCCTTAGGCCTAAGCAATTCAGATTAGATTATCAATTAAGTGTTAAATTAGGTTGAAAACAGTATTATCGTATCATTCCATTCACTTCTAGGTTAAATTACCTTGCTTAAGATCACTTAGGAGTAGGATTAACTTAGATAAAAAAAAAACTCAATCTAAACCCTCCTTATCGCCTAGATAACATTAGAAGCCTAGTAGTTTGGTACTTGCGGTATAAATCCTGTGGATCTGATACCTGGACTTATCCAGATTTATTACTTTATAACAACATGGTACACTTATCTCTTAGTGAGCCTTTGAGCGACAGCTCGGGACGCATCATGCACCAATTTACTTGCTTATTAGGCGATAGTAAAAGCATGGCGTGTCTCAACATAGTTCAAATGTGACGCAAATAACTTGGTATAATATATTTTTTATACCCGGACTTTATAATGTTTAAATTTTCAACCTAAAATCTATTTTTATACTTAAAAACTATTATATTATGTGCAGCCACATAATGTTTTGGTGTCGAGGCATTACTTTATGTGCCAATGCAGAATATCAATGTACTAATACTATTTTGAGGGGTTTAGTGAGTTTTTTTAGTCTCTATTTCGATGAGTTTCTATCAGAATTAATTGTTCATAATGCATACTCCTATTTCGAGAGACGTTTAGAGATTTCCTTTGTTAATGCAGTTTTAGTGTCACACCCGACCCAAAACGTCATCGGGTATGAACGGAAAATAGGATAACCAACTTCTAACAGTCAAAAGGCGAACCGATTTTCTCGTAGATAAAAATTTATTTGGACTACCTAAAGTTTTATTTAATTATTTGGCTTGGACTCGATAAGTCTATCAAGCTTCCTACGTATTACGGCCGTATATTAATCTTTAAATCGGGAATCAAAGCCACGTATGTAACCCCCTCATTTGGATCACATGATATCTCACACAATATCAGTCATAGACATTTTTCAATTCTCAATCATATAAACTTCAATCTCATAGAAATTTTACATATTATACATAAGAGAAAGCATTTATAATTTACAATACACGTTTAAGTCATTATCCTACACAGAGGATTTACAAAACAAAAGTACATTCACAAGACTCCAAAATGCCTAGATGAGAATGGACTGACACTGCTAGTGCGACCTTAAGCAAGAAGAACTCCACCTAACCTGTAAAATCTGTTTGCAAAGGGTGGGCTGCCTACTCAATAAAAATATTACACATATATGTATATACAAGTAATGTAAAGAGCACAAACCAAAATAGGTCATCAGTACCAAGTTAGAATTATCAATAGAAAGATATTCACTTGTTTCACTTATTATAGTAATACTTATTTTAGTAAGTAAGGCCTTGCTATACTTAGACAATATATATAAAATGGTCCTTGGGCCCAATCTGTATTCCGGCTCACTAAATTCGGAATACAATCATCTGTGCTACGGAGGAGTTACACTCACTCACGTACTCATATATCTCAACACATGTGCTTCCGGCTCACAATATTCGGATAGCACTCTCAACTTGGACCATTTCACATATCCATCTAAGCAAGCTCATATTTATTTATAATCCAACCATTATTCAGTTCCAGTATGTGCACAAGGCTTAACATGCCGTATTTACGCATAACACTGCAACATACTCAATCATAACACTTTCTTATCAATCATGACGTATCATAAACACTCAAACATTATCCACATCATTCACATCAGATTCAACCACATCTCACACTCAATAAGTCACAAGGCACAATACATTCATACACATATATAAGCAATATGCTTACCATCGCACTTGGTTCGATCTATTCAACACGATCGAGTGTGCGTTCAATTGCACCTTGCCCTCCTAATGTCACATAACATTGATACAATTAGACTTAACATAAACTTAATGAAAATAGAAACTAAGGAATGCTATATGATTTACAAGACACTAATGCCACAAAGTTCATGCAATCTAATCCTTTTGTCTTAGATCATCACATGACCTACTTGCACACATTCTGCCATAACTTTCTGTATATGAATCCAAATGCCCTGATTCTTGAACCTACTGACACTAGACATATATGGGTAGAACATATCCAAAATTCACTTTAATATCACTTCTACACAATATATGGCATGCAAAATGATTCGGTCCTGTTTCCAGCCAAGAAACAGACTATTCAGATTTGCATCTACCATAATTCACTCAACCTAGCTCACAATAAACACAATGGATTGCCAAATCCTTTTACAGACATATACCTCAAGTATTAAGGAACACTTTTGTATAAAGAAACTTTCTCCAATTCGGAATTTAAGATCCTCAAAATGCTACATCAACATGGCTGCCTCACATGACATTCAATTTCGAGGCAGTCATGATCCATCTAGGTTTTCTTCCTCTATATATGGAATTAAAGTCCCATATTTTACAGAGGGTTTCATAACACATATAGGAATATATGTTATTCTTTATGTATCTTCAAATTCGAACAATATCAATATGAAAAACAGGCTCCAAAATGACTGAAAGCAGTACCCTAGATTTCTGTTTAGGGCACTTGATACATATCTTTCATTTGGACAGCCTAAAACCAATGAAAACAACACCAAAACTCAACAAGCTCAATCACAACTCATCCACAACAAATCCTATGATCATACCTAGGTTTTTTCAGAATCTCCAACTCATAGAAAACAAGCTAAAACAACATACTAACCTTCAACTTGTGTCTATCACCTAGTATGCTTCCTAACTTGACTTGTTTGGCTTGAAAATGGAAGAAATTGGAAGAGTTTTGTTTGGAGGATGTTAGGGTATATCAAAGGAAGGTTTGCTGAAGTTTTGGTCGAAATTGTGGCTGGAAATGAGGAGAAATGAGTTGTATCAATCATTGTTAAAACAAAGAGGCATACTTTGTCTTACTTGAGTGACACCTCGTGCTTGCTCACAAACCTCCAATCCAGCCCTCCACAAATGTAAGTTAATCAATTTAGGACATATGAATTCATTAATTCATTCATTTAAGTCCTAACTCAATTAACCAATCGTTACATCTTAACGACACACTAATCGCCTACTAATCGCACGATAATCGCATTATGCATACAAAACTTCTACTGACAATGAGATGAATCTAAAATGTATGTATTCAATTATGAAAATATATATGAATGTGGGAAGACTCATATGTTAGGGTTTTGGGGATGTTACAGTTCTTCCCCCCTTAAAGAATTTCGTCCCCGAAATTCACTTACCAGAAGCTTCAAATAGGTAAGGATATTGTGTCCTCATATTTTCTTCTACCTCCCAAGTTGCCTCATCAAGTGTTTGATTATGACTCCATCTCACCTTAACCATTGGAATTTCACGGTTTCTGAGTCGTTTCATTTCTCGTCCCAAAATCTCTAAAGGTTGCTCACGAATAGTTAAGTCTGTATTCACTATTGCAATCTCAGGTTCAGGAATCATATGACTTGGGTCTGATCTATATCTTCTCAATACTGACACATGAAATACATCATGTATTAAAGACAATTCTGGTGGTAAAGCTAACCTATAAGCCAATGGTCCAACTCTCTCAATGATCTCATAAGGCCCAATGTATCTTGGATTCAACTTCCCTCTTCTACCAAAACGAACTATTCCTTTCCATGGGGATATTTTTAAAAACACTTTATCTCCAACTTTATATTCCATCTCCCTTCGGTGCTGATCCACATAGGCTTTCTGACGTTCCTGTGCAGCTTTTAAATACTTCTTTATGACATTGATCTTCTCAACAGTTTCCTGGACTAACTCAGGTCCTTCCAATTGTCTCATTCCTTCAACATCCCAACATATAGGGCTTCTACACGGTCTTCCATATAGTGCCTCATAAGGTGCCATGCCTATACTTGAATGATAACCATTATTATAAGCAAACTCCATAAGAGGTAAATGTATATCCCACTCACCTTGGAAATTAAGAACACAAGCTCTCATCATATCCTCTAAGGTCTGAATAGTTCTTTCCGATTGTCCATCTGTCTGTGGATGAAAGGCTGTACTGAAATGCAATTTTGTTCCCAATGAGTGTTGTAAACTGCCCCAAAATCTAGATGTAAATCTAGGATCACGATCTGAAACAATAGATATAGGTACTCCATGCAACCTCACTATTTGTTCCACATAAAGTCAAGCCAATTTATCCATCGAGTCTGTCTGTTGAACCGGTAGAAAGTGAGCAGATTTCGTAAGTCTATCCACTATCACCCATATACTATCGTGTCTACGCCTTGTTCTTAGTAATCCCATCACAAAATCCATAGTGATCCTCTCCCATTTCCACTCTGGTATGGTTAAAGGTTTTAGTTTTCCCACGGGAGCTTGATGCTCAGCTTTAACCTGTTGACATGTCAAACATTTGGAAACAAAATCAGATACATCTTTCTTCATTGTAGGCCACCAGTAAAAAGGTCTCAAATTTCTGTACATCTTTGTCATTCCTGGGTGCATAGCATAAGGAGAATTATGTGCTTCCTGTAGAATTTCTGATCTTAAATTTGCTACATCTGGAACACATAATCGACTACCTATCATCATAGTTCCATCATCTTCCACAGAAATATCAGGTCTTTTACCTTGTTGTACATGATCTCGCATTTTCTGTAAATAAGGATCATGCCATTGTGCTTCTTGGATCCTTTCTTTCAAATCTGGTTTTACTCGTAGTGTAGCCATCAAACCTGTTACTTCATTTACTTCTAACTGCACATCCATGGCTCGCATCTCCACTAGTGAATTCAAACTATAATTCTTCATACTAGCCACAATATCAACACTCTTTCTACTCAAAGCATCTGCAACCACATTAGCTTTTCCTGGATGGTAATCTATTGTACAATCATAATCTTTTAATAGCTCAATCCATCTCCTTTGTCTTAGGTTCAACTCCTTCTGTGTAAAGATGTACTTCAAACTCTTGTGATCAGTGAGAATCTGAAATGTCTCCCCATATAGGTAATGTCTCCATACCTTCAATGCATGGATGACTGCTGCCAACTCTAAGTCGTGTGTGGGGTAATTCATCTCATGAGGTCTCAGTTGCCTAGAAGCATATGCAATGACTTTCCCATTTTGCATTAGAACACATCCCAAACCTTGTCCCGAGGCATCTGTATAAACAACAAAGCCACCACCTTCAGAAGGTAACACTAACACTGGTGCGGAAGTCAATCTCTTCTTTAGTTCCTCAAAGCTTTGGTGACATTTATCATTCCACTGGAATACAACTCCCTTTCTCAGCAATTTAGTTAATGGACCTGCAATCAGAGAAAAACCCTCTACAAATCTCCTGTAATAACCAGCTAACCCAAGAAAACTCATAAGCTCTGTAACGTTCTGTTTATGAATCCAAATGCCCTGATTCTTGAACCTACTGAAACTAGACATATATGGGTAGAACATATCCAAAATTCACTTTAATATCACTTCTACACAATATATGGCATGCAAAATGATTCGGTCCTGTTTCCAGCCAAGAAACAGACTATTCAGATTTGCATCTACCATAATTCACTCAACCTAGCTCACAATAAACACAATGGATTGCCAAATCATTTTACAGACATATACTTCAAGTATTGAGGAACACTTTTGTATAAAGAAACTTTCTCCAATTCGGAATTTAAGATCCTCAAAATGCTACATCAACATGGCTGCCTCACATGATATTCAATTTCGAGGCAGTCATGATCCATCTAGGTTTTCTTCCTCTATATATGGAATTAAAGTCCCATATTTTACAGAGGGTTTCATAACACATATAGGAACATATGTTATTCTTTATGTATCTTCAAATTCGAACAATATCAATATGAAAAACAGGCTCCAAAATGACTGAAAGCAGTACCCTAGATTTCTGTTTAGGGCACTTAATACATATCTTTCATTTGGACAGCCTAAAACCAATGAAAACAACACCAAAACTCAACAAGCTCAATCACAACTCATCCACAACAAATTCTATGATCATACCTAGGTTTTTTTCAGAATCTCCAACTCATAGAAAACAAGCTAAAACAGCATACTAACCTTCAACTTGTGTCTATCACCTAGTATGCTTCCTAACTTGACTTGTTTGGCTTGAAAATGGAAGAAATTGGAAGAGTTTTGTTTGGAGGATGTTAGGGTATATCAAAGGAAGGTTTGCTGAAGTTTTGGTCGAAATTGTGGCTGGAAATGAGGAGACATGAGTTGTATCAATCATTGTTAAAACAAAGAGGCATACTTTGTCTTACTTGAGTGACACCTCGTGCTTGCTCACAAACCTCCAATCCAGCCCTCCTCAAATGTAAGTTAATCAATTTAGGACATATGAATTCATTAATTCATTCATTTAAGTTCTAACTCAATTAACCAATCGTTACATCTTAACGACACACTAATCGCCTACTAATCGCACGATAATCGCATTATGCATACAAAACTTCTACTGACAATGAGATGAATCTAAAATGTATGTATTCAATCATGAAAATATATATGAATGTGGGAAGACTCATATGTTAGGGTTTTGGGGATGTTACAATGTAGTTCTACCTATTTTATTAGGTAGTTCTCTTAACTTATTTACACGTTGATGAAATTAATATACTTCATTTTTTCCGCTACTACTATTCACAATATATTTAACATCCCGATTTACGAATCCGACTGAATTCGTCAATTTTTAACATGTTAAAAATTGAATTTAATTTCCTAATAACTTAACTTAATTTCAGAATAGACCAAAAACACTTATTCAGACCGTATAAAATTTATTTATTATTTATTTAACATACACGAATACTTTATCGATTCGACAATATAAAACTTAAACTTAAAAACCTTAAAATCACGTTATCAAATCAAATCACAGATAATTATCAATATCGTTATATCGGCATTTTATCAAAACAACTCGTAACCAATCAAATGTTTTATCAAACCAATTCGTAATCAATCAAACGTTTTATCAAACCAAATCCGTAATCAAATAAATGTTTTACCAAACCAGATTCGTAATCAATCAAACGTTTTATCAAACCAGATCCGTAATCAAAGAAACGCTTTATCAAACCAAATTCGTAATCAATCAAACTTCTAATCAATCAAGCTCGTAATTACTCAAACGTAAAACCTTATATCATAGTCAATTCATAACCGAAAACATAAAACCTTATATCAAAATCAATTCATAACCGAAAACATAAAACCTTATATCCATCCTAGAGTTTCTCCCCTTATGTATCAATTCATAACCACACATATCAATTCAATAACCACATAGTCGAGACGTCTTTTTAACCTTGCCTAATCCCGTATTGGTCTTACCCAACACTTCACTGTCAATACCCGACTAGGTCTTTAGACTGTGTACACAGGCCACGTTCCTCACTGAACATGGTCTTCAAATATCAAAACCAACCGTCCGGATTACTCTAGATGGATATATAAAAGGCTTAAAGTACTTTTTGGCCCCTGACTTATCCAAAATTTGTGCATTTGGCCCCTGACCTATTATTTGGTCATATTTGGCCCCTGACCTATCAAATTAGATAAAATTCAACCCATATTGAATGGAAAATTAACTGTGTTGGAAAATTAACAGCATTCACCAATACAAAAACGACACGTGACACATAAATAAAATTAATTTTCAACTGGAGATAACAACAGTAACTATTTTACATAGTAAAAAAAATCCTAAAAACTTTTTCTAGTGTTCCGATAGAGTGAAAATTAATTTTATTTATGTGTCATGTGTCATTTTTGTATTGGTTACTGTCGTTAATTTTCCAACAGAGTTAATTTTTCATTCAATATGGGTTGGATTTTATCTAATTTGATAGGTTAGGAGCCAAATATGACCAAATAATAGGTCAGGGGCCAAATGCACAAATTTTGGATAGGACAGTGGCCAAAAAGTGCTTTAAGCCTATATAAAACTCATAAGATCAATGATCACCACAAATCTCTTTCCAAAATCAAATTTCCAAATAATTCCATAACTACAAAACCAAATCATTTGCCTTCAATTAACTATTTCGCAAACAATCACAATTATTCAAAATAGTTTATAAACAAAATACCAAAATCATCTAAAATTAAATATTCTTTTAATATAAATAAAATTATTAAAAACTCGTATAAAATAACCGATTCATAACTTAATCCAACTTCAAGAGTTAAATAGCTCAAAATATTATATCGTTTAAAAGTAAATATTTTTATCGGACTCGAAACAAAAATTGTAAACTGAATAATTAATTTGAATTATGAATACTCTTGACTCGTTAAATTACTAGACGTCCTGTTCGTACTAATTTTATATCCAAATTATTCTACTAATTTTTTTATTATTCAACTTTACACCGACTTTTATTGGCAAATATCGACATTAGTCCTTCTAATTTATAACGTATTTAACTCGATAATTTAATGTCTCTAAAATGTTAATCAAACACTTTTACCAGGCTATTTTCGTACACTTTTATCGGACTATCGGAAGTGTAACGTGTAAGCTAAACTAATATCGTTAACTACGATCGAAGTTAGACTCTTGACACTACTACGAGTCTATCCGTACTAATTTTATCTTCAAATTCGTTGTAATTTTCTGAATCTATAAATATTTGAATTTTGACTATTTAAACTGACATCGTTAATTCCAACCGATTGTACGTTTAGACTTATGACGCTGCTAAAAGCTCATTAATACCGAATTAAATTTGACTTTAAAAAGACATTTATATTTTTATCCCGTAGTTAAAATTTGACGAAACTACCGGAACTAAACTTACACAAAATCATACCTAAAATATTTTAAAAATAATTTGAGTCTAGAATACAGTTACCGAATGTCGTCATCGATCACCGAGAATTCGTCACTGAAATGTCATCGGTCATCGGTATATGACATCGAAGCGAACACTTTCAAACATAATGAAACTAGTTTTTTTTTCCATTTTTTATTTGTAATCTCTTCCTCCCCCGCTCAATTTCAATTTGATTTCTATTTATATCCCCATTTGTTCACCTATATGTCAACTTATAAGTTATAGTGTCATGCATATACACATGGCAATGTAGTTAACTTTAATTAATTTTGAGACAAGTGTTTCTATATATCAACAAGTGTTTTATTACTCTTTGAATAAATGCCACGATTTTCCTTTAATTAATTTTTTTTTAATTATCATTTTGTTTAAATAACATAATATGTTATTAAATTGTAAACTATAACTCTATATTTGTAATTGAAAATAGTATTAGAAGAAAAATAGTTATTTTGATCCCTTTAATTTTTAACTTTTATAAAACTTACCCAATACTTTTAATTTATACATAAAAACATTAAATTAAACCGAATAGTGTATTTAAAAATCGTAATTAATTAATACTTCAAAATCTATATCGAAAATTTTTAGACATGGATGTGACATTTAGCCTCTATTTTTTTCTCACATTTTATCACTTAATATAATTATTTCATTAGAAAAAAAACTTAAAAAATTAGTAGAATTAAAATTCTAAATTTAACTAACTCTTATCCAAAATTTGATATCTTCTCTTTATAAATTGCTATATCTGAAATTTATTTTTGTCATATTACTTAATATTATTATTTCATTCATTTGAAAAAAATATATATTTAAAAGAAACAAAAGAATAAACTTCATACAACATTCATGATTATAAAAGTTTAGTGCATTGATATTCATATTCTGCACTGACGTATAAATTAATGGCCGACGCCAAAGCATTACGCGACTATGCAGAATATAATAGTTTTTAAGTATAAAAATAGTTTTTAGATGTCAAAATGTAAATATGATAAAGTTTGAGTATTAAAAATATATTATATTTTTCAGGGTTGATTTTGATCATGAGTTATTCTGACCCTTCCCTCTAACTTTAAGGGCTCGTTTGGTTCGCGGAATAGAGGGGAAATAGAATAGCCTATTCCTAAAGAATAGCTATTCCCACCTTTGGTTGATTTTTTTTATGGAATAGCTATTCCATGGAATCCCTATTCCTTGATTTCATGGAATAGCTATTCTTCAATTTAGGTTAGGAATAGTCTATTCCTAATATTATATTTTTGTAATTTACAAAATTATCCTCCATTAAATCCTCAATCTTCTCTCTAATCACTTTTCCAAATCTTATAAATTTTGGTAAATCCATAATTTATATCATATAAAACGTGAAAAATGATGAAAACGTTAAAAAATGTAAAAATACGAAAAATATGAAACACGAAAAATGTGAAAATGTTACAAACACGAGAATATGCAAAAAATAAAATACGCGAAAAACATGAAAACGTGAACAAATGCGAAAAACACGAAGACGCAAAAAAAAAACAAACACACGAAAAACACAAAATAGGAATAGCGCGAAAAAGTGACAAAACACGAAATATTAAAAAACGTGAAAAATAAAAACACGAAAATGCGAAAAAATACGAAAAAGGCTAAAACATAAAAACGTGACAATATGTGAAATACATGAAAATGCGAAAAACGCAAACAAAACACGAAAACGTTAAAAACAAAAAAATATGAAAAAATACGAAAAACATGGAAAAACGTGAATAACACGAAAAAGTAACAAAATACGAAAAATACAAAAACGCGAAAAAAAAACAAAAAGGGGAAAAACCGAAAAACTAAAACGTGAAAAATCGAAAAAATGAAAAATAAAACACAATAACATGACAAAAAGTGAAAAATACGAAAACGTGAACAAACGGAAAAAACAAGAAAACTTGGGAAACACGGAAAAACATAAAAAAAAACGTTGCAAACGCATTTGTCGTGTTTTTAACACTTTTTCATGTTTTCATGTTTTTCGATTTTTTCACGTTTTTCATTTTTTTTCACATTTTCGTGTTTTCCACTTTTTTCATGTTTTTGTGTTTTTTACGGTTTGCACATTTTTTTGTGTTTTTCCATATTTTGCATGTGTTTTTTTTTTGTGTGTGTTAACACGTTTATATGTTTTCGCGTTTTCACCCTTTTCCACTTTTATCTCATTTTTTTTCTTTTGTTTTTGTTTTTTTACCTCTCTTTTTTCGTGTTTTTACAATTTTTCCGTTTTCATGTTCTTATTGTTTTTTCATTTTTAATGTATTTTTCGTGTTTTTTTCGTCTTTGTGTTTCCCATTTTTCTATTTTTTATATATTTTTTAAAATAATATATATTAAATATTTGAACAATTTATAGTAAAAAATTAAAATTTTAAAATAAATAAGAAATTACATTTGAGGATAATATTGTCTTTTTAATAAAAAAATTATCTATTTCATTCTACCTTATTCCATCAACCAAACATAGGAATAGTAATTCCTAAGAATTTCTATTCCATTCTTTGTTATTCTATTCCTTTGGAATAACCATTTTATTCCATTCTATTCCACGAACCAAACGGCACCTAAGACTGAGCTGATACTCAAAAAATATTGAGTTAGACTAAATTGACATTTCATATCAATTTTAAGGGACAATTTGAACCTTTATTGAATATATATTCCACAGAGTAAAACGTATTATATGCAAGAAAATACTATTAAAGTAGAAATGAATCAGTAGTAAGCGCAAGTTAATGTGTAAAAGATTGTAATACTTGAAATTTAATTAACAAGATAAATAAATTAAGTGGATTACTAAACCCAGCCATGAATTCGCACCCCTAGCCTCGTAAAAAGACCAAACTACCCTTTACCCAAAATTTGAAAAAACACAAAACCTCTCAAATACCCTACACACTCTTTGATCAAATCCGGACTAATTTGTGAACCAAAACATGGAGTGTAACAACAACCGTAAAGGAAAAGCGAAAATAATAAGATTTACCGTTTTTGTTTTTTTTGATTTAAGTTAAAAATTGAATCTGTGGGTAATTTTTTAAAAACGTCGGAATCGCAGTCGGACGTATGAACATCGCGCCCGACCTACGGTTCCGGCGTATGAATATCACGCTCGACATGTGGTTCGGGCGTGAGGCTATCACGCCCGCACCATAGGTCGGGCGTGATATTCATACGCCCGCACCATAGGTCGGGCGTGATGTTCATACGCCCGACCTATGGTTCGGGCGTGATGTTCATACGCCCGAGGGGTTTTTGAAATGTTTTTTTTAAAAAAAAAATTATATTTACGTTTTAATTAAATTGTTAAATGTTTACATTAATTTGGGGTTTAATTTATATATGAAATTTTGATATTAATTCGATTATAATTTATATGTTAAATTTTTAGATTAATTTAGTGTAATTTTGTAGACGGAGCGGCCTACTATCGGGGGGAAATCCGTCCCGTCACCTGCTCGTCGTCTAGATATGGACTAGCGGACTAATTTTTTTACGGGTTTAATTCAACAACGGACTAATTTTTTTTACGTAACAGGTATTTACGGATTTAATTCAATAGCGGACTAGCTATTTTTTTTTGCTCTCCCGACACGCGGGCGTGTGACTATCACGCCTCACCGTGTGGTCGGGCGTGATAGCCCCACGTCTCACCGTGTGGTCGGGCGTGTAGCGATCACGCCCGACCACACGGTGAGGCGTGGGGCTATCACGCCCGACCACACGGTGAAGCGTGATAGTCACACGCCCGCGTGTCGGGAGAGCAAAAAAAATAGCTTTTTCCTCCCCAAAACCCATGAAAGGGTATTTTCGTCCTTTCACAGGGCTAGGGGTGGGAATTTGGGGCTGGGTTTAACAACACTCATTATTAATCCTATAAATAAAAACAGTTTGAGATTAGGATATGAGAGCTATATTAATTTGTTTCACAAAGAAAGTAATAGTGGTACTTGTTGTACAGGAGAATTACATACACCTACCTACTTCTATTTAAGAATGACACCCAAAACAAAAGAAAGTGTATATTATCTGTTAATGCACTACTTATTAAACTACAAACTGGGCACTCATTAAATTAAAATAACAAAAAGAGCACAAATAAATTAATATTAACCAACTCAATCAAGTAACAACACTGCTTACATAGGATAGGAGGAGATCTTGCAAAGGATTTTGCTTTAATTTTCCCCAAGAGAGATACTTATTTATACTACTTGTTTACATTGCAATCACTACCAAAATATAGCATAGCGTCCACCTTATGCTTATATACAACAAACAAATCTCTAGATTTTCTTAAGTATTAAAGGCCCGGACCACTACTTATCTTTTCAAACAACATTACTAATAGGATACGATACCAAAATTTACATGAATTTAGTAAGTTACTATTTTATTAAACAGATAACAAATCATTTTTCGGATTGACATGCAAGTTTTTGAGTTGGATTACATGCCATCTTAATTAATAAAAATACAATTAGGTCTATCACCTAAGATACTAAAATTATATTCGACTTGTAAATATATTTCATGAACTCAAAATAATATTTGCAAGTCAATGTTTTATTATATAGATTTTAAGTCAAATATGTGGATGGTCATTAAAATAGTAATACTAAGTAGGGATGTTCAAAATTGGATGAGATATTATAATCCATCCAACATAGTTTTTATAGGTTACAATATAGGTTAGATGAGTTGAATAAGTTATCAAACATATAGTAGATTGTTTATCCAAAATCATCTAACAATCCATATAACTCATTCAACTCATTTTAAGTCTCAATTTTCTAATTATGTTCGTGATTTACCTAATTTGATCGTTAAGAACATGTTTTTATTCGTAACTTCATATTTATAATTTTTACAAATGATAAAACTGGAAAAAAAAAAAAGAGGAATGCGAAAAAATGGGAAACTATCAAAATTGGAAAGATGAGAAAAATAAAAAAACAGAAAACAATTTAAAAAAGGTAGAGGGATACAGAGAGAAACTGAAAAAGAAAAAAAAAACAAAAGAAAAAGGGAAAATTGGAAAACAGAATAGCAAAGGAATACGAAGAAAAACAAAAGAAAAAGAGAAAAACGAAAAAACAAGAGAAAACAAAGAAAGTAGATACAGAGAAAATCGAAAATATAGAAGAAGAAAAAAAAACAAAAATAGAAAAACATAGAAAAAATAAAGAATACGGAGAAACGAGAAAAAAGAAAAAAACGAAAAAAACGAAAAAAAAAGAGGACTGGAGAAAAACGGAAACAGAAAAAATGGAAGAAAAATAGAACAAACAAAACTAAAAAACAAAAAATGAAAAATGAAGACAGAAAATGGAGGGATACGAAGAAAATTGAGAAAACTAAGGAAAGAAACGGGGAAAACCTGGAAAACGAAAAACAAAAGAGAAAATGAATGGAAAACGGCAAAAAAGGAAAAAATGAGAAAATAGAAGAGAACTAGCGAAAACAATGAAGAACGAGAAAACAAAACAAAAAAAAGAGGAGCAAAAAATGGAAAAACAATTACCATAAAATTTCAATTTATAGCAAGAAACCCTATTAATGTGGTTGAATCCTGAAAGTCCATGTGTCAACCTGCAACTATACAAAAGCAAAGTCAAAGGGAGGTCGTTGTACGACAAACTAGCTCTAAAATTTAAGTCAGTTTATGAAAAGACTAGAGGATGATCACAATCGGTAAACAAAGCTGTAATATAAGCTTAATAGAACGAAATGAATTCGTTCACCTCGAGCTGAGCTTACTCTATGTGTACTGATGTTGAGCTATAAAAGACAGTTATAGATTGTGGAGTGGAATGGTCCACGTGTCTCCTGGTTATAGGAGGAAGTGTGCCCAAATATTAGGACCCGATATCCCTCAAGGCCACTTGGCCTATTGATTCTTGGGTTCAGGTGACATTATGGCGACGACTGGGTCTAGTGAGACTTCTTGAGTAAAGTTTTAGTATGCAGTCATTTTGTTGTATTTAGTTGAGGAGACGTTACGTATTCTCTGTCTTTGAGAGTAGGTTCTGGCTTCTGCAGTGCTACGTGGCAGAGTTATATTTTCATGATATCAGATGTCCCCCAGATCTAATTTATCGTTCTTTATAATGAGAAAAAATTAGCTTCGCGAAGCGTTATACTTGTCATTTTCTGATAAATTGATGGAGTCGGATTTGAACTTTGTTACCTTTTTGGAAGTTTTTGAAAAATGAAGGACTGATAAAGAGGTTATACGGGTCCTGATGGTTGATTTGCCCTTCGTCCAACATTCATAAATGCAACTGTTGGGGCACGTTTTCTTGTACTTTTGTGCGCCTTTAGAATTGACGACAGTTTCTCCTCACGTGCCATGTGGCGTGTTTTGAGGGTGCGTGTCACAAGCATCTAATGCTTCTTTTTACACCTGTCGTTTCGGCTGTTTTCCCAACAGTATAAAAGGGTAGAGTTTTGTTGAGGGTTTCTTTTTACTCTTTGCTCTCTTTCTTGCCTTGCCTTTTTGCCACTTTTAAGTGTAAGTGTTCCATCTGTCTTCTTCCTCTTTCTCTATTTTCCATTTCTGCTTATGGCTCTTAAAAAACAAAACCATCCTCTGAAGCCGATAAGTCCACTAGAAAGGAAAAGGCAGAAAAGGTTTATCTACGCATTGAAGAGCATCCATCTATGCTGACTGCAGTGAAGATTAAGTCATTCTTTAAGGGTTATCTTGATCTACAAAGGATGGATATTCGTGCAACCGCCCCAACCTATCAAGTAGGGTCCCACTGCAAAGGTTACTTGGGTATTTATACCCAATATATGGAGATGGGACTGTGATTTTCCCTTATGAGTAGCATGGATAATATTTTGATAGAATCCACGCTTTAACCTTTCCAGATTTCCCCGAATGCATGGGTGGAGCTTCTTGTTTTCACCAAGGTTGCTCATGACTTTGATATTAAGTTGAACGGGGCCATATTTCGTCTTCTCTAGAGGCCTATGTTTAGGGTCATGGATGGCCTTGTTATTTGGGACATGGATAGGAAATGAACCACCTTTCTGACTAAGAAAAATTATAGTCATAAGGGGTTCAATATGAAGTGGTTTTGGCTCCAACAAGGATGACCCGGATAACTCTTATTCTGGTAGCTAGAGTTCACCATTTCATCTCTTCTAAATACATCAATGTTCAGAAACCCTAGAAAGGCAAACTTGAATAAGGGTTCTTAGTGACATTTTCATTAGTGCTAGCACACAAATCTATGTTTGGGTTTCGTTCATGTGGATACGAGTAGAGGGTGTTCATCTGTAAGATAGCACTAGATCCAACCATATCTTTGTCAAATGGATTCAAAACTTCTCTTCAATCAGGTTAGTGTCTTTATCATTCCCTTAAATTTAATTAAACGTGTGGATTATGTAATTGGCTTTTCGATTTTTAATTTTCGTTGTGTTAATTATATCTATCCAACCCCAACATCATCATCTTCATTCTCAATACCAGCAACAAACTCCTTCTCAATAGATATATTAAATTTCCTCTGTGAAATAATGAACTTATTAACATCATCAATATAATCTTCATCACCCTTGCTCTCATCAACACTATCAACACCCTCCTTAACATCAACATCATCCTCATTACCCTTAATTGTATTCTCATCCTCCTTCTTATCACCATCATTTTCATTATTACCACTTTCATTCTCATTATCGTCATCCTTCTTGACATCATCATTCAGAATGCCTCTGGCTTTAAATTTTTTCTCATCTTGCATATCAGCACCTTTCATACGTCTGAATTCACTCACATTATCCTCCTCAGACTCAATAACATTATTAACTTTATCATTATTCTCATGCCCCATATCAACATCCCTATCATCATCAAAAACATTTTTAGAAGCTACATTCATCTCAAAATCATAGGCTTTAAAATATGCAGCAACACTCTTAAATGAATTCCTTAAAATAATACAACATTTTAGAAAAATTAAATATAATACATTACAAAACTAAAAATGATAATCAATAAAACAAACGTCTTAGTATTTGCAATCGGTTTACATCACTTTAAGTCAATTTCAACCACATTCATGCACTTTCGATTAACTTCATCCAATTTGAACAAAAATATTCAAATTCCAACTACTTGCAGACAATTTCAACAAATTTCATCAAATTTCAACCACATTCAAACACTTCCAGTCAACTTAACATACTTTAAAAATTGCTTCAATTGGATGAAAATTAATACACACGCGTGCATGCACACACACACACATACATACATACATATCTTATTATTAAGATCATCAAACATCTTAAAAACTTTATCAAATAAATGCATTCATTCGATCACTTAAAAGCATCAATTGCATTCATTAACATCATCTTCACTCTTATATTATTAATTGAATGAATGAGAATGAATATTATTTGGATATTCTTATCACTTGAATACTTTTCAGAGAAATCACCAAAACGATCATAAATATTAGCTTTAATACCTTGCATTCTCTCAAATAATCTTTTACTTCCTTCAATTTTTTCTTCTCCTTTTCAGACAGAGAAACCTCAATCAACTTCATCTCTTCTTAGAAATCAAAACAAAAAATATGTTTAAACAAACATATGTTTTAAAAAACATACAAAAAACTTCAAAAAGTACCTTTACTGCATGCATTCAAAAGAGCATGCTATCGACGTCTCGTATATTAAAACCTTTACAGAATACAAATTAGGCATTCTTAGAGAAATTATATGCAGCCTCCTACAAAACAATCCTACTACTAAACATACATCTTAAACCCATATTTGAAAAAACAATGGGCACCCATAATGTGTACATTCTCAAAAGGTTTTCAAAATTAAATAATTAACCTTCAAAGACTGAATAGTAATATGGAACGTGTTGGTTATAATGATAAATAGTGATAGTGATGGGTATGTTGATGTTGGAAATGTGGAATGTGTTTGTTATAATGATAATAGGAATGTTGAATTGGTTGGGAGAAATCCATATGTTGTTGTTGATTATGCAAGGGGCCATGCTTGTAACTTTGAGAGAGACAATGCTTTCAAATTGAAAATTGATTTGCCTTCGTTTGGGGGTCATTAGATATTGAAGGGTTATTGGATTGGTTATCAGAAGTGGAATGGTTCTTTAAGCATACTGGTATTATGAAAGAATGGAAGGTTCGGTTAGTGGCTTACCGATTAAAAGGAGGTGTTTCGATTTAGTTGGACCAATTGAGAGAGGAAAGAAGAAGAGGTGGAAATGGAGCCAATTCGGTCTTGGCTGTGGATGAAGGTGATGCTCTAGAAATGGTTTTTACAATCGGAATATGAATAATACATCTATAGCTGATATCGAGGATTTTCACAAGGAAATAAGAAAGATCAAAAATACACTTCGGAACTCTTACGGCTTTCGATAAAGGCTAACTTGTCAGAAACTGAAAGCCAAAAGACTTTGAGGTGCCTAGAATGATTGAGGTACAATATCCAAGATTGGATAGGGACATAAATGGTGATCCGAGTGTAAGATTCTCAGAATTTAGCATTGAAAGAGGAGTCTCAATTGAATCTACAAAGCCGAGATAATTATCATCAGTCTAAATGAGATGATTTACTTACGGGATGTGTCTAAGTCGATGGATAAGGGGAAGCAAGTTTCAAGCTTTAGTGGGGTGAAGGCTCCAATTGTGGGAAAGGATTTGGTCAAGGATGTGAGACCTTTTAGGGGAGCACCACCATCTCCTAGGGGTAACAACCTTTATGGCAAGTCAACCCCCTTTAAATGCTTCCGATGTAATGAGTCAGATCATTGCTTTAATGAATATACAAATAGAAGAAGTGCCAATGTGGTGGAACAATATAAAGATGATTATGACGATGATGATGATGATGATGATCAGGTATTTTGTGAACCAATAGATGAAGAGGATGATGGAGAGTTTAACGACGGCCATGTCATGCATGTTGTGAAGAGGTTGTTGGTATCCAACCGGGTTAAGGAGGATCAAAAACATTAATTGTTCTGAACTCATTGGTTGGTGCAAGGGGAGAGGTGCAATGTGATTATTGATAGCGGAAGTCAAGAGAACATCATAAGCAATGCCACCATCCAGAAGTTCAGGTTGGTTGTGGAGGCCCATCCAAACCCATATATTGTGTGTTGGATCACGAGTGTGGGCGAGTTGAGAGTGAACTAAAGATGCAAAGTGTCGATTGCCATCGGGGACTACATATACGAGATTTATTATGATGTTGTGGACATGGATGCATGTCACTTGCTCTTGGGGTGACCTTGGCAATTTGATCATGATGCCATCCATATCGGGAGAAGAAACACTTATCGGTTCATGAAGGATGGGGTAAATTATGTTATCACCCCAATGTTGAGGGAGCCAACCCCCAAGAAGAAGGCGACTTTGTGTGTGCCCAACTCACAAGTCATTTACTAATGAGTGTGAGGAGAACCAACTCGTCTATGTGGTTATAGTTAAAAATAATAGAGGATCGAAGAGTGAAGAGGAGAGAGAAAAGTGTACGGACTACCATCATTGAGGGACATCCAACATCACATCGATTTGGTGTCTGGGGCAAGTTTTCCAAGCCTTCCATATTACCTCATGAGTCCGAACAAAAATGATATAATAAAGGAAAAGGTTGAAGAGTTAGTGGAAATGAGGTATATGCGGGATAGTATGAGTCTATCAATAAACGTTGCATGACATGTGTGTTTGTTGATAACTAAGCAATTAACAAGATTACTATCTGATACAAGTTTTCAATAGCGCGACTCAATGACATGTTAGATCAACTTAGTGGGTCAAAAGTATTCTCTAAGATTGATTAATAGTTATCATCAAATTCGAATCCAAGCCATGGATAAGTGACAACATTCAAGACAATGGATGGCTTGTATGAGTGGCTAGTGATGCCATTTGGGATGATGAATGCCCCGAGAACCTTTATGAGGTTGATGAACCAATTGCTCCATCCGGTGATCGAACAATTCGTACTGGTCTATTTCGATGATATCCTCATCCATAGCCAAACCTTAGAAGAGCATGTTGAGTATTTCAGGATTGTGCTAGATTTGTTGAGAAAGCACCAATTGTACGCCAACTCTAAGAAGTGTGACTTTGTTATAGAGAGTTTGATCTTCCTTTGGGTATATGGTTAGTGGGGACGGTATTTTGGTAGATGAAAAGAAGGTTTGGGCCATCCGGGATTGGTCGACACCTCAAAACATGGGGGACATTCGTAGCTTCCATGGGCTAGCAACTTTCTACTGGAGTTTCATCTAGCATTCCAGTTCTATAGTGGCACCCCTTACCAAATGTTTGAAGAAAGGGAGAGGTTTCAAATAGGAAGATGAGAAAGAGATTAGATTTGCATTGATTAGGCAGAAGTTAAGTACGACTCTGGTGCTTGCTTTTCCAGATTTTGAGAAGCTTTTTGAAGTTGAATGTGATGCTAGTGGTGTCTTGGTTGGTGGAGTACTCATGCAAGAAAAGAGGTTGGTGGCCTACTTTAGTGAGAATATTAGATCATATAGAATCGATAAATGAGGTGCGTTCAGTAAAAAGTCACATACGAAAAATGAAAAAAAAAACATTTATTCCCCTTCTATATCTTACATCTATAGTTTTTTTCCCTAGTGTATCTCTTTTTTATTTAAAAAAAGTTTTGAATCTTGGGTTATTAATTGGTGTAATACTAGTAAATCCGAATTTTTTTTAAATGATATCAGAAGTTATGCGAGTCACAACAGAAATGGGCTACATATGACAAGGAGTTTCATGTCATCGTGGGAGCCTTGAAGACATGGGAGCATTATCTTATGGGTGAGGAGTTCGTGCTTTACACCGACCACCAAGCTTTGAAGTACTTAGGGAGCCAAAAGCAACTCTACAGCTCCATGCATGCAAGGTGGTCTGCCTTTGTGGATAAGTTCCCATACAAGCTCATTCATAAATTTGGACAACAAAACAAAGTGGCGGATGCCCTAGGCTTGAGAATTGCACTTCTCAAGATAATAACGTTTGAAGTAGATTGTTTTGATCATCTGAAAGGGAATTACAAGGAGGACTAAGATTTTGAGACTATTTGGGTGAATTGTAAGAGTCAAATTGGTGAAGACGAGTATCTTATGAAGGGTAAGTAGTTGTGCTTATCATGTACCTCCATCCGAGAGAAGGTGATTTGGAATCTACATGGGGGAAGCCTTGGGGGACACTTTGGAAAGGATAAGACATATGAGGCGATGAGTTCTCGATATTTTTGGCCGAAGATGAGGAAGGATGTAACATACCTTGTGGAGAGGTGCTATGTGTGCCAAACCGCTAAGGGACATATTACTAACTCGGAACTACCCATGTCATTCACTCGAGAATGGGAAGGTCACCCTTTGAGATGGTTTACACAAAGACACCCAATTACACTTTTGATATTGTAAACATTCCAAAGGGCGATAAGGTGAGCATACCCACTCACAAGCTTGATATTGAGTATCAACAAATGCAAGAAGAGGTAAAAGAGACGCTTGGAGAGTGGAACAAGAAACTCAAGGCTAAGGTTGACTTGCACCAAAGGGATATTTAGTTTGAAGTTGGGGTCAAAGTCATTGTACACTTGAGCAAGGAGAGACTTGCAAGCGCGCCGAGTAGAAAATTATGACCGAAGAAGTATAGCCCATACAAGATCGCTAAGAGAGTCAATGCAAACGCCTATCATATCGCACTTCCAAATTGATTAGGTAAGATGTTGTCTTCTTATAATGTATTTGGCTTGAGCCTGTACAAACCAGATGCACCTTGTGAGTAGACTACGAAAGATTTGGGATCCAACTCTTCTAGAGAATAAGAGAATGATAAGGACATCGTCATTAGTAATCTGACATAAGGCTGAAGCAGGGCTCACACGGCGTGTGGAGATGCCAACACATCGTGTGAGCAATTGAAGAAAGGAGGAATCGATGGGAAATGGACCACACGGCATGTCAAATGTGTTGGTCCCATGTGATTAGTTCCAAGGGGGGGTTAGGAACTAATGTAACTTTTTTGCTAATTAATCTTGCTGACTTAATAATTTTAGTGAGTTTATTAACTCAGCGTTGGTCAGCTTAGCCGATCTTAGTGTGAGACAGCTTTAGTCAAATGTTGACTAAGATTGTTTCATTTGTGAGTTGGGAATTGACACTTTTGTGGTCAACTTCCAACTCAGCACTCTAATTTTACTCAGTGTCAGCTTTAAACAGTTTATATGCTGAGTAAGTAAAACAAGCAACACATGCACATATATATATATTAAGAGAGTTAGAAATTACTCAGTATCCATTATCCTGGTTCGGCCTCTCCGCCTACGTCCAGTCCCCAGATTCCTCCGGGCTTTTAGAATCCAATACTGAGCTCTTTAAAGGTAGAGCACAAACCGGTTACAAGGCAGTTGAATATGCAAGAGTACCTTCCTCTATTCGTCTACTCAACTCCTACTAAGTGCTACAACCCAGCACCTAGATTTCTCTACCACTGAGTATTTACAACCAAATACTCAGTACAACACTCTCAATTCACAATTGATACAATTTGCTCTTTTTTTGGATAAAGAACACTTTAGATGATTACAAAACAATTAATCTAGCATTTACACAGGAATAGAAAGTTGGTGTAAGATTTCTTTCTTGTTTTTGAGTGCTTTGAGCTTGTATTTTTCTCTCTTGTATATTCTGTATTTCGGCAATGATCCAAGAGAATTGCTTGTCCTTTTATAGTTGTATTTTGAGGATCAAATGATTTGAATTTGATTTGTCCGTTGAATCCAAAACGGCTCTTTTGGGGGACAAACTTCTGGTCAGCTTCAGATGTGCAGGCCAATCTTGTTTTCTGATTTCTTCAGATGTCAGGCTTGTCTTCTTCCTACAGGCTTTGTCTTCTTGCGATAGTTTGTCTTTTAGCAACGAACAGTTGACCCATGCATCTTGAAATTTGGCTTTTGCGTAATTCCAAGGCTTCAATTATTGGTGCAGACAGTTGTCGGATTTGTCTTTTAGCTAACGGATCGTTCATGCTGTCCTGAAGATCACTCAGCTTCACTTCGATAGTCATTGTCTTTGATTGTCACCAAATCTCATACTGAGTTCTTTTTCACTCAGCTTCCATGGTCAGCTTCGTTCTGCAAGATCTAGTTCTGAAGCAGACTTCCTTTATGCTGAGCTTCGTTCCACTCAGCTTCTTTGATCAGCTTAATTCTTAAGCTGTTGTTTTGAAGATGACTTATCTTCTCTTGTGCTGAGTTGCTCTTCACTCAGCTTGTGTTGTGTTCTTATGCTGACTTTGTCCTGTCTTAATTTTTATTTCCTTTTGCATTTTTATTTATACTCAATATTGAACAAACAGATTAGTACAATTAAATCAAAGCACTTAAATTTAATTGTCTCTTAATCATGGATTAAACTTAAATGATTTTGTCAAATCAAAATCTTATGGAAAGGTGTTTCAACAAACTCCCCCATTTTGATGTTGGCAAAATATTTAATTTATGGAACTCAGTATTGAAATTCCCATGATTGAATTACTTTTTATTCTTCTGAAATTACTCCCCCGTAAGGGTTGCATATATTGTCTTAACTTAACTCTAAACCTTCTAAGATTTAATTCAGATGAGCCTAGGTCAACTTTCAGAAGAGTTCAATGTTTACTCAGTTTGATACATGAATAGTTTTGGTATCAGATTTTATGTACGGATGTATCAGAGTTAATGTGTACTGAGTATATTTTTAATTTTTCTTTATTTGTTTGTTCAATTTTAGACAGATCAGCATATAGTATAATAGTAAGCTTCACTTATGAAAAACAATGTGAATGAAAAGGTGCTTAAGATGATATAAATGGTCAGCATACAAAATACACAAGGCAATTTCTTAAAGCAAATCTTGAGCTACCCCTTTGCCTTTGTCTTTCCTCTTTTGCTTACTGCCTGAAGTTTCTCCTGCCTTTGGCTGAGTTCCATCAGCTTGTGCTTTCTCCCCCATTTTGCCACCATCAGGTGGAGGAAGGATGAAGGTTTCATTGAGAGCAGCACGAGTTAGCTTGACCGAATACGCCTTGAGACGTTTCGTGCTTTCAAATAACCCATCAAGCACTAGGACTCCATCATCCAGAACTGAACCGGGGACGCGAACTGATGCGCTGATCATGCTGAGTATGTATTCTTGTGATTTAGTTAGCCATGATATTGCGTCAGTTAGCTGGGTATAAGATTGATGGTACATTCTAAGTACAGCCTTGTCATAAATGTCACACTGAGCGTTTGTGTGACGCACATGTCTAAATAAGCTTTGAGTAGTTTGTAGGATAGTATTGGTTTTGACCAAGTCAGTTTCCATTTCCTCTTTACTTAGGTTTAGAAGACGGACAGCTTCGCTAATTTCATCCATCGAACATTGGGAAGTTGACGAGAGAAGGTCACGAGTGCCAGTCAACTCAGAAGATAGCTGGGTAAAATAGTGACTTAACTCAGTAGATGTAGCATAACCCATGTTGACTGTAGGTAGAGCATTGATTTGTCCCTGAAGTGAATTCATATGATTCACCATCATCAATTGCAGTTCGGCCAGCTTGACAATAGATTCTTGCCTGGGTTGCTGGGCTTGGACCGTGGTCATGACACTTACTAAATCTTTGAGATTTTTGATCTCATTGAGAAGCTGAGTGACAGACGAGAATTATTGTGATTCAGCATTGGCAGACCCAGCAACATCGGCATGAGAAGTGGGTAAATCCTGGAGAAGATTTTGAGCCGAGTCAATGATGCGACGTCCAGACTCAGTTGCATGAAGATAGGCAAATTGTGCCTCAGGATTTAGCTCAGTGGTCGGGATTCTAGTAGCACCAGATGGAGGAGGTGTTTGGTGCTGTCCTTGAGTGGAAGTGCCAGTTTGATCAGCAGCTGGACTTTGATTTTGATTAGCAGCAGGAGCTGACTACTCAATATTCTGCGAAGTGTGATGGGAAGGAGGTGGATCCGCAGAGATATTTACCTGCTCAACATGGACTTGAGTTGGTGCAGGAAGAGGCACCTCAGGTTGAGCAGGATTTTCCATAGCTCGCTTGTCTCCTTGATCAGCTAGGACTTCGAGCTCTTGCTCGACTTGGTTTGGATTTTTTGGAGTCTTGGCGTGTTGCTCAGTATGAGTAACAGAGGCTTGTTTGTCTTGTGTAGAGGACTCAGTATGCCTTGAGAAGAACTTAAATTGTAGATCCGTGAGGTCAGTGATTTGATCCCTCAGAGGCAAATCATCCAGGAGGTCAATGACTGGAGATTTATGGGCCATCTTCTTAAGCCTTTTCAACTTTTTGGTCTTTGGAGGAGAGGGGTCAGCAGGAATGGAATCAAGAGATGACTCTACCCCGAGATCAGTGTTGAGACCTTCCATGACTAGTTCTTGCTCTGTGATCTCAGCATCAACTATCTTACTCTGTACAGCTGGATTTTCAACTTGCTCAATATTCTCTGTTTGTTCGTGCTCAGCATGAGCTTCTTGATGTTGCTCAACATCCTCATCATTATCATACTGACCTGCATTGTCTCTTAGTTCTTCTGCTTCTTGATCAGCAAGGATTTGCTCAAGGTCAATCTCTTGGCTTCTTATGAAGTGGGAATCATCAGGAACTGCAAAACCAAGAGGGACAACATCATCTGGACTCAGATCAGAAGTTTTCTTCTTCTTCTTCAGAGGGGTTTCCTCACTTTCCAGTTCATCAGGCCCATCTTGCCTCTTTCTTTTCTCTGCTGACTTACCCTGCTCAGCATCAACTTTCTTTCCCTTTGAGACAACCCGGATTTTCTTTGGAACAGCATCAACATCTTTTGAGCTCGCTTGGTTTGATCAGCAGGTTCAGCTATGGCGATGTTCTCTTCCTGAGGTTGCTCATCATCAACTTCCTTCTTGATTTCCTCGACGACCCCTTTTCCCTTCTTGGGCTTGATGGGTTGGTCATATACTAACCCAAACAACAAGGCAGCCGTGATTTCAGTTCCCTAGGTTTCTGTTTCATTGATCAAGTCGATTTGATGATCTTCGAGGATTCTGGTAATAAGAAAACCCAGCCTGAGTTTGATAGTACTCCGTTGAAGTGCTCCTACCAGAAATACGGGCATATTGAGAGGGCTGTAGGTCAGCATGTGCCAAATGAAGCACTGCTCGAACTTTGAAGCTGATGATGCTGAGTTGATTTTTGGGAAGATGAAGTTAGTCAGGAGATAGTGAGCCATCTTTTGATTTTGATCCATGCATGTACTGGGTATTTCTCCTTTGTGATTCGCTGGTTTACAGAACGTTGCAGTGTGGTCAAGCATTTCCTTAGTAGTCCTGAATTCCGTTCCGGTGTTTGGCAGATTTAGTAAGGTTGCGAGATAGGATGGGGTAATCGTTAGCTTCTTACCTTTAACGTGGGTTACCAGATGGTCAGCATCATTTCCATCAACATAGAGGTTGGAGTAAAATTCCCGTACTAACCTAGGGTAGGTTCTACCAGCAAGTGAAAAGAGTCCAGCCCATTTATTTTTCTCAATCCATTCACAGAACGGTTGCTCATCCATTATGAAGCTCGGAGAGAACCATCGACATCGAAGAACCTCATGATTCTTTACGCTCGGGTACACTTTAACAAAGAATTTTTCATTGGGCTGCTTGTCCTTCTTTTTCTTCTTCTTCTTTGAAGAGGTTGCGAGGTCAGTTTTAGGGTTCATGTTTGGAGATTGGTCATGCTGACCCTGTTCTTTAGTGGGAGTCTCACTATACTCCTGCTGAGGAGGAGACCTAGGGTTTTCGTCGGTGTGGTCGTCGTTGTAACCACCACCAGAGAGATTTTGGGAATCCGTCATAATTACGAATTCTTGGAGAGGATTTTGGGTTTTTGAGAGAGAGAAATTTGAATGCCAAGAATTTTGAGTGGAAGGAGTTCTAAGTGGGAAATCTTCCACTATTTATAGAGGTGCGAATTGATCCTATTCGTTGAACTAGCCGTTTTACCTCGAGATGATCAACCGACAGAGATTCTGGCATTTATGACACGTTCGGCGCATGGGTTTTCTAATTATTGCTTACGTTATCCTAGGTAGCTATTTAATACGTGTGCTAGCATTTAATGTTTTAAATGGGTTTTACTCAGTATTGAGAATGTCAAACGTTTGCGATTCTGAGTAGTCAGTTTTACGTAAGATAGTTGTTTGTGGACTTAGTAACTCAGCTTAGGATAATCACTCAGCATGTATTGTTGGAAATTAAGCTAAGGTATAGCAGCGGAAATATAAAATTATTAACCTATTTCTATTTAACCATAGGATCTGTTAATCGTTATTTCATATAAAGAGGGATAAGAAGAATTACCTTTTGATGATCAATCTACCGTTGTTAATGAAGTGCCCACAACTCTTCTCCGAGTTCCCAAACACGAAGTAAAACACGGGAAGATTAATTTAGAATCAACCGTTGAATAGCAACCAAAGTAGATTGCCTCTAACTAATCAACACAAGATCAAGGATAAGAGAAATAGATGAAATCAATTGATCGGAAAGAAGCCGTAGAAAATCTCATCCTCGAACTAGGGGTGTCGAAATTATCTCTCTCTCTTTAATGTATGATTTCGAAAATCACTAGGGCTTGCTCTCTTTGGGGATTTCGAAAATCACTAGGGGAGGGGTATTTATAATCTCTTGTATCTAATCCCTAGTTGGATAGAATTAGGTTACTGAATAGGAATTCAATTCGGAATAGAATTCCTAATTATTATCTCATTATATATCTAATATATTAAGGATAATAATAATAACCTTATTGGATAATAATAGGAGTATTATAATCTAATTAAAACTCCTAACTTATTTATCTCTTAATTAATTTAATTCATAATCTCAATCTAATTAGGTTTAACAAAATCAAATTAATTATTCATGTATATCACTACATGAATTTCGACCCCCCTTGGTCCATGGGCCTTATTAGGCTCAATTGGGCTTCCATCAATTAATTTAACATCTATCTCTCTTTTAGGTTCCAAGTCTTATGTGTGACCCATTAGGTTCTTATTGCTTCTAGCCGTATGCAACGTTATTAAATTAATTTTCAAAGAATTATATTTAATCTTTGCATAACGGAATGATGTACAGAGTATGTGATTAGCAAGTCCGTAATCATTCCCCCAGAGCTATAAGAAGACAGGTTGATTCTGTCGTTAACCTTTCCGTATTAGTTACAGTATAATTCGATCCTTTATCAACTACATCCTTGAACTGAATCTTATGACTATGGATGATGTCAAGTCACATATAGCGAGACGTTCGTTTTACTTGTACAGGCCGAGTCAACTCAAATAGATAGGTTAAGTGAAATCTGTATTTCAAGTCTTAAGCTATCACCTTGCAAGGATTTAGAGTCGGGTCTTCCACAAGCGATCCTTGGATGTATCTCCCATTCATCGGGAGTGATAAATGCTCAATCCAATATATAACGATCTCGCAATCACTTCCTGTGATACCCAACGTCTATTGTTCACACCCCAGAGTCATCTCTATTAAGGATCGTGTTACACCAGAGTCAAAGCGTCACATTCCGTAATCCAGAATACCAATTAATATTCCTTTGAGTCTGAGGATTAGTTATACCTATTAATACCAATGAGATGAACAGGTGACAAGGACGAATCTACCCATCCTGTTATCTCAAATCGGATCCCCAATCCTAATGAACAACTTTTCATCGGATTTATGTAACTGTCCAGATATCTGTATATATGAAGCTTGTGAGATCAGCTTTCTGTCGGACAGAAGACATTGTTACATACAAGTCTCAACAGTGATATATCAATCCCAAACATATCACTTGACTTGGGATGGTTTTAAGTTTATCAGTTTATTATAAAGTTTTGTCTCACTTCATGCTTGTATGAACACTTTATAATCACATTAAATAAACTTACAGATTTCCTTTTATTAGACTTTATTTAGTGCTTAAAAGGAATTGCCTTTATATAGTTATAAAACATATATCTCATTAAAACAAATGATATAAAGAACAATTCATTTACATTAAGTTTTTATCCTAGAACAATTGTCTATAGGACACTAAAACCCCAACATACTCCCACTTAGACTAAAGCCAATTGTTTCTAAAACTTATCCCAGTAGAAGTTAAATGACGATCATGTACTTTCTGGGTTAAAGGCTTTGTCAACGGATCTGCAACGTTGTCCTCTGTAGGTACTCTTTCTATTCTCACATCTCCTCTAGCCACAATCTCTCTAATGATGTGGTATCGCTTAAGGTAATGCTTGGACGCATTATGAGACCGTGGTTCCTTTGCTTGTGCAATCGCTCCATTGTTATCACAATACACTGTGATGGGATTTACAATGTCAGGCACCACACCAAGTTCTGTAATGAACTTTCTTATCCAAACCGCTTCCTTTGCTGCTTCCGCAGCTGCGATATACTCTGACTCGATCGTAGAGAAAGCTACGCTTCCCTGCTTGGAACTCTTCCAACTAACCGCGCCCCCATTCAAGATAAATAGGTATCCTGATTGGGATTTAAAATCATTCTCATCTGTGAGATGACTTGCGTCTGAAAATCCTTCTATTTTTAGATCACCTTCTCCGTACACTAGGAACATATCTTTAGTTCTTCTCAAGTACTTAAGAATGTTCTTGACGGCAATCCAATGCTCGTCTCCCGGATTCCCTTGTTAACGACTCGTTACAGATAATGCGAACGCTACGTCAGGTCTAGTGCATAGCATAGCATACATAATCGAACCGATTGCGCTGGCGTACGGGACTACAGCCATGCATCTTTTGTCATCGTCGGTTTTAGGACATTGATGATTGTTTAACTTTACTCCATGTAGCATGGGTAAGTTACCTCGTTTCGATTCAAGCATGCTAAACCGATTTAGCACCTTTTCAATGTATGTAGCCTGTGAAAGACCAAGCAGTCTTCTCGATCTATCTCTGTAGATCTTTATACCAAGTATATAAGCTGCTTCACCAAGGTCTTTCATTGAGAAGTTACCAGATAACCATACGTTTACCAATTGTAGTAGAGCTACGTCATTTCCCATTAATAATATATCGTCCACATATAATATCAGAAATGCTATAGAGCTCCCACTTGCTTTCTTGTAAATGCAAGCTTCTTCGCAATTTTGTTCGAAACCAAATTGTTTTATGGTTTCGTCAAAACGCTTGTTCCAGCTTCTAGATGCTTGCTTGAGTCCATAAATGGATCTCTGAAGTTTGCAAACCTTGTTTGCATCCTTTGATATGAAACCTTCAGGTTGCATCATGTATACATCCTCAAGCAGGTTTCCGTTTAGGAAAGTTGTTTTCACATCCATTTGCCAAATCTCGTAATCATAGTGAGCGGCAATAGCAAGCATTATTCTGATTGATTTGGACATAGCCACATGAGAGAAAGTTTCGTCATAATCAATTCCTTGCTTCTGACGATATCCTTTCGCTACTAACCTAGCTTTGTAGGTGCTAACCTTTCCATCCATATCAGTCTTCTTTTTGAAGATCCATCTGCACCCAATGGGTTTTATCCCTTCGGGTGGATCAACCAAAGTCCACACTTGGTTGGTATACATGGAATCCATTTCAGAATCCATGGCTTCAAGCCATGCTTTAGAATATGGACTGTTAAGAGCCTCTTCGTAGTTTTCGGGTTCGTCGTCTAACACGGGAACCTCATTATCATCTCCCACTAGAAAACCATATCTAATAGGGAGTTCACGAACTCTTTGTGATCTACGAAGGGGTGGCACTTGAGTCTCATCTGATGGGACTGCATCGGGTTCCTCAACCGCTTCTGTTGTTTCAGTTGGTGTTTCTTGTTCTTGAACTTCATCAAGTTCAATCATGCTTCCCTTTTCTATGTCTTAGAGAAACTCTTTCTCTAAGAAGGTTGCGTGCTTGGATACTATTACTTTCTGATCATCTGGATGATAGAAGTAATATCCCATAGTTTCCTTAGGGTATCCAACGAAGAAACATTTATCAGATTTAGAATCAAGTTTGTCGGACGCAATGCGTTTGACATATGTTGAACAACCCCATACTCTCATGAATGAGAACACGTGTTTCCTACCAACGAACAATTCATATGGTGTGGAACTAGCGGATTTAGTTGGTACTTGATTTAGGGTGAAGAGGGTGGTTTCTAAGGCATAGCCCCAGAATTTCTTTGGAAGTAAAGCTATGCTCATCATGGATCGTACCATATCTGATAGGGTACGGTTCCTCCTCTTGCTTGGACTGACATAGGACCGCATACATCTGAATGAATGAGTCCTAGAGTGTCTGATACACGCTCACCTTTATTGCTAAAGGGTGTCTTTGTCATTTTACCTTTTAAACATGATTCGCATGTTTTCAATGATTCAGGATCAATTGAATTTATAAGCCCATCTTGATGTAGCTTAAGCATGCGTCTTTTGTTTATATGGCCTAAACGACAATGCCACAAGTAAGTTGAATTATCTAGCTTATGTCTTTCGGTATCAATTGCGAAAACAGAAATTTTGTCATCTAGCACATAAATCCCATTTTGTGATATTCCTGAAAAATAGAAAATCCCATCTCTATAGAAATCGCAATGTTTGTCTTTTATTGAAATATGAAAGCCGTCGTCAACAAGTCGGCTAATAGAAATAATATTTCTAGATATTCCTGGAATATCCTTAGGCTGCATCCGGTATCAAGTACCAAAAGATTCAGACTGTGAAATTTCAATATAAAACATACCAGATGTTGAAGTCCCGGCTTCTTCCCCTTTTGAGGAAGGCTAGGTACACCAACAGTTTCTTTTCCAATGCCCGTCTTCACCACAGAAGTGGCACTCTCCTTTGGGCTTCTTCATTTCCTTTCCCTTAGCTCTAGTGGGCATGGCTCCCTTGCCTTTCTTGGGATATTTAGGATTGGGAAAATTCCCTTTCCTTTTCTTAGATCCCTCTATGACAAGAGCTGATATTGCCTTGTCCTTTCTCATATTGGGCTCAACTGACTTGAGAATATTTGCAAGCTCTTCAAGAGAGGTTTGCAAGTCATTCATCTGGCAGTTCATGATGAACTGTGAATAACTCTTTGGGAGGGATTTGAAGAATTAAGTCTATGCTTAATTCGTTATCCATCGCGAATCCAATACTAGAAAGTTTGGTAATATAGCCAATCATCTTGACACAATGTGTCATCACAGATGTGCCCTCTTGCATCCTGCAACGATATAATAACTTGGATATCTCGTAGCGTTCGCACCTGGTCTGTTTCCCAAACAATTCCTTTAGGTGCATGATGATGGAATAGGCATCCATTTCCTCATGTTGCCTTTGTAATTCCGGTGTCATCGATGCAAGTATGATGCATCTGGCATGATCGTCATCAGCCTCGTGCTTCTAGTAAGCATCAATTTCCTCGATGGGAGCATCATCAGCAGGGATAGGGGGTATCGTTGTATCAAGTACATACCCTATCTTATCGAACTTCAAAACGATTTTGAGGTTGCGATACCAGTCGGTGAAGTTTGAACTGTTCAACTTGTTATCGGTAAGTATATTTTGCAGATTGGTGTTAGTCATGATTTTAGGAGTGTTTTAATTTAAAGCTTGAGAGTGAGAAAGAGTAAACGTACGTTATTCATTTGCTTTAAAGTATATCAATCTAAAATTATAGGCCTTTTGTTTATTTTAGATTGCTCCCACTATTTTTCCAAATTAATAGCCCTCCATATTAATTCGAAGAATTTCACAAATCCTTTAGTGAGCTAGGATCCTAACTCCTGAGATTTCGCCTTGAGTTTACTCAACAAGCTAGTCTCATTCGTTAGGTAGATTCATGTAATCAATCACATCTTTAATGTGATTCCTAGGTTATTGGGTTACTAACCACATTAGTAACTAATATGCTATTCATATTAATCCCAACCGTATTGCCCATTAGTTTATGAAAACATGAGTTTACTCATCCAATTATCATAATCTAATTTAAGTATTACCCCATATTCATGAAAAATGATTTTCGATAATTCAGGTGTTACCGTAAGACCCCGAGCTTGAGTTTACTCAACAACCCAAAGGCCCTCAGTACTGCCGGCTGAATTATAATATTAGGGAGGGGCAACCGATTTTAATAACTTGCTTATTTACTTAGCTTTTTAATGAGGGATTTTATTTTAGGTCTCATAATCTAACTTAGTCTTGATTTGCTTTAGCATACATCAGACACATACATTGGCGTTATGGACATATCATCTAAATTATTCTGTCGAGCCAGAGACGGAATAAAAGGGCAAACCTAAGGAAATACTAACTATTACATATTTCTCTTTAGGTCCTCCGTCTTCTCCATGGTGCCTTGAAATTACATATTAATTTCTATACTACTAAAGAAAACTTCAATTGAATTGAAGGGAATCAGACGAGAGGAGAAATTACAATAGATAGTAGAAAGGCAGGACTCGCAGGCCCTATTTCAAAAATACCAAAAAGACTAAAAGAGGGTCCAAATATGTCAATAACTCCAAACATGCACAGACTCAATTAAATAAATTTAATTGGTTGATTACATAACTATCTTATGTAATATTTATGTTAATCCCATTAACTTATCAAATTAACTTTCATCCAATTTTACTTCTAATAGTTTCATATCTTTTATATTAATCTTTAGATTAATATAACTATACAAAACTTTAATTATGCACGTTCCAATTATTTTGATTTTAATTCATTTAACATTTTGATTTACAAATTGGTAAAACAAACTTTTAAACAAATTTTCATTCGATAATCAAAACAGAAAACTATCAATTTCTGAAACATATATATATTTAAATATAAAACCGATTTTAAACAATTTAAAATCAAGTGGGTCTCGGGCCGGGCCCGAGAGTGGGCTGCTGCCGATTGGCAGCAGCCCTAGCGAGGCGCGACTCGGGCTGCTGTCGTATTTTTTTTATAATAATAATTTTAAATATATATATATCAGTTCTAAAACGGTTTTAAGACGATTTTCAGAAAATAGGAAAAACTACTATAGATTTCCGTTTTATCTTTAGAATTAATAAAACTGATTTTATCAACCTAACTATAAAACTAATAGATTTTGTTATAATGATTATCAACCAAAATAATTAGGAACATACGCATATGGGTTCGAATCACATCCGGGTCTGGTGGGGATTTTTCTTTCTTCTTTAATGTAAGCGCATTGCGCAAATTTTTTTAAAAAAAATTAGGAACATACGCATAATCAATTTTAATTAACAATTAATTAAAACTTATTTATCTTTAGAATTAATTAATCAAACAATTTGTTAATTAATCCTAACTATAAATATTTATTCAATCCTATTGAAAAACTTCTAAATTTTCATATATGAAATAACGGATTTAACGATGGCTCTGATACCACTGAAGGAAAATAGGCTAAGGTATAGCAGCGGAAATATAAATTTTTTAACCTATTTCCATTTAACCATAGGATCCGTTAATCGTTATTTCATATAAAGAGGGATAAGAAGAATTACCTTTTGATGATCAATCTACCGTTGTTAATGAAGTGCCCACAACTCTTCTCCGAGTTCCCAAACACGAAGTAAAACACGGGAAGATTAATTTAGAATCAACTGTTGAATAGCAACCAAAGTAGATTGCCTCTAACTAATCAACACAAGATCAAGGATAAGAGAAATAGATGAAATCAATTGATCGGAAAGAAGCCGTAGAAAATCTCGTCCTCGAACTAGGGATGTCGAAATTCTCTCTCTCTCTTTAATGTACGATTTCGAAAATCACTAGGGCTTGCTCTCTTTGGGGATTTCGAAAATCACTAGGGGAGGGGTATTTATAATCTCTTGTATCTAATCCCTAGTTAGATAGAATTAGGTTACTGAATAGGAATTCAATTCGGAATAGAATTCCTAATTATTATCTCATTATATATCTAATATATTAAGGATAATAATAATAACCTTATTGGATAATAATAGGAGTATTATAATCTAATTAAAACTCCTAACTTATTTATCTCTTAATTAATTTAATTCATAATCCCAATCTAATTAGGTTTAACAAAACCAAATTAATTATTCATGTATATCACTACATGAATTTCGACCCCCCATTGGTCCATGGGCCTTATTGGGCTCATTTGGGCTTCCATCAATTAATTTAACATCTATCTCTCTTTTAGGTTCCAAGTCTTATGTGTGACCCATTAGGTTCTTATTGCTTCTAGCCGTATGCAACGTTATTAAATTAATTTTCAAAGAATTATATTTAATCTTTGCATAACGGAATGATGTACAGAGTATGTGATTAGCAAGTCCGTAATCATTCCCCCAGAGCTATAAGAAGACAGGTTGATTCTGTCGTTAACCTTTCCGTATTAGTTACAGTATAATTCGATCCTTTATCAACTACATCCTTGAACTGAATCTTATGACTATGGATGATGTCAAGTCACATATAGCGAGACGTTCGTTTTACTTGTACAGGCCGAGTCAACTCAAATAGATAGGTTAAGTGAAATCTGTATTTCAAGTCTTAAGCTATCACCTTGCAAGGATTTAGAGTCGAGTCTTCCACAAGCGATCCGTGGATGTATCTCTCATTCATCGGGAGTGATAAATGCTCAATCCAATATATAACGATCCCGCAATCACTTCTTGTGATACCCAACGTCTACTGTTCACACCCCAGAGTCATCTCTGTTAAGGATCGTGTTACACCAGAGTCAAAGCGTCACATTCCGTAATCCAGAATACCAATTAATATTCCTTTGAGTCTGAGGATTAGTTATACCTATTAATACCAATGAGATGAACAGGTGACAAGGACGAATCTACCCATCCTGTTATCTCAAATCGGATCCCCAATCCTAATGAACAACTTTTCATCGGATCTATGTAACTGTCCAGATATCTGTATATATGAAGCTTGTGAGATCAGCTTTCTGTCGGACAGAAGACATTGTTACATACAAGTCTCAACAGTGATATATCAATCCCAAACATATCACTTAACTTGGGGTGGTTTTAAGTTTATCAGTTTATTATAAAGTTTTGTCTCACTTCATGCTTGTCTGAACACTTTATAATCACTTTAAATAAACTTACGGATTTCCTTTTATTAGACTTTATTTAGTGCTTAAAAGGGATTGCCTTTATATAGTTATAAAACATATATCTCATTAAAACAAATGATATAAAGAACAATTCATTTACATCAAGTTTGTATCCTAGAACAATTGTCTATAGGACACTAAAACCCCAACATGTATGTCTACTCAGCATATAGTGATTTCATGTCATTTTTAACTCAGCATGCAACAGTTACTAATTTATCACAAATCACTCAGCATGGTAATCACTCAACATTCAATTAAGCACATAGAATTATTGAAGAGGATTAGACATACCGATAGGTTCCCTTAATATGTTAAATTGCTCACGAGCCAAATGCTTGGTAAAGATATCCGCAAGCTGTTCATCTGTTGGAACGTAGGTCAGCTTGATCTCACCCTTGAGTACATGGTCTCTAATGAAGTGATGCCTTATGCTGACATGCTTCATCCTGCTGTGTTGGATTAGATTTTTAGATAGGTCAATGGCGCTTTTATTGTCGCATTTGACTTCAATTGTTTCTGTTTTGACTCCATAATCCTCAAGCTGTTGCTTAATCCATAGGACTTGTGCAACACAGCTTCCAGCAGCTACGTACTCAGCTTCAGTTGTAGACAGGGCAACTGATGACTGCTTCTTGCTGAACCAAGATACTACACAGCTTCCAAGGAAGTGACATCCTCCCGAGGTACTTTTACACTCTAGCTTATCTCGCCCATAGTCAGCATCAGTATATCCAATCAGTGTGAAGTCACTTGTATTTGGATACCATAAACCTGCATTAATTGAGCTCTCCAAATATCTGAAAATTCTTTTTACAGCTATTAAGTGAGATTCCCTGGGGTCAGTTTGATATCTTGCACAATAACATACTGAGTACTGAATATCAGGTCTACTAGCGGTAAGGTAAAGTAGAGAGCCAATCATACCTCGATATAGCTTGCTATCTACAGATTTACCTTTCTCATCTTTGCATAGGACTGTATCAGTACCCATTGGGGTTGATATGAGTTTACAATCTTCCATATCAAACTTCTTTAGCATTTCTTTGGCGTACTTAGACTGACTAATGAAGATGTCATTCTTACCTTGCTTGATTTGAAGTCCAAGGAAGAAGTTGAGTTCGCCCATCATAGACATTTCAAACTCAGTTTGCATCTGTTTACTAAACTCGTTGCACATAGAATCGTCAGTAGCACCAAAAATTATGTCATCTACGTAAATTTGTGCAAGTAGGGTATTTTTACCCTTTTTCTTAATGAACAAGGTTGTGTCAGCTTTGCCTCTGACATAATTCCTAGTCAACAAGAAGTTGGTCAACCTCTCATACCAAGCTCTTGGAGCTTGCTTTAGGCCATATAGGGTCTTTTTGAGTTTATAAACGTGGTTTGGAAATTTTGGATCTTCAAACCCTGGAGGCTGACTGACATATACCTCTTCGTTTATAAAGCCATTAAGAAAGGCACTTTTAACATCCATTTGATATAACTTAAAGTTCATATAGCTAGCATATGCACGCAGTATACGTATAGCCTCTAACCTAGCAACGGGGGCAAAGGTCTCACCGTAGTCGATGCCCTCTTGCTGACTATAGCCTTGGGCTACAAGTCGGGCTTTATTTCTGACTACATTGCCTAGCTCATCTAATTTATTTCTAAAGACCCACTTAGTTCCTATGGTCTTTTGATTCTTAGGTTTAGGTACTAAATCCCATACCTCATTTCTTGTGAATTGATCAAGCTCTTCTTGCATAGCGTTGATCCAATATTCATCGTGCTCAGCATCAGCGAAATTCTTTGGCTCATGTATTGAGACGAAGGCAACATTGCTGAGATACTTCCTAAGCTGATCTCTTGTCATCAGCTTGTTGTCAGCAGCATCAAGAATGGACTTCTCCGAATGTCCTCTTGGGATTTTTATTTCTTTGGGCAATGTTGAGTTGTTTGGAACAGGTGTTTCTACAATCTCTGCAGGAATAGATTGGTCAGCAAAGGTTATTTCAATTTCTTGCTTACCTTTGGTCAGCCCTTGTATTGATGACTCAGAGGCTCCATTTTGATCAGCGGAAGCTGAGCTTGGTTCATCTTCATCGAGCTGAGTTGACTTTCCTACAGGGTCAGCTTCATCGAACTCAATATGGACAGACTCTTCTACAACCTGAGTTCGTTTATTATACACCCTATATGCTTTGCTGTTAGTTGAGTACCCTAAAAAGATCGCTTCGTCAGCTTTAGCATCAAATTTTGCAAGATTATCTTTTGTGTTGAGTATAAAACATTTACACCCAAAAGCACGAAAGTAGCCAATGTTGGGCTTTCGTCCTTTCCAAAGTTCATATGGGGTTTTCTTAAGAATAGGTCTAACTAAAGCCCTATTGAGAATGTAGCATGCTGTGTGGACAGCTTCACCCCAGAAATACTTTGGAAGCTTATTTTCACTCAGCATTGTCCTAGCTATTTCGACAATTGTTCTGTTCTTCCTTTCAACAACTCCATTTTGTTGAGGTGTTCTAGGAGCAGAGAAATTGTGGTCAATACCACTGACTTCACAGAATTCATCAAAATGTTGGTTTTTGAATTCTCCACCATTGCCACTTCTAATATGAGCTACTTTTAGGTCTTTGTCATTTTCAAGTTTCTTAATCAATGTTGTGAACAGCTCAAATGTTTCATCCTTGCTACTCGGCAAGATGATCCAAGTGTACCGAGAGAAATCGTCTACAATGACTAAGGAAAATTTCTTCCCTCCCAAGCTGAGTGGCTGGACAGGTCCGAAAAGATCCAAGTGTAGTAATTCCAATGGTCTCTTGGTTGAGACAATGTTTTTACTTTGAAATGACTTCTTAGTTTGTTTACCTTGCTGACAAGCATTACACAATTGATCTTTTTCAAATTTAAGTTTGGGCAATCCCTCAACCAGTTGCTTTCTAGCTAATTTAGCAAGAAGGTCCATGCTTATATGACCAAGTCTTCTATGTCATAGCCAGGAGTTATCCTCTTTAGACACTAAGCATATATTTTTAGAAAACTGTTTTTCTAAACTCAGCATGTATACATTGTCTACACGAGGGGCAGTTAAAATCAATTCGTTTGTTTTTCCCTCGAGTATTTGACACCGAGTATCATCAAATACAACCTTTCTTCCGCTCTTGCAAAGCTGAGCTACACTCAGCAGATTGTATTTGAGACCTTTAACTAAGGAGACTGACTCAATAGTAGGGTTACCTCCGATAGTACCTGAGCCGACTATCTTACCCTTCTTATTGTCTCCAAAGCTTACACTTCCACCTCGTTTAAGCTCTAGTGTGATGAATTGAGTTTCATCACCAGTCATGTGCCTCGAGCATGCACTGTCTATATACCACAGTTTTGATTTCTCCACGCATCTCAGGCTCACCTGCATTTTAGACTATTCATCTTTAGGTACCCAATTCTTTTTGGGTCCTCGTTTGTTAGCATAAACAGGTGCAAAGTCATATTTTAATTTGTGACGACATACTTTTATATTGTGGCCACTTTTACCACAGAAGTCACAGTGAATTACCCTTTGAGGGTGATGTTGAGTGTGGTCAGCATTATTGTGCTGAGCATGCCAACATACCTTAGTGGTATGTCCTTTCTTTCCGCAAAAGTCACATTGGACAATCCACTTATTGTACCAACACACTTCTCTTGTGTGCCCCTTTTTCCCGCAACAGTCACACTGCATGAACTGTTTATGATGACTAGTACTTGAGTACTCAGCATGGGATTTATTTTTATTTGAGCCTCTTATTTGGCTCTGTAGGGTAGTGACATCCTTTTTCAGTTTCTTTGAATCTGATTGGACCTCCGAGACAAACTTATGCATAAGTTCTATATTACTATGTAAAGTTGAGTTGTCTTGAAGGAGATATCGGAGGTCACTCAGCTTGACCTCTTCAATCTCATCACACCGCCTGCTGAGTGCCTTTACTTTCTTATTGCACTTTTTAGTTAGCGCATATAAATCACTCAGGGCGTTTATCATCTCAGTTCTAAGCACAAGTAAGGATGTTACCTCATTATTGTGTTCCTCCTGGTCAGTTTCATCAGAGAGGTCAGCTTGCTCAAAATAAGTGCGGTCAGCATCATCGGCCATGAAGCATATATTTGTCGTTTCATTTGCATCAGCTTCAGATGAGGTTGACTCATCACTATCACTCCATGTGGCCACCATTGCCTTTTTGCTTCCCTTCTTGTCCTTCTTCAGATTAGGGCAGCTTGACTTAATGTGCCCAGTTTGATGACACTCAAAGCATGTGACAGATTTGGAGCTGTCCTTTTTGTATTTATCACTGGACTCAGCTTTGTACCTGTCACCTCTTCTGAATGGCCTCTTGTTGTTCTTATCATTCTTTCTGAACAGCTTTTTCATCTTCCTTGTGAACATGCCCATTTCCTCATCGTCCGATGAGTCAGCTTCGGTTGAGTCAGCTTTCATGACAAGTGATTTTTGTTTCTTGTCTTCTGACTTTTCTTTTGCTTCAAAATTTTTCATAGAGATCTCATGAGTCAGCAGAGATCCGATTAGCTCGTCATATTTATATGTGGTCAAGTCTTGAGCTTCCTCCACGGAAGTTTTCTTAGCTTGCCAACTCTTTGGTAAGCTTCTCAGAATTTTCTTCACCTGCTCTTCTTCAATGAAGTTCTTGCCCAGCCTTTTTAGCTCATTTATGATGTTGGTGAATCTAGCGTTCATTCCAGAGATGTCCTCGTCGTTGTTCATCTCGAACAGCTCGTATAATCTGATATGTTGGTTCACCTTTGACTCCTTGACCTTGCTTGTACCTTCGTAGGTTACTTCAAACTTTTTCCAAATCTCTTGTGCTGACTCGCAACCTAAAATCTTATTGTATTCTGCAGCATCTAACGCACAGTGAAGCATATTGATAGCCGAAGCATTGTTTTGTAATTTTTTAAGGTCATCCTCTGACCACTCAGTTTCACTCTTAACAACTTTCTCATTGTTAACAGTTTTATATAGCACATATGGGCCTTGAACTATTGCAAGCCATGCACTCATGTTTGTGGCTTGAATAAAGTTCTTCATCCTATTCTTCCAGAATGTATAATTGGATCCAAAGAATAGGGGAGGCCGACTAATTGATAATCCCTCAGGGAGTATCTGTGTTGTTTGATTCCTGGGAAGGAAACGAGTGCTGTTCTCAGCCATTTATCGGGATCAGCTCAAGATAGTTATATCTTTGAGTAGTGAGCTTAGGCTCTGATACCACTTGTTGGTCCCGTGTGATTAGTTCCAATGGGGAGTTAGGAACTAATGTAACTTTTTTGCTAATTAATCTTGCTGACTTGATAATTTTAGTGAGTTTATTAACTCAGCGTTGGTCAGCTTGGCCGATCTTAGTGTGAGACAACTTTAGTCAAATGTTGACTAAGATTGTTTCACTTGTGAGTTGGGAATTGACACTTTTGTGGTCAGCTTCCAACTCAGCACTCTAATTTTACTCAGTGTCAGCTTTAAACAGTTTATATGCTGAGTAAGTAAAACAAGCAACACATGCACATATATATATATTAAGAGAGTTAGAAATTACTCAGTACCACTTATCCTGGTTCGGCCTCTCCGCCTACGTCCAGTCCCCAAATTCCTCCGGGCTTTTAGAATCCAATACTGAGCTCTTTACAGGTAGAGCACAAACCGGTTACAAGGCAGTTGAATATGCAAGAGTACCTTCCTCTATTCGTCTACTCAACTCCTACTAAGTGCTACAACCCAGCACCTAGATTTCTCTACCACTGAGTATTTACAACCAAATACTCAGCACAACACTCTTAATTCACAATTGATACAATTTGCACTTTTTTTGGATAAAGAACACTTTAGATGATTACAAAACAATCAATCTAGCATTTACACAGGAATAGAAAGTTGGTGTAAGATTTCTTTCTTGTTTTTGAGTGCTTTGAGCTTGTATTTTTCTCTCTTGTATATTCTGTATTTCAGCAATGATCCAAGAGAATTGCTTGTCCTTTTATAGTTGTATTTTGAGGATCAAATGATTTGAATTTGATTTGTCCGTTGAATCCAAAACGGCTCTTTTGGGGACAAACTTCTGGTCAGCTTCAGATGTGCAGGCCAATCTTGTTTTCTGATTTCTTCAGATGTCAGGCTTGTCTTCTTCCTATAGGCTTTGTCTTCTTGCGACAGTTTGTCTTTTAGCAACGAACAGTTGACCCATGCATCTCGGAATTTGGCTTTTACGTAATTCTAAGGCTTCAATTATTGGTGCAGACAGTTGTTGGATTTGTCTTTTAGATAACGGATCGTTCATGCTGTCCTGAAGATCACTCAGCTTCACTTCGATAGTCATTGTCTTTGATTGTCAACAAATCTCATACTGAGTTCTTTTTCACTCAGCTTCCATGGTCAGCTTCGTTTTGCAAGATCTAGTTCTGAAGCAGACTTCCTTTATGCTGAGCTTCGTTCCACTCAGCTTCTTTGACCAGCTTAATTCTTAAACTGTTGTTTTGAAGATGACTTATCTTCTCTTGTGCTGAGTTGCTCTTCACTCAGCTTGTGTTGTGTTCTTATGCTGACTTTGTCCTGTCTTAATTTTTATTTCCTTTTGCATTTATATTTATACTCAATATTGAACAAACGGATTAGTACAATTAAATCAAAGCACTTAAATTTAATTGTCTCTTAATCATGGATTAAACTTAAATGATTTTGTCAAATCAAAATCTTGTGGAAAGGTGTTTCAACAAAATGGACCTCGCGCCGGTATGACAAGCACCCAAAGTTTCTATCCAAATTTGCCAAATTCACACGGTGTGTGAACTATCTAACATGTCGTGTGAGTCCATTGAAGAACAACCTCCAACTCAGTCCAAACTCATCGACACGTTGAGCCAAGATCCGACAACACAGCGTGTCAAAAAGAACACATGCCGTGTGGAATTAACTTCATGCCCAAGTTTCTACACCTGCCATTGATCTACCACCTGATAATTACGGTTCTACCAATGCATAATTATTGTTTTGTCCTTTGAACTTATTTACTGTTTTGCCATAATTTTATCCCCTCCCATTTTTATCCCCTATTATCTAGGTCAAGTTTGTAACAGGTAGTAAGGTTATTTGGTCTTTTTCTAGCTAGGTTTGGAGAGGTATTTAAGGTTGTTTTTTTGTAAGGATGATCAGCTTCAATTCAATCAAATACAATTTTCTCTTAAAAGTGATGTTTTCAACCTTGATGGGATTATTTCTTACTGGTTAAGCTAAGGAAGAGATTATTTCTTTGTTTGTTTAAGATAAAAACCATCATTATCGCCACCAATCATGTTGATATCAAAGCTGATCGTTTTCCTAAAGCAAGACTTCTTCGGTAATTGTTCAACTGAAATTATGACAAGAATCAATGGAAGTAGTAAACAAGAAGATTGAAGACTTGAAAATTGAAGTGAGGAAGCAATACCATGTGTTTGCCAATGAAATGAGAGAGATTGGAGCATCAAGAACCCAAACAACACGATCAATAAATGATGAGAAGAAAATACAGAAGATAAAAAATATTAAGGAATATTTGAAATTTGAAATAAGAAAGCAGTTCTACAGCAAAATGTAACCGTAAATTATATCATTTTATATAATTTTTAAAAAATTTCCTTAAAATTCGATTTATTTAATTGTGTTCTTAAATATGTTGTGGAAAGATTTTTATAACTCACCCAACCCCACAGAGTTCTTATATTAAGCACTGGATCTTCCATGTCACTCGGAGGATCCCCAATTCATATTTGGACACGTGTACTGTGACCCCACCTAATAATTAAAATAGGAGTTAGGCTATACTTACTTTGTTTCTTACGAAGTAAGCCTTATTTTGTTTTTACCATCATTGGATGAACTTACTTTGTTAAAGTCCACCATCATCCAATGGTGAAAAAAACAAAGCAAGCTTTACTTTATCAAAAACAAAGTAACCATAGAAGACACCATTAAAATAGTAGTGCCTCTTATAATATACGTGGATCCACGTTACACGTGTCAAAATATGTATGGAAGGTCCTCCATTTGACATGGAGAACCCGGTGCTTCTAATAATTTGCCTAACCCAACCCATGTTTAAACAAAAGGTCCAAATGACATAAATATTTAGGAGTATCATTGCATCCTAGAGTATGGCTTTGCACATGAAAATTCCAATTCAAACAGCTTGAAAGATCGATGAAATTGCATCCAAAAGAAGTCGCTGGATTCAGAAAATACAAACGCGTAATCAAGCAAACCGACTTTGCACATGGAAATTCCAATTCAAACAGTTTGAAAGAAAATGATGAAATTGCATCTGAAAAAAAGTCCTGGATTCAGAAAATATAAAACGCGTGATCCAGCAAGTATTTTAGGACATGAGTTTATGTAACCCTATAATCAATTCCATGGATAAAGGTTCTCAAGCAAATATAAGTAATTGCTATCACAATTTTATAAAGTAATTATTGACAGAACGGCTGCTGTATGGTAATGCTTGGCAAAAAGATAAAATCAAAATCGACAACATTAAAGCAGAATTTATCTTCTGTTGCTCTAGATCTGGAGAGATTCCCTTGAATGATTGGAGCTATGAGAAACCCTTCATAAAAGGGAGGAAATAATTGAAGATAATGTGCACTGATAATCAATTACATCGACAGAAACGACAGTTAATCAGTTACGTCTACAGGCAAACGATAGAAAACAAGTGTACCATGTAGAACGTCAGTAACAGTAACCAAATCGCATTATTCGTGGTTGATAAAGCTTTGTCAAGGATAAAATTTAAGAAATTGGGTGAAGCCCTATTTGCCTTGCTCATACTACACAGGAGTACAGTAACCACTACTTCAGATATTGTACACAGGGCAAGGCCAGAATGAAATGGAGGAAGAGTTGAATTCACAGTTCAAAGAAGCAAAAGAATATAAAGCTAATCCAAACAGAAAAGAAACTAAATATTATGCATAATAACATAATTAAAGGCCAAAAAAGAGGGTATAATTAATGATCTATCCATACTTTAAGGTGAAACAAAAAAGAACTACTTAACTAGAAGGATATGCAAAGTTGGGGAAGATATGACCACATTTGAGCTCCACTCTCCATCCCTCTCTCTCTCTCTCAGTCTGTTCCAGATACTGAGAGGGGCAGCAGTTCATGAATTAATCTGATTCTAGAATCAGTTCATCCACTAGTTAGAAATTTAGACAAACTTTTTGGGATGTTCCTTGCTACTACAAGCTCAGCCTAATTCTTTCTTCTTCCCTCTCTTCACCTGTTATTGTTGTGGATTGATCGTCTCTTTGAGCTGGGAGTTTCTTATATGGTACAAAACCTTTCATACAGTTGTTTGAAGAACCTGATCTTTCAAGTGCTTGCACCTCAACAATTCGGTGATCTTCTCTCTCCTCGTTATAACACCTGCTGTCCACATTTCTATCTACATTTTCCCCCTCGTAAAATGATGCAAAATTAGAACCCGTCCAAGATCCTTCCTTTTGGATTTCTTTTTCTTGGAACTCTTCATTATTAGAATCCAGGACTACCTTCATAGTCTCTTGCTTGGAGAATGGTACAAGAGGAAATGGTAAACCTCCATAAAGAGCCCACCATGGATGGCTGCCAGCAGATCCTGCTTCCACTGGAATCGAGTTCTCCTTTTGGAACGGCAAGTAGTAAACACCTCCAGAAGATCCTTGTGCCAAATTACCCCAACCGCATTCCCCATTACCGGCCATCAAGTTACATGCCATCGGTTGCACAGGATTTTCCTCATGTGTGCATGATGGGAGTAATTTAGGACTATCTATGGTTTGATAAGAAGGTCCGTCTCCATGGCACTCCGAGATTAAAACTGTCCTACCAAAGAGCTTGAGACTCCGAGTAGATGTTTCCTCAACTAGACCGTCTTCTGAAACATCTTCTTTTGGAAACAAGTTGAGTTTCTGCACCTTCAAGGACATGGAAATAGTAATTAGTTCAAGTGCCCATGCTAGTATATTAAAAGCAGGTAAAAGTATGATTCTTCATGATGGAGCCACTACCTTAAGGGGTCGCTCATCATTAGCTGCATCTATTGTCATGGCAGCTGATCGAGACCCATCATCTTCAGGTGTCAAGTTTGGTTCACAGATTGTTAAGTCAGCAGAATGAGAACCACCAGCACATGAAACTGGTGATAAGCTACAGTTTGGTGTATTTGAATCGGTAGAACCAAGAGCATCAGAACAAACTGCAGACAACACTGAAGTTGGGGATTGGTTTTCGTGTTCCGAAACTGAAAAGTTCGGGGATGAAGACCTTTGAGGCTGCTCAGGAATTGTGATTTCCTTATTCAGTGGATTCGCCATTTTGCGAGGGTAAGGATGCATTGGTTTCCGCTTGGGACGGGGAGGGGGGATTTCAATAGGTTCTGCTGGATTTGTGTTGCTGCCACTTGACTCTCGCACAACCTATTTGAATCACAACAAGGAGTGAGAACACGCTATACAAACATGATCAGTGAACCCTTCTAACAACGTTTTAACGTCTTTGGGTCACTAGGAAAACTTACTTCAATAAAGAGGACATATAGATATTATGTTTGAGAATGGATACTGGAAATAGAGCAGTAAACCTTAGAGAAGAATTTCTGAGCATGGCTTCGAATCTGAACTGCAGTCTTGCTACCTACATGCTCTGTTAAAAAAAAAAACACAAAATCCATCAACTCATTGATCCGGATAAGAAAATATGGTGAACAAATTAGAAAACTTGTCTGATTTATACCTTCAATCCGTCTCCAGGCTCGACCATAGAGTTTCAAAGCTTCTAGGAACTTCTTATGCTCTTCTTCCGTCCATCTTTCTCTTTGTTTAGTGATAGTGTAAGGTTTCCTCACCTAAACAAAGCCGAATGATTGAAACGGATATTAAGTTGAAATTCATATCACCATTGGCTAAACAGCAGCAGAACCAAGTCATATAAAGAATAAAAACCTTGGGAGAAAAGTCATTCCCACAAGAAAATTGCTCTTTAAACTGCGAACCAGCATTCATTGAAACTCCATTTCCAGTTGGAAGAACCGGAACCGAATTCGATCGAGACCCTCCAGACTGATCCTGTTAGTTTGTAATAACAAGAAGATTAAGAAAACCTATTTCAATTAGAATCACAAAATTTGTCTATTTACTAATGGAACAAGATCATTAACACTGCTAAATTAACTCATTTTTTATTAGATTAATGTCATAAACAAAGTCAAGATCCTCTAGACTGATCCTGTTAATATTTCATTCAGCTTGGGAAATCAATTAACAACTTAAGAAATCAAAAGTCATCATCATGTGAAACCTGAAGTTTGTAGAACAGACAAAATCTGGAGGAGATATAATCACAACTTCCAATGACAGATAATTGGTCATAAAACAAATCACCTACTTTTACTTCAGGTTCCCAATAAAAAGAACAGTTGCAGGAAATTTATGGCAAGCTTCAGAAACAGCGGAAGACAGCTCAAACCGAAGAATTAAACATGACAAAAGGATTCTACTTTTCTTTTCTTTTTTCTTTTAAAAAACAAACAAACAAACAAATTCAACCATAACTTGTGCTATAAAGGATACTCTTATCAATTCCCTTTTACTAATAATTACAGAAAAATATCGGGTTTAGATCTACTTTTCCCTATATCTGCAAATAAATTGAAATTTTTTGTTTAAACATTTGCTTCCGTAATTTTCTTTCTAAGTGATAAATTATACCAAGAAAACTATAAAAATGAAAAATCAAGCATCAATTTTAAAAAAAAAAAATACCTGAACAGCCATAGCAGCAGAGATTAACAATCCTCCTAGCATACAAGATCTTCTCCAAAACAAAATTCGATTATCCCTATCAGAGCTGAAAATGATAACGACTCTTCTTCTCTATCTTCGTCGCGATCATAACTCAACAAACTACGCATAAATCTATCAATTTTCCCAAAGTTTCCAGCCAATTTTATCTTTCCTTGGCTTCTGTTCTCCCTCAAATCAATAAAATTGAACACAGTATTCGAACAAGGACTGATCCAAACAAACCAAAAGATGATCAAACAATTGAAAATGAAACTTCAAGCTACAGCTCTTGAAAAATTTCGGAAAACAAAAAAGAATAGTCCAGAACCGCAAATTTGTAATCACCTGATACAGTCTCGCCGGGGAGGTGCTGTTACTGCAAGAAACGGAAAGAGGAGACTACTAATTTAGAGATGAAGAGGACGATGGTTATGGATGCAGAAGAATAAGAAGCAGGAGAAATGAAGTGAAGCTCAGAGAGAGAGAGATAGAAAGATAGAGAGAGGAGGCAGAGAATAGAGAACAGAGACTATATGGAAAACAAGAAGCAGGTGGTAAAAAGGGGTAAAAAAGCCACGTCAGATATTAAAAATAAAATAAAATAGAAAGCTCGAGAATTCGATGGAATCTTGTGGCTAACGTCGAAAGACAAGTCAGACACGTGGCGTTGGCTGGTCTATGTCTTTCCGCTTTTTATTACTCAGCATGTTTAATTCGGTGGGAAATTTTGAGAGACAACCGGATATATATTTATTTTTTCACTGTAACCATACTCGCAATCACTCTTCCTTCTAACCTACTTGCCACCATTTTACTGACACGTGGTATTCCACAATTTTGGTCTTTTTTATTTTGTGGTTCTAATTCATTTCCTTCCCCTTTTCAAGAAAAAAAAAAAAAAATCATTTCCTTCCCCATAAAATTTGGGTAAAAATATGATTTTGATGTTTTCTTCTTACAATACACTTTTTCTTTTTCTTTTTATATTATTAGACCTTAATCTTTTATTTTTTAGTTTATTAAATCCTTAATTTTTTATTTAAATACATTAAATGTATAACCATTTATTTTTTTATCTCATTAAGTTTTTAATAACCAAACAAACATGTAATTCTATTAAAATTACGTTATTACCTTCATCTGTGTTTGAAATTATTAAAACAAACTTGAATTAAGATTTTTACAGTTTTTCTATAGCCACTTTACATATTCAAAATTATTTTCAAACAGTGAAAAAATACGAATTTCGAATCTAGATGTAATGAATAATAGTCTGTTAACCGAATTTCATGGTCAATGTTTTTGGTCATAAAGGGTTTAATAAGATTAAAAACAAATAACCTAGGACTTAATATATCAAAATAAAAAATTAAGGGTTTAATTTGAAAGATAAACACCTAACTATGTTTTTTGTTTTGTTTTTTTTTTACACTGATCTAACCCTAACTGTAGATATTAGTCATAAGTCATATTTATATGGTGATAGACAAAACTTTTCTGTTTTTCTATGAAGGTAAATATGATAATACTCATATAGAAAGACAAACCTCAACCACCCGTATAGAGAAAAATATCACGACCATCCATATAGAGAAAAATACAAAAAAGATAAAAGATAAAACTTTCAACAAAAATTAGAAACTATCAAACTACCATAAACTATAAAAGAAAAATAAATAAAGAATGAGCTTTTAGTTGAAAGGAACCTTTTCTTGGTGTTTAGGGTTTTGCTTAAAATAACTAAATACTAAACTTTAATAGAGTAGTTTTTAAGCATGTGATAATAGTTAATTTGTTTTAAGGATAATTATTTAAATAAAAATATCTAAATAAACTCCTCATTTAAATTTAACAATAGTACCTAATTTTCATACTTTTTTTTTTATGAGAAGGAAGGGTGCTAAACCCCAAGAAACAAAACGACGAGACAGAAAACCAAAACTAATCGCCTAAAAGATCAATCCGAGTCCTCCTAAGAGTGCCCAGACCGCACTTGTCAGCATGAATAAAGTCTTGTAGGCCTGCAGGGGGATCATCACACTCATGATGCCCTAAGTTCAAAGATCCTACGAATTTTGCCAACCAGTCCGCTGCTCCATTGCCCTCCCGAAGGGTATGAACAACGCGAAACTCCCAACTATGCTGAAGACGATTCTAACATTCTTTTATTAGTAAATAGTATCTGTGTAGAGACTTCCTAGGGTCGTGGATTAAACGCACAACCTTCAGAGAGTCCGTTTCAAACACTACTTTCCTCCATCCCATCTCTCGGGCCAAACTAATACCATAGTAGAGACCCGAAATCTCTGCCAGAAGGGCAGTGCAAATCCCTAAGTTACAAGCAAAACCCTTTAGCCAATTCCCTTCCATATCCCGAGCTAAGCCACCACAAGACGCCCAACCCGGATCACCTCTGCTCGCCCCATCGCTGTTAATCTTGATCCAATTTTCGAACGGCGGTATCCATTTCACCAGACGGACCGAGCTGCTACTGTTCTCAGGCAGATGCGCGCCTCGGGTGGTGCAGGTGCCTCGGATTTCCCTTGCCTGATTCGCAATAAGGTCTAACTTCTCTCCAATTTCCTGCACTTCTCCTTCAAAAGTTAATTCATTCCTCCATTTCCACAGATACCAACAACCAAGAGAAAAAATAGAGGGCCACGCAACACCATTCCACATATCCTTGGAACGGATATTCCCAAGAAGCCAACCGTGTAAGTCACCTGTAAAGAACTCAGTTTGACGATTGAACGGGACGAAAAACGTCCAGATTCTCCTTGCCTCCACGCAGTCCCTAATCAGATGGATCAACGTCTCTCTCCCCCCACAACTCCCACATCTGTCATCCGTGGTTAGGTGTCTACGTAAGCGATTCGCTTGTGTAAGGATAGCTTCATGGCCGACCGTCCACAAATAGTACCTAATGCGTTCCGTTGCCTCAATGCTCCAGAGAGCTTTCCAAGCCGCATTATCCCAGTGAACAGTGGTATCAGGCATAACGGAACACTGAACAGAGTATGCTGATTTCACAGAAAAATTACCTGAGTTCGTAAGCCCCCAAGTCCAGCAATCCTTCTCTTCGCCATCCCGAAACAGCACGATAGAAGCAAGGTTCAAGACCACATCTTGCGGCAGCAGCGTCTTAATATGATCCCAATCCCAACCGTCATCGTCTCTCCAGTATTCTACTATTGTTTTGGCTTTTTCTTCCTCCGTCAGACAAATGCTTGTTCTGTCAGCTAGCAAATAATTCCCAAGCCATTTCTCATTCCAAAAACTTGTTTCCCTACCATTCTTTACGAGCCGAATCAACCCTTGCTTCAAAACCGCTGCTCCCTTTATCACGCTCTTCCAGTTCCCACTCTTTGGGTTTTTATTTCTAAAGGCATCAACACCTTGTCTTTGGCCTGCGTAAATGTCCCGTAAGACCCTTACCCAAAGGAAATCCGGTTCTGTCAGCATCCGCCAACTAAGTTTTGCAACATTAGCTAAATTTGCCTTTCGGGATTGGCGGATACCCAAGCCCCCTTGAGCCCGAGGCTTGCAGACCACGTCCCATTTAACTAGATGAATTTTCCTCTTTCAGTCAGAACTTCCCCAAATGAACTTCTTGCTGATGCTATCAAGGCTGTTGCAAACGCTGACCGGAAAAACAGTAGTTTGCATTGTGTAGGTTGGGAGAGCCGAGAGTACAGATTTCACAAGCGTGGTTCTGCGCGCGAAGGAAAGGCATTTCTCTTTCCAGCCTGCTAGCCTGTTGCGCACCCTGTCAAGGACGTAATCAAAGGAGCGTTTGTTTAGTCTGTCATGAGCTAGGTGGATGCCAAGATACTTGCCCAGATTAGGAGTGCTTCTGATGCCTAGTTCTTGAGTAATCATACCTTGCACATGATGATCAACATTAGAAGAGAAGAAGCAACAAGATTTCTCAAGACTAACTTTTTGACCCGAACCATCACTGAAATAGCTGAGCACTTTCTTAATTATTCTAGCTTGATCCCATAAAGCTTCCGCCATTAGAACAATATCGTCAGCAAAGAAGCAGTGAGAGAGCTTGGGGCCATTTTTCGACAGAGTGATTGGTTTCCAGTCACCTTGTTCGATTGAATCCAGAATTAAGTGGCTTAACCTTTCCAGGCAAAGGACAAAAAGGTAAGGAGATAATGGGTCTCCTTGTCTTAGCCCTCTCGACGGATGGAAGCCCTCTCCTTTCTCCCCATTCCAAAGCACGTGCATAAAAGGGGAGGTGACACAGGTCATGATGACAGAAATCAAATGCTGAGGTAATCCCATGATAGTAAGGGTGTCCTTCAGAAAATTCCAATTGATTCAGTCATAGGCCTTTTCCAAATCTAGCTTCAGAAGCATCCGATTCTTCTTATTATTTTTCCATTGAAAAGAGAAGACAGTTTTCTGGAGGAGCACCATGTTATCAGAGATCTGTCTCCCTGGGACGAAGCTGCTCTGCATAGGACCAACAACCTTCGGGAGGATGAGCTTCAGCCTATTTACAATACATTTAGATATAAGCTTGTAGCTAACATTGCACAGGCTGATTGGTCTGAACTGTGCCATGCTTTCCGGGTCTTTAACTTTCGAGATAAGAGAGATAAGCGTAGTGTTCATCCCATCTTCCAAGTACCCATCATTCAGCCCCCGCAGAACACACTCACTGGTGCAGGATCCCACCGTGGACCAAAACTTTTGGAAAAAGCCCGCTTGAAAACCATCCGGCCCAGGCGCTTTCCATGGTGCCATACTTTTGAGCGCTTCCCTGACATCCTCGATCTGAAACACATGGGCCAGCTCCTCCATCTCAGACTCGCTGATATTAGGGAACGAGTGGTTCGACACAATTCTGATTCGTGATGGCATATCCTCATGGTACAGACGCTGAAGAAAGCTATCTGCCATGCTTCTTAACCGATCTTCCTCCCAGGTCCAAGTTCCATCCTCACAACGAAGACCAATCTTTGTATTTCTCCTGTTTCCGATAACCGTCGACATGTGGAAGAATTTAGTATTCCTATCCCCCTCCGCCAGCCACTGAATCCTAGACTTTTGCGCCCAAAATAATTCCTCCTGTTTCAATATCAGATTAAGCTCGGTCATGATGTTAGTTTCAAGTCTGATGAGGCCACTTGTACAACGATCAGCTAGCCTCTTTTGTATTCCGTCAAGCCTGGCATAAGCATGTCTCTTACGATGGAAGATGTTTCCAAAGTCCTCCCTGTTCCAACGCTGAAGATGATCTGACATTTCCCGAAGGGCCAAACCCAAGCTATCCGTTTGAATCTAGTTCTGTGAAATCTGATCACGGAGAGATTGGTTCTCCAGCCAAGCATTCATAAAGCGGAAGGGGCAATCTCTTTTATTTTTTTCACCACCGCAAAAATCCACAAGAATAGGGGAGTGGTCGGATTGAGTGTGCTGGAGGTGTCTGACAAACGCGGAAGGGAAGCGAAGGCGCCACTCAGATGTGCAGAGACCCCTGTCCAGACGACACGCGACCCTGGTCCTAGGAGAGGAGCCTCGGTACCAGGTAAATTTTGGACCTACAAAACCCAAATCCACTAAGTTTAGCTGATTGATCCAGTCAGAGAAAGGACCACACCTGTTAAGAGTCCTTGCTGAACCTCCCTGCTTTTCACTGCTTTCTTTAATGCAATTAAAGTCCCCACATATTAGCCATGGTTCAACAACGAGATCCTTTAGGTTTTTCATATCCTCAAAGAACTTCCTCTTATGCGCCATTTGAGGCCTGACATACACGGCGGTGAACTCAAACAACATGTCATGCCATTCTCCCCCTTTAATCGTAACAGAGCAGTGAATAAACTGGTGGTTCTTCACTTTCACATTTACTCTAGCTTGGTCATCATCCCAGAAAATCCACACACCCTCACTGAAACCCTCTGCTTCAACAATAGTACAGTTAGGAAGGCCCATTTTCTTACCAATCTCTAGAGCCCTTGAACCCGGAATTCTAGTTTCCAAGAGACACACAACAGAAGGATTGTGAGTCTTAACCATATACCGCAATGCTCTCTGAAAAGCAGTGCCTCCGACACCAAAACAATTCCAAGTGATGATCTTCATAACCATAACAAGGAGAAACAGGATGCAAGTCAATGAATCTTCGAGAATGGAGCTTGCACCTCCGTGTTAGTCGCTCTCTTCATGCTTTAGGAAGCTGACTTGTCTCTTAGTTTCTGTAGCAGACGGTCATTGCCCTTTATCATACGATTATCCATTGATAGACTTGGATCTAGTTCTTTGAGAGCTTCCCTCGGTTCTGGTTCCAATCTGGTTCTTTTACCTCTACCCGCTAGCAGCTCAGACCTTTGTTCATCGTGCTGATTGCCAATCAGGTTATTGTTTCCCAGCTCAACTTCCATGGAATCCAGGAAAAGGCTAGCAAACTTGTTGGGTTGAGAAACCAGCCCCTGATCGCTGTTTTCCTTGTTTCTGATTCCCTATTTTACAATAGACTTGCCTTTGTGTTTTTGGGATACCGTTGTACGGGCTTTCTCTACCACTTCGATCCCTTTCTGTGTCCCTTCAAAGCCAGGAAAGATTCCCGAGCTAGTGCTAGCGATGTCCCGCGGTGTTTGATTAGCAAACGGATTCTGTTGAGCCGAGTTCCCGCTATCTTTCCCTCCTTGGACATTGGATTCCATCACTCTATTACGAGGCGGGAATTTTTTGTGGGGCACGATCATCCACGGTCCATACACTTCAGTGGTCACTTTCGGAGCGGGTTCCGTCGTCGCCTTGTTTTGAACTGGTGCCGTCTCTTCCGATGAACTAGTTTTATCCGCTCTTGGCTCTCCTACAACCATGTCACTTGTTTCTGGGGGGTCTAGCAGGCATAGCACAAGTCCAACTACATTCCGTCCTGAGGTGTCCGTATCTGCCACAATTAGTACACGCAGTGTGGAGCCCTTCATACTCAACTCTTTGTAGTTCCCCGTCTAACTCGAACTGAGCAATTAAAGGTTTAAGCAGGTCAATTTCGATACAAACTCTCGCGAAACGGCCTCTGGTTCTTTTCGCGGTGTTCTCATCAACGCGAACAGGTTTGCCAACAGTAGCTGCTATTCCAAGTAGAACATTTTCATCATAAAAAAGGAGGGGAAGTTGGGGAAATCGGACCCAAACCATTGATCTCTCTACACTGGCTTCGGAGGTACTAAACGCATCCGACCATGTGCGAACAGTTAAATAGTGCCCTTGTACGATCCAGGGTCCATCGTTGATCACGTGGCTTCTATCCAGCTCGTTGTCAAATTGGACAAGGTGAAATCCTTCCCCTAAATCCATCATGCTAACCCCTGCAATCGGCTTCCACAGCTCAATCGTCCGTCTCTGCAATGCAACATACCCCAGGCTTCTTCCCAGGAGCTTTATGATCAACGCGTTTTCCCAAGGCTTTGCTAATTTCCTCTTCAGTTCTGGATCAATCGAAACCCGAGGGACAAGGGGGTCAGCTTCGTCGATGCTTATTCGAATCAAACCGGTGGCGCACAAATCCGTGCGGGGTTTAGAAGTCTGGTGAGAAGGGTTGGCTGAGGCTATGTCTTTCCAGGTCAATTTAGGGGTAGTCGGAATGATGTTGGGTGGCGGAGGAGGGTCATCAGGTGGAACAGTGAACGACGGTGGGCGTTCCTGCGAATTGGGTTCTAGGGCAGAGGAGGTCATCGCTCCTGCGGATTTTTTTATAATAAATACCTAAATTATCAAAAACCTACCTAATTTTCATACTAGAAATATAATTTGATCAAAAGGTGATTAAATTGTAATTTAAATTAAAAAAACATGACTAACGTAACATGCTTTAAGATTTTTATTACAGTTTTCCTTTAAAAAAATAATATTACAGTAAAAATTTCTTATCTATTTATAAATAAGTCAAGCATCATTTCAGCTTGTAAAACGGAAGAAACGAAGTCTAGTAAAAAGTAAAAATAAATATTAGTTAATCTATAATTTCCATATCAGACGAAGAAAAAATGAAAAATATAGATTCGAATAGTATAAAAATAAAAATATAAAAATAGCTTAGGAAATAGATAAAGGGAATAGATTAGATTTTAAAACAGTGGGGCCAACACCCGAAAATTGAAACAAAGGTTAGGCAACACGATTGGTCAGAAACGGCGAGTAGACAAACAAATCGTACCGCAAGAGTAGATGACTATAGATACTCATTTTGATCTCACAAATAAACATAAATATCAAAAAAATAAATATATAATTTTGATATTTCTGTGATGAGGAGAAAAGCTAAAATATCTAGAGCCTCAAAAAATAAGAGAGAGAGAGAGGACAGGAGAAGTTGATAATTATCTTTATTTATTTATATAAAATAATTATTTTATTAATTACCATTTTGAAAAAAGAGTTAGATAAAATAAATTGTTCCAGGTGACTTTCCTAGCACTTTTAGCCACGTCAGGCCGCCCTTCCTAATGAAACTTGCCACGTGTAATTTCCACAGTCAGGAAAGAGAAACTATAAAAGGGAAAGGCAAAAGGATATGGATGGTTCTAGGCCACTCATTTCTCCAATAGCTGGACACCCTCTTTTTTATTCCTAAAAATTCATAGCCATATGTTTTTCTTTTTTTTGGGGAGAATTTTTTGTTATGAAGATTGTTTGTTGTGGCCGATCTTATTTGAGTATAATGAAATCTTGTTTTTGCTTCCTATAATATTATAATTTATAACCATCACACTAAATATTATTTTCCTTTTATTTTATTTGGTCTGTTGCAATATTTTTATTTAGGACCATTTAGCTATTTGCTGGTTTCTGATCCTGTTTGCTAGTTTCTATTTACTATTTACTTTTGGTAAATATTGTTTTTTTAAAAAGCAATGATTTCCTGCATTTGTAAAAAATTACTTTTCAACTGTAAAATATAAATAAAAGGTGTCTAACCAAACACCTCAAACTCTGTATCTTAAAGTAAAAAGACAAATAGGATATGAAAAATAGATAATCAAATATCCCCTTAATTTCAGGATTGTCGCAAAACACATAAGAAAAAAAATTCAAAACTTTGTATGTACTTGTGTGTCTTCAAAAGGTAAGTAAACAACTTCAAGAACTAAATTACAAAAGGCCCTTACATAGAATCAATTGATATTACGGATTACCAAGAATCTCTGGAAAGAGTTTTTTTTTGTGATATCCACCCCCTCAGCTATCATGATTGTAGGGTTGCAGATGGAGCGAAATGGAAATGGAGATTGCTTCTCTTATTCATGTCTTCGTCTAGATGGAGAATCTTAATTCCCGTCTAATTGTCCTCATCTTTATCCTTGTGGGGATCTTCATTTCTCATTACTCAAATTATAAATGATGTCTCTCCATCTATGACGTAGGATTAATAGACTGAATTAAATTCATCTGAGATGAAATCAACAAAATGTCAGAGAGGGGTCGGTGTACGACATCCCTACTCTGATGTTTAAGTCAGTGATGTTACTGAGAGTAAGTAAATGACTTAGAAAGCAGAGTAAAATAAGAATGATTATATACCTTGCGCTTCTTTGGGATTACTATTATTAGAAATTGTTGGATCAGGAACATGGAAAAACACAATTTTATCGAACACAGTAACGTGATGCGTCGTATAGAATGTCCCTCTCTTTAAAACGTTCACGGAACTGCCAAAAAGTGCAAGTAATATGTATTCTGGTCGTCTCCAGGATAAAACATCACACTCTTTAAGAGAAGTACGAGTCGTATTGCACAATATGAACTCGATCTTACCACACTCAAATTATTGCTCAGTTTCGAATTTCAGAAAGCGAAAACTATTTATAAAAGAAAATGGAGTTGTTGTGTTCTGGTTTGGTGGAGAAGAATGTGAGAGAAAAATCGGGGAAGTGAGGAACATGAAAGACTAATTCTGAAAGACCAAATAAAAAGAGTCGTTTGAAAAAGATAAATAAATATATATATTTAATTAAGCAATTTTGAAAATTAATTAATTTAAAAATTAATTTCGAAATTAAATATTATTTTTTTTCAATAAAAATATAGAGTCTAAACCAACCAAATCCAACTCGGTCCGGACGGACGAACGGCGATGGCGCGCGTGTGTGGTGGTCAAGCATCAAGTATGTTCTCACCCTTTCACAAACGTGAGGTACCCCTTGGAACACACCCAAATGTGTGAGAGTCTTCTTTATAAATATCACTTCAAAGTGATTTTCAAGCAATGTGAGATGCCTTTTACTCTTCTATAACTCTTTGAAGATAAACTTTTATGGTTTTTTTTATATAAATTCAACTTGGGCCAAGTGGCTTAGCCCAACAATCTTCCACTTGAATTTTTAAAACCATGTACTGAGAAGATATATAAGGTCAAACATAGACAAATGTATCTTTCGATTTGAACTCTTGCATGGTGTGTATAATTCAGATTATACTAGTGAGTACCACGCCAAAACCTTTTCAGAGTGTAGTTATGGTAGCCCACGTGTTTATGGACATGCACGTCTATTCCGATATAATGAATGCTCTAGAATTTTTTCCTAACTCATAGGAAGCGGCCTCACTTTCCACATTCATATAGGTGAGTTTATTAGAAGTACTCATGTAACTATCACTCCAAATGGAGTATAGATCTCATTAAGAGTTTCTAGTATCTCAACCTAACATCGCTTTAGGAAATTCATGCTTTAAAATGCATGATCTAACTCGTATTACGTCACAACTTGTTGTTACCCATTGAACCTATTTCTTGGGATCTCTCATCTGTAGGTTGGGTTAGCATTATATGTAACTCACCACTATAGGGGCATAAGTCTCATACTTTTTGTGGTACTTTAGACTTTCTCTCTAGTCAATCCTTTCATCAAAGGATCGACTAAATTCTCTTCATAGCGTATATGATCCACTCTAATAGCTCCTTTAGAGAGTATCTTTATAACAATGTTGTGCTTACAATGTATCTGCTGTTTCTTATCATTATAATAACAGTTTTGAATCTTAATAGTAGTCGCGGTACTACCTCAGTGGATCAATACTGTTGGAATTGGTTTTTTCCATAAGGAAAACTCAACTAATAGAAACTACTTCTTCACTAGCTGTGGTTAGTGCAAAAAGGTTTGATTCTATAATTGATTGAGCTAGAATAATCTGTTTCTTAGACTTTCATGAAACAACACCACCAGCTATATTAAAAATATAACCACTAGTTGCCTTGGAATCATCTAACAGGGTGTTTGAGTCAGCATCACTATATCCCTCGAGGATTATTGGAAACCCTTGGTAATGTAATCCAAGTTTCATGGTTCTTTTTATGTATCTCATGACCCTTTATATAGCATTCCAATGCTCAACACCAGGTCTACTAGTAAATCAGCATAATAAAATCCCACGACATAAGCTATATTGGGTCTAGTACAATCAGTGGCATAGCGGAGGCTACCAATTATGCTAGCATTCTCTAATTGTCTTACATTGCCTCTAGTGTTCTTAAAAAGCTTTACACTAGGGTCATAAGGTGTACATGTGATATGAATCTAAAAATTTCATATTTTAAGTACCTTAATATTGTGTTTTATTAAATAGTCCAAGTATTTATTAATAAATTCAAGTATTATATCTTCATTACGTGTTTTATTCTACCTTTTAGGTACTTAAGATGATTTAGGATAAAATTGCCCCTAAAATTGCAAAGGAGCCAAACTTATGAAGAAAAACTGAAATTCCAAACTGTGCGAGCGCGCAATTTCCAGATTTTGTATAAATTCACAGATGTTGCAGCAAACAATTTCCTTCCCTGATTCTAAAGTCATATTATTCCAAAAATATTTTAGAAGGCTTCACCCCCAAAAGTTGCATCTTCTCATCCCAAAAGACATATCCTTCTAGAAAGGTGTCTTGAAAAGACATGTCCCATTGGAGGGGTGCTTTCATTTCCTTATTTAAAAAAGCTAGATTCAAAGAAAAACATCTGAGAAAAGACAGAGAGATTTACGTCTGAAAATTATTATAGAAGAATCAGAGAACAACTCATCAGTTACAATTGAATTTTGGAAATAGAGATATCAAGTAGAAAGAAGAAGACTACATGTAAAGGATAGATAGATCATCCTTCCCTTTAACTTCATTCTTTCTTTCTTGAATCTCTAAATTTATGTTTAGTGTTATGTTGATGTTTATGAATTACAATTTTTCAATCAAATCAATATTCAAGTGTTCTTCATTACTATATAAGTTCCATTACAGAGTTTTCTTATATGAATGTTTTCAATCTTTTCATATATTGATATTCACAAGTTAGGAAACACATTGAGAGATTGATTAAGATTATAAGGAATTGATCATTCGGTATTCGCTAGAGAGATTAGGTTTACTGAATGATTGTTGTATGTTAACTTGTATACTTGTAATTTCATATGACAGTGAAATTAATTCTCTATGTGAGAACTATGAATTAATGCTTCATATGAACTTATAAAGGACTCTAATTTATGTCGAGAGAGTAAATTGGAAACTATAATTAACTTAGCCTGTAATATCAGAATAAATATTTATAAAAACATAATTTAAGCTTATCCATTCCATTTTATTTCTATAAAAATAATTTATTTATCAAAGTTGTTCTTAGTTTACTGTAGTTTAGTTTAGTTTATTAGAATCAGATGTTTTAATCCATTTCAATTCAGATTTAGTGTAAACAAAAGAAACAGATTAAAGTGATAGTGAGTAATAACTTTGTTCCTTGTGGGATCGACATCTTTTATTACTACAAGGAAACCGTGCACTTGCAGAAATTTCTCAACAGTATGCATGTTTACAGTCAGAGTAATTATATTTCTTTATAATATTTTCAACGTAATGATATTGATCTAAAGAAATTTCATTTTCAGACCTAGTTATCTTGATGCCAAGTATGGCATTTGTTTCTCGTACATCTTTCATGTCAAAGTTTTCACATAGCATAGACTTCACAGAATTCACAACCTGGATATTAGATCCAAAAATAGCAAATCATCAACATATAAGCATATAATAGTTCAAAGACTATTTTCATATTTATAGTAGATGCATTTATCACTTTTATTCGCCTTGAAGCCATTTGAAATAATCAGATTGTCAAATTTTTCATCGCATTGCTTAGGTGCTTGTTTTAGGCCATACAAAGACTTATCTAACTTACACACTTTATGGGATTGATCGTAAATTACAAAACCCTCAGGTTGATCCTATAGATCTCTTCTTCCAATTCACCATTCAAAAAGATAGTTTTAACATCCATTTGGTGCACAACAAGATTGTGTACAGAAGCAATAGCAATCAAAACATGAATAGATGTAATTCTAGTAACAGGTTTTAGCTACAATGTGTGCCTTATACTTATCAGCTGAACCATCAGGTTTTAGTTTCTTTTTGAGGATCTATTTACAACTTATTGGTTTGCAACCTGGTGGTAAGTCTACTAAGTGCCAAGTTTTGTTTGACTCTAGTGAGTCCATTTCATCATTGATGGCTTCTTGCACCACTTTTTCCCACTATACCTTAAGCAAGTTTGCTAAACTTGGCCCAATAGATAAGAAATGTATCTTCATAAGATACCCAAACGTATCAAAATGACATGTTCTATTGGGAGAAAATGATAAAGATCATGTGATCTGACTTTATATGAGGAACTTGATTCAAACAGACCTCTCCATTCGAGTGGTGGGGGGGGGGGGGATTTTGAGAAAGGACTTGACCCAGTGGTTCAAATCTATGATCAAGTACAAGAACTTGATCATGAACATCAAAACATTTCGAATGAGATAGATCCTAATTTAAGTAGGAGCATAATTCCTGACTCGGATGAGAATATAGAATGAAGTCTAAGAGAAGGGTTCTAGGTTACGATGAATATATGAGATATATTTATCAAGATTCAGAACCACATCATACTAAAAATAAAAAATTTGAACTGTTGTGATTCAGTATCGAAGGCACAACTATTTTAGTAACTCCAAGTGATGACGCTGAGCCTAGAAAATTCAAAAAGGCTCTCTTTTGTCTAGAAAAAAATAAATGAATTACAACAATGCAAGAGGAAATGGACTCTATGAGATCCAACCAATTTTGGGAAGTGGTTGATCTACTAGTGGGTAGAAAAGCTATTGGAAGCAAGTGGGTGCTCAAAGTGAAGCGAAAAGCTAACAACAACATCAAAAGATACAAAGCTCATCCTGTCGATAAAGGTTATACACAACATGAAGCGATAGACTTTGAGAAGACCTTCTCACTTGTTGTAAAGCTTACATTTATCGGGCTAATCTTAGCTATAGTAGCAAGTTTAGATCTAAAGCCACATCGGATGGATGTGAAGACCACTTTTCTCAATGGAGAATTGTACAAAGAAATCTACATGGAATAACTGTTGGTCCCTTGTAAGGTTGCAAGTATAGTTCCAAGGGGGGGTAGGAACTATTTAAACTTTTTTACAATTAGGGCAAACTTCTTTTTCTAAGGAAAAAGGTTTTAACAACGGCGCTGAGTAAACAGCAAGATACTGGCTTAGTCAACAGGTGACTAGGTCAGTTTCTTAGCTTGAGTCAGGAGATAGCACTTGGAGTCTATTCCTGAGCTCAGACGTTTAACGCGCACTCAATTTGACCTCTTTAGTTGGTCAGTTTGATTATTTAAAGCAAGCAATATAAATAAGGAGTTAAGGTAAGAAATACTTCACTCAGCAGATTTATCCAGGTTCGGCTTCTTCTAAGCCTACGTCCTGTCCCCGGAACACGTTCCGAGATTTCAAATCCTCTACTGAGCTCTTTAAAGGTAGAGCCTCAAACCCTTTACAATATCAGAAATTGAGTATGACAAGAGTACCTTCCTCTATACTTCTACTCAATCCTAATCTCTCCACTGAGTACTTAAAACCGAGTACTCAGCCTCTCCTTTCTATCTCTAGAAATGATAAGTGTTTTGTCCTAATACAAAGATGTGCTAAGACACTTTAGACGATTTACAATCACTCTAGACTTTTACACAGATATGAGAAATGTAGTGTAAGAATTTTGCTTTGCTTCTTGCTTGCAGAACTTGTAGAGATTTGGTCAGCGTAATGGCTTGATCAAGTTATGTGTCTTGTGAAGCTTATGATGGCACTATTTATAGAGACGTCTGGGTCATCGGTCATTTCGAATTTCGAAATAACCGTTGGAGGAAAATAGCTATGTGTCGTTGTCATCCTGACTTGTACAGAGCTCTCGGCCAATCACAATCGTGTATCTTCTGTCCTCGGTCAGCTCAGCAGATGGTCTCTCCTTTTATGGTAAAGTCAACTAGACAGCATACTGTGTCGTCTGAACTTTGCTAAAAGAGGAAACACTTTGTCTGGAAGTTTTCCTTTGCCAGCTGCTGTCTTGTACGCTTTGTCGAGACTACTCAGCAGCTTCATCTTGAAGTTGTTCCCGAAGGTCTTCTAGATCCTTCCGATTGCTGAGTTGCGTTTTGAACAAAAACGGCAACGTCTTGACATACGCGGGCCGAGTGTACTGAGTTGCTTGACTTGGGCCTTGGCTTCCGTAATGGGCTTGGGCCTTTCGATTCTTATGTCTTATAATATTTTAACTCATCATTGAATAAACACATTAGTAGAATTAAATCAAAGCATTTAAACTTAGTGTGTTTAGAATGTGTGTATATATTATACTTAAACAATTTTGTCAAATCAAAATTATGTGGAAAGGTGTTTCAACAATAACCTGTGGGTTTTCTTGTACAAGGTTGTGAACAAAAGGTTCGCAAGTTGAATAAATAAATTTATAGCCTTAAATGGTCTTATAGACAATGGTATATTCGATTTTATAATCAGATGATCTCGAATGACTTCAAGTTGATTGAAGAAGACCATTGCATCTATATTAAATGCTTAGGTAGAAAATTTATCATCCTATCATTATATGTTGATGACATCCTGCTAGTAGGAAATGACATAGGTTTTGTGAACTAGATCAAACCTTGGCTAAGTATAAGTTTTCTGATGAAAGATATCGCAAAGCCTCATATATTATTAGAGTTAAGATTTCAAAAGATCGTTCGAAGAACATGTTGGCTCTGTATCAAGAGACTTACGTCAACAAAGTTATCGATCGATTTAGTATGCACGGTTGAAAGCCTATAGATAGACCAATGACTAAGGGTATCACCCTCAGTGCCAATATATATCCACAAACGCAAGAAGAAAAAGAATGAATGAAAAATGTTCCTTACGCTAGTGTCGTTGGTAGTCTAATGTATGCTATATTATGTACAAGACCCGATATATGTCATGTCATTGGGATGGTTAACAGATACCAATATGATCCATGATAAGCACATTGGGCAGCTATTAAAAGGATATTAAGATATCTTAAAGCAAATTCAAACTTTTAAGAGACAATTTGGTCTAATAGGTTCCTAAACAATCTCAGTGTTGCTACTTCTAATACTCCGATCGTAGTTAACAGTGATAGTCAATCTGCTATTGCTTTCACTAAAGATTAGGGATACCATAGTAAGTTGAAGCATATAGAGATTAAGTACCACTTTATTAGGGACTAATTGCACGCAAGGAATTTGTATGTAGTATGTGTCCACTCATGACATGGTTGCAGATCCCCTTACTAAACTTGTCAAACGAGATCTTATACAAAACATGTAGATTCCAAAGATTGCATACGATCTAGGCATACTTCTGTTTCATGTATTTTTTTGAACATGATTTATTAATAAAGGTTTCATGAACTTTTACAATACATGAGTGCAAATATTTTTTTTGTTAATGTTCACTGTTATTGTTGAGCGATTTCCGCAAGTGCACGGTTTCGCTTGTAGTAATAAAAAGATATCGATCCCATAGAGAACGCTTTTTAACGAAAACTTATTTTAATTCAGTTTGATTCACGATTTAGGTTTATAATATGGAAAATCGTTATTTGAAATTGGTTTTGAGATTGATAGAATAAGAATTAAGCTAGAATATGTAGAATGTTAGAAATCAATTCTGTTTTGAATATGAATTACAAAACAGAAACGTTTAGTGTTTAAAATAAGAGAATAATTGTATTCGTTTGCATTAAGCAAAGAAAACAACTTTAAACTTTGTATAAATTATAAAAATGTAATAACGTAAACTCCTTCAATTAAAGGGCTTTGAACCGCAGACAATCCTCCTACGGTCGGGTTAGATTGCTACCTTAACCAAATTCATTCTTACTTCCGATAAGCCGACCTAACGATCATATCGTTTGTAAGAATGAATTTGCCCAAGTGTTCAATAAAGTTTCCTTGTAATGATTTTGAATTTAACTACGTTTTAATGAAAACACCAGAACTCACTTCCGATCATTTACAGAAGTGCTACATAAAAATATATTGAATTACATGAACTTTATTAGATGAAATATGAATTTGATACAAGTTTACCGAGAATAAAAAGCATGGAAGCATTCGAACGACATAAGAGTTCCGGGTCGTCAATCCTTTCCTTAAACCTCGTTAAAGAGTTTGTCAGGCTCCAGGGTCGAATCCGCTACTTAATCTTCTCGCTGAATCTTCGGAATAGAGATGGTTCGTCAACTACCAGAATGTAAACTAATATAAACAGATCTTAATCTAAATCTAAATGCTACTGTGTTTGTAAGTAATCTAAGAACAATTTGTGTACATCAGATTGCTTTTACAAAATTGAATTCTAAACTCTGACTCTTTTCTGAGTCAGAGTTTCTACATAACTTCTGCACTTTAATCTTACAAATCTAACTCTCATATATTCAACTCTCAATCAACTCTTTATTTATAGATGTTGAAGAGTCGTGTCTAAGGGCCGTGTCTGCTGCGAAGAGACATTTCTATCCACCCGAACGAATGCGTTTCTTTGATTTTCAACATGTGAATGTATGCTGCCAGGATTTCTGATCTTACCGAGAATGGAAATTCTCAGCCGAGAATAGGGAAGTAAATTTCAATCATTCGGAACGCAAAAAGAAGATTCCAGGAAAAGGCGTGTCGCGACCGAGAATCGGGATTCTCGATCGCGACTCGGAATCTCTAATGAGATTCCGGAAACCCTGCCGAGATTCAGGATCTTTCTCCCGTTTCTGACTTCGTTCTCGTCTCCTCGTATTGGTGTGCTGAATTCTTCGTCTTTTGGCTCCTAACTTAAAGTTGTTCCTTCATTTTGACCTGATTTTGTTCTTATTTGGATTTTACCAAATATTTAGGTACCTTGCATGAAAGAAACATATTCGGACGTAAAAGTACTCTAAATAGATAGAAACAGCACGATTTCATAGCAAAACTGATGTAAATATTAATGATATTTTAGGTATATTTTGGACTTAACAGTTATATGATACAATGCATGTTAGAAAGAAAATGAGCTCACTCACGTGAGCTTTTACCCTGATTTTGTCACATGGTGACAAATAGAAGGATAAGGTTATTTTTGAACAATTCGAGAGCATGTTCAATAACAGAAGCCTCCTTGTAGAATGTATGAAAGCAATTTCATCATAGTGCAAGATGATCACATACACTACAAGTGTCTGAAACAGATTAAGTGTAATTTGTCAGGCGAGTTTGAGACAACTTAAAGCCTTTTGTATATACAACCGGAAGTAACCACTATATGTAGTAAACTAAAGTTAGATGTTTTGATACATCTGAACCTATACTTATATGGTGTTAAAATAAAAGACATCCTCCTCTTTCCAAGAAAGAATTAAACACCATAACACATATTTCATACCATGTTTGCTTTGTCAACCACAAGATGGACAAATGACAATGTTGCTTTTTCCTAGTGTAAGACTTACATTGTGAAATTATGATATCTCGATATTCTTTATCCTTAAATACCTTTAACTTATTCTAGAACTATAGTTTGATGTGGCTACCTTGGAAAGGTCATTTTTAGGTTGATGTGATAATTCTAATAAAAAAGAACCTAATTGGATAAGCGGGCCAGACTATGATGGAAAGGATAAAACAAGATGGAAAGATCCATTAATTTCACATCTTAAGAGTTTATGTATTTCACTGTCCGGTCACTTATGCACATGTTCATATTTGTGAAAAATAGAAAAACTGTAGAGATCAATGTTATTACATTGGATGTGATGTGGAATCTAGGATAAAGCATACAATAGTGATAATTCATGTTCAAATTTAAGGACTATATATCTACGATGAGTGTATAGTTCCAAGTTTGATACATGCACATCGAGCAACTATATGTTCCAACGAGTATATAGCACTAGAGATCTCGATAGTATGTCGATTGCACAAACTATTTGTAATAGTATGGATGAGACTAAGATGATGATTAGGATATATTCCATTACGTGTGAGTGGGAGATGTTATGAATATTTAGATTATATGGGCTGAATATTTATTCGCCCATAATGAAACGGGCCAAGCCCATCTAAAGGGAGAGAGGATTAGGGTTAAGGTGTTATAGCCTAACTGGAGGCTATAAATAGATAGTCACCTAACCCTAATAACAAGACTAATTAGAGTTGATCCTAAAGAATATACAATTCTCCTATGACTCTCCTTCCTCATGCACCACCTTCTTTGTTCGTCTCTAACGTCCGCTTTAGTTCATGGATTTACCGTTTTCACCCCGGGACTAATATCTACATGGATGATTCATGATCGATGATATGAGATCGTGATTAATTCTATTCTTCCACTATTTATCTTCTCAACAAGTTCTGCTCAACAAAAGTAAGCCTTAAACTCATGTTTGTATTAAGATTATTTGTTAGGATAATCCCTTCAAAAATGAAGTTGTGTTAAATTGTATTATTTTGAAAAAGTATAGATTAAAAAAGTATGTTTAGTCTTTAAAAAAACATGTTTGGGATTTAAAATAAGGGTTAAACATCAGTTTTATCTCTAATAATTTAGACTTCAATTAGTGCTCACATGGACTTTAAATAATCAAATTTTCATTCACCGTTAAATCTATACTTGTTAGAATTCTATGGTTGAGATTCAAATCATCCAAAACTTAGATTTAATAAACTTAAATTTAACCATAAATGGCCAAATGGGTCGAGTTAGACATGTAGAATTAAATCATTAACATTATCAAAAATATTATATTATTTCATCGTTTCTTCGTAAATCAATTTTGATATTTCTAAGAAGATTTTATAAGAAAAGTTATTGTAGTAATTAATAATAGATATTTTTTATTTTTCTATAAAAAAATTTAGGGTAAATAATTATAAGGTCCCTGAGTTTTTACTTAATACACTAGTCAATCCCTCTGTTTTTAGAAATAATTATATAGTCCCTCAGTTTTTGTGCTCATCAACTCCTTAGTCCTTATGTTTGAGTCAATGGTCAAATTATACCAAATAAATTTCAAAATACCAAAATTACCCTTTACTCTATGTTTTAATAATAAAACATCTATTTTTCCTATTTTATGTTTTTTCTCCTTTTTCCCTACATAATCTCTACAATATTGAGTAATTAATTTATTGAATTTTATATAATTATAAAATTTTAATTTAGTAGTCTAAAATTTATTAACTAAAAAATGAATGAAAAATATTTCAAAAATTATCAAAATAGGAGTAAAACTATATAAATTTTGTAAAAAAATAATCTTTATTTATTTCTAATAAATTTTATAAATAAAGAAAAACATATGATTTTTTAAAAAAATATTAATATTTAATGTTAGTTTAAAAACATTATATTAAAAAATAAAAATTTAAGAGAATAAAAGTACATTTTTAATGATTAGTATATACAATTATATAAATTTTAGTATATATATACTTCATCAACTTTATTAAAACTATTTAGATTAAATTTTGGCATTAAAAGATAAGTTTTTTCCATGTAAATAACTAGGGGCAATTTGGACTTTTATCTACAAAAACAGATGGAAGGACTAAAGAGTTGATTAAAATAAAACTTAAGGACCTTATAATAATATAATGGATCTACTAGTATGTTAAGCAAAAACATAAGGACTTTATAATTATTTAACCAAAAATTTATATAGAAGTCAATAGTTTTTTTAAGAAAAGTCAATAATTTTTTTTAAAGAGAAATGTATTAACAAGCTTCAACTGGATAGATAGTTGTTTTTTTTAATGAAAGAATAAATATTATAAATAAAGAATCAATCTAATGCCAAAAGGCTTACAACTGACGGGAGATTAATATCCGTTAATGTCAAATGAAGGGAAGAAAAACCTAGTCTAGCCGCCTCGTCTGCCACACGGTTAGCTGTACGCTTGACAAAGTTGAATTCACAGTGAGGGATAGAGTCGGAGATTGAACGACAATCCTCGAGTACTAGACCTGTGTATGAATTATCACCTCCTGCTCTTTACTTAACGCTTGAATTATGACTTGCGCGTCCCCCTCTACACAAACTGTATGATCCCCACGATCCTTGATCCAGCTAAGGGCTTCTCTACACGAGATCGCTTCAGCAAGCATGGGTGAAAATTGTCCTTGGAATGCTCCATATCTGATGGCGATAAACTGGTTCTGTGCATTTCTGATAACAGCCCCAAAACCCATATGATTACCGTCCGGGTGTACTGCTGCGTCAAAATTGAGTTTTAACCCAATATCAGGAGGTTTCCATACTTCCGTCTAGTATCCCGCTGGTGCACTTGGGCCTACTGCTGTTACCGCCTGGGCATCCATCCACACAGATAGGATTGCTGCTGCCCGATCTCCTATCAATACCGGCGCTAGAAATTTGCCGTTCCATAGCCACTGATTTCTGCAGTACCATAGGAACCACACGAAGGTGGCACATTTACCTGCAATCTCAGGTGAGTGATTATTTAACAGCTCTTCCCACCATAGTGTAAAATCCAAGATCTCGGGTCGCCTAAGATGAGCTAAATTTGAATTCTCCCATGCTATAATAACCACGGGGCAGCGAATGAGTATGTGAGATAGACTCTCGTCAGAGTTCGAACAGAAGGGGCAATGAAAATCGACATCAACTCGACGAGGGGGACAAGTCATGTGCCATAACTTACTCCAGGGTGCCCTACACACCGCCTCTGACGGGCTCAGGTAGGTCTCCATTAACGCGTAGTAAGCTGTTTTGATGCTGTAAGTACCTTTCTTCTCCCTCCTCCAACACCACTGATCTCTCTTTTCAAATGAAGAGAGGGGAATTTGTAAAATACAATCCCTATCTTCGAGTGTGAAAAATTCGTCAAGCATCTCCAATCTCCAACTTCCATTATTAATAAACTGATCGACTGTCCACTCTGTATCAGTTTAGAATGCTTGTAGCTCAAGAATTCCCCTAGTGGAAGAAATCCATTTGTCTTTCCAAACTCGCGTTTCTTTCCCATTACCTATCCTCCTTATAATTCCATTGTTAATTAACTGTTGTGCCTGATGCACACTTGCCCAAATAGCACTCGGATTCGACCCTAACTCATCCTCACATAAATCAGTCCTTGGGAAGTAACAGGCTTTGTACAGGCGACTTAGGAGAGAATCTGGATTAGATAGAAACTTTTGCCTAAGAAAGCCACGTTGAAATCGTGGAATCTGCGAAAGTTCAATCCCTCCCCCACTCTCACCTTTGACATAAGTACATCCACGCCTTCCACTTTACTCCTCTTCCCCACCAGTACGAATTTAGTAGCACTTCCATTTTTGAGCATATGGTTTTAGGTAGGAGAAAAACCTGTAATATGTATGACGGTATTGATTGTGCCACTGCTTTGATGATAATTTCCTTCCCTCCATGTGATAACTTCTTACCATTCCATCCCCTAATTCTTTTCTGAAGTCGGTCGATTGTATACCCGAAGGTGGAGGTTCTGTTTCTCCCCACGGCCGAGGGGAGGCCGAGGTACATATCACTGTTGTCCGCCTGCTGAACCTGAATAAAACTCACGAGTAATTGACGCCGATCAGGAGGGACTTTGGTGCTCAAATTGATTTTGGATTTTGAGAAGTTTATTCTTTGTCTTGACGCCTTTTCATACCGAGCAAAAATATCCTTGATTGCTTCACACTCGGCAAGGGAAGCTTTGAAGAAAAAGTAGCTGTCGTCGGTGAAGAGTATGTGGGATATTGGCGGCGCTCCCCTACAAATTTGAACCCCATGAACCGACCCTCTTTCCTCTGCTTGTTTAAGCATGGCTGTCAGACCTTCAGTGCAGATAATGAACAAATAAGGTGATAGGGGGTCACCCTGATGGAGCCCTAGTGTTGGCTTAAAAACTGGAAATTCAGCATTCTTATTCACAATTTGATATTCTACTGTTGACACACAGCTCATGATTAACCCAATGAACACTTCTGGAAAATTCATACGTACCATAACAGTCTTCAGGAAGCTCTATTCCACCCTGTCGTATGCTTTTGACATATCAACTTTCAAGGCGGCGTAACCTTGTCGACCTCCTCTCCCTAGTTTAAGAGCATAACCCACCTCGTAGGCAATCGTTATGTGTCGGTGATGGCTCGTTTGGGTATGAAAGCACTATGAGCTGGTGAGATGATAGAATTTAATATCCTCTTCAATCTGTTCGCGATCGCCTTTGTCATTATTTTTACAAGGACATTGCATAGTGCGATGGGGCGAAGATTCGAGATACTGTCTAGTGAGCGTTTATTGGGAATAAGAACCAAATGTGTTCTGTTTAAAGAGGAAGGTACTGACCCTGAATTAAGATAAGAAACACAATAGTTAGAGATATCAGTACCCATGGTTTGCCAGTTTTATTGAACAAATCCCGGGTTAAGACCGTCTGTACCCGGGGATTTGTTGGGCTGCATACTAAAAACGGCCTGTTTGATTTCATCAACAGAGTATGGTCATAGCAATTGAAGATTCTGATCCATCGACAGCCGCGTTTGAACCGCTTCAAGGCAATCAAGCCCTTCACTACCTTGCGACATAAATAGATTGGCGAACTGAACCTGAATGGCATTAGCCAGGCCTGTTGCCTATGAACAACGTGTGCCGAAATCGTTTGATAGTGAATCAAAATCATTTTTCCTCCGTCGGGATTTAACTAACGCATGGAAGAAGCGAGAGTTCTTGTCTCCCTCACGTAACCACTAGACCTTCGACCTTTGTTTCCAATAGACCTCATGTTCCTGCCTTACTTTCTCAAGCTCTTGTCTTACCACATTAATCGTCGTCATATCAGTTGAGCCTCGCAAATCCTCAAGTCTACGCTGAAGCAGTTTAGTGCGCCCTCGAAATCTTAATCTGAATCGGTCGCCCCATGTCTGTATTTGATTTCTGCATTCGGTTAACCTGTCCGTGAAGCTTGTCCCCCGATGTGCATTCCAATTGTTTATTATCAGCTGCTGACAATCTTCCTCGAGGCCCCACGCGTTTTCATAGCAGAACTGAACTGGTTGAGGTTGAACGCGTTCGCCCATTTTTATAATGAGCGCTGAGTGATCAGATTGTGTGGTAACCACGTTAGTGATCGAAGCTGAACTGAACCTGTCATTCCAATCCTGATTAGCAAGTCCTCGGTCGAGTTTTTCCTCCAGAAGAGGTTGTCCCAGTCGTCTTCTATTCCACGTAAATTGATATCCCTGTATGGGGATCTCAGTAAGGTTGCAAAAGTCAAGAGTATCGTTGAAGCTGTGCAATAAGTGATTTGGTTGCCTTCGACCTCCACGTTTTTCAAAAGAATATAGCATATCGTTGAAATCACCTAACACAACCCAAGCCAGATCAGATATTCTGTAAAGGTCTTTTAAGCATTGCCACGACTGTGACCTCCTTCCTCTTTCCGGAAAACCATATAATCCTGTGAACCTCCAATCCTCGGTATGAGGCTTGGAAATTTTAACATCAATAAAGTTAAGACCATACTTCAGCAGATTAACGGTAATTTCCTGTTTCCACAGCAGTGCTACTCCTCCTGCTCCCCGAATGCTCGGAACTGAAAAGTGTCTATCCAAAGCCAAGCTAACTTGTAAGTTTTCAACTCAACAAATAGTTAAAAATACATTAGAAGCAAAACTCGGAATACTATTATAAACTTGTGGACAAGTCCCAATACGGGAGTGTCAAGCAAAGGCATGTCCCAGCTCGTTGGCTTGTCTAGGGAGGAACTTGACTAAGTAAAAGTCGTGTTATGTAGGAATGATATGCATTACATTAAAATGTCTCTAAATTCCGTGCAGTCATATGTCCCATTGTTGATGCCGACGGCTACTATTTTGACATCTCTTTAAATAAATATCAATAAAAGTCATTAATTTTATTAATATTTATTTAAAGAGAGAAAAATATAGATGTTAAAATTTATTTGGGCTATGGGACGAATAAGTAATCCGTTCGAAATGGAATTGAACTAAGTCCATAAAAAAGATGGAGGATTAGGGTTAGAGTTTTATAAGTTAACCCTAAGTTATAAATAAATAGCCATCTAACCCTAATCAAAAGACTAATCAAATAGTTGATTCCAGAAAATACATAATTTTCATGTGCCTCTTCCTCCTCCTACGCTACTCTCTTTTCCCCTCTCTGACATCCGCTTTAGTTCGTGAATCCATCGTTCTCACCTCATGACTAATATCTATGTGGGTGATACGATGTCGTGGTTGATTCTATTCTTCTGTTGTTTATCTTTTTAACGGGTTATGCTCTACAAAAGATAAACCTTAAACCTATGTTTATATTAAAATTAATTGTTAGAATAATCCTTGAATAGAGATATAGAAAAAATGAAGATAGTAATAGTATACTTTCGCAAACATTAAGGTCTCGTTTAGTATGATGTAATGCAATGTAATATAATCAATGTTGTAATATAAACAAAGTTGTAATATAAACAAAGTTGTAATGTAATGGAATGTAATAATGATTCCATTACAATGTTTGGTAGACAAATTTTAAAAAAAATTGGTGAAATGTAATTATGATTACAATACTTATGTTTGTTCGTCAAATGTAATTGGAAACTTCAATTTTTCTCAAATTTTCATATGCACGGAAACATCATCCATGCATGATAGTTAAAAACTTATTAGTTTTTATTCATTTTTCCCGTTTGCACGTTTTTCTGTTTTTTGTATTTTTCGTGTTTTTCACTTTTTAGTTTTTCATGTCTTTTCCATTTTCCGTTTCTGCATTTTCACGTTTTCCCCATCTTTTGTATTTTTTTTATTTTTTCGTTTTCATTTTTCGTGTTTCATGTTTTTTTTCATTTTTCATATTTTTCCATTTTTTCCTATTTTTCGTGCTTTCGTATTTTCCGTTTTTACATTTTCCCCATTCTTCGTATTTTTCATGTATTTTTCATTTTATGTTTTACTGTTTTGATAAAAAATTATGGATAATAAAAATATTTATTTGGACTAGTCATAATGAGAATTCATGCCTATTTTCTTTGTGTAATTCCTATTACATAAATTTGTAAAGAAAATTTGAGTTGTGTAACTGTGATTCCATTACGACAAAAACAATAAACTAATCCAAACATGGTAATGAACTTCCATTGTAATGAGCATTCCATTGCAACATTCATTACAACATACCAAACGGGACCCAAGAATTTAATTTCACACGTCTAAATATGTTAAGGTGCATTTTTAACATCCAACCTTTTTTTTTTTTGCATGAAAGATTGGGACGCGATTAAGTGGCTAGACATCCCAACTAGGTTGGCACCCCTAACACACCAAATCAACCCGAAATATTATTAAAAAAAAGGAAAATTACAAAGAGAGGAGAGAGAAAATAAAAGGTTCAAAACAGAAAATTAAGGGAAACGAACATGTGCAACATTATATAAGTCGTCAAAAACAGACGATTGACAAAAATGAGGAGCAGAGTGCCACCATGTAAGAGCGGAAGCTGTTTTGCCAAAACGGGCAAGCTGATCCGCCGCCTGATTGCTCTCTCTGTAGATATGAGTGATTCTGCAATTCATATTCGAAAATCTAGATAAACACTGAAGCCAGTCTTGTCTAATTTTCCAGGGTACCGTGGTAGACTTTCCATTTAGCATATCAACCGCATATGCAGAATCTGATTCAATCCAAAGATTGTGCCACCCCCACTCCCAGGCAGATTCTATTGAGAAAATAATGACAATCAGCTCGGTAATATGTGCATAGGAACCATAAAGGTTAATAGCATAGCAGGCAATTACAAAACCTCGAGAATTTCTGAAAATCCCTCCAGCTTCTGTGATTCCAGGCACACCGTCCGCTGCGCCATCGGTATTAACCTTTATCCAGCCCAACGGCGGCGGACACCAGCGAACAATGATCGGGTCCGGCGGAGGCCTAGCACGGATCGGCAAGTTAACAATCCATTTTGGTTCCTGAATGTAAAAGTGAAGCCGATTCTGAAGGAATTGGATTGAAGGGAGATCATTTTCAAAAATAGCCATATTCCTGATATACCAAATGTACCAAACAACAGTTATAGCAACCAAATTCCACCATTTTCTCATAGAAGTATGTAAACGGGCAACTCTAATATCCCAGAATAGATTCCCGAAGGTCAAAACACTACTACTGTGTATACCAAAAACAGAGAAGACAACATTCCAGAGACTATTCGATACCATGCACTTGAAGAAAAGGTGATCTATATATTCAATATGGCATTTAGCACAGTTCACATCTCGAGGCAAGATAAAAAACCACATGCCTGTAAATTGGTTTGAACCGTAATTTTCCTATGAATCACTAACCAGCAGGTGACTGAACGTCTAGGAGGCACAAATGCATTCCAAAGGAATTTATTCCACTCAACCGGAGTATTGTTGCTGAAAGAGCTGTGAAAACCTTTGGCAGTATGTAGTCCTGACATAAACGACTTCCACAAACAAGTGTCGGATTTGTCCCGGCTATAAAAAACCCACTGAATGTTCAATTGGACAAGATCAGGGAGTCGATGCAAATTAGTCCATGAGTCATTTGCGCGAAAAAAGTGAAGCGGGTCATAAAGCTTGCGCTGAATATTTGCCGGAATGCTGAGATGATTTGCAACCGTCGGTGTAATCCAAGAGTCCGTCTGGAAATTCAGTTCAGAATTGTCGCCAAACCACCAAGTTGGTCGAACAAAGGTCCAAACAAATGAATTTGAAATATAGCGCTTAGGCATACCAGATTGATAAAGAAAACGATTTCGAAGCTAAGTAGGGATATAACCATTTTTTTGAATCAAGTCCGAACTGAACTTACCTAGAAGAGATTTGTTGAACAGACTAGTATCCTTGATTCCAAGCCCCCCAAATTCATTCAATTGACAACATTTCTTCCACTTGACAGTAAGAAGCTTTCTCTGATCCTTGTCCCCAGTCCAAAGGAAGTTTCTGAGCGCTTTATCAATCTTGATGGTAAGAGAGGTTGGCCACTTGTAAATCATAAATGAATGAATTAGAGCTCCGGTTAAGTCAGATTTGATCAGAGTCAGTCTTCCTGCTAAAGAGAGGGACCGCCCCCACCAGAGACTAAATTTAGCAAGGAAACGATCCATCAGCGGTTGCAAATAACGAGCCTTTGGCGCCCTTAGGAAAATTGGAACCCTAAGGTAATTAAACGACAACCGAGCAACACGAATACCCAGGATACCAATAAGCCGATTCTTGCACTGGATGCTGATACCGCTCCCAAAATAAATTGCAGATTTATCCCAGTTAACCGACTGACCTGAGTTGGCGGCATAAAAGTTGAAAAGTTCCTTGACACATTTCATATTTTTGAGAGTTGCCCTGCCAAAAATTAACATATCATCTGCATATAAGAGGTGAGAAGGAAAATGAGAAGAATTGTGATAAACCATGGGTTGAAATTTTCCTTCACCCACCAACTTAGCCAACCAACGACTAAAGAAGTCCTCTGCAATACCAAATAGAATTAGAGAAAGAGGATCCCCCTAACGAACCCCACATGAGCAGGTAAAATAACCTTTGCTACCACCTCTAAAAGCAATTGACATACGAGTAAGAATCTCCAAGATCCAACCTCTAAATTGCAAAGAGAAACCAAAAGAATCAAAAACAGCCAAAAGAAAATTCCAGTCAATGGTGTCAAAAGCTTTCCTGATATCAATCTTCAGAGCCATATTTCCGCCAAAGCAATTTTTATTTAACATATTTACCCCTTCAGAGGCCGCTGCAATGCAATGATGAATGCTTCTGCCAGAAATGAATCCGAATTGGTTATCCGAGACAATGCGTGTGGCGACAGGCGCCAGCCTATCAGTAAGGATCTTTGAAATTATCTTATAATTAAAATTGCTTATGGCGATAGGTCGAAAATGCTGAATTTCATTGGCATCAGCAACTTTGGGAAGAAGAGTCATAATACTAGAATTCATACATGGAAGCATACAGCCCGACTCAAAGAAACTCTGAACCATCGTACAGATATCTAAACCAATTACATCCCAAAAGTGCTGGTAGAAAAACTCCCCATAGCCATCTGGACCCGATGAGCTATCACGGCTAAGACTGAAAATCGCAGCGTGGATCTCTTCTATTGCGGGCCGATGCGTGAGCTGATCATTGTCGATAATGGTAACTGAGTCTGGAATAATTGCAGAAATAGAATCATGATCGATAGAGAGCCTGCTGCTAGTAAAACGAGTGGAGAAGTATGCCACAACATGTTGAAATGATATTCTCATTATCAACCAAAGCTCCGTCAATGAGAAGAGAATCCATTGATGATTGAGTTTTTCTACCTTTAGCCGAATGGTGAAAAAAGTTTGAATTCTGATCCCCCACCTCAAGACATTTTTCTCTGCTTTTATCACGGAGAAGCAGTTCTTGCCGGTGAAGTTGAAGATCGAGGTCGCGCTGAGCTTCCGTCTCAAGTGTTCACCAATTCTCATTCAGACCCTGTAATGAGATGTCTCTTTGGATATCAGCAAGCCTTAACTGAGCAGCAGCAATATTTACTTCCACCCTTCCAAACACTTTTCTGTTCCAGATACACAATTTAGGCTTCAATGTTTTAAGTTTATGACAAAGCAGTTGCGCCGGAGGAAGAGAAACATGGCTGCTACTCCAATGTTCAGCAACCAAACCACTTAGGGAGTCATGAGTAGCCCACATAGAGAGAAAACAGAACCGGACCTGCCAAGCCAAGCCATTTTTGCATACCAAAAGTAACGGACTGTGATCAGATTGATGATGAGGGAGAATAGAACAGCTGATTGAATCCCAGAAATCAACAAAATCATTTGACACAAGAGCCCTGTCAAGTTTACATTCAACGTGTTCAGAGCCAATACGACCATTAGACCATGTAAATTGCATACCAGAACTATCAATTTTCGAGAGGCCGTTACTATTAATAAAGCCGCGAAATTCCCTACAACTAATGGCAGAAGGGCTACAACCTGTCTTTTTGTGAGCACTGATGACCGCATTGAAATCACCGATAACCAAAATTTTCTCGCTGCCCATAATAGCACTGATTGAATTCCAAAGAATACGTCTTCTGCTAAAAAAATTACTGCCATAGATGAAAGAGAGTTGAGTGTAAACCGTGGCATTACCATAATTGATCGAGATGTGTTGATCATGACAAAGAATCTGAGAGCAGAGATGAAGAGTACCAATTTTACAAAAAAGCCAAAGAGAATTACAAGGATTCTCAGCAACAAACTACAAGCTAATAGAATTCCAGAAAAAAAAGAGTGAATCCTATCCAAAGCTACCATAGGTTCAGAGATACATACCAGATCCGGATGATTGACAGAACAAATAAGTTTCAGAGCCCTTTGCGTACTAGGGTTATTAATACCCCTGCAATTCCACTAAAGAATGATCATTTAGGTGGAGAAGAACTGCCCCGCCCCTTAGAACGGGAGTCTGCACTAACATGTTTTGCCTTGGAATTAGCTTTCTTCCTAGTAGTTATTCATTCGGTATTCACCTCAGGGATGCAATTGATATCAACCATTGGTGAAATGGGTATCGGGGATCCTTCAGAACCCGATACAGAACTGGCATCTTCCTCATTACACTCACCCCAACTTTTCTTTTCTTCCTCATGTCCCAAACTTTCGTTGTTAGCCGAATGGTGCAGAACGAGTTGTAGAGGAGCAACAATTTCACCCTCCTCAACTTCTACCCGATCCTGAACAGATGTTTGAGGAGCCTTCTGAACTTTATCCTGCTCAGGATTAGGTCGGGTCGCCCCCTGCCCCTTTCCTGAATGAAATGACCTCTGAGTCTGTGGCCTAGGTTCCTTGAGATTTCTCCTGCATTGAGCCGAGGTGTGTCCAATTGATGAGCAGGTTCCACAAAGCGCCGGCAATCGCTCATACTCAAGATAAACCCATTGCTTATGCCTGTCAGTATCAACTCTAAGCTTTGATTGAATATCACTAGGGATGGCAACGAGTACTATACTCGCGGGTACCCGACACTACCCGACCCTAATGGGACTACCCGTACCCTGTATAAAAGGGTATGGGATCAAAACCATTACCCGTTAGGGTAATGAGACGGGTATGGGAATACCCCCTAGGGTACCCGGTACCCGTTATAACGTTTTTATATATTAAGGAAGATTATTATTTTTTAGACGTAAGATGTGATATTTGAACCCCAAACTTTTGTTTTTCAACCACTGAGTGATATTACTAAATTATTTTATTCTTATTGATTAAGGTTCAATTTGTTCAATTTTTAGATTGATGATGTATTAAATTTATACTATATTAAATTTGTAATATTTTTTATTTTACTTATTAGTTCTTAACGGGTAAGGGTACCCGCGGGTACCCGTGAATTAAATGGGAAGGGTATGGGATGCAAAAAGTATACCCGTTAGGGTAATGAGACGGGTACGGGTAATTAAAAAATAAAAGGGTAAGGGTTTGGGATTGGCACTACCCGCGGGTACCCTACCCGTTGCCATCCCTAAATATCACAGGAAAGGTCAACATCAACTAGCACCCTAGCATAATGCCCAAATTCTCCATTGACAGTGTTATGATCAAAGCGAATCGGAACCCCAATCACCCGAGCAATACTAGCAATAATTCGAGTATCCCAAAATTCCCAAGGCAAATTATATAATCTTACCCATACTTATGCAGATGTGGACTTATGTGTGTCAGAATTGAATCTCGGGGTCCATGGAGTGAACCGAATGATTCCCGGCTTAAGGGAAATGGCACCCATTCCCCAAATAGTTTGCAATGCATTTTCATCAGGCATAATAATTTGATAAAAACCCTTACCCAGGGATATAAGTTGCCAATCCATAGAACGTTTCCATACCTGGTTCAAACGTTGCTTCAATTCAGCGTGCTTCCAAGGGCTCTCACCTTTGTTCAGTGAAATTCTCCCAATTACAGAATGTTGGAACAATTTCGCACGCTCCTCGTATATTGATTGTGGGATTTTGACGGCTCTGAACCCACCTTCTTCTAAGATCAAATGCTGAGGTGGAGCCGGAATAGCAGTGGGAATTACCGATTTCTTAACCACAGAAGCAAAGGAAGGAGGTTGTGCTGATGGGGAAGTCGTGGGATCAGAAGCAAATTTGGAGAATGATCTGCGGTTAAACAAATAAGCAATTGACGCCGGATCCGAACTGGTCGGCACAGAGGGTGAGGCAGGAGGCATGGCGAAGCGAAGGCTAGCAACACGGAGGAGAGCGACACGAGCTCGCCGCAGTTGATCGACGGAGGTGCTTATGCGTTAACGCTGAAGGAGATTGCCATTCTTAGAGGAGAGAGAAAGTCCTTGAGGTGGAGTGTTTCTTCAAAAGTTTTGGGCTGCAACACGAGGACTTCCCAAGAGGTCACCCATCTTAATACTACTCTCGCCCAAGCACGTTTAGCTTCAGAGTTCTGATGGGATTCAGTACATTAGTGCTAGTATGATCGCACCTTTTTAACATCCAACCCTTAAAATAAGGATTTAAAATTTTGATGAAATGTAATTGATATATTGAAATAAAAAGTATGAATATCAATAAGTTATAAATTATTCTCTTCCAATTTTTTTTATACTAAAGTTCAATATATATAGAGTCCCTTTAAAAAAATGCAGGATTAAATTGAATAGACTGGTTTGGTTCATTTATCGATCCATTTATGGCCTGCCTATAACCTAATCAGTTAGAATCAGTGGTAGGTTTTTAGGTTTAGCCTATCTATAAATAGATAGCTATAAAGGCTAATCTCAATACCCTAATAACACAAGATACATATAATTATGCAAAAGATATTTCCTCTCTCCCTACACTCAGAATTCGCCCTCCTTTGTTATCGGTGTGTGTTCTTAGTTCATGGAACAACGGTGATTGCTCCTATGGTGTACAGTCTCCTTGATCTGTGATACGAAGCCAGGAGCAATTCGTTCCGCTGCTATTCAACAGACCTGCACTACAAGAAGTAACCATAACTCTGTTGTTTGTTTATTAATTGTTCCGGGTTCTGTACAGAATGTATAAGGAAAGAAAATATTATTCATGGAGAACAAAACAATTACAAGCTAAAGGATAGATGAATTCAATTAATTGAATTCATGAGATACAAGTTGTTTTTATACACAGATGGATAACTGTCAATTAGTTACAACTGTTAACTAACTGTAGTTAACTAATGTGGTTAACTATTAACCAGTCTAACTAACTAATAGAATTAGTTACTTCTACAGGTTCATTATCCATTCTTTTGAGGTTAGAGATAATATGTATTAGATGTATAAAAGCCTTAAAAAAAGTATATATAATTTTTTTATTCAAGTTTTTATTATTGTATAAATTTCAACAGTTAGATCCTTAACTATTCTCTTCATTTCAAAATAATTCACATTTTATCAAATTTTCTTATTTTATATTATTTGTGAGATTTAGTATTTAAAATAAAAATTTTCTATTTTACTCATTAATATTATTAATAATTAATAAGTTTAATATTAATTACTTTAAAATATACACGAATAACCTAATATTTTAATTCTTCAAAAGAAAAACCTAATATTTTAATATGAATTACTTAAAAGTATACACGAATAACCTAACAGTAAATTATTAAGATTATTTCATGTAATTGTAAGTTTAAGATTCTTTATTCACCTTATAGATAAAATATAAATTATATGAATCAACATCTTCAATGGTTGAAATGCATAAAGAACCAAAATAAATTTTATATATATGTGTGTGTCATAATCAGATGGCTGTAAACACGAAAAATAAAAATAGTGGTGTGAGGCTTGGAAATAAATAAAATAAAAAGAAGATAAGGCTTGTTTTTTCATAATATAAAATAAATTAGGTAAAAGGACAAAGTGGGGAATTTAAAAGAGAGAGATAAATTGATAGAACAGATGTAAGTAAGACAAAAAGAGAGCTTAAGGCAGATATTATGAAAACTGATGTAGAGAAACAAGAAATGGATTGGAATGCTACAATAAAGCGGTTTAGGCTATGCCAGGTGTCAATTAACTTTCAAACTAGAGGCACAAGATCTTTCTCTTAGATATTCTTTTGGGAAAATTACAAAATTGGGTTAAATGGTACCTTTACATATTTAACCTATTTACTCAACCTACTATATATCTAGATTGATTTTGTGTGATTTTCCTATAATATCCTTAATATTTACGCGCGTCTGTCTCCATCCCATCTAACTTCGCATATTCGACCATATACGAAGCCCGCGAAGTTAATGTTTGGATTTACTTAATGAATTTAGTTCGTATATGCGAAGCCTGCGAAACTGAAGTTTGTTTTGCTTGATGAATTTAGTTCGCATATGCGAAGGCTGGATATATTTTGAAACTAATTCGCGAAGTGGTATATAACAAAAAATGGCAAACAACAACGGATTCTAACATTAAAATCATAACATTATCAAAATTTACAACAAGATTGACACAATAACAACATTCACATCATAACATTATCAAAATTTACAACAAGATTGTCACAATGAACTCTCCTAGCTAATCATTTCAAAGTGAACATAACTAATCCGGTACCAATTTTGAAACAAATGGGTAATCTTGGTGTGCACTATGTGACACATCCACCCCAAAGGTCTGGACTTCCAGACCTTTTGGGATGGACGTGTCCCACGGTGCACACCAAGATTACTCATCCGATTTAAAATTGGTACCGGATTAGTTAGGTTCACTTTGAAGATTGGCACCATGGGATGGACGTGTCCCATGGTGCACCACAAGATTGACACAACCTCTCCTAATCAACCACTTTAGGAGTGAATGTGTCAATCTTGAGGGAAGTTAATCCCTGTACAGGAAGGAAAATCATCTCCCCTACAGCCCAGTACGTTGCCTTCCAGAAATGGATGTTACGTATTCAACCACCTTCAGAAAAAATTAATCGTGTTAGGTAGAGAAAAAGACGATTTTGGCTTCGCGAAATGAAGATTAGCGAAACATGCGAATGTAAATGTGCAGGGAAAGAGGTGATTTTACTTCGCTAATCGATTTTTTCGCGAAGTCTGCGAGGTCTGAAACGTGACTATCTACGTCGCATATCGATGCTTTCGCGAAGTCTGCGAGGTCTGAAATGTGAGGATCTATTCGCAGACTTCACGAACTAATCGATTCGCGAGGTAGATCCATACGTTTCAGACTCTTTCTCTTCGCAGATCTTCGCGAAATCATCGATTCACGAAGTAGATCGTCACATACCTGGCTCGTTCTCTTCGCAAAGCTTCGCGAAACCATCGATTCACGAAGTATATTCATGAAAAAACGCAAAAAAAAAAACAGATACTTACATTTTTCGCCACTTTCACCCCCAAAAGCGACAATAACAATATGATAACATGGGAAGAACGAATGAAATAACGTAGAAAAACAATTTCTTTGATGGTAACAAGAAGAAAGAAACCAAGCAACGAACAAGAAGATGAAAAACCATGGCTTCGTTTTCTAGGGTTGGGAAGTTGCAGAATCAAGAGATGAAGAGAGGAAAACGAAATTCATTGTAATTTTGATGAAATGGTGCAGATTTCGTGCAATTTAAAGGAAGAAAGGAAGATCAAAAGTCTTGGGAGGTCATGGGTTCGAATCACATCCGGGTCTGGTGGGGATTTTTCTTTCTTCTTTAATGTAAGCGCATTGTGCGCAAATTTTAAAAAAAAAAAGGAAGAAAGGAAGATCAAAAGTCTTTAAATCATTAATGGAGGAGCAACTTTTCACATAACCAAGGAGATAGGGGGAGCGGCCGTTCGCGAGTGGTGGGAAGTGGGAAGGTTAGGGGTATTATGGGAAAGTCACACAAAATCAGTCTAGATATGTAGTAGGTTGAGTAAATGGGCCTCCCATTTAACCCAGTTTTGTAATTTTCCCTATTCCTTTTCCTTTTCTCTTCTATAAGTAAATGTACTTTTTATATTTTAAAATTTTAATTTTATTTTATTTATCAATATAATTCTTATTTTTCATAAAATTTATTAGGACCCAAAAAAAAAAATTCACCTAACACTATATGCTTGAAATTCTGTAGCATCTATACTATATATAATTACGGAAGCAGAGAGAAATGAGAAGAAATATTTTAGAGGTCTTTTTGATGAGTTGTCAACGTAGTAAAAAATCAGATTAAAAATATTTAATTAATTAAAAATAACAAATTTATATTTATAATATATTAAATAATTATTAGCCTATTAATTAAAATAATAAAAGAAAGCAAGAGTTACGGGAAGATAAAAAAAACACAAAGCAAAGGAAATCCAAAAGTCACAAATAAAACTTCTATATAAAGCATGATAGATAGTATTCCACCATTATATTCATTGGTCACGATAGATAGTATTATATTTCTGAAGTTAAATATTCGATTTTTTTTCATATATTGTAGTTATTTTGTTATCAATTATGTTGTTGTTTTATTTTTATTAAACAATAATTGTTATAGTTTCATCTTTCAGATTCATTTCTGTTGTTACCCAGGTTCTATACCTCTCGCTATCTTATCCATATTTTCTTTTTTATTTGTCTTTTTTTTTCCAAACTGATAGCTTCAATTGAAGAAATTCGACAGAAATAGAAGATGCATGAACAACTAAAACCGGAAAACACAAAAGAGTCAAAAATTACAAGAAATTCTTATGTTTCTCAAGGTAATTATTCGATTTTTTTTTTTCATATGATGTAGTTATTTTGGTTCTCAATTGTGTTGTTGTTTTCTTTTTATTAAACAATAGTTGTTATAGTTTCATTTTTCAGAGATGAAATTCCATTTCTGTCGTTACCCAGGTTCAATACCTCTCGCTACCTTATCCATGTTTTCTTTTTTATTTGTCTTTTTTTTCAAAATGATTAAAATAAAGATTTTGTAAATTTGTATTCATTTTTAGTATATGTTGCTAGGTGTTATCATTTCGATTGCTAACTCTTAACTAAAATATAGATTTTCGGCTTTATATGAACTCAATTTTTTGCTTTCTCAATTGTGTTGTTGTTTTGTTTTTATTAAACAATTGTTGTTATAGTTTCATCTTTCAGAGATGAAATTCCATTTATGTCGTTATCCAGATTCCATACCTCTCGCTACCTTATCCATGTTTTCTTTTTTATTTATTTATTTTTCAAAATGACTAAAATAAAGATTTTGTATATTTGCATTCTTTTTTAGTATATATTCCTAAGTTTTATCGTTTTGATTGTTAACTCTAACTAAAATTTAGATTTTCGGCTTTTTATGAACTCAATTTTTAGTTTTAATTGAAGTTAGATTAATTTTTCTAATTCGGAACATGTTGAAATCCATTCATTTTTTTAGTTTGAGTTTAGCTAATTGATATGGATTGTATTTTTTTATTTTTATGCATTTTGGTACAAATAGATATAAAGTTGATAGTTGTTCATTAAAGTTTGAGATATATTAAATAAAATATTAAAGGGATATTGGAATATTATACTTACAATGAAGTTTATTTCAATATAAATTATGTTATATTATTATTATTATTATTATTATTATCAAAAAGTTATTTTTTCCCAATTTTCTAGACAAGGAGATTGTAAGCGCCTAATACGCTTGATAAGATGTTTATTCTTGAAGAATGTGGATTATGCTAGATACGAATTCAAAATCAAGGTAAATAAAAATAAATTTTGATGCTCAAAATCCTAAAAATGTACATTAATTATGGATATTGAGATAATTGCTTTTGCAACATTGGTTTATATAATTTTTAACTATTATATTATGGTTCGTACAAAATTGTTAGTATTTCAAGAGTTTTTAACAGATGAAAATGAAATATGATCATATATAGGACAAATTATTAAAAAATATTAATTAAGAAAATATTATTATTTGAATCTCTTCAAATTCTCAAATGTTGAGCATAATGATTCTAATTAATATAATTAATTTCACATATTAATTATAAAACGTTTTTTTTTGTACTGAGTGGTTACAATTGCGATTTAATTTTATTTAACTAAAATTAATTTATGGACTTAATACTTCATTAAGAAAAAATAAAATGTTTAATTAATGGGAAAAAAATATTTTCACTCTCCTCTTTATACGCTTATGTCTCGACATTCTCTCTTATTTTCAAAAAAAAAAAAACCGAGAGGAAGATGGTTCTCTCCTAATTATCTTTTTCGTCCCTTCATTTTTTTTCAATTCTTTTGTTTGTTTTTCTTACTTACAAAATTCAAGAATATATAATTATTAGAAAATATTAATGAAGTCAAATAAGTGGTATCTGCGAGTATGGCTGATATTCTATATAGTGAAAGAATGAAGAACAAATTGATCGAATGTCTTGATGAGATATTACGAGATGAAAATAGGAGAAATCATCATCTTAAACTGATTCAATTAGATATATTGGGTTATTGTAGCAGAATGAATAATTGAATTCGAATACTTGGTGATCATGAAATTCCATCAACCAAAATAATTATCATTAAGATGAATTTGTGACTAATTCTTACGAATTTTATTTTTTTTTATATGTAACATATTGAATTGATAAAGTTTCTTCATATGCAACATTAGAAAAGTATTGATTGTAATAGTTTATAGAATAATATATTGATGTTGCTTCCATTTTAACATAGATTGTAATTCTTTTGTATCGTAGATATAATATTTAATTTTAATTGTAGTTTAATTCAATTTTTGTTTAACCTATATTGTAATTCTTTTGTATCGTAAATATAATATTTAATTTTAATTATAGTTTAATTCAATTTTTGGTTTTTTATTATATTCTAATATATTTCTTAATTAATCTGCTATTTTATTATTATTGTTTCACAGAATATTTGGAATATGAAAATGCATTAAAATTCCTAAAAAGTATAAATCATTGAATTTTGTAAAAATAAATAAATAATTCATCTTTAGTTAAAATTCTATAAAAAAAGTAGTCAATTATTTTTAAAATTAATTTAATTTGAATTATCATTAAAAAAATATATATTAATTTCAAATATACATAATATAAATTTGTTTCAAAGCATGATATAAAATTATTTAAAAGTAAATATGTCAATTTATTTATTTATCTAAATTATATAAAAGTTCCATGCCCCGTGCATCACACGAGTTTTCGACTAGTATATATTAATAAATCATCCATAATTTAAATAATTTAAATAGGTCGGATTAAGATTACATGATAATGATTATGACTTAATTAGATGCTATTTCATATTTAAGTATAATACAATCCTAAGTCACAACATACAACTGAGAAGATAATTGTAGTCCTCTTCCTTCTCTTTCTTAAGGTTTCTTTTTGAATAACTTTGATGTAGGATTATTCAAAAAAAAAAAAAACTTGATGTAGGAATCGTATGATAATACGAGATTATTATGCAATTAGTCTATTGCAATAACTTAACGATAATCTATGTTACAAGAGGTAATCCTATAACTGTATATTATTTATTCTTGGACAATTCCTTCATTAGTATCTCAACAACAAATCTCGTGTTCTGTTGTTTTTGGTCCATATGTTTTGAGTAAAAGTTTCTTGTTTATGCATATTAATAATTTTTATGTTAGATACGATTTATTATGCATGTATATATGTTTAAGGACTTTTTTTCGTGAAAAGGGACTAGAATCGCAAGAAATACACTGTATTTTGCAATTAGGGTTTCATGATTTGGATATGAAAATTTTCACTCAACAAAGGATACGTGTACCTCAAACACAAACTTACATTTGACGATTGGACAAATAGAACTCACTATTGACACAGGAGACCTTAAAAATCCTATAACAAAAAAGGTTTTGTATTGAAAAGAGATATTTAGGAGGTGTGTAGACCTCACGTATGACATGCTAGGTAGAAGTTGAAGCGTTGTGCGCCAAGTGTTACACATATCTGTTGTAAGACATGTGGCACACGTCTCTCTCGCGCCGAGTGAGTGGGTGTCGTATGTAGAGGCATTACGATAGCTTTTGGGTAGTTCATATTTTTGCATTTTTTCTGAATTTATGATGATTTTTATTCAGATTTTATGTGAACAAAATATTTATTTTTAGTGTCTTTAAATATTAAAAATTATTTTTAATTACACAGAAATTATAATTTTTAATGAAATTTCACAAATTATTTGGAGCATTTTGAATCAATCAAAATAATCAGACGTGTTGACATTTCGAGATGGAATTCACTCATCTCTAGGGCTCTAGCCCCTGCACCATTTCCAACTCTAAAGCCTAGCCTACCTCATTTTGTTGGTGAGCGACTATATACCGCCCCTTAATTCCGGTTCACCGCACCCTGTTGACCATATTGCCCTTCTCATTATTTCAAACAAGAAATTTGAAAATTCCAAATCCTCTCTACTTTCTTTCCGTTTTCAAAAAACCGACCTAAAACGACATGGCACCAAAAGTAGGCATGGGCAAAGGATACATGGGTATTACGGTAAGTTTTTACATTCAAATAATTAATGAAATCATGATTTTTGCCTCCGAAATCGGAGGCAAAAATCCCAGAAATCGCAGCAGACGGGTGCGATTTACTTGTTCCCCCTACGGTGGAACGCACGAACTGTGCGTTCCACCGTAGGTGGAACAAGTACGCGCCGCGCGATCCACCTTATGGTGGAGCGCGCGGCGCACGCGCTCCACCATAAGGTGGATCGCGTGGCGCACGCGTTCCACCTACGGTGGAACGCATATGAGCCGCGCGCCCGTTTGGCCCGTCGGTCAAGTGGTGTAAGCCACCCGCCCAGGCAAAAAACGGGCCAAATTTTGTTTTTTTTTTAAAAAAAATTATACGGACCGGGCGTAGGCAGACCCGAACACATAAAAAATAAAAAATTTATGGTAAATTGAATATAATAAATAAATAATATTACAGGATGAGGCGGGATCTGACCGCAGACACACTTCTTCACGTCCTGTTACTGCATCTGCTCGGCGGGAGCGGACGGAGCAGCAGCGGTTCATGGCGGACGCCCGGAGGGCACATGCAGCACAGGCGGAGCGTGCTGAGGGACAGGATGAGGCGGTTTATATAGAGATGGACGGAGATGACTCTATGCCTCGTCCTAGTTCTGATACTATCCCCATACATCGTGGCGTCGTGACGAGGGGTCGAGACGGACGATTTTCTTCTGCCGCAGGATCGTCTTCTGGTAAGAGAAATTTAAAAATCTGCTTATTTTTATTTGTTTTAATCGTGATTATTGGAAAATATACCAATAATTTAATGTAAACCGTTTACTGTAATTTCAGGTAGCAACAAGCGATCGAGGAGTGCTACAGAGGATGACTGGGTTGTGAAGGACCCCGTACCCGGGGATCCATTTGATGGTGCTGTGATCCTGAGCTTTCTGGGACATGTTGCATGTGCTATCTGGGCCGGTCAGGATAGGGGCGTCCTTAGGTGTCATACCAGATCAGGGTATTGCTCGAAGCTGAGATCATGGTACAGTGGTTCTTCCAGGACGATTTAGTCGCGTATCGAGTCATCTGGCATGTTCCATTTACCTGGTATTATGCACAGTCACATAAATGCTGCTCTGATCACGGCATTTGTAGAGCGGTGGCAGCCAGACACGTCATCATTTCACATGCCGTTTGGCGAGATGACCATTTTGATGCATGATGTGTGGGAGATATTGCGCATCCCCGTAGATGGTGCCATGGTGACTGCTGATGCGAGTATTGATGAGCTTAAGGAGTGCGTGATGGATTTGTTTGGGATGACTCGGGTTGAGTTAGATGCCCGTCACTATTCCTCTGGTGGTATACGAGCCGCTTCTGTCATGGAGCACTGTAGAGGTGATCGGATTCCTGAGAGCCAGGCTATAGCTTGGACGTGGCTGATGCTCGGTTCCACCTTATTCGTAGACAAGAGTGGTGACCGCATCCGACCTTCTTGTCTGTTAGAGGTGCAGGACTCGGTAGCTGGAGCCGTTGGACTTTCTTGGGGATCAGCTGCACTAGCATATCTATACCGTCATCTTGGTATTGCTACCAGAGGAGATTGCGGGCAGATGACAGGTTGTATGACATTGCTCCAGTCCTGGATTTACGAGTATTTTCCTTGCTTCAGGCCACATCGAGAGGCAGTTACAGTTGACCCGGATCTTCCTAGGGCTTCGTTGTGGCCATCTATATCGATGGAGAAGAGCGAAGAGCGGCTGAGAGCATTTCGTGCCCGGCTTGATGTGTTGACGGCAGATGAGGTATACTTGCTATATAATTATAAATACTGTTCAATTAAAAAAAATTTGTATTACTTGTATGTGTTAATGTAATTTTATACATCTATAGGTGATGTGGATGCCGTATGGCCCTGATGCCATTACGGAGACCCCGAGGACTTTATACGCTGGATGGATACGGTATCAGGATGTGATCGAGCCGTACATGCCGGGGAGATGCCTTCGACAGCTTGGACATGTGCAGACCATTCCTAGACCGATATTGCAGCCTTCTAAGGCTGTGCGTCCGTGGACCAGTTTGAAGTATCGTGTAGAGGTGCCAGCTGTGATGGTGCAGGGTATTTGGGACTCTTTTCCCCAGTCGACCGTCCTTATATTGTCTGTATTCACTCCAGCACATGCTCCATCAGATTGTGAGGATCAGTACATGCATTGGTACACCCGTCACTCACACCCTCGTCTACTTCCGGAGATTGTTTCACCCGGACCGACTGTTTATACTCGCTCGAACAGTGAGATTGTAAGTTATTTTTGGTTTTTCTTTACTGATCTACTAATGTGAAATGATATTTACTGAAGTGTGAAGTGATATTAACTCTGTTTTTTGTTCCTTACTTTTGACAGTGGGTTAGTCGATTAGCTGGCTGGGGTGAAACTGTGTTGGATCACATGAGTCATCTGGACGAGGATGCTGCGATTGTATATAGGCAGTCGTTAGAGAAGATTATGGGTGCTTGGCATTTGGCCAAGTGAGTTATGACTGTATTTCGAAGTATTTTAGTACTATTATGACTGAATTTGGTATTTTGATATTATCGTTTTTTTGTGGTACGCTTTGTTATTATTGCAAATTTAAAAATACATTACCACGACATAAACTGAAAAAATACATTACAACGACATAAACGGAAAAAAAATACATTAGTCACTATCTTCTTCGTACTCGTCAATGTTTGGTGAAGATGTCGCTGGTACACCTGACTGTATTGCAAGGTATATCTCTTTCTCCTCTGCAATACTCGTCTCATATTCCACAGGAAAAATGTTCCATGGAGCATTTTCTCTATTTCTTGGCCAAGCTCGTCCTGGAAGGTAATCGTTCTTTGAAGCGCTGATACTCTGTAGTACTCGAACCTCTAATTTATAGCGATCCCAATTTTGCACGATCGAGTAAGGATAAGTTCGATGAACCTCATGAGAAATTTGAGACTCTGTCCATCTTAAAAAGATGATGGAGTTGAAATTTTTTCTAGGGATAATTCCCCTCTGATTATCACGCAATAGTCTGGCGAACATAGCTTTCCAGTCATCAATAGGCATAAACCACTTCAGAAATGTTTGAATATGACTAGGAATATTTCCTTCATTCAAACTGTTCAACCATTCCTCTAGAGCGAATTCAAAAGGCATGTAATGCATATAACATAAGAACCATAGCATGTGTAGTGAGTATATTGGAAACTCACCAGCAGACGGAAGCTTGAAGCAAAACATAAATGGAGTTTCAGGATGGAACATTGCTGGACTCACAAATGTCTCTCCATATACACGGATTGCATAGTATTGGTAATCAAGCATCTTCGCCGTGCAATCAGACTTACTCAAAGTTGACACTATGCTTTTCTCGGGAGGAAAATTAGGGAACACATTGGTAAAATCAGATGAAGCCATTGATAGTTGAGAGTTTTCGTTGAAATGAATTTAAAGAGTAAATGTGGATAACTGAAGTAGAAAAATTGTTTAATTTTATATATGGAAAATATAGCCGTTGGAATATATCCGTTTGAATATAGCCGTTGGAATATAGCCGTTGGAATATATCCTGTTCGAATATATTCCTTGGATTACAACCTGACAAAATTCTTTAGAATTCACATGCAACATTACAGAACCATACAGAACCACACAGAATTCATCACAATTCACCTATAACATTACAGAACCACACAGAATTCATCACAATTCACCTGTAACATTACAGAACAACACAGAATTAATCAGAATCCACATGCAATATTACAGAACCACACAGAATTCATCACAATTCACCTGTAACATTACAGAACCATACAAAACCACACAGAATTCACATGTAACATTACAGAACCACACAGAATTCATCACAATTCACCTGTGACATTACAAAACAACACAGAATTAATCAGAATTCACATGCAACATTACAGAACCATACAGAACCACACAGAATTCATCCTAATTCACCTGTAACATTACAGAACCACACAGAATTCATCAGAATTCACATGCAACATTACAGAACCATACAGAACCACACAGAATTCATCACAATTCACCTGTAACATTACAGAACAATATAGAATTAATCAGAATTCACATGCAACATTACAGAACCACACAGAATTCATCACAATTCACCTGTAACATTACAGAACCATACAATATCAAATACTAATATCCCCTAAGTTTGGCCAATCTGGTCCACTGTGCTACCCTATCCTGATAGAAGCGCTCCCATCCTACAATGCTTTGACCTCGGTGCAGAAACCACCAGTGTATTATAGGGGGCACCGGAAAGTTAGGCGATAAATTTAAACGTATGTAGTGATGGCAGTGATTCCCTAAATGAGCTATACAAATCTCACGTGCTGGTCTTGTAGCAGTGGATGCGGCATACAATGGTAAGATAGTACCACACAACGCTAATGTGTCCCCACCCGAGAAGCCAAATAACATGACAGCAGCATTGTACATTGTAGCAACCGGCCACAAGTTATCCCAAACGAGCATCCAATAATCCGGCATACAACCTGCACCGTCCCAACTTACCCTACGAATAGTTGCATCAACAGTATCAACAAACACTCTTTGATACAGACAACGGTTAGCAATTACTTCATTTCGAATGTGATGCCTAACTGTCTGCCACGCTTCTTCGCTACCAAAAATGTAAGTTGCTACCGTACGGAAACCATAATTTCCATCACCTACAACGTCGTAGTATGATTCGACATATGGTTTAATTATGCCAACTATTTTATCGGAATGTACGAAGTCAGAACCATAATACGTTTTTCCATCTGCATTCATGTATATTAGTGTAAATGAACTCTATATTGCAAAACATTTATAAAAAAAGTTAGGTTTATCAGATAAACATTACCTGATGAGGCACCATTATGTACCGAGGATGACGAGCTAATTCTGCCACTTCTACCACGACTCCTAGATGAACTAGTAGAACGAGCCCGTCCATGATGAGTTTCATTGTATTCCCAAGAACTCGGCATATGTTTTGTGGATTTGCTCACCTTAGGTCGCCCTCGCACGTGAATTTTGACATCGGGTTCGGTGTACTGAGCTTGATCAGGGTGTAGTTAATCATGGATAAACATTGAAATATTACGCATTAAGGATGGGTCACCTTTAGAGACCTGGTCCACTAAGGATTGAAAATATCGCTGATCCTCGTTCAGATCATTACGCCCGTCATTTTCATCAGTGTGACCATGATTGATTAAAAGTGTTCTCCAAAACACGTGAACACTCTCAGTACTGATCATTTGGTCCAGATCACAAGCTCGTTTCAGCTCGCATGCATATGGTATCTGATGCGATGTTCTCAATACACAACCGTAACGCACATACACTTCATGGCTCAACCCTCTCATGCGCTCTAACTCTTCATTCAGCAACTGCAGACAGTAGTGAGAGACTTTGAATACAAGTTGGCTTAATGGGCGTCCGGCGAAAGTGACTGCTTGACGAAGCCGGGATTGCTCAAGCATGTACCTGATATGAAGACAAAATTATTATTAGTTAGTGAAATGATACAACCATAAATGCAAATTCCTAAATTGCAGTAGAAGAAATTGCAAATACCTTATATTGGTTGCTTGTGATTCAATCTGCTTGTGAACCTTTTGCCATACCGTGTCAAGGGAGCCAGTTGCCGTATTGAGCCATTGCTTTAGACTAGCATGTTCGCTCTCCACTCGACAAGTAGTTGTGTTGCCAAAATGTAGGAACTCCTTTGTCCAAGCAACAACAAACTTCTCCTTATGCACCAACCACGTCTCCTCAACATACGAGATAATATTTTTGTACATGCTCATCTTATCCTTCATCACCATAAGATTGGTCTCGTACTCCTCAATGGTTAATGATTGTAATATTGTTCTCCATCTGCCATTCTTGAATTTAGAGGCAAGGCCTTTATCTCCCAAAATTCTATACACCCGATCTTCCACATCCTTATTTATATACCAAGTGCATAGCAAGTGCGCTGCTTGTGGAAAAACTTCTTGGATCGGCTTTAATAACCCAAGCTCCCTGTCACTAACAACAACGGTCGGGTTAAGATCATCCCCAATCAAAATCTTCAGCCTTTGCAAAATCCAACGATAGCTCCCTTCGGTCTCGTCTTTAACAATAGCATACGCTATCTTGAAGTTATTATTGCATGGCGTCATCCCCACAATCTCAACAAATGGCATTTTGTACTTGTTTGTTTTGTACGTTGAATCAATGCCGATGTACCAGTGGTAAGTCCTGAACATATCAACTGACTCTGGATGTGCCATGAACACATGCGTTATCACACCTGAATCAGCCTGTGTGTAATTGACATATTTGTTCTCCACAGCAATATGGTAGAATTGACTAGCCAGGTCTCTACCTTCAAACCCGTCCCTCCTCATTTTGTCCCTGTAATTATATATGTATTTAATTACTGAGTTGTCCTCTGGGTGTTTTTCTTTAACTGCTGCTAAAATAGCACAAGGCTTTGCTTGAGCTGAAGTCATATCACGCACAATTTGTTTAGATGCGATACTGAGTCCGCTCATTTGCCGACTTCCCTCTGGAATGCATTGTATGGTTATGCATTCCAGTTAACCCAGCCTTTAGCCTGTATCCCCCATCCAGAAAGGTCTGCATGTTGATAGGCTTTAATCTGAAATTTACAGCGGCACGCTTTAGTTTTACTTTTCCTAATTGCAGGATCTTCATCAATTTTCACAACACCTCTATATCGTTCACCCCGTGAACATCGCAACAGCTTCTGTTTCCCCTCATGTTTGTGCGAAGATATTACAATCTCAAACCCATTCTGAATAGCTATCTTTTTTGCCCAATCAATAACATCCTGACTTGAGGGGAAAACGGTATCCGTTATGAAACGCGAACTATAATCAATGTTATCGGGGTTCCAATATTCTATCGGTACCTGAATATACAAAAAATTGACATTAAAATAAAAAAAAAATACTTCGGGGCTATTTCTCCCGTGCAAAAATAGTTCGGGGCAATTTCTGCCCAATTTTGTCTGAACGGGCAGGCTGCCCGTTTCACCATAGGTGGAAACGGGCAGCGCGTACTGCCCGTTCCGTAGGTGGAACGGGCAGCGCGTACCACCCGTTCCATGGGTGGAGCGGGTGGCGCATACCACCCGTTCCGTAGGTCGAACGGGTAGTTCATCCGTTCGGCCTAGGGAACGGGTGGTATGCGCCACCCGCCCAGGCAAAAACCAAAAAAAAAAAAATTCGTAAATACATAAATAACGTTTTTAATAATCGTAATATTACCTCGTGTTCGAACTCATTATCTTTGGGAATGCTTTGATCCATTTTTGTAAAATCCGGGATTTTTGCTCGGGAGAGAAAAGTAGAGAGAGTTTTTAAGGTTTTGGGAAAAAAAATGAAAAGGGCAATATGGTCAAAAAAGGTGCGGTGAACAGGAATTTGGGGGCGGTATATAACAATACTCAGGAATTTGGGGGCGGTATATAACAATACCCTTTTGTTGCCAACATTCTACTGTTTTTAAGTCATAACACATTTCAACAAATGTGTGAACCACATTTTGTATCCAATACCTACGATATAGGAACAAATCTTTATTACATTGCATTATAATATGGATCTATCCTTCTTTAGATTTTGGGAAAATTACACAGAAAATCATTTTTAAGAATTAAAGTATATCAAGTCATAATTTTAGATTATGTCAAACTAATAAAATAAGTACTTCTAATATATTTTAAGGATTAAAATTTATAAATTAGAAGTCTAAAATATATTTTTTAGGCTTTATAATTAATGAATTGGAGTCTAGAATTTTTAAATTATGGTGTAAAATCATAATATATAGAGAATAATAACATATTAAGAATTAAGTTTGATGATATGATTTAATTGTAATTTTGTATATTCATATTGACCTTTAGATTTTCTTTCAATGGGCCTTCTACTTTATAATGGCCCAACTTATTGCAACAAGAGCATCTCAATTCCTTTCTTTTCAATTTTAAGTTCTTCGACTCCAAGCCCATTAAGTGTTTACTTGAGTGAAATCGAGTTCTTGTGTTATAATTCGTTGTAGTCGTTTTATCTACACACAGTAAAAATAGGGTTGATTTGTAAAAGGTTTGTTCAATAATTTATGTTAATATAAGTGTCCAATTAGTGGGATGAGATCCGGATTTGGCATCGACTTAGTCAAATTGAACTTCTATATCTAAATCTCAGTCGGTTAGATATGAAATTTCGTTCAAATTGCAACTTTGTGCAACTATTAGTTTGAAGGGAGCACTTCTCATAATATGCTTACGGAAGGGTTTGTCTGGGATCCACTTTAAGTCCAATCACAATCAAATCAATGTTAAGGCGTATCCAATACCATTAACTTTTGGCTTACGAAGATAATTCAATGCACCCGACTTTGGCACGACCCATATTTAGATGATCGACACCTTGATAAAGTCTGATTGTGGAAAGCATTTTCTAACTTAATATTTTAGGATCATTTATCAAATTTATTGATTAATTACGACTTGTATGACTCATGGATATATCGATGTGAAATTGCAATTGATATATAATATAATATATAAATAGGAAAAGTATATGGGCTTTTAGATTACAACTTAGTTTTAAAAATTCTAGAACCTTAAGCTAAGCTTTCTCAACCTGGTCCGACCTAGACGTCACGTCTGACTAGACTTGGGTTCTGACTTCTTCTTGAAATTACATTTAGTTGAGAAATTCTAGTTTAAAATAAATTACAAGAATACAAACGACACGCATGCCGTATTGAAAAGTACAACCATATAAAGAATTAATAAAAGCTCATGTAATTCACCCCGTTAATAGCACACATAAACAATTTATAGTTCAAAGATCCATAACCACTTATAAACTTTTGATCAATTTTATCCAATGAAATTATTCTGATATGTTATTAGGAAAAAATGTATCTTAAACCGTTTCTAATGAAACTCCTTTATGATGAGAATATTCTCGATTTTAAAACCAAAACATTTTAAAATCTAATTTTAAAACTTCAAAGATGCTCACTATGTTAACCCAGTTAAAAAAAATTAAATTATAACCAAAACATTTCAAAATCTAATTTTAAAACCTCAAAGATTCTCATTGAGTTAATCCAGTTAAAAAAATTAAATTATAACCATTAGAATTTATTCGTTTTCGCATTCCATAAATTAATATGGGACATTATTAATTTAAATTAATTAATAGGTCTAATCCAATTAATTTTGGAAAAATTACACAGAAATTCATTTTTGAAAAACTATTTACAACTATGTCAAATCATAATTTTAGATTATGTAAAACTAGTAAAATTAGTACTTTTAATATATTTTAAGGATTAGAATTTATAAATTAGAAGTTTAGAATATATTTTCTAGGGATTATGATTTATGAATAGGAGTCTAGAATTTTTAAATTATGGTATAAAATCATAATATATAGAAAATAATGACATATTAAGGATTAAGTTTGGTGATATGACTTAGTTGTAATTTTGTACTTAATTATGATATTCATGTATTTGGCCCATTAATGTTGCCTTTGGATCAATTCACCTAACCCATTATCCAAAATTACAATTTATTTGATAATGGGCCTGATCCGATTAAAATAATTGGGAAATTTACACAGAAATTCATATTTAAAAAATTATTTACAACTATGTCAAGTAATAATTTGAATTATGTCAAATGAGTAAAATCATCATTTTTAATATATTGTAAAGATTAGAGTTTATAAATCAAATATCTAGGATATATTTTCTAGGGTTTAGAATTTATAAATTGGGTCTAGAATTTTTAAATTATAGTGTAAAATCACAATAAATAGAGAATAATAACATATTAAGAATTAAGTTTGGTAATATAACTTAATTGTAATTTTGTGTTTAATTATGATATTCATGTATTTGACCCATAATAATTTTAGTGGATTCTGAATCCCAAAACTAGCAGAAGTCCAAAACGAACTCCCAAAATTGTGAGATAGTCTTGGATTGCCTCGGAGAAGTCTCAGACTGCCCTTTTTGTTAGAGGAAATTATATCAAAAAATCAGATTTTAATTTTTTTTATTTACATTTATCAAAATCGTTTTTATATATTTTCATAACTTTTATTTTTGTTTTTGTCGAATTTTCGGTTAGTTAGTTATAGGGAAAAATCAGTTTCAAAAAGAACCATCAGATTTAACATTTAAATAAATTTGTTTAAAAATATAAAACACTTGTAAATATTTTATCAATCACGATTATTGTGTAATTTTTTTTTTTGTTATGGGAAAGTCAGATGCCCCATTTCTTTTATTGGGCCAATCCGATTGTTGTTCCTGCTGTTAGTTATTTGTTAAGTATGTTTCGAGTGAATAGATCTTAACAAGAAATAGTATAATGTAATGAGTTTATATCTAAGGGTTTTCATTTTTTAAAAAGTTATTTCTGAGTGACATATTTAGCTATGTTAAATTCTATTATAAGAATCTGGACCCAAAATCAATTTTAAATTAATAAATAGTATAACATTAACTCTCCTTTTATCTTCTCTTTGGGAGATCTAGAGAAACTCTATATACCTCACAACAATTTGTTCAATATAAGAGATTCATACTAACAATCACTCAATATATATGACACATTATTATTTTAAAAATCACTCAATAAACTCTATTTTATTCTACTATCTATTTCTAATGGTTAAACTCTACAATCACTCAATAATATGAAACCCACTATCAAATTATAATATTTTTATCCTCAGTTAATTAATTTATGAGTAAATTACAAAAATGGGTCAAATGGGAGGCTCATTTACATATTTAACTCATTTACTCAACCTACTATATATCTAGACTGATTTTGTGTGACTTTTCCATAATACCCTCAATATTTACGCGCGTCTGTCTCCATCCCGTCTGACTTCGCAGATTCGATCTTATGCGAAACCTGCGAAGCTAATGTTTGGGTTTACTTGATGAATTTAATTAGCATATACGAAGCCTGCGAAGCTAATGTTTGGTTTAGTTGATGAATTTAATTAGCATATGCGAAGTCTGGATGTGTTTTGAAGCTAATTCGCGAAGTGGTATATAACAAAAAATGCCAAACAACAACGTATTCCAACATTAAAATCATAACATTATCAAAATTTACAACAACAATAAACTCCTAACAAATCACTTCATAATACATAGGCTCCTATTCACTACCGATGGATGGATGTGTCTCACGGTACAGAACAAGATTGCCACAATAAACTCCTAACAAATCACTTCATTATACATAGGCTCTTATTCACCAGCGAAGGATGGATGTCTCACGATACATAGGCTCTTATTAACCACTGAGGGATGGACGTGTCCCACGGTGTAGACTCATATTCACCACTGATGGTTGGAAGTTCAGGCCTTTTGGAATGGATGTCTCTCATGGCACCCTAGCACGCCGGCTTCCAGGAATGAATATTACGTATTCTACCACCTTCAGAAAAATTTAATCGTGTTAGTCAGAAAAAATGAAGATTTGGCTTCGCGAAACGATGATTCGCTAAGTATGCGAACATAAATGTGCAAGGAAGAGGGTGATTTTACTTAGCGAAACAATGATTTCACGACGTCTACGAGGAGAAATGTGACGCTCTGACTTCGCGAAACGATGATTATGTGATGCTCTGACTTCGCAAAAAGATGATTTCGCGGAGTCTGCGAGAGAAATTTATCGAATTACCTCGCAAACTTCGCGTAATCATCGTTTCACGAAGTGAAATCGATAAATTTCTCCCCACAGACCTCGCGAAAACTGCATATGCTATGTGGATTTATGGGAAAAATGCAGAAAAAACAGTATATACTTACATTTTTCGATGAAACCAATATGATAAACTGGGAAAAACGATGAAAATAACGTAGAATCACCATTTCTTCGATGGTCACAAGAAGAAAGAAATCAAGAAACGAGCAGGAAATGGAAGATGAAGAACCATGACTTTGTTTTCTAAGATTAGGAAGTTGCAGAATCAAGAGATGCAGAGAGGAAGAAGAGAAATACATTGTGATTTGGAGAAATGGTGCAGATTTCGTGCAATTTAAAGGAAGATAGGAAGATCACAAGCCTTGGAATCATTAATGGAGGAGCTGCCAAATGTTTCGCGCAACCAAGGAGAAGAGGGGAGAGACCGTTCGCGTAAAGGGGGTAGTGGGAAGGTTAGGGGTATTATGGAAAAGTCACACAAAATCAGTCTAGATATATAGTAGGTTGAGTAAATGGGTTAAATATGTAAATGTGCCTCCTATTTGACCTAGTTTTGTAATTTTCCCTTAATTTATAGGTTAAGAATAAATTAAATTTGGAAAAAAGTGCAAAAAGCACATACCAGAAAAAAAAACATTGATGAAAGCAAAAATAGTGCAAAATATAACTTGATTATAAGTTAATGAGTGCAAAAAGTAGACAAGTGAAAAAAACGGAAGAGTACAAAACATAGCATGATTTATATGTAAAAAAATTCTTTTAAAAAAATATAAAAAAAATTAAATGCTTTTTGCTGCCATCAACAACAGATGGCAGCAAAAAGCAGTGCATCAACCGGTTGATACCTATCAATCGGTTGATAGATAACATTTTTCATCGTACTTTTTTCAATGAGAGAGTATGATACAATGGGGTATAATAAGCTTTGCATTATATTCCATTGGAGATGCTCTAAGGATTTTATCACTCTCATACTATTCATCTCTCCATCTTATAAATGAATATATTATTCTTTATTTAATTGTCACATCAGATATTTTAAATATTAATTATATTTAAGCTATGCATTTTATTTTATGGTGCACGCCGCCATCCTCACTTTGTTAAAAAAACAAAATAACTCTTATTGTTTATTTTACCATTGATTATAACTATAGTTAATCTAAATCATTCATTAATTTTAAATGTAGATTCAATCACTTTAACCCGTTAATGTTTGTTCCAGTAAAATCTTCTCCTCCTCTCTTCATCTTTTTTCTACACGACGACTGCTCATCTTCTCCCTACTACTTTTATCTTCCATACGCTACTCTTTTTTTTTTATTATTTACTATTGGTGTTGATCTCTTCCTATTTTCCGCGGGTATTTTTTTTTGTGAAATTCTTTCTTTTGCGATTGGTCAATGTCTAGCATTTTTTATTTTCCTATATTTACTTATCGCTTTCTTCCGTAAAACGATAATTAAAATGGAATTTGACTTAGATTATATATAATATTTTAATAAAAGACAAGTCTACGCGTTCATCAATCAGACCTTCAAAATATCTAAGTCACAAAACTAACTCTGAAGAGATGACATGTTATGAGCTCGTGTGTCATCTGTTAATATGTTCCCAGACATTAAACCTGAGTGGCGACTCTGACATATGTTTAAAAAACATGATAAAAGGCTAATAAATGAAATAATGCATTCACCGGAAGGGACACGCTAAGCGTCGTCCTTTAAAACGACAAGTGGCTGTGAAATGTAAAAACGGAATCCCATTTGTCGAAGTCCTAAAACGCAAAATGGTAATCGGGTTTCACGGCCGCTCACAACCACTTTTATTTTGACCATTAGACCCTGTAAAAATGAAACCAATTTGAATTTCAGAGAATATAATTGCAGTTCAGACAAAACATAATGATTCACATTTAACAAATGGCTTTGCATTTCTCTAAATGCGAAAGAGATCTTTTCGCATTTACGTAGAAATGCGATACAGATACCTAAATGCGAATCACATTTGATGTAATGAGTATCACATTTCAGAGAATATAATTGCAGTTCAGACAAAACATAACTATTCACATTTAACAAATGACTTTGCATTTCTCTAAATGCGAAAGAGATCTTTTCGCATTTACATAGAAATGCGATACAAATACCTAAATGTGAATCACATTTGATGTAATGGGTATCACATTTCATCGCACTATGCCATTTTCCCTTTCACATGACACAATATACATGACAGAGATTTGTTTTCGTGTCGTCTGATTATTTTTATGACAGTATATTAAAATTCTGTCATCTTAAAGTGTAAGTTTAAATCAACTCAATTTCGTTATGGCCTTCCGATGACATAAGTCTGTCATCTATAAAGCGTGCGTTTAACTCAAAATTTACATAATCATTAAATGACAGTCGTTATAAATAACTGTCATCATTTGCGGAAAACATAAAAAGCGGTAATGAAATTTTCACTTACGCGGCCAATGAAAACTTATCGCGCTCAATCTGTTTGACTGAAATTTCAGCTCATATATAAACCTCTCTCTCATTCTAAATCCCTAACTAGGTTTCGCGTAGCTCATCTTCATCTCTCTCACCCCTCTTATTGGCTATCTCGGGTCGGTTGCTTTCTCACTGGGTCGAAACTAGGTAATGGTAAGCCATAATTACTTCATTCCTGGATGTATTAGAGTTTCATTGTTCCTTATAATTCCTTTTCCTCATCCGATTTACTCATGTGTATGTTGATTTCAGTAGCTAGAAACGATATCTATTATATCGTTGAAAAGGTTAGATCTCTGGTCTTTATCTTTTTTAATCTAGGGCAATATATAGTTCGTGATGATGACAAAGGTAAATATTGCTCTTTTTAGTTGCAGGATAGTACGCAAGAGTGCTGAAGTATATGGGACGGCTGATGGAAGAGATGGTTTCATACCTACAACATATAGGAAGATTTCTTTAACTTGTTGAGTACATATATTGTTATGTTGGTTGCATGTATGATGTGGTTGTATGCCTTAGTCAGACATGAGTATGTGATAAAGGGTTGTGTATAAGAATTGCCATGTACTGAATTCATTTGGGATAAACTATGGTTGTGTATGTGTATTGCTATGAAGCTTGTGGTTGACGTTCTGTTTAGGTAGCTAGAACTGACTATGAGTATGTTTATGAACATGCTTAGTGCTACTTTGTATATGACTTGAGTACAGTGAATGTGTATCGTGTCACTTGGATTGATATGCTTATGGAAAAGCATTCAATATGGTGTTGTTTATGTGTATTGCTATGAAGCTTATGGTTGATGTTCTGTTTAGGGAACTAGAACTGACTATGAGTATGTGTATGAACATGCTTAGTGCTAGTTGTATGTAACATGCTTAGAAATGACTCTGAGTATGTGATAAACTATGGTTATGTATGTGTATTTCTATGAAGCTTATGGTTAACGTTCTGTTTAGGGAGCTAGAACTGACTATGAGTATGTTTATGAACATGCTTAGTGCTACTTTGTATATGATTTGAGTACAATGAATGTGTATCGTGTCACTTGGCTTGGTATGCTTATGGAAAAGCATTCAACATGGTGTTGTTTATGTGTATTGATATGAAGCTTATGGTTGATGTTCTGTTTAGGGAGCTAGAACTGACTCTGAGTATGTGTATGAACATGCTTAGTGCTAGTTGTATTTAACATGCTTAGAACTGACTCTGAGTATGTGATAAACTATGATTGTGTATGTGTATTGCTATGAAGCTTATAGTTGACGTTCTGTTTAGGGAGCTAGAAATGACTATGAGTATGTTTATGAACATGCTTAGTGCTACTTTGTATATGATTTGAGTACAATGAATGTGTATCGTGTCACTTGGCTTGGTATGCTTATAGAAAAGCATTCAACATGGTTGAAGGAAAATAGGCAAACGTTTGGTAGCGAAAATATAAATTTTTTTACCTATTTCCTTTTCCCAAGATCCGTTAATCATTATTTCATATAAGGAGGGATTGAACATAAATACCTTTATGAAGATCAATCTACCATTGCAAACGAAGTGCCCACAACTTCAAAAGAGATGGAAACTGTCTACCAATCTGCCCCTACCCGAACAGACCTTCCAGACCTCCGAACGATAATCCCAACGGTGGAAAAGTGGAAGAATATGTCTAGAAGCTCCTGTCCAAACATAGTGACGATCCGACGGTTAAATCTCCGGGAATCCGCGAAATCGTGAACTGACCTGATGTAGGAGGAGCAAAACGAATTTCTCCTTTTGTATGTCTTTTCTACATTCATGAACATAACAAAACATATAAGTAAACGATTAGAACTCAACCAAGTAATAGCAATCAAGATAGATTGTCTCTAATTAATCAACACAAGATCAAGGAGAAAAAGAAAGAGATGAAATCAATTGATTCGGAAGCAAGTGGTGGAATTCCGTCCTCTATTGTAGGGTCGAAATTCTCAGTCTGCAGGGGAGACTAGGGTTAGCCGAAATTCACAGTTAAGGGGGTATATATAGTCTCTTCCATCTAAACCCTAGTTAGATAAAATTAGGTTACTGAATAAGAATTTAATTCGGAATAAAATTCTTATTGTTATTATCTATAATTATATTAAATATAAAGATAATAATAACTTATTGATAGGATAATAATAGAAGCAATTTAATCTCATTAAACCTCCTAACTTATTTATCCTATAATTAATTTAATTCATAATCATAATCTAATTATAATTGTTTAAATTAAATTAATTCCTTTATGTATTTATTATACATAAATCGCCCCCCTTATACTACTGGGCCTTAATGGACTCAGTTGGGCTTCCGTCAATTAATTAACATCTATTTCTCTTTTGGGTTCCAAGTCTTATGTGTGACCCATTAGGTTCTTATTGCTTCTAGCCGTATACAACTATCAAATTATTTTTCTCAGAATTATATTTAATCTTTGTATAACGGAATGAGTACGCGAACTGTGATTGGTAGATCCGAAACATTCCCCCAGAGCTATAAGAAGACAGGTTGATTCTGTCATTGACCTTTCCGTATTAGTTATAGTATAATTCGATCCTTTGTCAACTACATCCTTGAACAGAATCTTATGACTATGGGCAATGTCAAGTCACATATAGCGAGACATTTGTTTTACTTGTACAGGCCGAGTTAACTCCAATTAGATAGGTTAAGTGAAATCTGCATTTCAAGTCTTAAGCTATCACCTTGAGAAGAATTTAGAGTTAAGTCTTCCACAAGCGATCCTTGGACGTATCTCCCATTTATCAGGAGTGACAAATGCTCAATCCAATGTATAACTATCCTGCAATTATTTCATGTGATACCCAACATCTGCCGTACACACCCCAGAGTCATCCCTGTTACGGATCGTGTTACAACAAGATCAAAGCATCACATTCTATAATCCAGAATCACTAATTAACATTCCTTTGAGCCTTAGGATTACTTATACCTATTAATATCAATGAGATGAACAGGTGACAAGGATAAATATACCCATCCTGTTATCTCAAGTCGGGTCCCCAATCCTAATGAACCCCCTTTCATTGGATCCATATAACTGTCCAGATATCTGCATATCTGAAGCTTGTGAGATCAGCTTTCTATCTCGATAGAAAACATTGTTACATGCAAGTCTCAACAGTGTTATGTCAATCCCTATTCAAAACATATCACTTGACTTGGGGTGGTTTTAAGTTTATTAGTTTATTATAATGTTTCGTCTCACTTCATGCTTGCATGAACACTTTATAATCACTTTAAATAAACTTAGGGATTTCCTTTTATTAGACTTATTTAGTTCTTTAAAAGAGGTTTCCTTTATACGGTTATGAAACCATATCTTATTAAAACAAATGACATAAAGAACAATTCATTTACATTAGGTTTATATCCTAGAACAAATGTCTATAGGACACTAAACCCCAACAATGGCGTTGTTTATGTGTATTGCTATGAAGCTTATGGTTGATGTTCTGTTTAGGGAGCTAGAACTGACTCTAAGTATGTGTATGAACATGCTTAGTGCTAGTTGTATGTAACATGCTTAGAACTGACTCTGAGTATGTGATAAACTATGATTGTATATGTGTATTGCTATAAAGCTTATGGCTTACGTTCTGTTTAGGGAGCTAGAACTAATTATGAGTATGTTTATAAACATGCTTAGTGCTACTTTGTATATAACTTAATCAGTGAAGTATGCTGATATAGTCAACTGTTGCTATCTGTGTCACTTGAATATACATATACAACATGTTTTGTGTCAATTGAGTATTGTGCTTGGCATAGTCATATGGTCAACTAAATCTCCATACTATGTATCTTGTCAATTGGCTTGGTATGCTTATGGAAAAGCATTCAACATGGTGTTGTTTATGTGTATTGCTATGAAGCTTAAAACTGACTCTAAGTATGTGATAAACTATGGAAAAGCATTCAACATGGTGTTGTTTATGTGTATTGCTATGAAGCTTAGAACTGACTCTAAGTATGTGATAAACTATGGAAAAGCATTCAACATAGTGTTGTTTATGTGTGTGAACATGCTTAGTGCTACTTGTATATAACTTAGTCAGACATGAGTATGTGATAAACAATATAAAGCTTGCATGTATGAAGCATGGTCACCAAGTGAAGCATAGTCATATGGTCAACTAAATCTCCATCACTATGTATCATGTCACTTGGCTTGGTCTGCTTATGGAAAAGTACTTAACATGGTGATGAAGTTGTATGACTCTAACAACACAAGTTTATGACTAAGCTTGTGGTGACAGTATCATACACTTCATCACCATGCTCACTTCATCATGAACTGTACAATCCAAGTGGCAGGTATATAGTAAGGAGCCTTCAAGTATCATATAACATGTTCTGTGTCCTGGAAGAGATGGCTACAACATATGGGAATACTCTTATCCTATGAATGTTCATTACGTGAAATAATGTTCATGCCTACAACATATGGTTGTGTGTATAGGAATTGCCATGCACTGAATTCGTTTGTATATACAATAGTCAGACATGAGTATGTGATAAACAATGGTTGTGTATGTGTATTGTTATGAAGTATGTGTATGAACCTGTTGATATCTGTGTCACTTGAATATACATATAGCATGTTATGTGTCAGTGAAGTATAGTGATGGATTTATGATGCTATCAGCACAAGTTTTATAACAATTAAGGAATAGATATGTATACACGAATAAGTTGTCTACTTGTTATATAACATGTTCTGTGTCATTTGAATATACATATGTCTACTTGAAAAAGTTGTCTACTTTGTATTACAAAAAACGGATAGCATGCAAGGGGGCATGCTTATGTGACGTACAGATAGCGTACAGGGGGCGTGATGCACGAATAGCAACAAAGGAGATTTGGATGCTTAACAAACACTGGAGGTTGGATGGCGTGGAGTACTAGAGGGGCATGAAGCCAACATTGAAGATCAGATTGATTACCAAGTAGATTTGTAATCAGTAATCATTCTGTTCTTCAAGATTGGCTCTATGCCTATCCAGAAGTCCACACCATCCAGCTCAGTGTTTGTTTAGCATCCAAATCTCCTTGCTATTCACACATCACCCCCCCTTTATACGATATTCGCACGTCACATCATCATGCCCCCCTTTGCTTACTATTCGCACATTATATATCCCCTGCATACTCTTCAATCCATCTCCTGACAGTTGCTTCATAACCTGCCCTGTTGTTGAGGTATCGCTCAGCAATTCGCTCTTGGCCAGGAAATGGCTCCTCAATGAAGGGCTCTATCAGCATTCCATAAATATTCCACATCAGCTAGAAAATGCATTTATAAATTAGACCCCAAACATATGAATAGATAAATTAGAACCCAAACATAGGCAAATGCATAGATTTATAGCATCATCTTACCGTGGCAATACTATGGGAAGGGCGATCAAGTAGCTGGGGCATAGATACATGCCCCAAAGGACCGATATTAGGATGATAAATTTTGATCCTGAACATGAGCTGCGAATAATAGTAATGTCATGAGTGTATATGCATATATATGAACTTCTTACTATGTGTTAATAAGTTCATGTTCTTACAACTGGAGGTGCACGGTAGGGGAAATCGACAGAGAAGTCCATATGGACTATGAATACACCTCCTTCATAAGGGGTGTTTGGAGGGCCCTTCATCACGAAAGTCTATTGCTGATGGTCAGGACCTGCATAACTATTGATGAGCCACCTAGGTGCCTCATGCCGGAGTAGGGAAATATGTGCCTCAACACGAGTATGGAGGTCCCTTATACGCCTATCCATGATCGATATAACTAGAGTAAGTATAGTGTTGGGTTGTGGACTCTTGAGAACTGGTAAAATCTTCATATTTATACTATGGGTAAGTGAAAGGTCTAGGAAGGGGAAAGGGTAAATGAGAGTTATTAGGTCTATTTGTATACGGTACGTGATTAATGAGCATCAGCTGGTTTTGCAGATATCAAGACTTGGGGATTCTATGCCTAATAATGACTTATAGATATATGCAGATCAAGTTAGATTTTGTTTCCAACACCACGCCTTTGAAAGATTGACAGATTTGGAGATGTATTAATTACTTGTTATTTTTACCTTTACATACGTTCAGAAATTTGTCTAGTTTAAATGTAAATAAATTATGAGCATTAGTCTAGTTCAAATGTAAACAGATTGGCAAATTTAAAATCATTGATATACATAAATTCTTGTTCATTTGATTATGTTTCAATAACTAGATTTATTCGAAGAAGAAGGCAAAGAGTGACATTTACGTCAAAAAAATATCATCTAAACAACAATACAAAGACATTAAAATAAACGAATTTGTCATCTGAAAATAAATCCATTGACATGATTGATCAAGAACTATGTCATCTGAAACAAGCTACAGCGACATAAATTATTATAAAAACTGTCATCGTGAATACCAATATGCCAATTTCCCATATATCTACTTAACATTTTTAATTATTAGTATGTCATGTGATGACATTAAAGGTGACGTTAATAATAAAAAAGCTGCATCGTAACAAGATTAATATAACAATACGAAACTAAGCTTATGTCATGCATTGTATCTTCACATGATAGAACCTAAGCGTTGTCTGAAGGGGCAGCAGACGGCAGCGAGCCCCGTGACAGATTTATATCTCGCGGGACGACGATTTTTAACCGTCGGTTGAAGGGGGTTTTGGCGTAGTGTCGATATGCGACTACATTGTTCTGGACCAACTATTTATGTATTATCAAAGCCTTTGCAATTGGGGTATATGCGAACCCATTCGAATATCAGCATATAAATCACACTTGATGATATTTGACTACCCAGTTGAAGGTTTATGAGTTTATCTATTCGCATTTTATGAAATGCGATGCAAATTCATAAAATGCGAATAGACGCAGTGCTTCATTTCGCCAAAAATCACAACTTATTCAACATATATCAGATATATACACCTCAAATTAGTTTGAAAATCCACAATGTAGCCATTAAACACTAATACTTAAGTCTAAACAAACATATCACAACAAGTCCATGCATAAACCCTAAAACATATCTGAAATCAAGAAGAAGAAAACAAACACAGATGTAGATAAGACATACATTCGATTTGATTTTATCCTGGTCCTTCTTCTTTCTCGTTTTACCCATTGTTCGCCGATCGTTTTTTCGTTCGCAAATCACAAATCGTTCGCAAGAAAAAGGAGAATGAAAAAGAGTTAGAGAGAAATAGATATATTATAGGTATTCTAAAAGTGGAAGAGTCCAGTTTGACATCATGTCTCAAAATGGGTCTTGATAGGCCACATATTGTGAATTTCTCATTATTAGAGCATCTCCAACAGCCTTCTAAGTTGGCTCTTAAGTTAAAATTTGAGGAGGGAGAATAAAAAATAAGCTTCAACAGCCTCTTAGTGGCTCCTCAATTCACTAAGAGCCTCTCCATCATCTCTATTAATAGAGAGCCTCTCTCCACCTTTTAGTGCTTCTTAACTCATTTTTTTATTAATAATTTATTATTGAGAGTTCTTTCTCCTTTTACTATTGATAAATACTAGTCGAAAACCCGTGCGATGCACGGGGTATGAAACTTTTATATAATTTAGATAAATAAATAAATTGACATATTTACTTTTAAATAATTTTATATCATGCTATGAAAAAAATTTATATTATGTATATTTGAAATTAATATATATTTTTTAATGATAATTCAAATTAAATTAATTTTAAAAATAATTGACTATTTTTTTTTATAGAATTTTAACTAAAGATGAATGATTTATTTATTTTTATGAAATTCAATGATTTGTACTTTTTAGGAATTTTAATACATTTTCATATTCTAAATATTCTGTGAAACAATAATAATAAAATAGCAGATTAATTAAGAAATATATTAGAATATAATAAAAAACCAAAAATTGAATTAAACTATAATTAAAATTAAATATTATATTTACGATACAAAAAAATTACAATATAGGTTAAACAAAAATTGAATTAAACTACAATTAAAATTAAATATTATATCTAAGATGCAAAAGAATTACAATCTATGTTAATGGAAGCAACATCAATATATTATTCTATAAACTATTACAATCAATACTTTTCTAATGTTGCATATGAAGAAACATTATCAATTCAATATGTTACATATAAAAAAATAAAATTCGTAAGAATTAGTCACAAATTCATCTTGATGATAATTATTTTGGTTGATGGAATTTCATGATCACAAGTATTCGAATTCAATTATTCATTCTACTACAATAACCTAATATATCTAATTGAATCAGTTTAAGATGATGATTTCTCATATTTTCATCTCGTAATATCTCATCAAGACATTCGATCAATTTGTTCTTCATTCTTTCACTATATAGAATATCACCCACACTCGCAGATATCCCTTATTTGACTTCATTAATATTTTCTAATAATTATATATTCTTGAATTTTGTAAGTAAGAAAAACAAACAAAAGAATTGAAAAAAAATGAAGGGACGAAAAAGATAATTAGGAGAGAACCATCTTCCTCTCGGGTTTTTTTTTTTTGAAAATAAGAGAGAATGTCGAGACATAAGCGTATAAAGAGGAGAGTGAAAATATTTTTTGACCATATATGTCTCAAACTTCAATGAACAACTATCGTGTGAAACTTTATATCTATTTGTACCAAAATGCATAAAAATAAAAAATACAATCCATATCAATTAGCTAAACTCAAACTAAAAAAAATGAGTGGATTTCAACATGTTCCGAATTAGAAAAATTAATCTGACTTCAATTAAAACTAAAAATTGAGTTCATAAAAAGCCGAAAATCTAAATTTTAGTTAGAGTTAACAATCAAAACGATAACACCTAGGAACATATACTAAAAAAGAATGGGTAAATTACACTAATAGTACCTGAACTTTACCTATTTTACACTTTGGTACATAGATTACAATTTGTCCCAAAAATATACTCGAAGTAACGATGACCGGACAATTTAGTAAATTTTACCGATAAATGACCGGTCAATGCAAGTTTTTCTGAGTAAATTACATCAATGGTACTTGAACTTTTCCTAATTCACACTTTGGTACCTGGATTTTTTTGTCCTAAGAATATAACTCAAGTGAAGGTGACTGGATAATTTAGTACATCTGATCGGTTAGTGACCAATCAACGAGTGCTTGACCATTTTGAATTAAAAATTAGGACCTACAATACGAATTAACATAAAATTATGATACTAGCCTTTAATATATATGTAGAGCTAAAGAGTAGTATTGTATATGTTAATTGAGTGTATGATGGGTCTAAATTTCTAATTTAAAATGGTTAAACTCACGTTGACTAGGCAAATATACTAAATTATCGATTCATCTTTACTTGAAGTGTATTTTTTGGACAAAATGAAATTTAGATACCAAAGTATGAATTAGGGTAAAGTTTAGGTACTATTAGTGTAATTTACTCATCAAACCCGCATTGACCGGTTATTGACCGGTAAAATGTATTAAATTGTCCGGTCATTGTTAGTTCAGGTATATTTTCGGGACAAAATGTAATCTAGGTACCAAAGTGTGAATTAGGGTAAAGTTCAGGTACTATTGGTGTAATTTACTCAAAAAAGAATACAAATATACAAAATCTTTATTTTAGTCATTTTGAAAAATAAATAAATAAAAAAGAAAACATTGATAAGGTAGCAAGAGGTATGGAATCTGGATAACGACAGAAATGGAATTTCATCTCTGAAAGATGAAACTATAACAACAATTGTTTAATAAAAATAAAACAACAACACAATTGAGAAAGCCAAAAATTGAGTTCATATAAAGCCGAAAATCTAAATTTTAGTTAAGAGTTAGCAATCGAAACGATAACACCCAGTAACATATACTAAAAAAGAATACAAATTTACAAAATCTTTATTTTAGGCATTTTTTGAAAAAAGACAAATAAAAAAGAAAACATGGATAAGGTAGCGAGAGGTATGGAACCTGGGTAACGACAGAAATGGAATTTCATCTCTGAAAAATGACTATAACAACTATTGTTTAATAAAAAGAAAACAACAACACAATTGAGAACAAAAATAACTACAACATATGAAAAAAATCGAATAATTACCTTGGAAAACATAAGAATTTCTTGTCATTTTTGACACTTTTGTGTTTTCCGGTTTTAGTTGTTCATGCATCTTCTATTTCTGTCGATTTTCTTCAATTGAAGCTATCAGTTTGGAAAAAAAGACAAATAAAAAAGAAAACATGGATAAGATAGCGAGAGGTATAGAACCTGGGTAACAACAAAAATGAATCTGAAAGATGAAACTATAACAACTATTTGTTTAATAAAAATAAAACAACAACATAGTTGAGAACAAAATAACTACAACATATGAAAAAAATCGAATATTTACCTTCAGAAATATAATACTATCTACCGTGACCAATGAATATAATGATGGAATACTATCTATCATGCTTTATATAGAAGTTTATTTGTGACTTTTGGATTTCCTTTGCTTTGTGTTTTTCATCTTCCCGTAACTCTTGCTTTCTTTTATTATTTTAATTAATAGGCTAGTAATTATTTAATATATTATAAATATAAATTTGTTATTTTTAATTAATTAAATATTTATTTTTAATCTGATTTTTTACTACATTGACAACTCATCAAGAAGACCTCTAAAACACTTCTTTTCATTTCTCTATGCTTCCGTAATTATATATAGTATAGATCACAACAATTAATAATTTTAATAATAAATAAAAAGTAAATATAATGAATATTGTTAGAGATGATATCTCTTAGTCACTCTTAAATAACTGAGAGTCCATTGGATCGCTCTTATAGTGGTGAAAATGTATTAAGGGAAAAGAAGAAGCAATACGCAAATAACAAAAAGCAGGAACGTGGCAATCTAAGCGTAAAATAGGCGCCACTCCCACCTTTCCCCGGGCTAATCTAATCTAAAGCTTGTGAGAGTTAGGAGTCATATTCGTTTGCATATTCTCTCTTTGATCTCTCTCTCCCTCCTTCACTCCTTCACTGACACATACAATACAATTGCTACTCTTTGATCCGAATTCCCCTATTTTCTATATATATATATATACATATCACCCTTACCATTGAGATCCCATCTCTTTTCTTTTTTTGTCCCTTTCCATCCATCAAATTATTCACCTTGCATTTCCATTTCGAAAATTTCCAGGTACCACATATCTCCTATCGCCTATATATTTCAATTATTCACATTTTCTTTGTGCAACATTCTTATCTCTTTCTCTCAACCTATTTAGATCGGAGCTCTAATTCAATTCCCTAATGGCCACTGCCACTGATAAGCTCCCTGCTCTCAAGTCTTCTGTCGCTGGCCTTAATCAAATCAGGTGTCCAATTCTTCATTTGTTCTTATTTATCTTTGTTTTTGTCATTTTGGTATTTGGATTTTTCTTCTTCTTCTTGTGTTCTGAAGGATGAGATATTTGATCTAATTTTGGTTTTCTTTTTTGCAGTGAGAGCGAGAAAAATGGATTCATTAATCTGGTCTCTCGCTATCTCAGGTGTTTTTTTTTTTAAAATTCAAGTCCTGGTTCTTTTTCTTTACTGTCCGCTTTGTTAAAAATTTATAACTCAAGGTTATATGAATGTATGATATTGATATCTGATTCGACATTTTAGATTTGCAATTTACTGATTCTGTGCTGCTTTTGCTGTCAAATTGTGGCGAAAAAGTGGGGAAGCTCAACAGATTGAATGGAGCAAGATTCAAACACCAACTGACGAAGTAGTTGTTCCTTATGATACCTTGGCCCCTGTTCCTGAAGGTATATATCTTTATCGAAAACTAGTATACTAATGCTATATCTCAATTCCGTGGCTTCTTTTCTTTTGTATTTTCAAAAGTATGCTCAGATGGTCGATCTGGTTGTTGCAGATCCAGAAGAAACTAAGAAGCTTCTCGATAAACTTGTTGTTTTGAAGCTTAATGGAGGACTGGGAACAACTATGGGTTGCACTGGACCTAAGTATAGCGTTCAAATACTTGTTTCATGATTTTTTTTAATATAATAACCTATCAGCTTGAGTGCATCAATGGACATACGGCTTAATTTGATGGGTTTTTCTTTCTTGCTTATTGCAGGTCTGTTATTGAAGTTCGTAATGGATTGACATTCCTTGACCTTATTGTCATCCAGATTGAGGTTATTACTTCTTTCGTCTCTCTGCTGGTTATATATAGTATAATTTTATGTGTTTTATATTCTTTTGGGATGTTCTATCTGTGTCTGCGACTGACTTTAGGATTGCTGTAGAATCTTAATTCCAAGTATGGGTGCAACGTTCCCCTGCTCCTGATGAACTCATTCAATACTCATGATGACACGCAAAAGGTGCCTGACATTGATGAGAGTTTTTGTTATTTTTTTCCCGATTCACAGTACTGATAAACTAATTACATTTTATTTCTTAGATTATTGAGAAGTACTCAAAAGCAAATGTTGATATTCATACTTTTAACCAGGTAAGTGTAGTTACTATGTTTCTTGTTTTAGGAAGACATGAAAAAGTTCTAAATTTATGATCTTCCGTCCTTAATCTATGCAGAGCCAGTATCCTCGTATAGTTGTTGATGATTTTCAACCACTGCCTTGCAAAGGACAGAGTGGCAAGGATGGATGGTATAGTATATTTGTTTTTCTATTTGGGTTTAAACATGATCAATGATCTTAAAGTATCTTAATTTACTTTTGGTGCACATGCATAGTTTGCATGTTCAATTTCTATCAACTGCAACTATTTGCATTTTCTGAAACTGCTATATGAACATGGAATCATTTATCTGTCTGTTTCTATATGCACCTTTGTAAATAAGTTGATTTTTTTTGTATTATTATTTTTAACATCTCTAATTATATCTGTACTTTTTTCCAAATAAAGAGCCAGTAGGAGGTTGCCTCCTGCTCTTTATTTTTCAAATAGAAAGTTCTATGGAAATCTCTCATATAAAGTTCTGTGGTAAGGAGTCAATACACCTCCAAAAAGTATTTCAAGCATGGATTCCTATATCATTTTATCAGGGGCTATTAGAAATTTCTAGTAATCAAATTCATAATATTTATAAAATCGAGTTTCTGCTAATCCCTTGCAAATGAATTGTACTGTTCGACTCATTTATAATCCTATTCTTTTTGTTCACCACAATGAATTGACTCTGTTTAGTTGGCATATATTATGAAAGTCTCTTTCTATTAAGTATTACAAGGTGAAAATTTAAAATACTTTATTAGAAAATAAATTGTTCAGAGGGGCTGAAGCATTTCATGTTACTTCCACATGTTTAGGATGTTAAGCTGTTATGCATTAAGTTTTTTCTTGAGCATATAGCACATAATTCAGATTAAGTAGTCTTCAACTAGATCAATCAATGGTAAACATGTGAGTTGAGTGGATTTTATGGATAAAAACACCCTAGGTTTAAAGGGCATAACTGGGAAGGAATAGCTTCACGTAAATGGAAGGATCAATTGAAGGGATTTATGATCACTATGTGTGACTGTTTTAACAAGTTCTTTTTGTGGTATCCTTTTGTGAAGGTATCCTCCTGGACATGGTGATGTATTCCCCTCCTTGAAGAACAGTGGCAAGCTTGATGCTCTTTTATCCAAGGTTGAATCTTCAGCTTTAGTTTTTCTTTACACTTGGTAATGATGTCCAGTAAATCTTCCTCCAGGATACTTATAACCTTTTTTTTTCTTTTTAATTCCAATTCAGGGCAAAGAGTATGTGTTTGTTGCCAACTCAGATAACCTTGGTGCTATTGTTGATTTGAGTATCCTTATTTTAGACATTATCACGCCTTCAATATCTATTCTTTACTCTACCGGGATTAATTAATGATTAAAATATTTGAATTCAAGTCTTTCAGATATTATTCCTTAACCCAGTGTCGCAGAAATTTTAAATCATTTGATCAGAAACAAGAACGAATACTGCATGGAGGTACGAAAAGATCAGTGCTGCCATTTATTCACTTCCACGGTTTTGTATCTGTTTTCTTATATTATCTTATACTTTTGCAGGTGACACCCAAAACCCTGGCTGATGTAAAGGGTGGTACTCTCATCTCTTATGAAGGAAAAGTTCAGGTATGCAGTTCTTGTGCAGTGTTTCTATGTTTTCCTACCTTATTGTGGGTGTAGGAAAAGTTGGTTTTATAGTGGAATTTGCAAATGCTATTCTCCATATAAATTATAATTTGAAGCTTCATGTGATTTTTTAGGGAAAAGTACGACAAAATGCATGTGGTTTGACTTATTTGCAAACACAGACTTGTGGTTTAAATTACATCATTAAGTTCTGAAGATGCGCACGATTGACAACCAATGGAATTTTTGTCTTTTAAAAAAAATTATATTTACATATCGACAAAATGTGCCACATACCTCTAGTTACAGACTTTTAAACTACATCCCTATGTTTGCAAATAAGGAAAACCACATGCATTTTTTTTTTTGTAATTTTCCCAATTTTTTATTTGGTAATTCTCTTTTGTTTTTTCTTAGAAGAATTAACACTCCACAGTCATATTTTGGAATTTGGTTAAATTATAACATCTTTGGCATGAAAACTTTTGGTAGGTCCTACATCATTTAGGGATTTTGAGTTCACTAAAGATTTTATTCTGGCTTTTTTTTCCTTTTCGATAGAGGCTGAACATGCATGAGTTGAAGAAGGATCGACGATGTTTCATATGGCATTCCATTTTAATCTGTGTTAACTTCAATTTCCATAATCCTCAAAAACTTGATGCATGTGTAACCTCCAATTTGGGGGTTCAAGGTTGTAATGTGAAGTTTTTATATGATTTTTAACTCATTAAATTTCCCGTCTCTTTAGAAAGCCAATAACTAATCACAGTTAATTAAATACTGGTAGATTCTATTCCATTTGTTCTTAGGTGATTTATGCAGGAAGCGTATTTTGTCTCTTGACAGTAATTTTAATGTGCATAGATTATCAATAAATTTTTGGCAGGCTAAGGTTTATCCATTACTTAAAGAGTTCAGATTTTAGAAATATTGTTTTATCATGCATAATCTTGATGCATCAGTTTAATATTCCTGCTTTTATGAATGTCTACCAAGTTCAGGAAAACAATAGAACAATTTCTATTGGCTAATTGTGTTTCCATGATTGTGCAATGCAGCTATTGGAAATTGCACAAGTCCCTGATGAGCATGTAAGCTTAAAACTCTCTTTCTAGATCATAGATGGTTTGTTCATTTGAAATTGTTATTCCGTCTCTATGATAAAGATTTAGAGATCTTATAGTATCCACTGCAGTGCTGGATAGAGATAACTGGCAGGCTCTAATTAATGAGTGGGAAGGCCTTCACCTAAATAAGGGTTATTAGGCCTTTATTATATTATCCTTTGAATTAATAGACCAGTGATTTGATTCCAAACAGGTCAATGAATTCAAGTCAATAGAAAAGTTCAAAATTTTCAATACAAACAATCTGTAAGTCAAGTTTGCTATCAATATTGCAATTACAACCTGATTGCGACTACTAAAGGAAAGGTTATATTAGGTGGGTGAACTTGTCAGCAATTAAAAGGCTGGTGGAAGCTGATGCATTAAAGATGGAGATAATTCCTAACCCAAAGGTACTTTCTTCGCTTCATCTCCCTCTTCCTTAGATTTTTCCGATGCTCCATTTCAATTAGAGATGGTATGGTAGTTGACAAAAGAGGTTGTTTCCAGGAAGTAGATGGAGTCAAAGTTCTTCAGCTAGAAACTGCAGCTGGTGCAGCTATTAGGGTACATGTTATATTTAAAGAATATATGTTCCTTTGTTGGACTTCCCTTTTTCATTAAAAAAATGATTTTACTGTTTTCATTTCAACCAGTTTTTTGACCATGCAATTGGAATAAATGGTCCTCGATCTCGATTCCTTCCAGTGAAGGCAACTTCAGACTTGCTTCTTGTCCAGGTTATCTTATATGTTTTTATTGCATTCAAGATTTGAACTAGATTTGAGTCTGTGTCTGACTCGTTTCACTACCTATTTTGGCAGTCTGATCTTTATACCTTAGAGGATGGTTATGTTGTCCGGAATAAAGCTAGACAAAGTCCTAATAATCCTTCAATTGAGCTGGGACCAGAATTTAAGAAGGTGATAATTTGTTATGGGGATTAGGGTATCTTACAGAGTTTACTTATTTTTTTTCAAGGGATTGAATCTCTTTATTATTGACAGGTTGCCAACTTCTTGGGTCGCTTTAAGTCAATCCCTAGTATCATTGAGCTCGACAGCCTTAAGGTTTCTGGTGATGTATGGTTCGGTGCTGGTGTTACTCTCAAGGTATTATAAGTGTACATGTGTTACTTTTTTATATTGTTTTTGGTAAATGACCAAATTGGCCCTTCAAATTGGTTCATGGGTCAATTTGACACACGTCAGAAAACCAAGAATCATATATATGTTGGCACTTGTTACTTTTTGACTAATTTGATAAAAAGTGCAAAATTGTGAACTAAATTGATACCCAAAGTTCATTTTGGAGGCAAATTGAAGGGCCAAACTGACACTATAATTGTAATATACATTCATGAATGCAACAGGATCGAAACTAATACTGAATAAATCATTATTACTTGGTTTCATTTCACTTATGGTTGACGTATCAAGAACTAGGACAAGGCATCCACTCCAATATAGGACTTTATGGCACCATTGTTTTGTTATAACCAGTATATGTGAATCAGGAATGAGAACTTTGGGAATTAGAAACTAATAATAAGAAAATCTTCATTTATTGATTCTCATTTCAACTTTAGAAACTAGGAATGGACCTCAATTCCTGGTTGCTAGTCTTGAATTCCTGGTATTGATGCATCAGGCTATCAAATGCTTCCTACTGCTTTTCTGTTGATTTCCTTAGATGCATGCATGAAAGTATATCATGTGAAGATGCCATGTAATTGCCAGAAGTTGGCAAGTTATGGAATTATCTGGTGTCATATTCTGAATTTCTTTCTTTAAGTTTGTACGATGAAGGCTATTAAAATATGCAAGGAATGTCCTTTTATGAGTACTGCCAACCATATTCAGCTCTGCTATCTGCTAAGCTAGTTGGCTCCCTAATTATTTGTCAACCTTGTGGGCATGTTGAGGTGTGGTCTTGTATCTATATATGTGAAATTGTTTCCCATTGAAATTCTTGTGATAAAATTTCAAAATGAAAATGTCAGTCCATAATGTATAAGATTAATGAAGACTGTTTTATGTTCTCAAGTGATTCGTAATCTTAAAGAACATTACATGTAACTTGGTGTAAATTGTTTGACGTATGCAATGTATTTTGTTGTTTTGTGTAAAACTATGTTATACTACATCCTTTTGCATGTTATTCATAATTAAAACATGAAAATCAAAGGGGCATAGATACTAACTGGATATATTGTAGTACTAGTGACATAGGAAGAGTAGAAGAGTAAATGGAACTTAGGGTCAGCAATTACAATTTGCAACTGACTCTTGCAGGCACATTTTTCATCGGTTGATTTATGTGTTATCTGACTGGTACTTTGGATTGTATAATGTTACCTTGCTTGAAGTGGTATTTATAGGATTGCTAGTTGTATGATAATAGTAGCCTTACCCACTTTCTTTAGGAGCAAAGAAATGAAAATCCATTAATGTTCCATATATTGGAGAATAAAAAGATGTGGAACTGTTTGCATCTTGAATATTAAAAATTTATTTGCGGTTATTAGATTGTGCAACTGGGTTATGGACAGCTTCTTTGTTTGTCATTGTCACAGATGCTTATAACACTAGTTTGGCATTGCTTGCTTGTATACTATGTATTTGTGTGTTGATAGAGCTTGAATCTAGTGCTTATAAATACTGTAATATTGCCTTGCTTCATTCTATATAAACATTAACATCAAACCCTCGTGCGAATTTTGTAGGGGAAAGTGGCTATTACAGCAAAATCTGGAGTGAAATTGGAAATACCTGATGGAGCTGTACTTGCAGACAAGGTACAATCCTATGAATACAAGTCAAGGGTAAAAATTGCCCTTAATGAGATGCGAGCAACGAAACCCTTAACGATTTTGGGGATGCAATGTTACCTTCGTTGTTTTTATCCTAGTTCAGTTTTTGTTGGTTTTTTAATTGAATATTGATGAAAATTAAACACAAATTGAAATCTGTGTGCAATTGCCATCAAAATTTTCAGCGAAATCCTTAATAAAGAGCAAAACTGAGGAAAGGAAAAAACGATGACGGAGCATTGCATTTTAGAATTGCTGCTCCAAATATGTTTGGATGCAAAATTGGACCTTTACCCATATAACTTTCAGCTATATGCTTTTGTCACATGAATTTCTTCTATAAATTTGGATTGACCTTTATCTTTGTATTCAGGATATCAACGGCCCTGAGGACCTCTAAGAAAGTTGTGATCATGACTGGAAATGTTTCGGAATCCATTGTCCATCTTACGGTGTCATTGTAATTTTGATAGGAAAATAAGAGAGCTTTGCTGTGTCTGAAATTTGGAGTGTGGTGATGCTACACTTTTTCACCTCCTGTTTATACATACAACCTTGAGAAGAAGGTCTAAAGTTATATTGGAGTTCTATTATGTGGAAGCTTATGCCCCAATCTCTGGCACAATTATACTTTGATTTTGCTAAAAAAATGTGCCAATATTGGCGAGAAAAGTTGTTTAATTCTGGTTTTGGTAAATTAAAGGCTTAATACATCATTTGCTCCCTGAACTTGTCCAAAATGGTTGATTGGCCCCCTGAACTTTCAAAGTGTCTTGATAGCTCCCTGAACTTGCATAAAATGTTCAGTTAGCCCCCTGAACTTACGTAAAACGTAATCAATTGATCACTCGGTTGCAAAAAAGTAAATTAAATATGGAAAATATATTGCACGCGTTTAAAAAAAAGTAAAACAATTAAGATCGGGGTATTGCGGTTGTAATATTAGAGAATACAAGGTTTGTAGTTGAACAAGTAATAATTTCATTTTTACTCTATTTTTGAATTATATAATAACATTTGAAGAAACGTGGAATACATTTTCCGTATTTAACTTACTTTTTTGCAACCGAGTGATCAATTGATTACGTTTTACGCAAGTTCAAAGGGCTAACTAAACATTTTATGCAAGTTTAGGGAGCTATCGAGACACTTTGAAAGTTCAGGGGGCCAATCAACTATTTTGGACAAGTTCAGGGAGCAAATGATGTATTAAGCCTAAATTAAAATTGCAACTATGCTGATGCCTGAGCCTATACTCGTATATTTTGGTATATTTTCATAGCAGGATGAACAGCAGGATGAACAGAGATCATACTATTTAGTAATATTTTTGGAACTTGTGCCATCCCTCTTTTTAAAGATATTTAGATCAAAACTAGTAGGAACTTTTATGGAAACATAGGGAAAATGGTCAAAACTAGTTAATTTGGCACATCAATTTGCTTCAAAATCGCCAATAAGGGAAAAGATCGTGTAAAATGATAGAATTAAGCAACTGCCAAAATAGAAGAAAACAATTTACTAAGAAATATACAGTATGCTGAATTTTTTCAAAATAACAATATAAATAATACTCCCTCCATTCTATTATATAGGTCATTCTAGCAAATTGGTTTTTTCCCTAAATATAAGTCATTCTAGGATTCCAATGCTTATTGTCCAATAGTGATATGAGAGAGAATTATTTTTTGTATTGATACATGTGTTTTTTAATATTCCAATGCTTATTGCCCAATAGTGACATGAGAGAGAATTTTTTTTAGTTAACCAATATATTTCTTAATTTGTGTGAAATACCCTAGAATGACTTATATAATGGAATGGAGGGAGTAGTGTTCATTTACGAATTAATTTCTCATGTTTCAACTTTAGACTTATCTACCTCCTGCGATCCATTTTCGGCATCAAAATTCCAAAAGAAATGGATCCCATGTACAAATCCCCAAATAAGAGAACTTTATCTCTCTTCAAAATATCAGGAAATAGATTTGTTGAAATGTATTTGTATATGCTTATAAATGTTTGTATCTAATTATATCCGTTTAAATCCGTTTTCATATGATTTGAAATACTTAAATTGGTTTAGAACAGTTTCAAATTGTATGCATGTGGCTATATATATATATATATAATAACTCGGTTCATATATATCTTATAACAATTTCAGTACAGAATAATTATCACAAATTCATTACTTTCAATATAGAGAACTGAGCAATAAAAACAAAATCTACATCCACCTTTCATCAAGGAAAGCAAAATCAAAACAAAAACAACTATTCATGCTTAGATCCTATACTCATATTGAATACAAGTAGAAACGCAATTAGGAAAATCTTCAACAAGGATTTCCATATGAGAAAGAGTACGTGACCAAGCTGTTAGGATATGTGTAAAAGAATTCGTTTGACGCCTTTCATGCATGAACTCAATTGAAGCAAAAGATTGGACCACCTCAATAGTATCACCTAAAATGACCCCCAACCAATTTGACAAGACTAAACCACCTTTAAGCAAATCAAATGTATAGCTGATGCAGAATCTGTTACTACCAAAATAGATTGAAAGCCACAATCATGAACCAAGCGCAAGGAAAATAGAATAGCTATTAACTCTGCATGAAGAGCTGATAAAGTGGTATCAACTGGTCCTCCACCTGACATAAAGACTAAATAACCACCATGCCAAACGAATCAATAGAGGTTTTTTCCGAAAAAGTCGCGTCACAGTTAAGCTTATAAACATTAGTTGGAGGCGGAGACCAAAACAACTTTTCCACAGGAGCAACCGCACTTATATCAGAACTTGAAGGTTGAGCAAAAGAAATAGAAGAATTTGGTGGAGCCACAGCACAGCCAAAATTCATAATTTCATCAGCATGAATAACACCATGACCTGCACTTGTACAAACATAATTTTGATGCCCAACATCTTCATGAATTGCACTTTCACGAACAACAACTTGTTGGACGTCAGCTTGATGAACACCATCATCATGATTACCAGCAACAAAAAATGCACCATCACGAACAGCAGCTAGACGACCAATGTCATCAAGACCAGCAGCTACAGGAACATCAATTTGACGAACAGCAGCAACATGGACCGAGTGATTTGAATGTTGAACATTAGTAGTAGGAACAGCACCATCACGAACAGCAACAATGGAACAACATCACAATTAACTGCATCATGTACTACCCCATTACAAACAGAAGCAGATTAAAATGGCCGAGCAGCAGCATTCAAAATTAATGACAGTACCAGAACCACCGAGGGAGAAATCCTAACAGCATCCTCAAAAGTTGGCAATTGGACTGTATCAGTACCTGCAAAATTAAGAAAAGAAGTCGCCCCAACGTACTGAACTCCAAAATCAGTAGCCATGAGAAATGTATTAGGTCCCTCCTGATGAACAAACACAGATTCCCCGATCTTCAAAATTGAATCCCAAATCTGTCCAACCGACTTAAATTCCCCAATTCGCTTCTTAGCATGTATAATTTGATTCCTTCCAAACCAAATATAACTAATCATCCCACAAAAGAAAGCAAACTCCTCTTTTGGCAAAATCTTCAGCACAGCAGAAAACCAATCTAAACAATCCACTCTAACCATCTTATAAACTGGATAAATCAAATTCCATTGTTTCCAATATAATTTCATGACAGGACAACTTTTAAACAGATGAATTAGAGTTTTAGAATGGAAGCCATAAAAACAACATTGACCCTCTGCAAATTAACACCTTTTCTCAAAAGATTATTAAAACAAGATAGAACATTCTTAGCAGCACACCAAACTATGCAAATGAACTTAGCTGACACTTTAACTTTCCAAAAATAACACCACAACTGATGAACCCCCATAGAAGAAGAGGCTAAATTTGAATTTGACAGCAACGCAGCACAAGCTACCTTATATCCAGATTTCACCAAATACTCTCCATTTTTAGATTAGACCCAAAATAGAGAATTAGTAATAATCCATCGACTTAACGGGATCTTTAAAATAGCTTGATCAACTCTGATTTCCAACTAAACAAATCAAAATCAATAAGACATGAGTATATGTTGAATACAAAGCAACGGTAAAGTAAATAAATACACATAATGGGCAGAAAGGTAAAATACTATAAAAATGGTAAAATGTAAAATAACTATTTTTGAGTAGAAGAATGAAATGAATCATCAGATTCGACATTATCATCAACCTCTGCTTCAACTCTCATCAGATTGATCATTGGAAGAATTACAGAATCTGAAAGTCGAGGAAGTCAGGCTTTGACAAAGGTTGTAAAAAACGTTAGACGCTAGCCGGGCAGACATGACCCTCCAAAATTAATCAGATTTGTATTCTTTTTATTTTTTTATTTGTTAATCAACAAATTGTTATATAAATTCAAGTATTATACTATCTAAAAATAATAATATAAAATTATTTAATATAGAAAAAAACAAGTATATTTGTAACATATATTATGCAAATGTCAACGTTAACAACAATATCTTTAAAACAGTTCAAAAGCAAATTATAGTAAAAAAAACTACAACAAAAAAATGTTTCTGTTTATCGTCGCTTAGGCGGAGCCCAGACAGCTAAAAATCGTATAGGGAAAAAAAAACACCTAGAGAGACTAATCGGAAAAAATCGAGGCGGATTTTCGATTTCGAAAGCCTAAGGAGTTCAGGCGACCTTGGTTTTGAATAGTGGCTCTAACACCATGACAAATTCAAAGATAAAAGTAGAAGGAAATAACGAGAGAAGGAATAATTTGGTGAGAAAGTGATGATCTTATTTCTAAAATTGATTTTCTTAATTGTTCTTCCAGAGTATATATTGAATACTAAATAACAGTAAAGCAATTAAATGAATAAAGGTAAAATACTACAAAAACGATAAATTGTAAAATAACTATTTTATCACTTTACTTTTCAATATAGTTACAAATTAGCTTCCGAAAGGTAAAAAAATGAATCTGTCACATTAATCATAAAAAAAACTCTAAAAATGTCTAAAATATTTATTGTAGTGGTATTAACGTAGTTACAAATAATCTAACAAAATTTACGATACTACTTCTATTAATAGATAAATTCATTTGGAGTGTTGGATTTGATAATCAAATAATTATCAAACGAGTTTGTTCAAATTTTACATAAGATAATGAATAAATTTGATCTTATTTAGAAACTTTGAAACCATTAGGAATAAATTTCCATTATTTCATAAGAAGTGACATTTGCAGCGGCCATGTGGAAAGCTTGTGCCATGCTTTGAGGGATTGCCCGAATAGTAGAAAGGTTTAGGAAGGGGTCCTTCCTCACCACATCCTTCCTTCCTTTATGGGGTTCTCTGATATTGACTGGTTCTCTGAAGGCGTTAATGGGAATTTGTTGGCCAGTATGGAGCACGGGGCTATTCTCTTCGCTATTATTTGTCACCAAATGTGGAAATGGAGGAATGAAGAGTTATTTGCTGAGAAGACTGTCTTTATTCCTGACCTCCGGTTTTACTTCTCGAAAAAACTCTCTGTTATTACAAAGAGTTTTGAAGGAGAGCCCCTGGTTCACCCCTCCCCGGTTAAAGAGGTCCAGTTAGTTGGTTGGAGGAAGCCCAGGGAAGGGGTTGTCAAGTTGAATACGGATGGCTCCTGCCTTAGTAATGGCAGAATTGCTGCTGGTGGAGTTCTTCGGGATGCTGGTGGCGCCTGGCTGGCTGGGTTTACCCATAACTTAGGTACGGGCTCCTCCTTTACTGCAGAGCTCTGGGGGATCTTGTCTGGCATTAAACTCGCCATTCGCATGGGTGTTAAAAGACTTTCGGTGGAGTCTGACAATTTGGAGGCTATCAACAGGATTTCGGATAGACAGGCTGTTTGTCTTAAGAGTCAGAATCTCATTAAAGCCATCTTGAGGCTTCGTCCTGCCTTCGATTCTCTTACCTTCTCCCATATTTATAGGGAGCAAAACCGCGTGGCGGATCGCTTGGCAGCTGCTGGGCATGGGGGGATGTTAGGTGTTTCTACCCTTTCCGTTCCTCCTTCTTTTCTGTTACCTTCTCTTCTTGAGGATAGGATTGGGGTCAGTCTTCCTAGACTGGTCCCGGGTTAGGTTTTTGTTTGTTTGTTTTTTTTCTTCCCTTCTTACAAAAAAAAAAATAAGAAGTGACATTTTCTCTCCTAACCGGTGGATTTCTAAAAGTAAAAATGTTATTTTTGTCCTTCATGCTTCCAAACAAGTGCTGAATTGTTGTGAAAGGGCATTTTCTCTCCTAACTTGTGGGTGGATTTCTAAAAGTAAAAAATGTTATTTTTATCCTTCATACTTGACAAATTTATCAAATTTGGTCTACATATTTCTATTTGATGATATTTAGTCCTTATCGTTTTGTTTTTGTTCGACTCTGCAAGTGTAAAGCACTTTCTTTAAATGTATTTTAACTAAAAGTTCATGACACACCCCAAATAGCTGTTAATTAATAAATTTATTTACACAAAAAAAAAACAAGTCCTCAATTGAATAGACAAATTGAGGCAAAAAGGTGCATGCCTAAAATTGCCCTCTTATGGTGGTAGGTAATTGACCGTATTTTATTTGCATTCATATAACAAGTCAAAAGAAGTTTTAGAAAATGAAAAATAATTAATACAGGCAGAACTCCTCAAATAAAATACTAGTTAATATATTAAGAAAAGAAAAAGGAAATGTATATGATTAAAATGAATTGAGAAAAAGGGTCAGTCGCAATTCAAAGCAACCTTAATTTTGTGAACAGTGGAAGTGATGAGATCATTAATAGTTGCAATGGATTCCATATTGAGCTCCTTGGAGTTGGATGAAGAATAACTTGGGGTGGATACCAATATTTGAAATGCAGCTGTGAGTAGTGAACCGCCCGGTCTTCCATCTTCTAGGTGTGGACGGCCGTCTCCAGATATAACAAAACCAGATGGAAGGATTGGTACGCTTGATGCCGGATCAACACCTGTTATTGCTAGTTGCATTGCTCTCATATCAACAGGAGCATATACTACTAAGGATCCTAAACCATCTCTGCAGCTTTCTTCAAGAATCATCATGTTCTTCTCTGCTGCCTGAACAATTGAAATGCAGTTCCCTTCATCACCACCAATTGAGATGTGTGCAACCTCATCTACAGGGTTTCCATTGAAGAGTGTGTCCCACTGAAAACCAAATATCTTTATGTTCACAAACATAAATGCATATATATATTAATGTAGAAAGAAACTGATTTTAGGATGCAGAATACCTGAATTCGTGTTTTCTCGTCCTTGAAGAAACTGAAAACTTCCTCAGGTGGGAGAGGAAGCCATAAAGAAGTAGCAGCATTCACAATCATGTCACCAGGCTGCCCTGATTCGTAGCTTTTGCAGACAGATACTCGAACACAGCCATTGTTTGCTACAGACATCTGAGGAAAGTCCAACTTCTCTGACATACTCAACATTGCACAGAAATTCCTCACCATCCTGTGAGATAGTTTCATTATGCTTCTCTTAGCTTGACCTGAACTAATCACTGAACCATAGACGCAATGTGTTAAACCCAAATCCACCAATTAAAGAACAGAAGGGAAAATAAATGACATATAAACCTCCAAGTTCTCTGGTAGGTGTAGTGTCCCCAAATGAGAAAGCTAATCTTTCACACATCCTCTCAAGGGTAACAATCCATCTTTCAGCTCCATATGCAGCATTATCACATACTAGATCTTTGTAAAGTCTATGAGTTTGAGTTTTGCCATCTACTTCCACATGTTCTACCCAAGTTACCTGTCATGCATTTTAATGGGTTATTACAATAAAATATTAGTGTTCATTGACTGTTAAATGCTGTAATATAAGCTTGGATTAGGAGAATATAATCACCTGTTACATGGGGGATTCTATTTAATAGCATCACAATCTTACCATACAATTGCCAGACATTAATTGTCAACTATATGTATGGTGGATGGTTCTTAATTAACTCAATCATTAGCCATTAATCAATTGATAGAACTTTTCCTCCAATCATTTCATTAAAGTTAAGAGTCGAAATTCAGCCAGATTCATCCATACCTGTTAAATGCTGAAGAATTTCATTGGAACAAACAGTGGCTTCTTTTCAATTTCTCTTTGACTAATTAGGGGGCGTCTGGTTCACAAAGGGTAAGGGAAAAGGAATCAAGAAAGGGAAACTAAAGGAAAAGAAAGGAATAAACATTAATTCCCCTATATATGTTTAGGAAAGGGAATGGGGTAAAGGGAATCCAGTTCCCTACGGGGGCCTGGGGTAATGGGCTTAACCTAAAGTGGGGTAAACCTATAATCTAAAATGGGTAAAGAGAATGAGTTTTTTTTTTTTTTTAAACAAACAAGAACAAAGGGAATGAAACCATCCCATTCCCATTCCCATTCCTAAAAACCCCGAACCAAACGCCCCCTTAATTCGTTTATTGAACCGAAATTTTCAATCATGTCATCAAAGTTAGAGTGTTTGCAAGGTCTAATACCTAGGGTAACTAAACATGTTGAACCAAGGCATTCGTTGCAATATATTACACAAGTTAGACATATCTTAATTAGCTCAAATCAATATCTGTCAGTCACAATATCACAATAAGAATGTCAGACATCTGCTAAATTCAGCCATCTGTACTTAACTTCCATTTTGCGAACATGTGTAATGTGCCTCCCGAATTTGTCATTCTAATTATCACTACATTCCAAAGTAATTGACCATGTTAGACAAGGAAATGCAGTTCATTTACCTTGGAGCATCCATTTGGCATTTCCTGGATCATGCATCCCGATGGAAGCTTCCAAGCCCAGGAAGGGGAGTTTGTTTCTTTAAAGAAGTCGTAGGATATATCCGAAATCACCCACATGTCAGGCTCAACTTGTTGACAAAGGCGAAGGAAGTAGAACTCTCGAGGTGGAACCAAAGGTGAAAGTATGTGCAGCTGCTCATACATCTGCATTTTTCTTATATTAGCTTAATTGAAAATAAAAACCTGATGCTACATTAAATTCCAGAATGGAAACAAGTACTTAACGAAACCATAATATCTATACCAGATGCAAGGCTCCATGCCGGTTTCCTAATGCTCCAGTTTCAAGCACTTGCATTATGCATGCCTTGGTTACAATTGTTGGAAAAAGGTCCACCCATTTACTCTGCATATTCAAAAGAAATTTCTTAAATGCAGTCTTTGCATATGTATTGTAATGAGAACTAGGGATAATTCTCACTTACCGAATCAAGGAACATTTCGACCAAGTTCATTGCATTTATTGGCACAGTTCCTGAACTTTTTGATATTTCCATATGTGCATTTGATGTGTTGAAATGGTTTGGCCTAGGGAATATTTTCTGGTAGTTCTTGCGATGAATGATTAATCTTCCATCAGGACTAGTCTTAGTCCACAAAGGTACGTTGATTCGCAAAAGCCTTAACAACTCATCAGAGGCAGCAGTAGCAGTCTCAGACATGAGTGCCTTCTCCATTTCTGGAATTCCTTTAAGCTGGAAAGGTAATGAAATACGATCTGACATTCCATCATTTAGTTCCATTGAAGCAACATGGGTAGGAGGAATCAATGGATCAACGGGAGAAATCGTTTTTCCTTTGTATTTGGCAAGAAGTTCAGACACCCTTTCATGCTGCAAAACAGTTAAACAAGTTGAATACAATTTGTAGATGAAAAATATCAAACAGATGGTGTGCTAACCTCTTCTTTCAGCATAGCATTTTCCAGCTGAAGTTTCTGCAAGCTTCCGTGACATTGTTCTTCACCAAACGGAGGACCTCCACAAGCTGGGCATATCACATTCTTGAATGCCTCCTTGATAGCCATGTTTTCTTGTTGCATTCTTTCGTTTTCTGATCGAAGAACCGAGTTCTCTACTCTCTCATTTTGAGCCTGCATAGAAAATGAGAGGTGAAAACTCATTGAATTTGATAAAGAACAAACAAAAGAAGATACCTTAGTTTGATATTTTTTATTCTGAAACCAGAACTTGATCTGTTTAAGCTCAAGGCAGAGATCCTTGCTTAGCTGTCGCATCTGGTTTTCATCTGGATTTGGACAATCCTTGAAAAATCTGTCATCAATATAGCCATTGGAATTTCCATTAATCATCAACTAGAGATATTTTAAGAATGAGAGGATCCATTCAAGGATTCATTCAAGTATTCATTTAAAGTCTAGAAACACTAAGTAACATCAATTAAGGAGTAATCAAAGTAGAATTATAACACTCGTTATTAGAGAAAACCATTGAATTAATAAACAAATAGCAGAATTAAACAAAATAAGTATGATTGGTATTTATTTATCCCAAATGCTACTTAATGGCTAAAGGTAAAAAAAAACCTGACGTGTGTCTGATATTAATATAAGATTTCAGATTGAACCTTTACTATCAGTTTAACCTGTTAGTCAATTGGTTTCATGACAAGGTGGTTTTACTTGTTGATTTATACAGATGATATATATTAATTTGTTGAAAACACAAAAGGTTCCTATTTTGGCAGATGACATACACAGACACAGTAACAGCAAAGCAACAAATTCTAGCAAGGAAGGATTTTCCAGAAGTCATTTTACACAACAAAAATCTAACACGATTATCCATTTTCAACCATACGTAATCACACACTCAAAGAAGAAATCAGAGATGCACATTAACAACAATTCTAATATTGAACCAAGCCATCCTGATTCCTGAAGAAACGTGAGAGAGAGAGAGAGAGAGAGAGAGAGAGAGAGAGAGAGTTATACGCTTCAAGCTGCTGATTCTGGTGATCTGTATGGCGATAATAAGCTTTCTTCCTCTTTCTACTGTTAGAAGCTTCTTGTTGAGCAGCAGAAGCTGCTGAATTTTCCATCTCGATCTCCATTCCTCCTTCTCCCGCTTATTGTTTTCTTTTCTTCTTCTTATCGTATCGTATGTAACTGTATATAAATGGAAGTGCGTTTGAAAAACAGAATTGATTAACATATATAGACATCCAATTAAGGACAGCAAAATCAACCCCATTTATTTGATATCTTTACACACTATATACACTGCACCTCATGCAAAAACCCATATCATATGATATGGCTTTACCAAATATGAATATAAATTATTTTTAGGGTAAATTTCAAATAAAACCCTTGTGGTTTCACTAATTTTCAGATAAAGGGACTGTGGTTTACTTTTTGTCAAAACTAGGATTGAGGTTTCACACTTGGATTAATGCTATTAAAACCATTTTTAACGATCTGAAAATGAAAATTTTCAAGAATTAAAGTTGTTCAATGTCATATTTTTTATGGAATTACATTTTCGATTTTTGAAAATCATTTTTTTTAGAACTTTCTCTCTCTAAAAATTAACTTTCCCTCTTTACCAAACATCATCTAAACAATCTCAAAATAAAAAAGTTGAAGAATTAAAGTTGTTTAGAATATTAGTAGTTCTTAAAATATGTCATTTTTGAAGTCGTCAAGGGTGATTTTAATAGTATCAATCGAAAAAGTCCTTATTTTGCTAAAGTTGAAAACGTCAATTCTCGTTTTGACAAAAAGTAAACCACAATCCTTTATCTGAAAATTAGTGAAACCACATGGGTTTTATTTGAAGTTTACCCTTATTTTTATTTGGCCAATTTTCTTTTTAAGGGTTACCATTTTCACTTTTTTTTTTTTCTGTATTTCATGTGTATATTTAATTTCAGCATAACTCGCGCTTTTTTTTAGTGAGCTGCTAAATACCGCCATCGAATTCCTTTTCACCGCCACTTTTGGACTTTTTTGCCATTCTCATAATTTTGATCAAAAACTGAAAATTCTCTCTCCAAAATCATAAACCCGAACAACAATAATTGAAGGTATGAAAATAATTGATGTGTGACAATCCGAATCCCGAAAATGGATGATTACGAGTCGGAAACATTAAGATTTACATCTTTTTATCAAAGAACTCATGAAAATAATACATATTTTTCATGATGATTTTGCATTTTTCGTCACAAAAAATAGAAGAATTTTTAATTTTTCGTCACAAAAAATTGAATGATTTAGTATTTTTCGTCACTAAAAATTTTACGATTTTGCATATACCGCAACTAAATTCCTTATCACCGCATCCATTGGACAATTTTGCCCTTGGCATAAAAAAAATTTCGAAATTGGGAAAATTTTTTTTTGAGAGAAAATTTAAAATTTAGTCTAAACGGATGCGACATACCATTCGACCCATGGTGGGAACGGATGCCGCATCCGTTCCCGCCATGGGTCGAGCGGTACGCCGCATCCGTTCTCACCATGGGTCGAGCGGTATGCCGCATCCGTTTAGGTCAAATTTTGAAATATTTATCGTAAAATTTTTAGTGACGAAAAATACTAAATCATTCAATTTTTTATGACGAAAAATGAAAAATTCTCCTATTTTTTGTGACGAAAAATGTAAAATCGTCATGAAAAATATGTATTATTTTCATGAGTTCTTTGATAAAAATATGTAAATCTTAATGTTTCCGACTCGTAATCATCCATTTTCGGGGTTCGGATTGTCACACATCAATTATTTTCATAATTTCAATTATTGTTATTCGGGTTTATGATTTTGGAGAAAGAATTTTCAGTTTTTGATCAAAATTATGAGAAGGGCAAAAAAGTCCAAAAGAGGGGTGATAAGGAATTTGGTTGCGGTATTTAGCGGCTGACATTTCAAAATTTAGCCTAAACGGATGCGGCATCCATGGTGGAAATGGTATGCCGCATCCGTTTAGGCTAAATTTTGAATTTTCTCTCAAAAAAAAATTTCCCAATTTTGACAAAATTTTTATGCCAAAGGCAAAATGGTCCAATGGATGCGGTGATAAGGAATTTGAGTACGATATATAGTAATACCCTTTTTTTTATTGTCCCATTTAGGAATAGTATTTTCTTTTTTCTATCTTTGCCGTAATCAAATTAACCTTCCCAATAAAAATATAAAAATAATTTGGAGAAATTAATATAAAAACTATTATTTCAATACTAAATTTTAGATTAAACTTACAAAGATTAACACCTTCCTCTTTATACCAAGTTTTCAAAGTCTTTTAATTTTTAATGATTATAATTAGTTTTTCTAACTATTATGTTATTAGAAAAAAAAAATGACTACAATAAATATTAGAATATAACACAAGAATATTGTAAAAGTTACAATATATATCGACAAATAACATTATTAGAAAATGAATGATTCTCTTAAGGCATTGTTCAATAAATAATAGTATCAATAAACCACCAGAAGCAAAATATTTCAAAATATTCAGTGAACATTTGGAGGGAAAAAAAATCAACTTTTTAGTTACACGGAAGAAGGGGTTGCATCAAAGAGAGAAGTAACAAACTATGTGAGTTCATGGTACAACAAAGCGACCTATGTGAAGGTGTATTCATTTAGCTTCAAGCCAGTGAAAGGGATAGATATGTTAAATGATATGGGATTGGGAGGTTGCTTACCACCACCATTTAAGGTTGACAGGAAGACCAAAGAGAAATAGGAAAAAAAATCCAACAGAAGAAAGAAAAAAGAAGACCGGCAAGTTTACACAATTAGGATTGGTTATGAAATGTAGCCTTTGCAAAGATACAAGTCACAATGTTAGAGTATGTCCAAAGAAAAAGGATAATCCTCTGATATAAATTTTGTATGTTTATATATTCTAAATCTGTCAGGTATTAGTATCGATAATGATTTGTAAAAATCTGTAGTTTTGGTGTTGATAATCATCTGTTATAAAATATTATTTTTATTTTGTAGTGATTTGTTATAAAGATGTCATTTTTTATTCAGTAATGATTTGTTACAAACATTCATCCTTAGTTGCAAATTTGTCTTTTTCAATTCGTCCTTTGCTACATTTTTAAGTGGTCAATTCAGCAAAGTTTGCATTTAGAATAAAATATAGCAGTAAAAGGCGAATATGCATTTAGTAAAGGACGAATATGCATTTAGATTAAAATATAATAGCAAATGCATATGGAGTAACAATAGCTATATTTTGACAATTGAATCTAATGTATTGTTGTTGTCAACCTGCTATATTTTGCATTCGAGTTTCTTCGACCATTCGGTTGACGAGTTTCATTTTGTTTTTATATTTGCCCTCTGTACAGTATGTTCCTCCTTCTAGGAAGAGAAAAGCAAAGAAACAAGCAACGCCAACATCTCAGCAATCGGCAACAACAATAACAACCCCTGAACCAACACAGTCAACAAGCAGGGCAAGATTCAGGATATCAAATGAAGCAAATTTACAATCTTCCACTAGTGAATCTATCAAGTTTGCAAATGAGATGAGTGTTCCAAGATCTCATTCGAAGAAAGAGATAAGACAAATGACTTTGGCACAACTTGCCATGGTGAAAAAAACAAAGAATATTATTGAATGGTCAAGTAGTCAACCGTAGCTTGAAGTTGTTTAGTTTGGTGGTGTAAAAACATTTGGTTAAGCGTTTTAATTCATTTTGGTAGATTTTAGTATGTTTCGGTACATTTGGTACATATTGGTACATTTTGGTATATTTTGGTACATATTGGTTCATTTCGGTATATTTGATACATTTTGGGTCATTTTGATACATTTTGATATATTTTGGGTCATTTTGGTATATTTTGGTAATAGTCAATGCTAAACCATTGTACTGTCCTATTGGTGTACCTCAGACTATTTTTGTTAATGCTTAAGACTGATATGTGATGAATTTTGCTACTCCTTATTAGCTAATCTAAAGTAATTAAGTCCTGCTACCAATATTTGTGTCAAAATCAGAATCTCTGATGGATTTTGTTTGTACAATTAATGGTGAGCAGACATACTAAAATGCTATGGAAGCTTTAGTTCAGTTATAGGCTATGTTGCATAGGAACTCCTCTTCATAGCATTTCTGTGTTTTGTGTCCATTTCCGTGTTTCATTTCTGTTTTGACTTCCATTACCTGGCTATGTTTTAAAGACTGTTTTATAACAACGTTACTTGGTTTTAGTTTCTGTGCAACATAGGTTTTAGGCATTGAAATTTATAAATTTTCTGCCTGGTTGCAGCTCGCTTCTCTCCAGATGACAAATTCTCGAAGGAAAGAGTTCTGCTGAAGAAGCGGTTTGGATTGCTGCTTACACAACAGCCACCTCAGAAGTACTGAGCTTTGATGCTATATTGAATGGAACCATATCTAGTATAGAGCTTTCCTTGTTAAAGTGCCGAAGTCTTTTAATTGCTTATTTGAGTTATTTCTCTACTCAATATGAAAATGAGTTGTAACCGATGTACTTAATAGGAAGAGCTATGGATAAGGTTGAGGGAGATAAGGTTAAATCAACGTTGGATAAGGAATTCTTATTATTTTTTAATGAAAATTAACACAAAAAATAAAGAAAAGAAAAAGGCATATGTAGTTGAAAATACAAGGTTAACAAGAAGTCCTCCATTGATCTTCATAGACTTGTGAAGGATACAGATTGTTCTGCTGCAAAAAAAAAAACGATTCATTGAAACAATTTGCTAGAGATGTTAGTTCTCAAAATTCATTGAAACAATTTGCTAGAGATGTTGGTTATCTGACCTATTAATTGTGAATGGTTTAGCATAAAAATAAATTTTGACTTTGCAGTCTGGCCTATTAATTGTGAATGGCAATCCTTTTTCCTTTTAATCTTCCTATAGTTCAATTAAGGTATAGAGAAAGCTCTAAGCAACTAAAAACAGAATCTTATTTTTTTCCCAAGTTTGTTTAATTGGCCGTCTAGTTGTTTGTCAGCACGGTCTTTCATTTCTCTTTTAAGAGAGCAGTTCACGAGTAGGACGTAGCTTCTCAGTTTTGTAATAATATAATAACTAGATCATTATCAATGTTGAGCTCTTCTTCTACAAAAATATAGAGCAATGGTATGCCATGGATGAATGATATGTAAATGATTCAACCCATTAACAAATAAATATTGATCAATTGATTCTGATTCAAACCATGACAAATAATTATTGAATAGCAAAGTGTCTGTATTACACTTATAGCAAACATTTAAGGTATAAATAATTCCACAATTCCATTCACAATCATTTCACAATTACAATTACATATAAATAAAAAATAATGTCTAAACATTGTGTTCCATAAATAATATCTCAAGATTGACATTCATTCCACAAATAATATCCAAATAGTACACATGGCATGGTCCAATTTCTAGCAATTACAAACCAAATTTCTGCTAATTTCGAAACAATAAAAAATGTCCACAATTCCTAGCAATTACGATACAACAAAGATGGTCAAATCTTCAAGTCCTCCAAAGCCAAATTCACTTGAATGACTTTGCTGCTCGCTTCAATTTTAGAAAAAAATCGCATAACATAATAGTTCATAAAATCTTCAAGTCCTAGTAGTTACAAATTCCTTTATTTCTCTGATTCTACAAGAAAAAACAGAATCTCATAACATAGCAATTCATAAAATCATGCTAACCAATTTCAGAGTGATACCATATCAGATTAAACGGTCAATCAGAGCAAGAAACCTCCTTAGTCATAGTACTTATAATCATTATATGTTTTCTAAGGAAAAAAAAGCAAAAAGATATTGTTTTTCATTGAAGCTTTAGGAAATTGGGGAGTTAATAGAAGCTTTTGACACCTCTATGTTTAATGATCTTCTATAAACATCATTGAACGAGAAAAAAAATATACTGAAGATACTGAAGCCTCTTTTAAAACGAAGAAAAAGATACAAAAGCCTTCAGGTTTCAGACAAAGACACATAAAAAGATACCACACAAATAGCTTAGAAATGGAGGTTTCAATGACATCTATTGCTAAAAGGTTTTACACATCTAAATTAGGAATTAGAAATTAGAAATATAGCCGACATTAGGGGTTAATAATTTAAGGATTTACACATATAATTAAATTGGGATAACATTTTCCCCTAACTCCCTTCAATTAGAATTCATATTTTGCTTAGATTCAAAAGTAAAAGATACCTGAAATTGGATATAGAGGTAAAGGAACAAATTATGTGAAGTCATTTGAGTCGTTTCAGTTGAATAAATTTTCAGTAATAGATTAAAAAATAAAAAATACGTGAATGGTGAACTTGTAGGAAAGAGAAGTCGGAGAGGATAGTAAGGAGGGAATCGCACGAAGGAAATGCAGGGAGGAATCATAGAACTTACAGGAAAGGACAAACTAAGAGTGGCAATTGTCGAAGTTGCTGAAGGTGAACGATGGAAGGATGAGAGTTGCAGAAGTCGAAAGGAATCCTAGAAGTCGCTGATTGAACGTGAAAGATGGAAGGAACTAAGGAAGTTGAATAGTTTAAGTTTTTTTTACTGTGAAAAATATTTACTCTTGCCATGTCATTATGTCTACGTGGAAAATAATTTTTATTGTTATGACACATGTCATTTTTATATTGGTCATAACTGTCATGTCACTAACAGAATAAAACTCAGTTAAGTTTCCATCCAAAATGGGTTATATTTTATCTAATTGTATAGGTCAAGGGCCAAATGTAACCAAATAATAGGTCAGGGGCCAAATGCACAAATTTTGGATAGGTTAGAGGCCAAATGGTGTGTTTTGCCTGTGATTATATATCTAAATTATTATTCTAACTTAATTAAATATTCTAATGGGATTAGAATTATATTTATTATTTATATTTATATTAGTTATAGATAAAGTTAATAAATCCTTTTATTATCTAATTAGAAAACCTAATGTGATTAGAAATCTAATTAACTGACCTAATGGGATTAGGGATAGGAAAATCAAAAGGCTGTAAATACCCCCTTCCTCTATAGAATTCTGCCAACACTAATCCTAGAGTAGGAAATTATTCCCCTTTTGTGTGTTTTAATTTTGATCAGATGGATATGTTTTTTGGACCATCAACTATTTTTTTAAAACTTTTCTTAATTTAGGTATTGAAGGCATTTGTCTATGGAGATGGATAAAATTGCAGTAAGTAACAGTGAATTGCCTGAGTCATGTGATGCAATTAGGAATTTTATATGCTTCGAATTTATATCTTTAGGTTAAATCCTATATTTTAATTTTAATCGATTCAATATTACTAATTTAATTTTTTAAGCCTAACTTCAATTTTGACACATGACACCTCTATATTTACTGTAATTTGATAGTTAATTTTGACGGTGTGTCAAAAATAAAAATATATTTTTTGGCAAAATATTGTATACTTTTTACTTATCTTAATTTATACTATCATCAATCATATATCTTAATCGGTATTTTTATTTTTAAATAAAATATATGAACTTTTTTCCAAAACATATATTAATATATATTAACTTTACCTAATTTTAGTAAATTCTAGTTAATACCGTATAATGATCATAATTTATCATTTTCTACATATATAATTGGTGAATTATATGATTACTTTGTTTTTTTGCAAATTAATAAAGTAACTTTGTGTATTTTTTTATCATTAGATGGTTGGTATGGAATTAATCCAATGTACTTCATATATTTCTTCTTAATTTTATGTCAAATTAAATTAAAATGTATATAATACGTTGTATAATTATAATGCATGATTTTTTTAGTCGAAATATGTTATTTAGTACCGAAAATCCCCCTTATCCCAACTAGGTTGACACTAGGGTAGAGGTAGACCGAATATAATTGTCATAATAAGAATATATATAAAAAAATTATCTATTACATTAGATAATGTTCTCTTTTGTTAAAAAAAATAAAGCAAAAAACATTTAGCTAAACAGTATTGTATTCCCGCGCAACGCGTAGATGTTCTACTAGTTATGTTATGATTATGAGATGATAAACAAATTGATAACAAAATTTCAAATGGAAATGACAAAAAAAGACTGGAGCAATGGAGGTGTGGCTGTTGATCACAGATACAAGGCAATTAATTGAAATTAATTATCATTATTATTTTCTTATACTTAGTTAATTCATTCATTCATTAATTCCATATGACAGGAGGATGTTGAGATTATGAAAGAAATGGGTTTAGATGCTTACATATATTCAATCTCATGGACCATAATATCACCTAGTAAAAGTAATCTGAAATCCATTATTTTTATAATTATGATTCCAAAAATGGTGTTGTGTAATCAATTCTGAAATTTACCTTTTATATCCCAAATTCTTAATTAATATCTGAATAAAACTAATTAATCAGTACTGTGCAGGAGGAAAGCTCAATGGTGATATGAATAAAGCAGGAATAAAACACTACAACAACCTCGTCAACGAGAAAGAGACAGAAAGTAAGAGAAAGTAAGAGTTAGAGAGAAAGAATTTTAAAGAGAGAGTGGTTAGAGAGAAAGAAATTTGAACAGAGAGAAAAAAATATAGGGAAGAAGATGAAGAGATAGATGGATAAGGGTAAAAGAGAGAATGTGTATTTTTTTTTAATTTATAGGTCCCACTTTTACTAATGATTTGAATAAAAAATGATGATGTGGCAGGTTTGACTGATTATTTTAATCGATTATACACCAAAGTGGGAGGTCGCCTATAAATTCATAAATATCAGTGAGACAAATTTGAAGATTGTACACCAAAGTGTGAAATATGGCAAAAGTTGTACACCATTGATGAAACTTACTCGTAAAATCACACTAAAACTCCAAAAATCATTAGTTCCAACACTAAATTGATTAACCAAACTAAGTCTTTGAATACCAAATTAATTCATTTTAATATTTGCTGAATCAGTTAGCTTTAAAGATTAAGAAAAATTTAGGTGAATACTTAATTTGACATTATTTTATTAAAAATGACACAAATAGCACATAAAAGTGACAAAATGCTAAAAAAGAAACTAAAAAATTAATAATTGATAAAAGTGAAATAAAACATATGAAATTGACATTAACTTATTAGCATTGGCATAAAAATATCCTAAAAACCGTACTAAAATATAGGGTTTTTCACCCCTACTAAACCTTCTAACACTTAAAACTTTACATGTCCCCAAGTAAACTAAAGATCAAACCCGTAAATGACTAGTTGAACTAGAAAATCTCCTGGTTTGACCAAATGTCTGACACACGACAAGCAGCTGTAATTACATATATTCAAAGAGAAAATTAGAGGCGTAATGTCCAAAAGCCGCAGTTCGATTAGGACAGGTCCTATTTTAAAAAAAATGAGACATGTTAGTTAAACGATCTCAAAGGATAAGCGAATAAACACCTCAGCAATAGTTGTTCGCTCAATCACACATAATATTTAAGTGGCTAATTGTTTTTACTCTCAGCTTTTGTACTTTCTTAAAGTTATGGTGAGTTTGACTCAAACAATATTAAAAATAGTCTTAAAGTTCGATTGTAATGAGGTTAAAGTTAAGGATATGTTAAATAAGCTAAAATTGGGTTAAGACTTTAGATCTTAACGGAAACAAAAATGGCATAAGAATAGCAGTTATAATTAAAGCAGAACGAGCATTTATTGAAAGACAGTGATCCATTTTTTTCATGGTTTTTTTTTCTTTTGCTTCTGTTTTTTTTTTTTTTGTATGATCAAGGCTGGTCATATAAGATAATAGGATATCCCTAGAAAAATGGAAGTTCAGATCGAAGAATTGGTCCTTTATTGTGAATATGTGCTCGTTTACCTTTTAGCGTTTTTACTTTCTTTCAAAAGGGAAATGCCAAAATCAAGAAAAAATGCTAAAACAAACTTAATGAAAGTTTGCAAAAGTTTTGGGTGAGAAAGAAATAAAAAAATAGAAAAATTAAGGCTCAACTGGACTTCCTAGAGGAGATAAAAAAAGAGAAAAATAAGATAAAAATGGTTAATTCTAAGGAGACTCTTCATTGTTTACTGTTTCAAATCAAGGCATGTAGACTTAACTCGGTATATGGTGCAAAATCTATAACTTCTAACAAGCCAAAGCACACACAAAATGTCGAGAAAAAGAGATTTCTGATGTTCGCTCTTAGGCTCAAATACAACTCACAGTTGGTTGGGTTAAATTTTGTGCTACTGGTTTTCCCAAGCCCAAGTCCAAAAACCACATGTCTTCAATGTTGAAACACAATTTCCACATTAATTTTGATTATGACAAAAATATTAAATGAAATTAATATTTCCATAATTAATAACACATTAAATTTAAATGTTGATTTATTTGGACTAATGTGTTTGTTAAGTGTTTTGATGAATTAAGTTTAAAGATTAAAGAAATAAGAAAAGGCCTTAAGAGATACATCAAAAGCCCCTAAGCCAAAGGCTCTTAGATCATCTTCAGCCCAACATCCAGAAGGATCTAGAAGCACAAGACAGTTGTCTTAAAGATAAGACAAACTCGGAAGACAATGGATCAAGGCACGTGAGACAAGCTCAGGGGTTGACGTTGTGCAACTGACAAAGCTTCACCAAATAAGGAAAGATTCAGAAGCTCTAGACAGCTTGTCCCCTGGTTAAGTTGGAAACTTTGCCTGATTTTGGTTAGACAGTCAGTCTGCCTTCGACTAAGCTCTAAAGCACAGCGCAACAGACGAAATAACAGAAAAGAGAAGGAATGTTATTGGTTGTTGACATTGGGCTCTCAGGATGAAAGGGATATGAGAGATGTTTCCCTCCAACTGTTATTTCGAAATTTAAAATGATCAATGCCTTGAAGTGTCACTATAAAAGCCCCATCATTTGCAACATTAGAACTTGATCTTCAACGCTGAAATTCTGAGAGAATCATTCTTGAAGTTCCAAAGCAAAGCAAAGAAAAAACCATTTATACAATTACTGTAATCATATGTGTAACGTTTCTAAGCTCTTTCATTGTGTTCTTAGTCAGAACAAAATTATTAATAGATTAGAATAGTTCGGAAGCTCTTCTGTTTGTTCGGTATTAAGCAAACAGAGAGATAGATAGTTGAGTGTAGGTTATAGAGGAAGGTACTCTGTAATATCTCAATATCTACTCGGAAGAGGGTATTCCAGGGACTGGATGTAGGCAGGAGGCCGAACCAGGATAAAACTGCTGAGTATCATTTCTCTAACTCTTACTCTTTATTATTGCTTGCTTTTTGTTTCAGAAGTATTAAATTTATATTAGTCAGAGTTGCATTCAAACGTACTAAGTTCAGAAGTCCCTCTGAAGCACTACCTTCTGAATCTAGGGCAGAAACAATCTTAGTTGCTGGTCAACTAAAGTTGCTTCTAATTATCCCTCTGTACTGTGCTATTGAAACTGTGAAAAACATTTTTACCAAGATAAATTTTTTAAACCGGGAATAGTTCCATTAACCACCTCTTAGGAACTAATTCTCACATTATAAGGGACCAACATTCAATTCTTAACTTATCATACCAAGGCAATGAATTTGGCGAGGGTCCGGGGAGGGGTCCCACCATAAGGGTGTACTGGGGGCAAGCCTTCCTTTGCCAATTTTTTTTGACAAAAGGCCACTCCTAAGACTCGAACCCGTGACCTTCGGTCACACGACAACAACGTTTTTACCGTTGCGCCAAGGCTCGCCCTCTATGTAATTAAAATTAAAAATACAGACAAAAAATTAAAAGTAGACATGACACATAAAAATAAATTTTTTATTTTTGTGAGTTTGTCTACCCATCCTCCTCACACTTAGACTTGCAATAAGTTCCAATATTGCAATATAAATTGAAGTGCAAAATGTAAAGAGTTAGTGTGGAGAAGACAAACACACCCTCTTATATATATATATATATATATATATATATATATATATATATATATATATATATATAAACTGGGACATAAGAAAAAACATGAAATATTAAAGAGATAAATAAAATAAAAGCAGAAATCTATAATATAAAATTTATTGAAATATAAAAACACTGAATTTTTTTTATTCAAACTTGGATTGCCTCCCAAGAAGTGCTACGTTATAGTCGATGAGCTCGACATAGAATTTCCCCATATGTGTATGCTTCCATTTGCGTTAGGAATTCAAATTCCTGAATAAATAATCCGTACCTACAAAATGAATTATGAGTCTCAAACAAAAACTTCCGAACTTGGAGCAAACCCAAACTTTTCCCAAACTTTTCTAACTTTGGAGGAAAATGTAGTTTAGGTACATAAGTTTTGACTTCATCATCTATTCCTATCACATGATTTGAGATTTCAGATTTTGAACTGGGGTTGCTTACCGTTTCTAGTTCCTCACTCACCACAAGTGGTGGGTGCGAGTTGCACCTACGATGGTGGACTTGGTTCTACCTCTTTACCGTTCCTGAAGGTTATGGCTTGAGCTGATTCTCCTTGTGGAGTTTTTGTATTTTTCCCATTTTTCTCGGGAGAGGAGAGTACATTGGAATCACTAACGCATCTCATGGTTTATTTGAGTCAATTGGTTGCTCAAGTCTTTGCAAAACGCCTCATTGTTTGCAAGTCGGGTTGACATTTCTTTCAAAAGCGACAACACCTCGTCTTGTGAACTAACGGGTTATGGAGGAGATTAGCTTGCTTGTTTATAGAGAAACATTCCCAATTTGTTTTCCTTGTGCTCATTAACAAACTCATTTGGAGGCCTTAACATATTAGGATTCCCGTAGGACAGATTTGAGTGTTGAGATCTCCTCTAATCATTATTATAAAAGTTGTAAGAATTGAGGTTAGAATTGTACCTTTGGCGACTACCCACAAAACTTATATTTTCATTGCTATTGAGGCTCAGTTTTGCCAACAATATGTCCATTTTCTTATTTAACTCCGTCGTAGAAGGATTGGGAGCCTCATTCTATAAGGCATGAATGGGTTGTCTTAATGGGTCAACAAGCTTTTCGGCTTGCCATTGAACTTTTTCTCACCAAGGCATTAATCATATCATGTGCTGAGAAAAAGTGAATTTCTATAGAAAGAATTCATAAGTAAAGATCTACATCTATAAACATAAAAATGAAAAGAGCAAATATTCATAAAAAGAAATAATATTCACAAGTTAAATGCCTAAACTAACAATTTAGACCTTTGGTTCGATATTGCTAAAAGATAAATCTTCGGCAACGGTGCCAAAAACTTGATACACATTGAGCTTACGCTCAAAGACTCACTAAGGAATAAGTGTACCCCATTGTTATTAAGTAATAATCTAGAAAGTCCAGGTATGAATCCATAAGATTTATACCACAAGTACCGGACTACTATGCGTTGGATCATTATTTAGGAGATAGTAAATTGACGTTGGGTTTGTTTTCTAAATTATTCTACTCCTGGGTTGATCCAAAGCAAACTCAGAAACTCCTAGAGTGATATGGAATGATATGATAATAATTAAATTCAGCTAATAAATAAATATAATTAAAGACCTAATCTGAGTTGCATAAACTTAAGGTGATTAAACTGACTTATCCTTCTAAAGTTCCAAGCATGCAATTCCTTTGTTACAGGTGGTAACTAGCTCTAAGGTTCAGGTATTTGGGTCTGTTTAATGTGATGTTGTTAATATCTATAATTTCTGGTATAGACAGTTGAATTAGACTCGCAATATAAACCAAGTAATTATTTGGACTTTTGAATAATTTAACACAATTAAGTAGGAACACAAACAAAAAGATCAATAACACAATTAGAAATCAAACTGAACTTGTATTAAAGATGAAGGGTAATTGTCACATATATAACCAATTCAGAATTCCTAGAAGGATCTAAAAAGCAAACATAGTTTAAAGAGGATAAAAACCCCTTTTAGAACATGTCGGCTCAAGTAATCGTATTTCTGAACTTGGAGAATGAGACTTGAGAATCCTTGAAGCGAAGATGGATGAGGATTTTTTGTGCTTTAATGGCAAATGGAGGTAGGAGAAGATGAATTCTCAAGGGTATAGAGTTTACACAGATGATAATGTATGATTTACAAATCAAATTACAAGCCTTTTTATAGACCAAATAAACCCTAGAAATACCAAGTTAACGTTACAGGAACTAAAAATGGGGTAACAAACTGAATCCAAATTAAATTGGGATTGGACCAGTCAATTTAGACTGGTTCGCAGGTCGAGCTCGCCAAGCTAGATCTGATGGCTGGTGAAAGCCAACCCTGGTGGCTAGCTCATTGAGCTGTGTCCCAGACTGGCTTTGCCAGCCAAATAAAGGGTCAGCTCGTCGAGCTGGCCTGTAGAGGGCCAAATCCAAATTTTCTTCTTTTATCCCTTGATCGACTTTGCCCTTTTCATCTTCACTTGTAAAATCACACTAAAACTCCAAAAATCATTAGTTCCAATGCTAAATTGATTCACCAAACTAAGTTTTTGAATACTAAACTAATTCATTTTGATATTTGATGAATCAATTAGCTTTAAAGATTAAGAAAAATTTAGGTAAATACTTAATTTGGTATTATTTTATTAAAAATGACACAAATAACACATAAAAGTGTCAAAATGATAAAAAGGAAACTAAGAAATTAATAATTGACAAAAGTGAAATAAAACATGTGAAATTGACATTAATTTATTAGAATTAGTATAAAAATATTTCTAAAAACTGTACTAAAAGATAGGAGTTTTTCACCTGTATCAGGCTGCTCATTGATTAAACAAGTTTAGTCAAATTTCATTCAATTTCAATCACTTTTATATATATATATAGAGAGGTTTTTGTTGTTTTGGATTTATTTCAACCAACTTCGTTTTTTTTAATATCTAGGTATTTATTGTGAATATTTTTCTTTTTAATAGTTTTTTATTAGGAAAAATAGTATTATTGTTGATAAAAATTCTATTTTATTACCATGAATTTTTGGAATATTAACATTAGTGCTTTGTTAGGTTTATACACCATCAACTTTTAGTTTTTTTTATGACACAATAGTGATTTAGAACTTTTTACGAAAAGCTCATGAAACTTTGTTTGTAGTTATTTGATGTTAATAAAATTATCCATCTTATTTCTACAAAACACGTTTCTTTTTTAATATTATTCCTATATTTATTTTTTTTGGTAAGAAAGGAAAGGAAAAAAACAAAACCAACAAAAAACCTACACCGGGATCAGTCTAGGAAGGCTGACTCCAATCCTATCCTCTAGGAGAGAAGGCAAAAGAAAAGAAGGAGGAACAGATAGGGTAGAAACACCTAACATTCTCCCATGCCCAGCAGCTGCTAAGCGATCCGCCACGTGGTTTTGCTCCCTAAAAATATGGGAGAAATTAAGATACTCAAAGGCAGGACGAAGCCTCAAAATAGCTTTGATGAGATTCTGGCTCTTCAGACAAACAACCTGGCTATCTGAAATCCTGTTAATAGCATCCAGATTATCAGATTCCACCGAGAGCTTTTTAACACCCATGCGAATGGCGAGTTTAATACCTGACAAGATACCCCAGAGCTCCGCAGAAAAGGAGGAGCCCGTCCCCAAGTTATGGGTAAACCCCGCCATCCAATTGCCACCAGCATCCCGAAGAACTCCTCCAGCAGCAATTCTGCCATTGCTAAGGCAGGAGCCATCAGTATTCAACTTAGCAAACCCTTCTCTAGGCTTACTCCAGCCAACTAGCAGGATCTCTTTATCCGGGGAGGGGCGAACAAGGGAATCTCTTTCAAAGCTTTTAGTAATAACAAAGAGCTTCTTCGAGAAGAAAAACAGTAAATCAGGAATAAGGACAGCCTTACCCGCAAATAATTCTTCATTCCTCCACTTCCAGATTTGGTGACAAGTAATAGCAAAGAGGATGGCACCGTGCTCCATGTTGGCCAGCAAGTTCCCCTTGGCTCCTTGAGAGAACCAGTCCCCTTCAGAAAAGGCCATGAAGGAAGGGAGGATGTGATGAGGGAGGATCCCTTCCCAGATCTTCTTACTATTTGGGCAATCCCTCAAGGCATGGCACAAGGTTTCCACATTGCCTCTGCATCTACTACAGGCACTAGACTCAGTCAAGTGCCTTCTGTGCCTATCCACATTCGTAAGGAGCCTGTCTTTGATACCCAGCCAAAGGAAGCTCCTGATACGGTAAGGGATCTTGAGGGACCATATGGACTTCCAAATCTCCAAGGGAGGATCAGCCCTATTAGGGGTAAAAGCTTCATAGGCCGATTTACAAGAATAAGTACCATTATTCGTCAAGGCCCAACAATGTCTATCCTTATCCTCCTCTTGATTGCTAATCTTCACTCCTCTAATGTTAAGAAGGGTCTCCAGACTAAAGAAAGAGTCGAACTTTGACCAGATCCAGTCTTCCTCCGAGTCCACCACATCAGCAATTTTCCAGGAAAGGAGATCAGCCGACGGAGGGGCATTACACACATCAATCAGCGGTTTATCACCAATCCAGGTGTCATACCAGAAGCTAATAGATCTACCATTACCCACCTCCAGGCCAATCCCCGTACAGAATTCAGCAAACACGGCACTGAGCCCTTTCCAGAGGAAGGAACAGCTAACAACCCTCTCCTTCGGGCCACCAAAGATTCTATCTTTCCGATACTTCCCGCACAAGAGACGGACCCAAAAAGAGGAGGGGCATTGCCACATTCTCTAAAGAAGTTTCATTAACAGGACTTTATTATTGTCCTTTGCCTGCCTAATACCAAGACCCCCCATGTTTTTAGGCTGGCAAGCTTCCTTCCACGGGACCAGGTGAACCTTTCTCCCATCTCCAGACTCACCCCACAGGAAACGCCGATTTATCTTATCCAGGTCACTAAGGATAGGCTCAGGAAGCTTACAGGCCTGCATGATGTGGTTCGGAGCAGCGCAGTTAACTGACTGGATCAAGGTAAGGCGACCTGCAAGGGAAAGAGAATTAGCTTTCCAGGTAGCACATAAACCATTAGTTTTGTCCAAAATATCCTTGAAAGAGGCTTTGGAAACCCTGTCACTGTGAAGAGGAACCCCAAGATACTTCCCCAAAGAGTTCGTCAGAGGTATGCCAGAGAGCTCACTCAGTCTTCTGCACAAGCTATTGTCCATATTTTTGGAACAAAGCATACGGGACTTTTGGATGTTAACCTTCTGGCCAGAAGCCTCGCAAAAACAATCAAGGATATCCATAACTGTTTTAATTTGCTCCTCATTACCCTCAACGAAAAGCATGACGTCATCAGCAAAGAGTAAATGGGTAATAGGGGGGCAATGTCTGTTGATAGAAACAGGGTGGAGAGTCCCTTTACACACCGCCTCTTGGATCAGGTGAGACAGTCTTTCCATGGCAATAACAAAGAGGAAGGGACTCATAGGATCTCCTTGACGAATTCCTCTGGAGGGAGAAAACTCATCCGACATGTCCCCATTGATCATGACCTGGAAAACAAGAGAGGAGATACACTTCTCAATCAAAATCCTCCAGTTCTCCGGGATGCCAGCTTTGGCTAAACTATCCAGAAGAAAGCTCCAGTTCAATCTATCATAGGCTTTCTCCAGATCCAGTTTGAGGGCCACAATCCCTTTTTTACCTTTCTTAATCTTCATAGAATGGACAACCTCCTGGGCAATAACAACGTTATCCATCAATTGTCTACCAGGAACAAAGCTCCCTTGGTTCTGGCTAATTATATCCAGAAGGATCTTCCGGATTCTATTAGCCACAATCTTAGTAATAGCTTTATACAAAACATTACAAAGACTGATGGGTCTCATCTGGAGGAAGGAGGAAGGCTTAACAACCTTAGGAATCAAGACAATGAGGGTTTTATTAACCGACCTGATATCGTTAGAGCCACCAAAAACACTTAACACAAAACTGTATATGCCCTCCTTAACAGTATCCCAGTGTTTATGATAGAAGCTAGCGGGGATACCATCAATCCCAGGAGCCTTAGTGGACCCTATGCTAGAGAAGGCCAGATCAATCTCTTTAAGGTCAATAGGATGGAAAGCATCTTTAATAGCCTCCTCCCCCAAACGAGGAAAGGAAATACCAGAGTGGGCACTCTCCAAGTCCACAGCTTCCTCTCTAAACAGGTCCTTGTAGAAATCAAGGGCTGAGCGACGAATGTCTTCCTCCTCAAAAATCCACTCGCCACTAGCGTCCTTGATAGCATCAATCCTATTCCTCTGTCTCCTAATGATCGTAGAGAGATGAAAAAACCTGGTATTCCGATCCCCGTCTTGAATCCAGGCCTTCCTAGACTTCTAGAACCAAAGAAGCTCTTCCTGTCTAAGCACAGCTTCCAACTCGTTCTGGAGAGCTCTAAGGTGACCATTTAAGTTATGGTCGAAACGAGACTCCAAGCAACGCTGAACTCCTTCCATCCTCCTCAAGAGTTTATTCTTCCTCCTGATAATATGGCCAAAGATGTCTTTATTCCAAACAACCACCTTCCTTCTGAATTCCTCAGTAGCGAGGAGAACATCAGAGTGGGGATGCCAATTGGTTTTCACGAAATTCCTAAAGTCGGGATGAGAATCCCAAGCCACAAGATATCTAAAGGGTCTGTTACCTTTCAGCCGGTTACCTTTGACCAAATTAATGAGGATAGGGCAATGGTCAGAGTGACGGAAGGGGAGATTCAGCACCTTGACCTCAGGAAACCTACAGATAGCCGCAACATTAGCATACACCTTATCCAACCTCACAAACAAGCTATTTCTTTTCCAGGTAAATTTGTGGCCAGCAGCACCCAGGTCTGAAAGCCCACACAGATCCATACTACGCTTGTGGTTAAGGCACCGGTTCACATAATGATTACCCCCTCCTCTCTGATCACTTAAAAGGGTAATATCATTAAAATCCCCGGCCACCAACCAAGCCTCCACCATGTTAGAGCTAATAGAATGAAGGATCTCCCACAACCTTGTACGATTAGAAAGAACAGGATCGGCATAAACAAAGGTAACAAAGAAATGTTTATTACCAGGGTAGCACACCTTACTATGAATGAACTGACAGTCCATACTAACAATATCAATATTAACAAGACCTGGCTTCCAAAAGAGCCAAATCCCCCCAGCCCGGCCAGTAGCCTCCGATCTGACACAATTCCAATTCTTAAACTTTCTAACCACCTCGTCTGCTTTGGCTCCACTGACCTTGGTCTCTAGAAGAACAAAACAGGAGGGGTTAAACTGTTTAATAAGATCATTAACATGAATGCGGGTTGCCTTGCTCGCCGCACCTCTAACATTCCAAACAAAGAAATCCATCAAAAAGGAAGACTACTAACACAAGCCCAAACCCTAGATCAGGTATTTATTCGGGGCTCCTGAGAGCCTAGAGGAAGTCCCAGAAGGTCCCCTTTTAGCCCAAGAGTCTAACCCATTAAGGTTCTTCTTAGGTTTCACTTTAAGTTTCTTCATGTTCATCTTACTCACTCCTATAGCTTTTCCAATAGGAGCATCCACAAGAGGATTCAGAGAAACAGCCTTACTACTCGACCCTTCCCCTGTAGAAAGGTGAGACTGGGAGCTCCCTTTATCCTTAGCATCAGAGACAAAGAGGGGATTAATAGATTTACCCCGACTAGAAACAGGCTCGACCGATTCCAGACCAGGCATGCTCAAATCAATCTGTTCATTGGAAGGGTCCGATTCCCGACCTTCCTCCAGGGACAAGACACCGAACCTAGACCCCGAGCCAGAAGCTGAGACCACACCAGCCTCACTCCTCTTCTTGATATCCGAGGGTCTGACCTTGATCTCAGGGGCAATCTGGAGCGTAGTCATCTTCCGACTAATATCTGGCGGATAAATAGAACTAACATTAGCACTTGGCTTCCTTCTCACTGACCTCTTGGCCAGCATCCATGGCCCAAAACTCCTTTCTTCCCCCTGACTTTTCTCAGCTCCACCTATGATAGGTTGCATCAACTCCTCCGCCTCCTTCCTCTTCTTAGGACATCCCTCAAATGTATGGCCAAACATACCACATTCAAAACAGATATTATGTATACCTTCATATTCAATATGAAAAACCTTATTCTGAATACAGAATTGAGAAATAAGAGGCTTAGCAAGATCAATATCAATACAGACCCTGGCAAACTTGCCTCTTACTGCCCCAATGGTAGTCTTATCGACATGGTGGACCTTACCAACCAGGCTACCAATCTTGTTCAGGAATCTATCACTATAGTATTCAAGAGGAATGCCTGGGAACCTAACCCAAGTAAGGATTTTGTTAACAGAGCAGTCATGGGGGTCAAAATTTGGGACCCAAGGTCTCAGAGCCAAAACATGATTGGAGATAATATACGGTCCACCATTGACCACCGCATTGTAATCCTCAGCCCTTGTGAATCTAATGACATAATAGTCATTATCAAGGTCAGTGATGGTAACCTTCCCTTTCTTAGCCCATTGAGCCTGAATCCTCTGGGCAAAGTAGTTGAAACTGATTCTTTTCCCCAAAACAGTGACAATTAATGCCAATTTCCACTTGGATCTCATGACCCGCTTGTCTTCTGAGGAAAGACGGATCCTAGGACACAAAGGGTTCTCAGGCTGACCATCCTCAGAATCGGAATCGGAGAGAAAATCCCCATCATCGTTCTCAAAAGTATCCTCCTCCATCATGGGTTCCTCCTCCACCACCCCTAACAACTTATCCCTCTAGGAGGGAGCTCCCCATCCTTTTGATAACCTTGGGCATGCTGGCCCTGAGTAACCCGAGTGCCTGGGGATGAAACACCTTCCCTAGTTTGTCCCGGAAGTAAAAGACTTAAGTCCCCCGGCACAAATGCATGCGCGGCTTGCACGGCCTGCGTGGCCTACGCGGCAAGCACGGCCTGCACGGCCAGCGCGGCCTGCACAAGCCGCAAAGAATACCCTGCTTGCGCGGCCGGCACTCCCAGAGCACCAAGCGCAGGACGCGTCCCCCCCATCACAACGTTCTGCTCAACCCCACGGTCCACAGCCGAAAACATCGGACCTTCTCCTTCCCCAACGCCAGACGCGGCAGCCGCAGAACCCTCCCTTCCTTGATCCAGATCGGCCACCCCAACCACCGAAACAGGCACCGAATTAACCAGATCCGCCTCCCCACCATCAGCCCACTCCGATTTACTACGATCCCTGGACCGATCCCTCGGTCTTTCGTTACTCCGCCGTCTACCCCGAGGAGATCCTTCCGATCTCCCATCATTAGCCGCCCAAGCCTCCTCCTGTACCAGATCTGCACCCAGCCCGCGCCTCGCAACCGGACTCACCAGATCCAACACCGGCCTTCCGCCCGCCTTCACCGACCAATCCACCCTTCCCTTCGCAGTCGCCTTCGTCATCGCCACAGAGAGAGAGAGAGAGAGAGAGAGAGAGAAAAGGAAAAAGACTCGTATTTGGAGGAGTCTATTTTATTAGATATAACTAATTGAGAGAGAGAGAGAAAAAAAAAATTGAGTTATAAAATTGATCCTGTGTTTTAGAGAGAGAAGAGAGATCTAAAAGAGAGGAGATAGATCTAGAAGAGAGAAAAAGATCTAAAAGAGAGAAATAGATCTGAGAGAGAGAATATAGATCTCAAAATTCTCCATCTTCATAAAAATTCTTCACCATGACAACAGATCTGGGAGAGAGAAGATAGATCTGAAAAAGAGAAGATAGATCTAAAAGAGAGAGAAAGATCTAAAAGAGAAGAGATAGATCTCAAAACTCTCAATCTTCATAAAAATTCTTCACCATGACAACAGATCTGAGAGATTATTCCTATATTTATAATATTACACAAGATTTTACTTAATTCAATAAATTATTATTTAGACTATTTTTTTTATTAATTTGTGTATTGCAATTTTTAATTTTATTTGTTTATTAATTTAAATATGCTCATATTAGAAATTTTAAATATAAGTAAAGAATTCATAAGTAAAGAATTCACCAAGGCATTAATCATATCATGTGCTGAGAAAAAGTGAATTTCTATAGAAAGAATTCATAAGTAAAGATCTACATCTATAAACATAAAAATGAAAAGAGCAAATATTCATAAAAAGAAATAATATTCACAAGTTAAATGCCTAAACTAACAATTTAGACCTTTGGTTCGATATTGCTAAAAGATAAATCTTCGGCAACGGTGCCAAAAACTTGATACACATTGAGCTTACGCTCAAAGACTCACTAAGGAATAAGTGTACCCCATTGTTATTAAGCAATAATCTAGAAAGTCCAGGTATGAATCCATAAGATTTATACCACAAGTACCGGACTACTATGTGTTGGATCATTATTTAGGAGATAGTAAATTGACGTTGGGTTTGTTTTCTAAATTATTCTACTCCTGGGTTGATCCAAAGCAAACTCAGAAACTCCTAGAGTGATATGGAATGATATGATAATAATTAAATTCAGCTAATAAATAAATATAATTAAAGACCTAATCTGAGTTGCATAAACTTAAGGTGATTAAACTGACTTATCCTTCTAAAGTTCTAAGCATGCAATTCCTTTGTTACAGGTGGTAACTAGCTCTAAGGTTCAGGTATTTGGGTCTGTTTAATGTGATGTTGTTAATATCTATAATTTCTGGTATAGACAGTTGAATTAGACTCGCAATATAAACCAAGTAATTATTTGGACTTTTGAATAATTTAACACAATTAAGTAGGAACACAAACAAAAAGATCAATAACACAATTAGAAATCAAACTGAACTTGTATTAAAGATGAAGGGTAATTGTCACATATATAACCAATTCAGAATTCCTAGAAGGATCTAAAAAGCAAACATAGTTTAAAGAGGATAAAAACCCCTTTTAGAACATGTCGGCTCAAGTAATCGTATTTCTGAACTTGGAGAATGAGACTTGAGAATCCTTGAAGCGAAGATGGATGAGGATTTTTTGTGCTTTAATGGCAAATGGAGGTAGGAGAAGATGAATTCTCAAGGGTATAGAGTTTACACAGATGATAATGTATGATTTACAAATCAAATTACAAGCCTTTTTATAGACCAAATAAACCCTAGAAATACCAAGTTAACGTTACAGGAACTAAAAATGGGGTAACAAACTGAATCCAAATTAAATTGGGATTGGACCAGTCAATTTAGACTGGTTCGCAGGTCGAGCTCGCCAAGCTAGATCTGATGGCTGGTGAAAGCCAACCCTGGTGGCTAGCTCATTGAGCTGTGTCCCAGACTGGCTTTGCCAGCCAAATAAAGGGTCAGCTCGTCGAGCTGGCCTGTAGAGGGCCAAATCCAAATTTTCTTCTTTTATCCCTTGATCGACTTTGCCCTTTTCATCTTCACTTGTAAAATCACACTAAAACTCCAAAAATCATTAGTTCCAATGCTAAATTGATTCACCAAACTAAGTTTTTGAATACTAAACTAATTCATTTTGATATTTGATGAATCAATTAGCTTTAAAGATTAAGAAAAATTTAGGTAAATACTTAATTTGGTATTATTTTATTAAAAATGACACAAATAACACATAAAAGTGTCAAAATGATAAAAAGGAAACTAAGAAATTAATAATTGACAAAAGTGAAATAAAACATGTGAAATTGACATTAACTTATTAGAATTAGTATAAAAATATTTCTAAAAACTGTACTAAAAGATAGGAGTTTTTCACCTGTATCAGGCTGCTCATTGATTAAACAAGTTTAGTCAAATTTCATTCAATTTCAATCACTTATATATATATATATATATATATATATATATATATATATATATATATATATATATATATATATATATATATATATATATAGAGGTTTTTGTTGTTTTGGATTTATTTCAACCAATTTCGTTTTTTTTAATATCTAGGTATTTATTGTGAATATTTTTCTTTTTAATAGTTTTTTATTAGGAAAAATAGTATTATTGTTGATAAAAATTCTATTTTATTACCATGAATTTTTGGAATATTAACATTAGTGCTTTGTTAGGTTTATACACCATCAACTTTTAGTTTTTTTTATGACACAATAGTGATTTAGAACTTTTTACGAAAAGCTCATGAAACTTTGTTTGTAGTTATTTGATGTTAATAAAATTATCCATCTTATTTCTACAAAATACGTTTCTTTTTTAATATTATTCCTATATTTATAATATTACACAAGATTTTACTTAATTCAATAAATTATTATTTAGACTATTTTTTTTATTAATTTGTGTATTGCAATTTTTAATTTTATTTGTTTATTAATTTAAAATATGCTCATATTAGAAATTTTAAATACTAACATCAACATCTCATAACAATTTTACTAAACAATAATAATTAATCAGATAATAAAAAAACATCTAACAACAATAGTAAGTAACTAACTACAACAACTAACAACGACAATAAGCTAACAACAACATCTATTAGCTAATAACTGAAGGTTTGAATAAGATTCCAAATTAAAATAAAAATATAGAATAAAAATATGATACTTACTTAAATGAATGTGGATAAAAGAAACAAATTAAATATATAATAAAAATGATGTGGGTAGGAATATAGCTTGAGTGGGTTAGATGCATGAACGGTTATGATATTATTTGCTCTACCAATGATCATTTTCCAAAACTAATTCTATGTCTATATCACTTTAAATAAATTTAAATAGCCAATAGATCAATGTAAGTAAGTACGGGCAGTCAATATGTTACTTTAAACAAATTAAGATGTTCAGTAGGTCATTTTAAACAAGTTTAGATGACTAATAAGACACTCTATAATCTTAGGAACCAATTGGATTTTTAAATCAATTTTAGGGAGTTATTGATGTATTAAGGCCCTACCATTAGTCACTTCCACCTAATCTTTGGTTGAAATGTAATTTTGATGTTTCATGGTTTGTCATTTATTCCAGTTTTCATTTTAGGTGTGTCTCTAGAGATGACTATCGCTGGTTCGAACGTGCACTTTGGGTTAGTTTTTCTGAACTTCTCAATGGGTTTATTACTGAAGTTCATGATCAGAATGCTTTTTTATCATTCTAAGGATCCTATTTATAGATCATTGTTAGTTTCTTTTTTATACTATCAAATATATTTTCTAGATGGTTAGTAAACTGGATAACCTTTTATTTGAAAAAAATTTATCTCCCCCCCTTCCCCAGGTCAACAGCCTTGTTGACCTTTTAATATTTCCAATGAGAGACATAGTTGCTCCTCAAGTTTTTGAAAATGTCAGATCTTCTCTCTTACTATAGATGTTAGATATGCGTTCTTCGTGAAAGTCGGGGGGGTCTATCGAGCGACAACACACTAGTAGAAAAATGTCATTAGTAATTCCCTAAATGCAACTAACTCATGATCATCAAATCTTGGTCCCGAAGATTTAATTCGTTTTTCCTCATAATGTCGAAGATGAGACTCTACTGAACTTTGACGGATAGATTTCCTCCTATTGGGAAATCTAGATTCATTAGAATAGTGGTGATGTTTAGGAGGTTTACGTGAGTGGTGATACCTTCGGTGTGCGGGTGATTCTCACTCTCTATATCACCTCGAGATACGTTCTGTTAGGAATCCATAAACAAGTTTCTCTTTATAAGGCATGTGCGGACAATGCGATGTTTGGTAAAATAGGTAATAAATTTGTGTCTATCTGCTTGCTTGTTGGCTTCCCTTTTCTCATTCAACTCTGCCCTTAGGACCTCCATTCTTGACACATGCTCAGCCTTAGGGACATTCATATAGTCCTGAACCGAGCTTATGTTATGGATAAGGTTTTTCATGATTTCATCCATGAACCTTTGTTAATCATGGTCTAAGGAGCCCAAGCCGACTTTTATTTGCTGGGGTGATCTATATTGGCTCTATCAGGTTATTGCTTGTTATTACTAGACCTCGATTCCTAGTTGGCAAAGTTGAAGAAGAAGGAATGTCCGAGGTTGGCTGGATTATGAAGTTGTTCATATGAAGGTCGTGTGCTCGATCCACGCTCACCGCACCAATTGATGTGATGAATACCAAATTGAGCTTGCTAGATCCACTAATCACTTGAGATAAAACAAAAAAAAAGTGGTCAAAGAGGGACTGAAAACCGACAACCCCTCTCTGATGTCTAAGTCAGTGAAAGATAATACTAAAACGTATATAAGCTTAAGTGAGCTAGTAGAATGAACGAGTGAGTATCTTTTGAATGTTGTATACCTTTTATTTATAATAGATTCAAATTGTTTGCCCAAGATTTGAATAGGAACCACGTGACAGTCTCTTAATGGGAAGGTCAAAGATTATGTTAAGAGCACCTGCCGTTCTGCTAATTTCGGTGTGAAATGTTGGTCAAAATGTTGGCCCACATGTATTCTCATATACTAGTCTAAAATCAACTGCTATGTCAAATTATTTTTTTGAAAGGCTACTATGTCCTACAAATTTAGACCTCGCCGTTAAAAGAGAAAATATTATAGGTAAAATTATAAATTTGCAATTAATTAATTCTTAGAATAAAAGACAAAAAGAATTTTTAAGATTTATGATAATTTTAAAAAAAATTGGCAAAAAAAAATCATTTCAATTTTAATGGATTAAACCTTATCTTTCACTTTAACGCATTAGATAATGATTTATTTATTTTTTATCATATTAAGGTTTTACTTACGAACTTAGTTAGCTGCGAACCTCTAATTTAATTAAAAGAGTGTTACTAATTTTATCTGTATTTGAAATTATATTTTTTTATTACATAATAAACAAATTAAAATTTCCTTGTAGATAAATCAAATATTAAAAATTTATTTTTGAATCATTTTTTTTATAACACAAACTTATATTAAACAACCAAATCGTTCTCAATACAAAAACCAACACAATCAGGGAAATCTTCAATAAGAATTTCCAAATCAGACAGAGATCGAGCCCAAGCAGCTAAACCATGTGCAACAGAATTTGCTTGTCGTCTCTCAAACACAAACTCGATTGAAAGAAAAGAATGAATAAGATCGAGAATGTCTACTAGAATAACACCCAACCAATTTGTCAATCTTTGATCTCCTTTAAGCAAATTAATAGCTGAAATTGAGTCAGATGCCACCAAAATATTTTGAAATCCACAATCACGAACCACACGTAATGAATTGAGAATCGCTAAGAGCTCAGCATGCAACACCGAAATTGTGGATCCAATAGGCCCACCACCAGATAGCATTACATTCCCATGACAGTCTCTCACAACCATGCCAAAAGAAGTATGACAAGAACGTATTGAAAAGGCAGCATCACAATTTAATTTAAACAAATTTGCATTTGGAGGAATCCATGTAGCTCGGGTAGGTGGCCATCGATCATCAACAGCAACTCGCCTACCACCATTCAAACATGCCAAATTACTCATTGTTCCAAATTCGACCACACCAGCACCAAAAATAGTCAAATTGCAATTTTAACCCAATTCCTCATTAAATCGCCGCCTGTCATGCGTCAAGCCACCATCGAAAACTCCAAATTCCCTAGGATAAGTACCATTTAAGCCTCCACCATTAATCATACCAGCTCTAAAAAAATTAACAGAATCTATTATAGCCGCCAAACATCTAATTTCACCAAGTGGCCTCTTTCCATGAGTTAATTGATTCCTCTTGAACCAAATATAGTGAATTAACCCACAAAAAATGACAAACTCCCTCGTCGGCAGTAACTTTAAAACAGCAGAAAACCACTCCAGACAAGACAAACCTGCAACTTTATACACAGGATAAACCAAATTTGCCTATCTCCAATAGGATCTCGTACCTGAACATTCCTTAAAGATGTGAATTAAAGACTCGGAATGAAAACCACAAAAATAACAATGTCCCATTACCTCAATCCTTTTCCTCAACAGATTGTCATAACACGGCAACACATTCTGTGCAGCATTCCATACAGTATGAATGAATTTTGAAGGAGAATTAATCTTCCATAAATTTCCCCAAAACAGATCAGAACCCATAGATGAAGTTGCAACCCTTGATAAGACTCTTAACGCATCAAAAGCAACTCTATACCCAGACTTCACTAAATATTCTCCATTTTTAGAATGGACCCAAAATAAATTTAGAATGTAAATAAAATGAATAATGATTTATTAACTAAATTTTATAGTAGCTTTTTTTTTATAATCATAGACTTAGACTCGAAAATCTTTATTGAAGCTATTAATTCTTGTAAAGATGTTTATGAGTTTGGTTCTATTATTAGTCGGACTCTTTTGTCAACATAATTGCTTTTATACTTTTTGTTTTGTTGGTGAACAAACGAACTTAATTGTTTATCATATTGCTAGAGTGTCCAACTTTTATTCTAGTTTCACTGTGCGGTTCGAGACTTCTATATTTGTTGATGGTGTTGCCATAATAAAATTGGATTAATTACAAATCTGGGTCAATTTGAAAGTCCATTTACATATTTAGCCTAGTTCTCCAACTTCTTACATATCTAGACACTTTAACCTCATTTGGACAAAAATTCCCTCATTTTTCTCATTCTCCCTTTACTGCAATTGGAGGAAATCGAAGAACTGGTTCTGGTTTCCCTCTTCCCTTCTTCTTATCGGTTTCCCTCTTCCCTTCTTTTCTTTCTCTTCATTTTCTACAACAATCGAACATACGAGTTAGATTCAATCGAAGCTTTGTTCATCAAACATTCCAATTCAAAAATCATGTAAGTCTTGTGTTGATCCTTACCTACATTTCAATTTCAAGTTCATAAAATATTGTAAGATGATGGATACTTGATGTGTATGTCAAATGCAAATGAAATTAGCTTAGTTAACAGTAATATCGAACCCAAAAAAACCATAGGAACTCGTCGTTGAAAATGGCGTAAACGAGTATGTCTCTGCAATTCCCGACACTTGTCGCGTTGAAATGTTGTAACCTAGCGCGATAATAGAGAAGTGATTTCAATATTATCGCGTTATATTATAACGCGACAAACTCCATGAGCCATAAAATTGTCGTGTTGTCGCGTTATATCATAACGCGACAATACTTGCTATTTAAAATATTGTTGCATTGTCGCGTTACATCATAACGCGGCAATACCTGTTGTTTAAAATATTGTCGTGTTGTCGCGTATTGTTTGTTAATTTGTGTTTTTTTTTTGTGAAATGCATAAATATGTCGACTGGAAGTGTTTCATATATGCTATCGTGGCACGGATATTGGAGAATCGTTCGAGATATTATGACTTACGTGGACGGTCAATCGAAGTTGTTCCATTTTGCAACTAACACCGATTTGCAAAAGTTAAAAGAGAAACTTCACACTTCAGTAGGTGTTGATGCAACCTCATTTGATCTACATATGTCCATGCACTCGGTATACGGTCCAAACAAAGTTCTTGGAAGAGTAGCACCAATTGAAGATGATGAGGATGTTATGTGTTTTATAGACTATTGTCGTATGAATCCGACTAATTTTATTTCTCTATATGCTACCTTTATACCACGAAGAAATGATGAAGGAAAAGACATACGACGTAAGGAGGCGAGGAAGCCCCAAGAAGAAGAGACACTGCCATGGGTGTTAAAAAATGTCAAGTTGGGTGACTTTTATGTTAAGTTTTAAAATTTAGTAGTCATACCATTAAAAAAAAAGCAAAGTTCAGTGACCATTGGTGTAATTTACTCATTAATTTTTAAACAAATGGTTCATCTACCTTAGTTTGTTTAATGGTGATCAAAATCAAAATTTTCAATCCACGACTGTTGAATATTTTCTAAAATATTATTTTTCATACTACTCGAGAAATTAAAAAAAAAAGTCATTGAGTGTTCATTAAAAATTCAAAATTTTAAAGAACGAGAATGGAGATTTTCACTTTATAGATCGTAAAACAAAAAAAATAAAAATATTGTTTGAATTAACTAGTGACGGATATAAGAAAAAAGAATTAAGTATTTTTTTACATTAAAAGAGAATAAGTATTTTTTTTAGATTAAAAGAGAATAAGTATTATTTATTATGGGAAGTCCATCAGCTTCTGGAATGATACCTGGATTGGAGGCAAATCCTTATTAGAGGTGTGTAGATCCCCGCCGCCTAGTAACATTCGAAATTGGAAGATCGCTGATGTGGTGGATTCTGAAGGGGATTGGATTTGGGCTAAATTTGAGTCCTTTTTGAACCTAGATACTCTCCTTAGAATTAGAGGGGTTAAGATAAGTAATAGAGAGGAAGATAGGGATAGTCATTGTTGGGCATTGTCAAACAACGGGGCGTATTCCTGCAAGTCTGCCTTTGAGGCTTTCAACCTTAATGGTTCGGATCCTCACTCTGACGTTTGGAAGATCATTTGGGCTTTGAAAATTCCTTACCGTATTAGGAGCTTCCTGTGGCTTGCTGTTAAAAATAGGCTGCTCACTAACTCGGATAGAAATAGACGGCATCTGGTGGACTCAGGTGCTTGCAGTAGATGCAGAGGGCATGTGGAAACTATTTGCCATGCTCTTAGGGACTGTGATAGGAGTAAAGAGGTGTGGAGGAAAGTTCTCCCTCACAACCTTCTTCCCACTTTCTTAGCTCACTCCGATCAGGATTGGTTTATAGATGGAGTTAGTGGGAAGTTGTTGGGTATCCTTGAGCATGGTGATATTTTCTTTGCTTTGGTTTGTTACCGGATTTGGAAGTGGAGGAATGAAGAAATCTTTGAGAAGAAAATTGTTTCTTTTCCTAACTTGATTGAGTTGTTCTCAGAAAAAATGGTCAACATTAATGATAGCTTCAAAGGAGATTCTCTAGCAGGAGCTGCCTAGAAGAAGGTTGTTCATCTCATTGGTTGGTGCAGGCCTAGGGAAGGTGTGGTGAAATTGAATACAGATGGATCTTGTCTGAAGGATGGTAGGATTGCGGCAGGAGGTGTTATGAGGGATGATGGGGGGTGCCTGGATATCTGGGTTTACTCAGATTATTGGTTTAGGTTCATCCTTTTTGGCAGAACTTTGGGGGATCTTTTCTGGCCTTAAACTCGCATTGAATCTGGGTTTGAAAAATCTGATTGTTGAATCTGATAACCTTGAGGCTATCGAAATGATTTCCAGAAAAAATGATATTTGTCTAAATAGCCATAATCTTATCAAAGGTATTAGTAGGTTTTGCTCTTCTTTTGATTTCATTAGCTCCAGTCATATCTTTAGAGAGCAGAACCGGGTTGCTGATCGTATGACGACTGCTGGGCATGATTGCAGGATGGGCGTCACTATCCTTTCCCATCCTCCTATTTATCTTAATTCTCTTCTTAGGGATGATGTGGTGGGGGTTAGCTTCCCCAAGCTAATCCCTGACTAGGCTTTCAGGCTCTTTGTTTTCTTTTCCTTCCCTTTTCCACAAAAAAAAGATAAAGCATTCAAATATTATAAACTTTTAATCCTAACTCTTGATGTATAAAGAAGTGTTAGGATTTAGTTAACACGTTCTCTCCTGTTTTTCATGAACGGGAGAGGATCCAAATCTCTAGACTTTGTTAAAGTAACATTCTTTCGTCCAAAATTTGTTTACAATGATCTATTAGCTCTAAAGCTTGCTTAAAATTTGCGCATTTATTCTCCACCGAAATTCATGTGGATTTTAATGTTTTTCCAGTCTCTTATCATCCTCAGTGCTAGAAGGGATGGTTTTCTCTGGCGACGTTCTCTATCAGTGACCGGAAGATCTGCTGATGCACTCACATCTTGACATGAATTTTCTTCGTGTTTCTTCGGGACCATATGTAGATCAAATGAGGTTGCATTAAAACCTATTGAAGTGTAAAGTTTCTCTTTTAACTTTTGCAAATCAGTGTTAGTTGCAAAAACGGAACAACTTCGATTAACCGTCCACGTATGTCATAATATCTCGAACGATTTTTCAATGTTTGTGTCACGATAGCATACATGGAACAGTTCCAGTCGACATACTTCTGCATTTCACAAAAAAAAACACAAATTAACAAACAAATTTTAAACAACAGGTATTGTCGCGTTATGATATAACGAGACAATATTTTAATCAGCAGGATAGTCTGTTGGCTACTGACGTTTGTCGCGTTATAATATAACGCGATAATATTGAAATCACTTTCTCCATTGTCGCGTTAGGTCACAACATTTCAATGAGACAAGTGTCGGGAAATGCAGAGACGTACTGATATATGCAATTTTCAACGACAATGCGAGTTCCATTGGATTTTCTAGGTTCGACATTACTGTTAACTAAGCTAATTTCATTTGCATTTGACATATACATCAAGTATCCATCATCTTACAATATTCTATGAACTTGAAATTGAAAATGTAGATAAGGATCAACACAATACTTACATGATTTTTGAATTGGAATGTTGGATGAACAAAGTTTTGATTGACTGTAACTCGTATGTCGATTGTTGTAGAAAATGAAGAGAAAGAAAAGAAGAGAAGAGGGAAACCGACAAGAAGAATGGAAGAGGGAAACGAGAGCCAATTATGCGATTTTCTCTAACTGCAGTAAAGGAAGAATGAGAAATATAAAGACATTTTTATCCAAATAAGATTAAAGTGTCTAAATATGTAATAAATTGAAAAATTAGGCTAAACATATAAATAACTTTAAAATTGGCCCTGATTTATAATTTTCCCTAATAAAATTGGATGGACTACATAAGCACCTCCCGATTTATACATGGCAATTAGCAAGGCAAAAGCAAAAGCAAAACAAAGTCATTCTATTCATATATAGCCGTCCCCATTCCACATTCACTTCCAACTTCCACCTACCCTTCTCTTCTTTCCTATATACTCTTCTACACTCAGAATTGGAGACGGAAGACGCTTCCTCTCCTATTCTAAAATCTCATTTCCAAGAAAATAGCATCAACTCATGGCTTTTGATAAGATCAAGGTTGCCAATCCCATCGTTGAGATGGATGGTGAGATTTTCCTTTGACGTTTGATGTTCTTATGCTTACTTGATCTCATCATTTTCAGCTGATTTATTATTTTTTCTCCTCCTTTTAATTTTATGTTAATGATTCTAATTTATAGATTTTGATTTGATTGGTTAAAAACCGGTGTAATACACAAATGGATCACTTCTTTAGTTTCATAATAGTTTTTCAGTCTGGCTCAAACGGATTCCTCATCTTTGATACTTAAAAAGTAGTTTTGGATTACTTATGTTTGGATCTTTATCTTCTTCCAAAAAGCTGGTGGGTCCTCGCCGCTTAAAGATTTGTTCTGCATATAGATATTTTCATTTGGTAAAAGATATACAGATTTCACACTAATAAAACTGTTTTTAATACCTCAAGTACAAAAAAGAGCTCTAGTGTCCTTTTCCATGGAGAATGACCCATCATCTGAGATCCAGCTTTGATCTGAAAATTACTTTTCAGATCCCCAATATGATGATCTATTGCTTGAATAGACGTGTTGGTTGATGCTGTTGGTCCTAGGATCTGGTTACATAAGTTCAGAATTAGTTGCTTTAATTTGTTTTGACTTGACAGACGGCAGTAATCACATATATGCATTTTCGATTGCTGTATATTGATTTTAATAATTATTTTGACTCGAGTGGATTGTCTTATAAAGACTATATTAATATATTAAATTTGATGCTATTAATTGATAATGGAAGAAAGTAATACAATTCGTTGTTGGATATTTTTCTTTTTTTTGTTCTTAAACGTATTTATTCAATGGATTGCAAGGATCACAACATTTTTCGATTCTTTGTAATTTTTAACGAAGTGAATTTGGGAAAATGAACAACTACCTCTTTAGCTTTTAGCTCGTCAGATGCATGAATCGATATACTTGATGGTATCCAGAATATGACAAAAGGACTTTGACTGATTGGAATGAACTTCACTTGTTTGATGAATGATATTGCATATGTTACCTTGCATGACGTATAGATGCATTGCTATATATCTTCTCATGATGCAAAACCATGGCAATCTAAAACGATTGCTGCAACTTTATTTCATTTTGAAGTACTTTAACAAAAGCCATGTCAAACTTGTTATATGATTCAACATTTCAATAGTCTTTTCTTTATTGTCCAATTGGTGATGCAGGAGATGAAATGACTCGGATTTTCTGGAAATCCATCAAGGATAAGGTGATCTACTTTTTTGTGTTGGGGAATTTTCTTCTTCTAATTGCTCTTGTCAAAGGTTGTTGCTAATTGCTTCATTGTTTTCTACACATGTGTTCAGCTTATTTTCCCCTTTTTGGAGTTGGACATAAAGTACTATGACCTTGGTCTTCCTCACCGTGATGCCACTGATGATAAAGTTACAGTTGAAAGTGCAGAAGCTACTCTTAAGTAAGTAGATCACTGAAAAGTGCTTTATGCAGAGCGCTTCAAAGAGTGAAATTGTGTATTCTCCTGTCTTTAGTATTCAATACACATCTTAAGCCACCCTACCTCACTACAATACAGGTTTTTGAAGTCCTAGTGTTTGACTTGATACTTAAATACTTGTGTGACAAAAGTATTATAGATTGGTCATTATGTATTCTGTTATGCTTTCTATTGAATATGACCAATGAGATTTGAAAGTTGATGGAAAAAAGTGTGTATATATCTATATATATGTGTGTGTGTGTGTGTTTTCTTTCTGTAATTTTTCCTTCTCGCTTGTTTAAGTCTGCTGTTATTCCTTTGGATGGAGATTTCAAAGTTCAGTGATATGTTGAATAAGTTTGCAATCTGAGTTCTGCAATTTCATGTCAGGTACAATGTAGCAATCAAGTGTGCAACAATAACTCCAGGTATGCATTCATTGGTAAATGTTTATATGCATAAACTCATTTCATGTCCACATCAATATTCTTCTCAAAAAGTACACAAGATAACAAGTAGATGACTGATCGCAGATGAAGCTCGTGTCAAGGAGTTTAGCTTGAAGCAGATGTGGAAGAGTCCAAATGGGACAATAAGGAATATTTTAAATGGTCAGCCAGCATTTGTTTGTCATTGACTCTTAGTATATATTGGACACCCACCTGAAAATATAAATAGTAGGCTCACATTTTGTTACTATGGTTTGTTTTTTTCTGTAGGCACTGTTTTCAGAGAGCCAATCATGTGCAAGAATGTTCCTAAGCTTGTTCCAGGTATTTCTAGTTTTGCTTAACGTGTAGTTTTTCACTTCCAGTAGTGGGTAAGAGCCAACTGATCCTTGCTGCTTTAAGGTTGGACAAAACCAATTTGCATCGGAAGACATGCTTTTGGTGATCAATATCGGGCAACTGATGCTGTTATTAAAGGACCTGGCAAGCTTAAATTGGTGTTTGGTGAGTTTATTTTCTCTCATTGTTTCTACATTTGAAGTATGTAAAAATTCTCTAATTTTAGTATATGCACTTTTTTCTTTTTTGTTATTCGTCATAATAAGTCATTCTGCAGTACCCGAAGGACAGGACGAGAAGACAGAGTTAGAGGTTTATAACTTCACAGGTGCTGGGGGAGTGGCATTATCCATGTATAACACCGATGAAGTATGATTCTGCAAAATTCTTGATCTTTTTATATGAGAAGGTTAATGTCACTGATTTCTCCAATCATGTTTGTCTTGGAAGTGCAGTCTATTCGAGCCTTTGCTGAAGCCTCTATGAACACTGCTTATCAGAAAAAATGGCCACTTTATCTTAGCACAAAAAACACCATCCTTAAGAAATATGATGGAAGGTATACCACTTTAGTAACCCTAATACTTTCTCCAAATGTAAACTCGCTGTCAATTGATTTTGGCATCGCCTTTTCACGGTTTGATGTAACTATTGTTCAATTTATTCAATGAAGGTTCAAAGACATCTTTCAGGAAGTATATGAGGCCAACTGGAAATCAAAGTTTGAAGCTGCTGGAATATGGTGAGTAATTAGAGATCCTTGGTAGGACATGATGGGAAATGATGCTTATGCTAGTGTCTATAATTAACTTACATGTCGATTGGAAGGTATGAACACCGGCTCATTGATGATATGGTGGCTTATGCTCTCAAGAGTGATGGTGGTTATGTGTGGGCATGCAAGAACTATGATGGAGATGTGCAGAGTGATTTCTTAGCCCAAGGTATGTGTTACAGGAAGGCTTGCAGTTGAAAACTGAACTTCTTAGCTCGTATATGCACTTCTTAATAGTAAAAGTTGCACAAGTAACTTTGGCTGGAATTTTGTAGGTTTTGGATCCCTTGGGTTGATGACATCAGTACTGGTAAATCTCAGAACATAAAATCATTTTGTATACTGCGGGTGTTTGTGATAGTCTCTTGTTTCAGAAGTTCGATAGTTCTCTTGCAATATTTTTGTAGAGGGATTTTCATTTTGGTGCAGATAATTAAATAATCTAACATCTTTTCTTTCAGTCAAAACCATACATCAAAATTTTAGTGGGTATAGTTGTATGTGGATAAAGAGTAAATTTGGTTCTTCAACTCTGCTCATAGAATTATTCCAAAATGAAGTTTGTCAATTTAGTCCAGAACTTGGCGGTTCGTCAAATTAGTCAAAAATGATGTCAAAATACGATTATTAGTTTTTCAAATCTTCAATTTTGATGCTGACACGTCTTATGGACTAATTTGACCAAATATGCCAAATTGATGTTCAAAGTTCATTTTGAGGCAAGTTGAGAGGTCAACTTGATCCTTTATCTGATAGTAGAATTACCTTATCTCATTCACAACTTTCAGAGTCTTTTTACGATTGCAGGTTTGCCCAGATGGAAAGACCATTGAAGCAGAGGCAGCTCATGGTACAGTTACTCGACATTACAGGGTTCATCAGAAAGGTGGTGAAACCAGCACAAACAGTATAGCTTCTATATTTGCTTGGTCCAGAGGTCTTGCACACAGGTATATTCTTATTACTGGGAACATATGCAGTAGGTACTTGGAAATATCTTCCAAGGTGAGTGAATGAGAATCTAAAGGTTCCCTTGTTGACAGGGCCAAGTTGGATGACAATGCTAGACTCTTGGATTTCACCCAGAAGCTTGAAGAAGCTTGTGTTGGAGTAGTAGAGGCTGGCAAGATGACCAAAGATCTTGCATTGATTATTCATGGACCAAAGTAAGCCCCTGTTAACTGTATATTAATAATTATTGATGCATGATTTATGCTGTATTTTTATTAATATGTTGTTCCAGTTTCATGACTATAATGCATGTGATGTGTGTAGGCTTTCTCGAGAGCATTATCTGAATACCGAGGAGTTCATTGATGCTGTGGCAGCTGAGCTGTCAGAAAAACTTGATATCAAGGCATAAAAGTACGTTAATGATCTTTAACTTGATGGGTATAGAATACTACCATGAATTCAATGTCCGTAATTTACTAACAAGCAGAGAATTTGTTTGGCATGTTCTTTGATGGGTAAATGAAGTAGTAAAACATAATAATTTTGTTTTTGGAGAATGCTAATCTTATGCCATGTTTAGCAGATAACAAGGTGAATTTGGACTTCAACTTGGGTTGCGGAAGATGGAATTGGGAATAAATAAAGGAGAGGGGAAAGGAAAGGAGTCAGAGATCCTGTTTGCTTTAGCAGAACTCCCTTTTACCAATTGCCAACAATATGTTTTCTCGTCTGCTTAGTGATTTATTTATGCCTACTTTCTCAGCTTTATTAAATTATCTTTCATAATTTTTCTCAAATATGCACATTTTCCAGTTTTTACATTTAGGGGTCTTCTTGGTTAATTACTTCATGAGAATTTTTTTAGTATCAGTTCGTTAAGATCAGTCTTTTTAAACTTTAAAAATATATACTTAACAAATCTAATGGGGAGAATTTATTTTTATTTTTATTTTTTTGTTGAATATATCCTTAGCCTCCACACTTAGTCTAGAAAAGTGAACACCAACTACATTTTTAATGTCCTATTCTATTGATTCATAGAATAGATTCATCAAAGCACATGGTTTGTGTAAGTTAAGTTTAGGTTAATTTTAGAGAGTCAATAAGTCACTTAAAGCAAGTTTATGGAGGGTGTTTTCTAGGTTAATGTAGTTATTCGGCTTTAGTCATTAAAATTTCCAAAGAAATTTGAGTATTTATAGTCACAGAACTATATATTAAAACATATCAAGCTTTTTTAAAATGAAAATAAAAGAAACTATAAATTAGTAGTCAAATTGTTTCAATTCATCTTTAAGAAAGACAGAAATAACAAATTAATTTGAAGTTGTCAGCATAAATATTAGGTGTAAGTTCCGTATGTAATTACAATTACATCAATATTGGAGTTCATGATTATGTGTTCCAAAAACAAAAAGTTGAAATATATTTCTCAGCTTATGAACTTTAGAATTTTAATTGAAGTATTTTTCAGTTAAAAACCAGCTAAACAGATTAAAATCGAGAGGAAATGTCTCATTTATCTCAGTGCCAATTAGCTTGCTAATATACGAGGTGTCCAAATGCAGAAGAAAAGGGAAATCATGTGAATTCTGCTGTGAAGAAACTAGAATAAAATAAATAAAAACACTCAATATTCAGCTTTACTAGTCTTCAAATAGATGTAGATCAAATGGGATCATCTAATATCCTTTTCCTAACCCCACACATTAATTGGGTAAGTTATACCCATGGCTACTGAACTTTATCCATTTTCACACTGTGACTACTGAACTTCATTTCTTCCCACCATTAAACTTTACACTTTGTAACATCGGTGGTCACTGTGACCCTTGACCACTATTTGTGACCATTAACCACTATTTGTGACTTTTGACTCACCATTTTAACATGTTATCTCTCTCTTCCCTCTTTCTCAAAGATTTTATACCAATTTTACCCTTCTCTTTCTTCTCCTTCTCCATTTTTATAGATCATCTCTCCCCAAAAAAAAGTACATCTCTCTAACTGTTTCTTCGTCTCTAGGTCATTTCTTTCTCTATCTATGTAAACATTTTGCAACTTTAGGTTTATCAAATTTGTGTTGGTATATATATATATATATATATATATATATAACTGTTAAAGGAGGTGTTGCAATTGGCAAAACCCACATACCCAATCAGCAGAAACATAGAAAAAAGAATGGTAAATTCCAAAAAAAACCCTGTGGTTTTGTGTTGTTCAAAAGAAACTCCTATGGTTTGTTTTTATCAAAAAAAAATGAACGTGTTTTACACCGTTACTCGAAAAACGAAAAATTACTTAACACCGTTAAAAGTGCTGATGTGGCAAGAGGTAAAGTTGGAAAACGTTTTTTATTATTTTTTTTATTTTTTTATTAATTTTTATCTTCTTTTTCTTCTTCTTCTTCGATTAGAATTACTTTTCCTGATCAACTCAGAGAGCTGAGATTGCCATCTCTGTTCCCAGTCGTTCATATCACCCATTCCCTGTTCGCATCGCCGCGATCTCGCCGTGAAATTAGCGTGCAAACCCAAACCACTCGCCATGTCTCTGTCATATGAAGCTCTGCTTTTTGGATCAGACAGAGTTTCATAAGCTTCAGGTTCTGAAGGAACAGTTTCGTGTGCTCCTCTTTTTTCTCCGCCGGCGATACATCGGGATGGTATTTCCTTGCTAGTTGCCTGTATGCCTTTTTTTATCTCTTGTATTGAATCACTCTCCGATATGCCTAGCAGCTCGTAGTAGCTCTGGGTGTTAACATAAACGGCGGCGGATATGGCTGCCTTGATCGGAGAAGATTTGGAGAGAGTTTTCTTAAGGGGAAAACTTGATTTTGAGAAATTAGAATTGAAGGAAATCCGAGATTGAGAAGATAATTGGAGAGAATTTGGAGTTGAAAGATTGAGTTTTGTGTAGTTGGTAGATGCAGATGATGAAATTGCAGCGGAAGCCATTTTCGAATGATATGTTGTTATTTTCTGTAAGTTTAAAAGCTCTGGTTTTGTTTTGGTGAAGGAGAAGAAGAAAGCAGGGTTGCTATTTATAGACGGAGAGAAAGAAAATGATAAATCAGCAGCAGGTGGAAGACATCGACGCGGCAAGGAAGAAGAAGAAATTGAAGAAGGAGAGAGGCGGCAGTGGCAGAAACGGATTTCGGCAGGGAGGAGAAAAAGAAGTCGACCCATCGCAGGGGAAGAAGAAACGGATTTTGGGTTTAATTTGAAGAAGAAGATAAAAATTAATAAAAAAAAAAATCGTTTTTCCAATTTTATCCCTTGCCATATCAGTATTTTTAACGGTGTTAAACCATTTTCCCCTTTTTGGGTAACGGTGTAAAATACGCTCTTGTTTTTTGGTAAAAACAAACCACATGGATTTTTTTTGAACAACACTAAACCACATGGATTGTTTTTAGAATTTATCCAAAAAAAAATTAGCATAGTGTTATCAGATTCAGACCCATTAAAGCTACGTCTGTAGAAATATCTCCAATTGCAGCCTGGACAGAAGTATCTGGATCACTTGAACCAATAAGATCCAACACAACCTGAACACCACCAGCCTTCAACTGCTCGTTTGTTAGAACGACTGTACATAACAAGGTTCTGCAGTGCACATATGGCCACAACTTTCATTTCTTCTGTGGGCTGCTCCTCAAGCACATTGACTAGAGCACGACAAGCTAAAACCGCATCAGCACTTCGAGCCAAGCCTTCATTCTGGAACAGATCTCCAAGGGCCAAAGTTGCCAGTAGCCTTGCCTGTTGCGCTTGAGTTTGTGGATCCAAGAGGTATTGGGACAATCGTAAAATTGTAGTTTTAGTAGCTTTAGATTCTCTAATTTTCACATTGTTGAGTAACATTTCCAGTGGAGAGAAATTAATCATGAAAATGGAAAAGGAGGAGAATTATAAAATTGGTATAAAATATTTGAAAAAGAATGAAGAAAAGAGATAACAGGTTAAAAAAGTGAATCAAAGGTCACAATGGTCACCAATATTACAAAGTGTAAAGTTCAATGACCATACCGAAAAGAAATAAAATTCAGTGGCCACAATGTGAAAATAGTAAAGTTCAATGGCCATGGGTGTAATTTACCCCACATTAATTAATGGGTTAATTATAAATCTGAATCTTTTTGAAAGTCTATACATATTTAATATAGTTTTCATACTTACCCACTTTCACTTGATTTGGACAAAAATACTATACATCCTCTCTTTATTTTATTTTTATGTTCTTTCTTTTTATTTTTTACAACAATTCAGATAACAATTAAGAGAAAATCTATATATATATTAGACAAAAATCAAGAGAAACTCTCCCTATACCATATGGGTTTTACCTACATTTCAATTTCATCACAATATCAGATGATGTACGTAAACTATATATGTCAAATTCAAATGAAAATAGTTTAGTTTTATACATTTTGAAACCTTACATCTCATTGAAACTCAACATTTTGTTTGAAATCTCGTAATACAACACTTTTTCTGCAATTCCCAACATTTGTCGCATCTGTCGCATTTGTCGCGTTTTGAAATAACGCAATAGATATCTGTCAGACTATCCGATCTTCCGATCTGGATTAGTATTTCAAATTTTTTATTATTATTATTATTATTATTTAGATAGAATGACAAAAGTCAATGAATTATGAAAATATAAGACTTAAAATCCCAAATTTTCTAAAAAAAAATGGTTTTTATTTTATTTTTGACCCTATTGGGTTGTTGAAGATTACCCAAATTGACTCCAGTTCTTCTTGGGTTGTCGAAGATCATCAAACCCATTATGACCCAAACCAAAATCTAGCCGATTTTCAATCAGACAAATCCGGATCTGACAACTCTACTAACGAGTTAAGAATTCATATGAGGAAGTAGAAGTGGCATGTTGCATCAACTGTATTGTCCTGCCATTTACACCATCTCTTGCTATTTCGCTAGGCATCAAATGAATAAATTCCTTACTACCTTGCTCCACAATGTATACAGAAATAGCTTCGCCTCCTCCATCCAGGAAACCAGATTCAATACCTCTACAATACAATTACAGCGTTTCGTTTTATCATAGCATGCATAATAGATCAAAATCACATTTCCCAGGAAAACCATATTAACCCCCAACATATATATATATATCCCTCCTTGTTTTTATGTAGCTCAATTTTGCGCCTTTTCAAATGGATACCTATGAATCAATGATGAACCAAATCTATGCTGGTAATTGCCAACATAACAGAATTTCCTGAAACGGGTCAAAATTGAGCTACGACAAAAACCTTGATGGAAAAATGAAATAAAACGTTAGAGATATCTGATTATTTCCAAAAACATTGGTAACCTGACAAGAATGCATTCTTACCTAGAATAATCCTCGACTTGAGATATGCCATGTTCGTCTTCATCTTTGAAAGAGCACCGTTGATTGCAGAATCTGAAGGAAAAATAGTGGCAATGAAATATATTTTTGTTGAATTCCAATTGATTCGTGTTGCAAGAAAATTGGAGACTCATATTTGAAAGTGTAAGCATCGACTACTACAAAGATACTCAAAATAAACCATTGTAATTTAAACCTCTCTTTTGAATTTGCATGTATGCTAACAAAAATATTTAGGTTAGGGCTTTGTACCAGTTTTAGGATTTGACTTTAGAGAAAGACCAAATACTGCATGTTTGGCATAGGTTAATATCCTCACTCGTTGTGAAGCACCCAATTTGCGAAGGACCGACCTCAGAAGACCACTGAAACAGAATAGCAAATCATTACAAACTTTTATCTCTATTTTCTATTTGGAAGTAAGGAAGACTGAACATTTCTATCTCACTCTGTCCGCAATATTGTGAGGAAGTCAGAAGATAGAGATTCCATAAATGAAGATATGTCCTCCATTGTTAGGGAGTTCAGATCCTGCTTCATAATCCTTCTTTCTTCAGCTGATAATTCTCTACCAATAGCTGATTTACTGCCAATTATATGATGCATGTTACATTAAATCTCCATTGTAATCATCAATCATGAGAAAAAAGAAAGTACCATTAGATTTCACTGCAGGTGTTTCTATCAATGCACACATTGATCATAAAACAAAGATCATTGACCTATTTAACAAAACAAATAGATAAAGATCTGCAAGTGGAACTAAGGAATAGACAGGCAATTGTCAAAGAAAGATGATCAACCGCAAACAAAACATTCTGTCATCTAAGCAAAACAAATCACATCTCACTAGTGGAAGTAGATTTTGTCTAGTCGTTCATTCTCATGCAAGGAGATTTTTTGAGACTACTCCAGGAGCTTGTACTAAAGGAAGTATGTTAAGATACTTTTAGGATTTAAAGAAAAAATACAATCAGATTTTTGTAAATGTCAAGAAACCACTTAATACAAAAACTTAAGCTGATAGGTAAGGCACAAAAATAGTTTTTATTATCTTCGACACACCTCCACATATAAATGCCCATTGGTCTTAAAAATTTCAACGATAAATGTTGTTGTCAGGATTCGACCCTTGACCTCGTGGTCTAAGAAGCTTCGATAATAATATCAAGGAACCATTTGACTGAAAAACTTAAGCTGAAAGGTAAGACTCGAGAATAGTTTTTATAATCTCTAACAACTAAGGGAGTGTGTACACCCAGATTCTCCCTACGCAGACATCTTTAATACTTATCTAACAAACACATCTATAAGAACGAGTTTCTAAATTGTTCTTCATCTAGTTCCCTCCCTTTCAAACAAAATGATGTTACCTTATCTCTCCTTTCTATATTTTTCGTTATCTCTGCACGGTAATAAGATTCCTAATAATTTCCATCCGCAAAAGTATTGTCATTTTAGTAAAAATGCTTGCATGAGGCAATAATGCGTTTTGCCAAAAGTTTACAACCAAATATTGTAACGAAACAAAAAACATAATGGTGAATCCATTGTATGGTTTGCTATGCCGAACCTAATATCACCATAATGTTTAATAGCCCTGGTTTGCATCGAGTTCCAAAGTCAACTACATAGTCATCAAATCTTCTTCATCCTATCCTTGGACTTACGCCATTGAGATAGCTTATCCTAACCCAATCCTTCAAAAAGTCTTTATTATCTATGGCTGTCAAAGGGAGAATTTTCCACCAAGTGCATTTATAACTTGTAATTCTCTATTCAGCACACTTCACAGGAACAATAGTGAATCCTCTTGTGATAGCAGAAGCTATTTCTTTAGAACTTCTAACATCGCTCAAGAAATAATCAATAGGGTGCATTGAAAGATTGCACAAACCTTTTCTTAAAGAAGGTAGGTTCGTGCACTGATTTACGTTCAATAATCCCAGGCGCTTTCACTTCGACACGTCTTCGCTCGTGATCGCTTAGAGCCCCTCTTCCATCAATGGGTATTCCCAACCCGTCCACCACACGGCCTAACATAGCCTTTCCCGCGGGAACATCTACAATGGATCCCGTGCGCTTTACAAGATCTCCTTCTTTAATAGCGCTATCACTACCAAAGACAATAATTCCTACATTCTCATTCTCAAGATTCAAGGCAATTCCTTTCACACCGCTTGCAAATTCAACCATTTCCCCAGCTTGTATCTCGTTCAATCCATAAACACGTGCAATTCTATCTCCAACTGATACCACTCGACCGATCTCATCCACTTTCAAAATTGTGTAATAGGCAGTAATTCGACGTTCTAGTAGAGTTGTTAGTTCCGAAGCTCTGCTACTGGTAGAAAATTCCATGATGAAAGCTATTATTATTTATTGTAAAGGGGAATGCCGCTGCTGATAGATTATTTGTCTGTAAAAGGCTTTGGCAACAAAATCCCAGATACTAAGTTTCAACTCTGAAACATAGTTGTCAAATCGAGATCTGACTCATGAATCAAAATCCACATTTTGTTAATCGTGACTCGTGAATCATAATATTCAAAATTCATAATATTATATTATAAAAAACAAAATAGTTCCCATGTTGAACTCAAAATATTAATCTAGAAATGCAATTTTAATGTAAAAAAACAAATCATATCAATCAAGTACTCGCAATTCAAATCTAATGCAAATGCAATCCTAACAAAACTAATTCACAAATCGGACTATGTTTAATAACTTAGTGGAGATGGAGAGTTTGAGCTTCTCACTCTCTTTTTTTTTTTTTAATCTTGTTGTCAACTTGATAATGATGGAATAATTTGAAAAATAACAATCGGACTAGAGGATAATGGATTCAGTAGTTAATGTTGTTAAAGTTTTTGATAAACAGTGATGATGATCCGACTCGAAATAGAGCTGAATCAAATCGTTTGATTCGAATCGCGAATTGTAAGATTTTGTTACAATTTAGATTCACCCCATAGATACGGCTCGAAATAGAGCTCAATCGAATCGTACAACTCAAATCGTGAATCGTAAGATTCTAACAACAGTGCTCTGGAAGTCTATGACTGTTACAGCAGAGCATTTTATCAAAGGAGGGAAACCCAGAGTCTGTACACCTCTAATACAATAAATAATTGGATAACCTTCTGACAACTTTCTTTGTAAAGTAACAGTGTTTTCAGAAAAACAATAAGACGACGCGTATGTGGGAAACTAAACCACAATAATAAACTAGTATGGGCATTATCACATTACAATTATGGACATAAAAAAAGTTGCTACAATCATCTTGAAATTGAACCCTTATGATTTCTAACAATATAAGTAAAGAAGAGTGATTGCTTTGACTGGAATCGCAAGGCACAAGCCCTTAGTTCGGACTGACCTCATAGAACCTGCCACTCTCTTTTTTCGGACACATATCGTAGCTGACAGATTGTAGAAGCTTAAAGAAATCAAACTTAAAGCATCATTTACTTAGTTGGGTTTTGCACAATCTAATCAGTTCGAACAACAACGTCTAGTTAACATTTCAACAAGGTCCATAGTAATGTATATTCTTAAAGAACAAACTATGGTTGAATTCCGTTTTTACGTAGCTAATGGCAGACACAAAGTATATGCTCAAGCAGCTATTTTTTCTTCCAATAGTTATTCTTTTTTTTTTTCATAAAGAACCTCATGAACTAAAAATGCCAGCAGTGATGTCCCGAACAGAACTGAAAGCGTATCATGGAAAGTGCATTGATACACAACAAGACAACATTGCCACGATCAAACTTGATAACAATATCCAGAGTGGCATTTCAGCTCAAAGTACAGTGCAACTATACCTGAACTACAAGTAGCATAGCAAGACAAAAAAAATTGTTGTTATACGCATCCAATAGTTATTCTTTTTTTTTTTCATAAAGAACCTCATGAACTAAAAATGCCAGCAGTGATGTCCCGAACAGAACTGAAAGCGTATCATGGAAAGTGCATTGATACACAACAAGACAACATTGCCACGATCAAACTTGATAACAATATCCAGAGTGGCATTTCAGCTCAAAGTACAGTGCAACTATACCTGAACTACAAGTAGCATAGCAAGACAAAAAAAATTGTTGTTATACGCATCCATTTCTATGCATACAAATAGATAATGAGAACATGGTAGCAGTATATTATCTACTTAAATTAAGGATATAACGATAACTATCTACTAGCAAAAAGGAAAACCCATAAACATAATAAAAACTTGCCTGTCTATAGTTCTTCCAGTGAAAATAACAGGGAAGTATTTAGAGTACTTTCCTACATTAAATCTTTCACCAAGCTGCTGTATTTGTTGGGAGTCCTGAAGGATCAATGCCTTCCAAAGCTGACAATAATCCTGCCTGAATCCTTCGTCCAATTGTTTGTAGATTCCATGATCAAGGAGGACTTTATGGTTCATACAAAGAAACACAGTTTTTAAGGCTCAAGACTATTAGCTTCATGTAAATACTGACTTGATTAACGGAGTCGTCAAGACATACCCAGGGAAAAGTCATCTGGACCTTCTGGAGAAACTAATATATTACCAGGATGTGGATCTCCATGCACGAAACCATGGATGAAAATCATTTCGGAGAAGACTTCTACCAACGCTTTTGCTACCTGTAACACATATCAAGAAAGAAGAATGCTCATTTTATCAGAACAGGTATTTTGAATACATTCAAATTAAATGATTATCTAGTAATTATTGACCATCCAATCAACATTGAAGGAGGTCCATTGACCAATTAAACAAGCAAAGCTTGAATCATTTAGTGTCATGTTTTATTACTTGTAGTTTAGGAAAATCCTCAATTAAAAGGAACTTTGGCAGTTCCATAAATTTGAGGAAGCATAACAACTTGAGCTCATATAACCAACCTTTATAGGATTTATGCCAATTTCCTTCAAATAATCCACATCATCAACCTGAAATCTACAAACATCTCATTAAAAGGACACATTAAAGTAAAGCCAAAAGCCAGCTAGATAACTAAGCCTGAGAAAAGGAGACCAAGTCAATTAGAGGGCACAGGATATTGTTGAGTAGGATTGGCAAAAATGCCGTTCCTCTACGTAACAGACCATGTAATACACTAGAATACATGGGATATCATGTAGATTAAGAGACTACATTGATATATATTACTTGGGAACAATACACAGATGTATATACAAGTAGTAGCTCCTGATATTACTCCTACAGCCAAGGAGACATACTGATCCTACTAGCAGCCTAAGCATGCCCCAACAGCTCTTCAGCAGCCTTAGACATGTTATTCATTAATTACATCGACTTATACTCTAAAAATTACATTGACTTGTACTCTAACACTCTACATACAGTTGTGCTCACATATTGGGAGCTGCCAAAAGATATGCATGCGTCAGTCCAACTAAAGAATCTCTTAACATCTTACGTAATATCTGCTCTTTTGACCTGTATTATTTAATAACTCTTTTCGTAACGTGCAGGTTGTGTAGTTGAAAATTAACTAGGTCTCCAAGTTTTTAGTCTGCCAACCATTATCTAGAGTAATGTGTGCTTTAGAACAAATATATCAGCAGTTTATTCTTCAAGAAGCTTAAAAAAGTAAAGAAAAGAAAAAGAGTTCAAACTCAAACAGACTTTAAGAAGCAAGCTTAAACAAAAAGCAGTGTCAACAGACTTTAGATATCTAACTCAAACAGACTTTATGAAACAAGCTTAAGCAAGTACATCTAAACAAGTGCACAGCAAGAAAGACTGACGGCAACAAAAATCGGTAAAAGATAACCCCCCCCCCCCCCCCCCCAACTTTTCTAGCCTATTACTCTTTAGATATCCGGAGGTAAACTTCACCATTTTTCTACCTATGTAAGCAGATCTAATCATTTTTATTCTGCTGCTTATTTATTCTAATGGAAAAAATCATTGAACATCTGATAGGTTCAACCGTAAATCTAGTTATAAACTTGATAAGTTCTAACGGAAGTTAGGCCATGATGCACTTGAGAGACTCCGTTATAAATAATGCTCTATATTAAGCACCACTACCATAGAAATCAAAATATCATTCACCACTCAAAACTATGTCACTGACCTTCACTGGTACTTTTATCATTAAACCACCAATTACTAGTTTGAATCTCCTTATACTATTTGTTTCCACATAACCCAATCATAGGCCTCTTGCAATCACTACCAAGAAAAACAGTAACATGAAATTGCATATGCCAATCTTGCAAAGAAGGACATCGAGTCTATGTTTCAGTATCTTTGTCACATCAATCTTCAAAACCAATGACTGGATGGAGTTAGTACTGAATACCCCTATAATTATTTTTTGATTATCACAAAGCTTTGATAACATTTTATTCAATGCATCACAATCCAATCCCTATTAAAACCAATAATGTCAAGAAAATATCCTTAAGTTTGGTTCAAATTCTTACAATTCCTTTCCTCTGCACCATTTAGGTTCAGTGAAATATCATCCAAATTGTTATATACCTTCTAGATTCGTAAATGTGTGATTTTAGACTCCTCCGTTTTACCAAAAATGGGCTGACATGTGCCCCTATTAAGACAAGTTTCCTTTGTTAAGTTATTATTCCACAGTAGTGTAAAACCTAGTAAGGTAAAGAATAGGGTACAATGTGTTTGTTTTACAGAGGTGTTCTTGCAATTAGGAAAACCCAATTCCTCACTGTATGTTCCATCAGCAAAGTGGTACCTTTTATTTACATACAACCCATGTTCGCTGCCACTTCATTATTCCCTAGAAGGGTTCAAAGACTTTCTGAAGCTGCATGAACCTCGATCTTCTGAATGGGATAATGCCAATGATCATCTCACGGGCACATAAACTACCACTTTACAGATTAACTATGCTGAGACGACTATTATATGGATTGTGCTAATCGCATTGACACTTGAATAGAATAAACACATGGCCATCCAATTCCTTACCAGAAAAAGAAATTTAACCATGGGAACTTGCTCCGGAAGTCTAGTAAAATTTTAGGACATTGTAAAAATTGGTAATTGCAGAAGAAATTTCCAGAGGTTTTTCCATCATTTATTTAATTAATCCCATTTTTAACAATATTTTCCATTAAATGTCAAATAAAGACTCTCACTCCATCCAACTTTAGTGTCATCCTAACTTCCCCTTTGCCCATTCTTTGGCAAGACCAACTTAATTATCAATATCTGTTAGACCTCGTTTAACTTATTATATCAACTGACTGTAGAAAACAATAAGCGCTTCCTAGCAACTCCGTCAAAGCAGTAGTGATCCCCTTATATTTATTCCCGGCAAGAATTCAATAGCTCCTGTGAACCATTTTGAAATTGTAATATATATGTTAAATCCATCAGGCTCAACAAACATACCTTGTGCCCCCGACAAAATTGCATTGTTAGAACCTGACTTGTAGTGAACTCCTGAAAGCATTCAATTGTAATCATCTAAGCAAAAAAAAGGATTCATTCAATGTTGAAACTATAATATAAGAAAAAAATCCTACCCAATATACACGAGGAATTGTGACAATCTTCTTATTCTTAAAATTTTTGGCAGTTCTCTCAGAATTTCTTGCTTCCTGTATGAAATCTGCAAAACCGTGGAGCAGTATAGTTTCTAGGAGAACATAAAAAGCTGTTTTCATTATGATCTGAAGCAAGTGAATAAGCAAACAGCTTAATTCAAGATCCTATGTCACTCATGATTAAGAGCACCAACAAAACTCAAGGTCAAATCTAAGGCAGTGTTACTAGCAAATGGAAGCAATTACCATGTTGCAGCAGCAGGATTTATTTCATGTGGTTGTTGTCTATTCAAACTCCACCTGTGAGTGTCACTGGCTGGCATTTACAGCCAGTCTCAAGCCTGGACAAAGGAGGAGGGTTGCGGTAGGTTTGTGGCAGCTAGTGTAAAACTTAGACACATCTTATGGACATGAACCAAAATACGAATATCGTGGGGGCGTTCCCTACTCAGCGACATCACTGCACTTCATAGGCCCAGGTGTAGTGAAAATTGTGCAAGGTTTGCTAGGTCGTCACCCCGAAGTGGCGCACCACCCCGGCACTCGGGGGTGTGTCAAATGTGCAAGGGTCCCCGCATGATGGACGAGTGCGGGTAAAGAAGCTAGTCCACGGTAACGGTAATGGTAGGGGTAGTAAGTTACGCTTTGGGACATGGAACATAGGCTCTTTGAGAGGAAGATTAATTGAACTTGTAGATGTTATGAAGAGGAGAAGAATAAATATAATGTGCCTACAAGAAACCAAGTGGATTGGAGCCAAGGCCAAAGAGATAGCTCCCTGGGGTTATAAGTTTTGATACTCAGGAAAGGATAAGGGTAGAAATGGAGTAGGTATTCTCATTGATCACGAATATATTGATGATGTAGTAGCGACGTCTAGAAATAGCGATCGAATTATGAGTATTAAGCTCGTAACAGGGGATGAGGTTGTGAATATCATAAGTGCATATGCACCACAAATAGGATTGGATGCCTCTATAAGACAAGCTTTTTGGGAGGACTTAGAGAAAGTGGTGCAACAGCATAAGAAGATGGCATTGGGTGGTGACCTCAATGGGCATGTGGGTTCTAGGCGAGATGGGTTTGAGAGTGGCCATGGAGGTTTTGGTTTTGGAGATAGGAATAAAGCAGGAAATGATACTCTGGAATTCGCATTAGCCTATGACTTGAGTATCATGAACACTTGGTTTATGAAAAGAACCTCCCACTTAGTGACTTATCGGAGAGGTGGTAATGCGAGCCAAATTGACTTCTTCCTAGTAAGGAGTGCTTGGAGAAAGAGTTATATTGATTGTAAGGTGATCCCTGGTGAGAGTACGATAACTCAACATAGAGTAGTGGTGCTTGATTTTCGAAGTAGGAGATGTATAAGAAAACGAATACCACAAGTGGAGACTAAGATTAAGTGGTGGAAACTGCAAGGGGAGAACCAACAAAATTTGTGGATAAGATGGCCACAAAAGATATTTGGTCTTGTAACATGGATTTAGATATAGATTCAGGATGGACCAAAATAGAGCATAGTTTAAAGGAAGTAGCGAAGGAAGTTCTAGGGGAATCTAACGGTAGCATGCCACCGGGTAAGGACACATCTTGGTGGACCGAAGAAGTGCGACAAGCAATAAAGAGTAAGCAAGAATACTATAAAATATTGGGGAAATGTAGGAGTGATGAGAACTACGAAAAGCATAAAGAGGCTAAAATGGAAGCAAATAAGGTCATACGAGATGCCAAAGCAAAGGTGAATCGGGATCTGTATGCAAGATTGGACACGAAGGAAGGGGAAAGAGACATATAGAATTGCCTATATGAGAGATAGGAAGAGACCTCAGAAAAGTTAAATGTGTGAAGGATGTGAAGGATGTGGACCAAAGAGTCCTGGTTGGAGATAAGGATATCAAGGAACAATGGATGTCCTATTTTGATAACTTATTTAATGGAGAGCGCGGACAAGATGTTGGAGATATAAGTATCCCTAGCGATATTGTAAATTGTGACTGCATGTGGAGAATTCAAAAGAGTGAAGTCAAAATGGCATTAAAAAGGATGAGACTAAAGAAAGAAGCAGGACCTGATGGCATCCATATTGAGATTTTGAGATGTTTGGGAGAGAGAGGAATCAAATGGTTGACGACTTTCTTCAATAAGATTTGGAGAAGCAATAAGATGTCATCGGAATGGAGGAAAAGTACTCTAATCCCTTTGTATAAGAACAAAGGCGATGTCCAAGATTGTGCCAACTATCGAGGAATCAAACTAATGAGTCACGCTATGAAACTTTGGGAGCGTTTGATCGAACAAAGACTAAGGAGGAGGGTGAAGATCTCGGAAAACCAATTTGGCTTTATGCCGGGAAGATCAACTATGGATGTCATTCATCTAATGAGACAATTAATGGAGCATTATCAGAATAAGAAGAAAGATTTGCATATGGTTTTCATTGACTTGGAGAAGGCATATGATAAGGTACCGATGGAAGTACTTTGGTGGGCCTTAATAAGGAAAGACATTTTGCGGAAATATATTGATAGCATAAAGGACATGTATAAAGAAGCGTGCACGAGTGCACGTACCAGTGTTGGAAAGACTTAAGAGTTTCCTATTACGATTAAAGTACATCAAGGTTCCGCACTTTGTCGTCGTTATGGATGAACTAACGAGTTCACTTCAAGACGGTATACCATGGTGCATGTTGTTTACAGATGATATTGTGTTGGTTGATGAGACGAAAGAATGTGTGGAGAGTAAGTTGGAATTACAGAGACAAACTTTGGCATCTAGATGCTTTAAGTTGAGCCGAAGTAAGAATGAATATTTGGAGTGTAAGTTTAGCGGCGATAGAAGTAGGGAGACCGGGACAATCACCCTGGATGGGAAGGTTGTCTAGGGCTCAGATTGCTTCCGCTTCTTAGGAGTCTATTATTCAAACTGGTGGAGAAGTGGATGGAGATGTCGTTCATAGGATTAAATCTAGTTGGTCGAAGTGGAAGAGTGCTACGGGTTTCCTTTGCAACCTGTCATACCTAATAGATTAAAGGGAAAATTATACCGCACGGCAATTAGACATGTATTGTTATATGGTACGGAATGTTGGGCAGTGAAACATTGTCACATTCATAAGATGTCGGTGGCTGAGATGCTTATGTTGCAATGGATGTGTGGTCATACGAGAAAGGATCGGGTGAGGAATGAAATAATTAGGACGAAAGCATGGGGTCACATCTATTGAGAATAAAATGAGGGAAAATCAACTAACGTGATTTGGCTATATAAGATGAAGAGCGCTTGATGCGCCAGTTAGAAGGATTGAAGAGTGGCAAAGAAATGCGATGGTGAGGGGTAGGGGAAGGTCTAAGCCAACTTAGAAGAGGGCGATTGAGAGTGATATGAGTTTATTGGGATTGAGGAAAATATGACATTTGATAGGACGGAGGAAAAAAGAGAATTTATGTACGACTTGATTTCACAGTTTTGTATGACGGTTCATGTTAGCCGATTCCGAATCATTTTGGGACTAAGGCTTTGTTGTTGTTGTGGTTGTTGTCAATTCAATACTCCTCTTACAACAACTTCTATTCAACCTCTTTCGAGCAAATCTAAAGGCTGAAAGGAATCTAAGAGACTGTTTGAAAAACCAACTGACTATACTCGCATAGACAATCAAATACACATGTATGTTGTTAGAAATTCTAAAAACTATTTTTAAAACCATACCTATTGTTATTGTCATGGAACCAATTGAACTAAAGGTTTAAGCTGATAGTTAAAGGCTCAATTCATATTAATATTTGACACAGCCCCGCACGCGAATGCCAACTGGGGTTTGAAGCGTGAACAAAACATGTCCATCTTATCATGTGTTGGAATTAAATCAATAAATGGAGTTGTCAGGAACCAGACCCTAAAGAGTCTTTGATACCATGTCGAACTAATTGAACTAAAGACTTAAGTTGATAATTAAAGACCCAATTCATATGAATATCTAAAACCTATGAACTTAACTTTTTGGTTTAAGTGGCTCTTAGACATTATATCAAATCAAGCCTCTTAGACCAAGAGTTCACGAGTTTGATGTTGAAGAATAAATGGTGAAACAATCAAGCTGTAATCAAGAACAAGGAAAATAACAAAATAAAGCAATCACAGACTCATGCATTTTATGTGCTTCGGTCAATGTGACTAATGTCCATGGCTGCACTAGTCTGTTTTTAAAATGACTCAACCACTTAGGGGTTAAACTTACTAAAGTGGTATTTATAGAGGAAAAGAAATGAGTCAAAACTGGAGTATCCATCTATGGTGTACAACTTTTACCTTATTTCACATTTTGTTGTACAACCACCTTCAATTTGTCTCACTAATATGTACGAACTTAGAGGTGACCTATGTATAGCCGCTGAAAATGACCGATCAACGCCAGTCAAGTCGCCATCTCACCATTTTTCAACTTTAATTAAACACAACCCATATGAAATTACCAAAATACCCTTTATAAAAAAAAAAAAAAACTCTCTCCTTGGTTCAACTCTCTCTCTCCCATGGTTACTTTCTCTCTCTGACCCTTTCTCTCTCTAATTCAGTAGCCATTTTCACCATTATTTTCATAAAAATCTCTTTCTTTAGTACTGCAAATCTCTGTCTTTGGTACTGCAAATCTCTTTCCATTTTCACCAATTTAGGTCATTTGGTACTGCAAATCCCGTTCATGTCATCGATGGTGTCATTTGGTACTTCAAATCCCATTCATGTCATCGATTTTGGTCTCAAAAACAGGGTATGCAATGGCCGGCTCTTATGCAAGCTCTCGCTTTGAGTCATGGTGGTCCTCCAGCTTTCCGATTAAACGGAAATTCAATACATCAAATTCGAACTCACTGACTTGTAAGAAGCATGGGTTTCGAATTGCCGAGCGCAGTGACGATTCAACTTACTGCAATTTTCTTTCATTTCTAATATTACTATAAATATCCAATGATTTCTCTGTATTCTTTCTCTTTTATTCAAAAGAGAGCCAATCTAAACAATCAATAATGAAAAAAAGGAATCTGCAGAAGATAATGGCAGAAGAGAGAGAAAGGAGAAAATGACTCAAAAATCGTGAAGAAGAGAAGGGAAGAGGAGAGAGAATGGGATGACGATAATGGAAGAGAGAGAAAGGGGAAAATGGCTCAAAATCGTGGAAAAGAGAAGGTAAGAGGAGAGAGAATGGGAGAAAAGGAAAGAAAATAAGATAAAGATGGTAAATAAATGGGTAGATGAATATGGGGTAATTATTTAGGGTATTTTAGTAATTGTATAGGTGGTGGGTCCATTTTTTACTTTTTGACCGGTCAAACTGTCGATGTGGCACGTTGACTTTGCGTTGACCGGTCATTTTTACCTGCTGTATACCATATTGGGAGGTCACTCCTAAGTTTGTACATATTAGTGAGACAAATTGAAGGTTGTACACCATAGATGAAATTTACACGTCAAAACTGATGCTTGGGCCTGGACCTAACAATAAATACTCGTTAATGGTTGATCAACTTTAATGGATTCGCCTTTTGAACAAGAAGTTCCGGTCCTGGGGTTGCGGATTACCCAGCAAGGAATGGCTCCCCTTTGACCTTAGAAGCTACACCAACAAACTTTCACCAACAATGGGGACAATAAACCAATAAGGCAATAATAATCAGGCTCCCTATACAGAACACTCGAACCCTATCACATTTAACACAAGATAGAGCGAGTTTGTAAATGTATACACTCCAAGCCTAAAGCGCATTTGAACTGTAGAGTGCAGGAAACAATAAAAACTATTCTTGGAATTTTAATTATGAGCTAAAGCTTTTAGATTGGATGGTTTTGACATGGTATCAAAGCTTTTTAGATCAAGGGTCAAAGTTTAAATCCTAATAACACCATTTATTTGAGTGCTCTGTGCTTGTACATGCTACAATCCAAAGGAAATTCGCATGGAGAGGTGTCCTAGAGATGATAAAAGCTATTTTTGGAACCTCTGCTTATGAGCTTAAGCTTTTGAGTGGAATGAATGGTTCCTTCACACCTCTAAGCTTAACCTTTTGGGTTGAGCGGTTCTGTGATATATATTAACCAAATTTGTAGATTTAAGACTTACTACAGCGAAAAGATTATGAAGAGTAAAGAAACTATACACATATTTCATTTTATGTTTTGAAAAACTGAACAACAATTACAAGACATTATACTCACCGAGTTCCGAAGAAATGGCCTTTGTGAATTCACACACCAACCAGTCAAACCTATAATCAGGGAAAAACTATGGAGAAAAGATTAAGTGATGTGGAAGAGCTGCTCATTCAAGTGAGTAGAAGTAATTTTACAAAAGCACTTACATGGCACTATTATCTAATAAGTGAGAGTAATGATGCATATAGGTGAAGTGTTGTAGCACATGCCTCAACATGTTAATTAATAATTGCAGCAACAGGGGAAATGAAAATATAAAGAAGCTCTAGTTATCATTATAAACCACTCACTAGTTATACACTGACCTATATATATATATACATATATATAGTATCCATTTCCTTTCTTTGACTCAATAATACCTCCAAATTTGTCATCATAAACTATCACTACAATAATTCATTTTTCACTTCTACTTTTACATCTCCAATTATTTCTATCAATAAAATTCAATAGGATTAGAAATTCCCAAGTTCTTTTATCAGAATAAACTCAAAAACAGTCCTTGAGGTATAGCAAATCGACTTCAAAAATTTCATATGTTATAAGAAAGTACCTTCCGAGACTCTGTTAGCAAACAAGAGTCAGCTAGTGTTATGCTATTACCAATAGCTTTCAAACCGGCTCGGTAGCAAAGAAACCGGGTCAAGAAATAGAGGTTCAACCAGGGTCAAACTAATTAACTAGGTGTACATTAAATAAATTTAATTTCTATATTAAGTAAATAAACTACGTATGCTTGTCTAAAGTAAAATAAATTAAAATCAATGGATAATATTAATTTTGGAAGTAAACTAATTTAACATTACAATTCTCAACTTATATAATTTTAATAAATTATAATAATAATAATAATAATAATAAAAACTATCAAATGTAGTCTTTAAAATAATATAAATCTAAACTAAAAGGAAATATCAAAACTAAATATATCTTTTTTATGAAGTATTAAATAAACATAATTACTTTTGATTTTTTAGTAATATACTTTTAATATTAAACCTCATATTAAAAATACTTAAACTTGTTAGGATGTGAATAAGAATGAAATCAAAAAGTCTGAATTGTCATATTAATGATATATATAACCCAGTGTACAATTTTTTACAAAGAAAATGTTGGCATGATTTTAAGTTTGAGAGCAGAAGCACTGAGACGGTGTTCGAACACCAAACATTGCATGGATTTATTTATTTTTTAATGTAAGCAGACTTTGTCCGACCAAACCAGTTTACAGCCACCCGTTTCACTGGTTCACAGTTGAACAGGCCAGTTAACTCAATCAGTGTCAGTTTTCTAAAATAAAGTGTTAAAAGCCAAATTGGACCAGCCAACAGTCCGTTTCTGGTTTAACCCAGTCAGACCGACTGGTCCAGTACGGTTTTCATAAAAGTGTTATTAACTCGTGCTGATTTCACACTTGCAACACTGACATAGATCAAATATTTGCTCTTTTCAATAACAAGCATAGTTGTGAAAGGCGATCGCCTCGGTCGCGACTGAGGCGATCCTTCCCTCACCTCAGTGCCCTGTAAGGCGGCAACGTGCTAAAGGCGACCGCCTCACCTCGCCGGGCGAGAGGCGATCAAGGCGTTGAGGCGATAGCCACTTGCATTGAGGCATTTTAGCCAACTTTTAAGGGGGGGGGGAGGAAAGAAAGATTTAAGGGTGAGATTTCAAATAAATGATAAGAAACAATAAAAGCTTCCAATACTGAGTAAAATTCCTTGCCTTTCCACAGAATTTTGTTGTTATATCTCTATTACATCTATTTCTTCAAGAGCCTCATGTTGCTTTACTTGAAGAGCTTCTCTTCTACCTTTCTAAGAAAGGAGGTGTGGTGAGTAGGTGGTAGTAGAGTTAGCTAGTAGTGGTGACAATGTGGTGGCTGGATTTAACAGTGCTAGGTGTTAACAGTAGTGGAGGATTTCATCACAATTAAATAATAATATGAGTCTAGTGTATAAGCTGTAAAATCTATATGTATTTTAATTTTTTGAGTTAATTTAATAGTGGCAGGTGTTCACAGTAGTAGAGGATTTCATCACAATTAAATACGAGTCTAGTGTATAAGCTGTGTAAAAATTAAATCTATATGTATTTTAATTTTTTGAATTAATTTAATTTTTTGTGTTTTTCTAATTTGTTTGTCGCCTCATGTGTGAGAGGCGATCGCATCGCCTCAAGGCGATATTTTTCCCTTATCGCCTCGGCTTTTCTTTAACAACTACGATAACAAGAACTAATGACCTGTTTGAACACTATCAACAAGAAGTAGATCTAAACAGTATGTGGAACAACAATACAATCAACTTGGTCCAACATAGGAATCATCAAATCAAATATATTGCAGATATGTTATTATCTGAACACCAGAATCACCCAAAAAAAAAAAACTGCACCTGGGATACCGTACGAAGATGGGAGAAAAACTAAAAAAAATAAAAATAGAGGAGCATCTTACAAGCTTTATGCTTGTTCACATACTTTAGTTAAATTGTAACTTACCCCAGAAGCCAACTAGGCATAAGTTTTTAAGCCGAGTTGCAATAGTTAAAAATTTATTTATGAAACTCCAAAATTAAATGACAAGATATCTTCCAGCCAAAACATATTTCAACAAAAATGTCAAAATATCAAGTGCATACCCATCTGACAGATTTCGAAAGGAAGGACATTGATGTTGTGTCGATTTTCATCTGGTGTTTTAGAGCAGGGTATTGTACCTACGTGCAAAAAAAGAAAAACAACCAAATCATCCAGAATCATTGTACTTCTTCGAAATTATCGAACATTATTGAGAAACAAGAGGGGTGGAAAAGATCAAGGATTATCCAAGTGATGAACATAAACCTTCACATTTATGGCCACATTCATTAGAAAAATGTGTCAATACCCATAACTTCAAGATTACACTCGTTATTTCTTTCCTTAAATTATACAATTACGGAAACTCCGTTGTTGGGAGATCATACGAATTGCTCACTCTAATGATTAGAATCTATCACGCGAACTGCAAATATGTCCGATTCATGATTGACTTGCATGATTTGAAAGTGATCGAGGAACCAATACCAATCGATGGATTTTTTTTTCCAATTGAGCCAAAACGATTTTCACCCAAAATTTTAAATTTAACTTCAGTTGATCAAGTCTAAATGTCTAATTATCCCGTAAATATTCAATTTACCAATAAAAGTTTGTTTACATGTTCAAGTATTTTTCTTCCACCCACTATTTTGTTTCTTTCTCCCACTTTTTTTTCATTTGGTGTTTACTTCTTGATTAATGGCTCCTTCTGGGAGTAATACATTTTCAATCATGACCATGTTAGCTTAAACCATTAGCCTTTGTTAACTAGTTCAACATTGTAAGAAAGTATTTATAAGTGGAAGTTTCTACCATAAACAATTGCATCAATGCTAATAGTTTGAAGTATTTAACCTATTCTATATGGGCACATCTTGAATTTAGTTAATTTCGAGTCTTGAATCTTATTATTCAACTCGGTTCCTAATTCTCAATCTATGAAGGACTTGTATTCTTAATTTGACAACTATAATGGACAAACTCGATAACTATGACCAAGTTTTTGTTTCAGAAATTTGGATGTCTACCTAGAGAAGAGAGATCCTGAAAATCAAATCTAAACAGAAGTATGCAGTTTAACTTTGAAATGGGTAAGAGGACAAAGATGTTTGATTATCTTCAGCATGATTGAAGAAAGGCGAATAAGAAAACTATATTAAGCAAATACAAAACCCGGATGGTGATCTGTCAAGTATATTAAATTCCAAACACTATTTTAAGACCTTAAAGTGCTAAGATAATGTGGTCAGGAAGCATTGAAGATGACATTTTACTACTTAGGCTGCCAAATACATTTTGTTATGAACTACAATTAGCAGCCAAAAGCATAAATTTGAATGCAAAATTGAATAGTCAGATTTTAGTTGTTGAAAAGTTGTACATGAACATTAGGAATACGGTCTCTAGCACATTATTAAACATGAGATTCTTATTTAAAATGTAACATTTATATCATTTAAGTAAGGAAAATATGTGCAACGTAAATGACCATTATTTTCAGCATGTCAAGATGCTGCTTTTCGTATGTACCTTGTTCAATGAATACAATAATTGATTTGGATTTTGACGCAAATTTACTTATCCTAGTGTCCACCTGAGTACCACTATATTCAACGCAGCAGACTATAAATAAACTAAATCACCATTTGAATGTCCAATTTAAAACATGAGAACCAAGGAGTGAAACCACAAGAGTGCTGAGGACTCAAATTTTAAATTGCACACTAACCTTAACTGCTACTTCTTGACAATCTTTCAATATGGCACGATGCACTTGAGCAATAGATGCAGCAGCTATTGGCTGTTCATCGAATGACAAAAATCTGACAAGAGATTGGAAGTCAGCTGAACATAGTATAGTGTCTTTGGCTTACAAACACTTTTGAAAGAATTATGGTAGCTGATCTAAGCTCTTTTTCTTAAATAGACCCAATACATAGTGAAGAGTGGAGTAAACTACTTGCTCCAATTTTGGATGAGACAAAAAAGTGAAAGGTAGATGACTCTTCAACAAGAAAAAATAGAATCTTAAGTAAGTGGCCATCAGTCAGTCAATCAATTGCAGCAAAGATATTACTATCTTTAAAAGACAAGACAATCCAGCTGCATATACATATAAGAGTGCAGCATGAAAAAATCAATAAGAGTACCTTAAATGTATTCCACTGAAGGACCAGCACAACTATCTTTAGGTTAGTAAGAAAATAACAAAAATTAAGCTCTACTACGTTCAGCGAATAAGCATCACAAGCACAAACCGAAACAAACTTTTCTACAAATGATATCTGCTCATCACCTATTCAAGTTGAAAACTAAGTATCATTTAAAGCTGGAAATCAGCAAGCAGTAGCTGTCAAAAACAAGAAAATAAGATATCTTTAGCGAAGTGATTTTAGAAAAAGGTCAAACACCTGGTTTGTAGTACATACAGTCAAATTAAACACTTGCTTCTTGCTCTCCATTCTCAGAAGAAGAAAGAAGTATGACATCTTACATCTTAGATAAATCTGGACCCAAGTTAGCTCTTAGAACTTCTTCTATGGCTTTGAAATGGCAAGGAACAGCCTACAGAATTATTGACCAGAGAGTCAGTATACCAAGCACTCCAACCTGCACAAATAATTATCAAATGAAGAGATAGAGAAATGAGCATAAGTAAAAATAAACAGGAAATATTCACACCTGATCTTGTAATGAGGAAAGAGTAGAAGAGTATTCTTTGGGAACTTGCCGCATTGCAGCAACATATTGACCAGCTTTCACATATAAACCTTTATTGGTTTCACATAACTTAAGCATTCTCTTGGCTGAACGTAGATGAACCTAAGTGCCACCAAAAGTTATATATTCACTTAAATGAAGCCAGAAGTTATATATATTCCCCATAACAGAGAGATAAAGCTTTATCGTTGATGCTCATTATTCAAGATTAAGATAGCTTCGCTAGACACACTGTTCATTAAAACGAATTCTGGAAAAAGGTAATTTCTTACAAATCTTCAGTGGCTAAACAGACAACTACATAGCTAGAATGCCTAACTTAGCTGTTTGAAAAATGACATTTTAGAACCACTTGCTAATGGCATTGGGCCAAACATTAATCATTTTCAAAAATTGTGGCTGTAAACTTTAAAAAAAAAAAAAAAAAGAACAAAGAATCGAAACCTCAGAGAGTTTAAGACGATACTCATTGGAGTCGGCAGTAAGCCCCCGCAAAGAATGCTTGTAATCCGCAACTGTAAAAGCAATCTGTCATAGAAAAAGTACCAAAAGTGGAAATATTGTAAGAGAAATCAGAACTCAGTTTAGTTTATAAGTAAAAAGTGGAAGAAGGGAAAAGCTGAAAGTATGAATAGAATCGGACAGTGGAGATTGCGCGAGAAGAGCGGAGAACTGCATGGATTGCAGCCCTGAATTTGTCGGGGAAGTGAGTTGGGAAATCCGGAGAAGAGTCGATCAGTGAAAAGGGGATGAAATTGATTCGATTGGCGGCGTGGAGAGAGAGGCCGGTGGCTGTTATTAAGTAAAAAGCAGTTCTGGCTTTCGCGGGAAACTTGGATATTTGGTCCAACGTCGTCATTCTGGGAGTCTCTGGTTTCTTGGCGGCCGTTTGCACTCTATTTTAGGTGGTTCGAAGCAACGACACAAATATCAACGCAAAGTCGGTCGGTATCTTACTTAGAGCATGTGTAACGGTAACATCACACAATTAAAAAAAAATTATAAAATTGATTCAAATTGGAGACATATTTACATTTTTAACTCATTTACTCAATATATGATATATCTAGATTATATTTGTGTGGCTTTTTCAAAATACCATTAATATGTTTATAATTTTACGTCAACGTCTGTCTCTCTCCGATCTGACTTCGCACATTTCACGATATGCAAAGTCTGCGAAAATAATGTTTGGTTTATTAGATGATTTCAATTCGCAGATTTCCCAATATGCAAAGTCCGAACGTGTTTTTGCGAAGTGGTATATAAAACAAAAAAGCACAACAACAAGGGATTCCAACATTAAAATCATACCATTATCAAAATTTACAACAACATTGCCATAATAACAACATTAAAATCATAACATTATCAAAATTTAAACAAGATTGCCACAATAAACTCCTAATAAATCATTTTAAAGCGAACGTGACGAATCTAGACGGAAATTTATCTCTGTATTGGAAGTCCATGTCTTTTGGGATAAGAAATGGAAGTCCAGACCTTTTGGGATTGATGTCTCCAATGGTACACAACAAGATTGGCACAATAATTTCTAACTAATCATTTTAAAGTGAATGTGACCAATCTTGATGGGAACTTCTCCCTGTACAGGAAGGAAAGTCATCTCCCCTGCACCTCAGTACGCCGCCTTCCAGAAACGGATGTTATGCATTCAACCACCTTCAAAAAAATTTAATCATGTTAGGCAGAAAAAAGAACGATTTGGCTTCGCGAAGCATGCGAATATAAATGTGCAGGGAAGATGATGATTTTACTTCACGAATCGATGATTTCGCGAAGTCTCCGAGCTCTGAAACGTGGCGATCTACTTCGCGAAAATGGATTACGCGAAGTCTGCGAGTGAAAAATCATGAACTTTTCTACTCGCAGACTTCGCGAAATCATCGATTCGTGAAGTAGATCGTCACGTTTCAGGCTCTTTCTCATCGCATATCTTCGTGAAACCAGATTACGCGAAGTGATTTTCTGGAAAAACACAGAGAAAACGGTAGATACTTACATTTTTCGCGTCTTTCACCATTAAAATCGTCAATAACAATATGATAAACTGGGGAAAACGATGAAAAAACGTAGAATACCCATTTCTTCGATGGTCACAAGAAGAAAGAAACTAAGAAACGAGCAGGAACATGAAGATGAAGAACCATGGCTTCGTTTTTTAAGATTGGGAAGATGAAGAATCAAGAGATGAAGAGAGGAAGAAGAGAAATACATGGTAATGTGGGGAAATGGTGCAGATTTTGTAAAATTTAAAGGAAGAGAAGAAGGTCAAAGGTTTGGGAGAGCAACCGTTCGCGTAATGAAGAGAATGGGAAAGGGGGAAGATGAAAGGGTGAGAGTATTTTGGGAAAGTCACACAAACATAGTCTAGATATGTAGTATGTTGAGTAAGTGGATTAAAAATGTAAATGAGTCTCCCATTTGATCTAATTTTATAATTTTTCCTTAAAAAATTAGGGTTAATACGTCATTTGCCCCCTGAACTTATCTAAAAAGCTTAATTGGTCCTCTGAACTTTCAAAGTATCCGAATAGCCCCCTGAACTTGCATAAAATGTTCAGTTAGCCCCCTGAACTTACATAAAATGTAGGGTTAATTACAAATAACTACCATGTAGTTTTGCCGATTTGGAATGTGGTACCTGTGGTATTTTTCTTTTTTTTTTTGCAAACACAACCCTATGGTTGCAAAATTTTACATGTTTTTTTTACTTTGCCAAATTTGACTGATAACGACTTCGAAATGAAAATTTTCAAGAATTAAACTTGTTTGGTATCATATTTACTATGGAACCATATTCTTAATTTTTCAAGATCATCATTTTTGGAGTTTTCTCTCCCTAAACATTATCTTTCTCTCTCATCAAAAACAACACCTAAATGACCTTAAACCTAAAAAGTTGAAGAATTAAAATTGCTTAAAATATCATTTAGCTCTTAAATTTTTTTATTTCGAAGTCGTTATCGGCCAAATTTGGCAAAGTAAAAAAATATGTAAAATTTTGCAACCATAGGGTTGTGTTTGCAAAAAAAAAATACCACAGGTACCACATCGCAAATCGGCCAAACCACAGGGTAGTTATTTATAATTAACCCTAAAATGTAATCAATTGATCGCTCGATCGTAAAAAAGTAAGTCAAATGCAAAATATGTATTCCCCAAGTCTTAAAAAAAAGTAAAACGACCAAAATCAGAATATACGGTTCTAATATTAGAGAAAATAAGTTTTATAGTTGAGTAAGTAATAACTTCATTTTTAATCTATTTTTGAATTATGTAATAACATTCTCAGATGCGTGTAATACATTTTTCACATTTAACTTACTTTTTTGCGACCGAGTAGTCAATTGATTACATTTTCCACAAGTTCACGGGACTAACTGAACATTTTATGCAAGTTTAGGGAGCTATCGGAACACTTTGAAAGTTTAGGGGGGCAATCAAACTTTTTGGATAAATTCAGAAGACAAATGATATATTAAGCCAAAAAATTATTTTCCTATTAAAAATAACTTTTATAAAAAAAAAGGTTATTTTATTGAATAAAATAGGTCCAAATTCAATCCATATAAACTTTTTAGAGTAGAATACTCTCCTTAGATGGAGAGTCTCACAATTGGACATTGTCCAAATCAACCAGTAACAGTATTTTTTTTATATGATAAAATTATAGAATAGTCCTTCTAATACACCACTAAAGATGCTCTTAGTAGCAAATTTGCTCCAATAAACGAATGAAAAAATTACAAAATTGGATCAAATTGGAGACTCGTTTACATATTTAGATCAATTACCCAACCAACTATATATCTAGATTATACTATTGTAACTTTCCCAAAATACCTCAGATTTTTCATCTTTCCCTTCCTATTTACGGTTTCCCATTCTCCTTCCTATCTATCCTTTCATCTCCCCCCTTCCTTTATATTAAACTCATCACCAAACATTTCTTCATCATCATATATGTCTCTTCATCCTCTCTTTACACTATGTCATTTTCCCTTTCACATGACACAAGATACATGACAAACATTTGTTTTCGTGTCGTCTGAATATTTTTCGTGACAGTATTTTAACTGTATGTCATCTGAAAGCGAAATAAAAAATGCGCTCGATTCTTAGATGACATTACGATTACATAATCCTGTCATCCAAAGAAAACGCGCGCTTTCGTTAAATTTCACTTACTCAACAGATGACACTTATAATAAATGAATGTCATTGTTTGCCGAAAACAAAAAAGCGGCAAATGAAATTTCACTTACGCGGTCAATCTCCAAATTTTAGGCGCTCTTGTTTGACTGAAATTTTCAGCTGATATATAAACCCTCTCTCTAATCCCAAACCCCATTTTAGATTACGCAAGAGCTTCATCCCTCTCATCCCTCTCTATCGCCATGGCTGATTTTAACATACAATCACTGGGTGAGCTATAAACACGGTACTGGTAAGTATCTATTGATTGGCATTGTTCCTTACTCTCTCTTTTTCTCATCCGATTTACTTTTGTGTATGTCGATTTCAGCAGCTGGAATAAGGATCTATTGATTTTCAGAGCTATGATTTAAAAGGTTAGATCTCTCGCTTAGATACTGATTTTATTGTATTCATTGTTAGATTCACCGATGAAATTCTTGGGTCATTATCTTTTTTAACCTAGGGCAATACATTGCCGGTTGCTGAAGATGTTCTGATTTCTTTTTATTTGAACATAATATTTGCAGGGATAGTAAGAATGCTACATGCGAAGGCTGACTGAAGAGATTGTCAATTGGTTCATGCCTTTAGCATATGGGAAGATTTCTTTAACTTACTGAATATATATTAATGTTAAGTTGGTTTGAACTGATTGGTCATGCCTTTAGAAGTGTTTGTGTATGTTTGATGTACTATTTTGGAACCTAGAATTCATTGATTTATGAAACTAGCCTGATTTAGTATATATATTGTTATGTGGGTTTGAACTGAACGATTACGTATATGTATGATGTTTTGGGTGATGATGAAATGATTGGTAAGAACTGATTGGTTAGATATAACTGTTTAGGAAGCTAGGAATCATAGAGTTCATGTATGAATGATCATTAAGCATGTGCCTGATTAGGCATACTCTAAAGCTTTGAATGTTCTTTGAGATTGGCACTACTCTTACACCTATGAGTTATACTTGTTGGGGTTTAGTGTCCTATAGACAATTGTTCTAGGATATAAACTTAATGTAAATGAAATGTTTTTTATATCATTTGTTTTAATAAGATATGGTTTCATAACTATATAAAGGCAACCTCTTTTAAGAACTAAATAAGTCTAATAAAAGGAAATCCCTAAGTTTGTTTAAAGTGATTATAAAGTGTTCATACAAGCATGAAGTGAGACGAAACTTTATAATAAACTAATAAACTTAAAACCACCCCAAGTCAAGTAATATGTTTAGAAATAGGATTGACATATCACTGCTGAGACTTGCATGTAACAATATCTTCTGTCGAGACAGAGAGCTGATCTCACAAGCTTCAGATATGCAGATATCTGGACAGTTACATGGATCCGATGAAAGGGAGTTCATTAGGATTGGGGACCCGACTTGAGATAACAGGATGGGTAGATTTATCCTTGTCGCCTGTTCATCTCATTGGTATTAATAGGTATAAGTAATCCTAAGACTCAAAGGAATGTTAATTAGTGATTCTGGATTATGGAATGTGATGCTTTGATCCTGTTGTAACACGATCCATAATAGAGATGACTCTAGGGTGTGAACGGCAGATGTTGGGTATCACAGGAAGTAATTGCAGGATAGTTATACATTGGATTGAGCATTTGTCACTCCTGATAAATGGGAGATACGTCCAAGGATCGCTTGTGGACGACTTGACTCTAAATCCTTGCAAGGTGATAGCTTAAGACTTGAAATGCAAATTTCACTTAACCTATCTAATTGGAGTTAACTCGGCCTGTACAAGTAAAACGAACGTCTCGCTATATGTGACTTGACATTATCTATAGTCATAAGATTCTGTTCAAGGATGTAGTTGATAAAGGATCGAATTATACTGTAACTAATATGGAAAGGTCAACGACAGAATCAACCTGTCTTCTTATAGCTCTGGGGGAATGTTTCGGATCTGCCAATCACATTTCGCGTACTCATTCCGTTATGCAAAGATTAAATATAATTCTGAAAAAATTAATTTAATGGTTGCATACGACTAGAAGCAATAAGAACCTAATGGGTCACACATAAGACTTGGAGCCCAAAAGAGAAACAAATGTTAATTAATTGATGGAAGCTCAACTGAGTCCACTAAGGCCCAGTACATAGGGGACGATTTTATGTATATAAAATACATAAATAATTAATTTGATTTTTAACAATTCTAATTAGATTATGATTGTGAATTAAATTAATTAAAGGATAAATAAGTTAGGAGGTTTAATGAGATTAAATTGCTTCTATTATTATCCTGTCAAGTTATTATTATTATCTTTATATTTAGATATAATTATATATAATAACTAATAAGAATTTTATTCCGAATTAAATTCTTATTCAGTAACCTAATTCTATCTAACTAGGGTTTAGATACAAGAGAGTATATATACCCCCCTTACATGAGAATTTCGGTCAACCCTAGGTAACCGAAGAGAGAGAATTTCGACACCCCCAGTTGAGGATGAAATAATCCACCGCTTCCTCCCGTTTCAATTGATTATTAATCTCTTTCTCTTATCCTTGATCTTGTGTTGATTTATTAGAGGCAATCTACTTTGGTTGCTTTTATACGGTTGAGTTCTAATCATATTTTGAATTGTGTTTTTGTCTTATGCTCGGAAACTCGGAGTAAGAGTTGTGGGCACTACGATTGCAACGGTAGATAGATCTTCAAAAGGTATTTCCTTCTATCCCTCTTTATATGAAATAACGATTAACGGATCTTGGTTAATGGAAAAAGGTTAAGATTTTTATATTTCCACTGCCAAACATTAGCCTATTTTCCTACAGTGGTATCAGAGCCTGCGTTAAATCCGTTATTTCATATATGAAAATTAAGAAGTTTTTCAATCAGATTGAATGAATATTTATAGTTAGGTTAATTAACGAAACTGTTTTGATTAATTAATTCTAAAGATAAATAAGTTTTAATTAATTATTAATTAAAATAGATTATGAATATGTTCCTAATTATTTTGGTTGATAAACATTATAACAAAATCTATTAGTTTTATAGTTAGATTGATAAAAGTTAGTTTTATTATTCTAAAGATAAAACGGAAAATCTTTAATAGGTTTTTTCTTATTTTCTGAAAATCGTTTTAAAACCGTTTAAAACTGATATATATATATATATATAGTTTTCTGTTTTTGATTATCGGATAAAAGAATTTATTTAAAAGTTTGTTTTACCTATTTGTAAATCAAAAGTATTAAATGAATTAAAATCAAAATAACCGGGATATGCATATATAAGGTTTTGTATAGTTGTATTAATCTAATATGTAATTGCTACATTTAATTAGATTAAATCTGGAAGATACGAAACTGATAGAATTAAAATTGGATGAAAGTTAATTTGACAAGTTAATGTGATTAACCTAAATATTACATACATATTTTATGTAATCAACCAATTAAATTTATTTAATTGAGTCTATGTATATTTGGAGTTATGGACATATTTGGACCCTCTATTTAGTTTTTTGGTATTTTTGAAATAGGGTTTGCGTGTCCTGCCTATCTACTATCTATTGTAATTTCTCCTCTCGTCTAATTCCCTTCAAGATAATTGAAGTTTTCTTTAGTAGTATAGAAATTAATATGTAATTTCAAGGCGTCATGGAGAAGACGAAGGACCTAAAGAGAAATATGTAATAGTTAGTATTTCCCTAGGTTTGGCCTTTTATTTCGTTTCTGGCTCAACGGAATAATTTAGATAATATGTCCATAACACCAATGTATGTGTTTGATGTATGCTAAAGCAAATCAAGATTAGGTTAGATTATGAGATTTAAAATAAAAATCTCTCACTAATTAAAAGTTAAGTAAATAAGCAAGTTATTAAAATCGGTTGCCCCTCCCTAATATTATAATTCAGCCGGCAGTACTGGGGGCCTTCGGGTTGTTGAGTAAACTCAAGCTCGGGGTCTTATGGTAACACCTGAATTATCGAAAAAATCGTTTTTCATGAATATGGGGTAATACTTAAATTAGATTATGATAATTGGATGGGTAAACTCATGTTATCATAAACTAATGGGCAATATGGTTGGGATTAATATGAATAACATATTAGTTACTAATATGGTTAGTAACCCAATAACCTAGGAATCACATTATTGATGTGATTGATTGCATGAATCTACCTAACAAATGAGACTAGCTTGTTGAGTAAACTCAAGGTGAAATCTCAGGAGTTAGGATCATAGCTCACTAAAGGATTTGTGAAATTCTTCGAATTAATATGGAGGGCTATTAATTTGGCAAAATAGTGGGAGCAATTTAAAATAAATTAAAAAGACCTATAATTTTAGATTGATGTACTTTAAAGCAAATGAATAACATACGTTTACTCTTTCTCACTCTCAGATTAAATTAAAACACTCCTAAAATCATGACTAAAACCAATCTGTAAAATATACTTACCGATAACAAGTTGAACGGTTCAAACTTCACCGACTGGTATCGCAACCTCAAAATCGTTTTGAAGTTTGATAAGATAGGGTATGTACTTGATACACCGATACCCCCTAACCCGGCTGATGATGCTCCCATCGAAGAGATCGATGCTTACCAAAAGCACAAGGCTGATGACGATCATGCGGGATGCATCATACTTGCATCGATGACACCGGAATTGCAAAGGCAACATGAGGAAATGGATGCCTATTCCATCATCATGCACCTAAAGGAGTTGTTTGGGAAACAGGCTAGGTGCGAATGCTACGAGATATCAAAATTATTATATTGTTGCAGGATGCAAGAGGGCACATCTGTGATGACACATTATGTCAAGATGATTGGCTATATATTACCAAGCTTTCTAATATTGGATTCGCGATGGATAACGAACTAAGTGTGGACTTAATTCTTCAATCCCTCCTAGAGAGTTATTCACAGTTCATCATGAACTACCAGATGAATGACTTGCAAACCTCTCTTGAAGAGCTTGCAAACATGCTCAAGACAGTTGGGCGCAATATGAAGAAAGACAAGGCAATACCGGCTCTTGTCATAGAGGGATCAAAAAAGAGGAAAGGGAATTTTCCCAATCCTAAACATTCCAAGAAAGGCAAGAGGTGTTGAAACACATTTCCACATGATTTTGATTTGACAAAATTATTTAAGTGATGATAAAAATATTCTAACACATTAAATTTAAATGCTTTGATTTATTACACTAATGTGTTTGTTCAATGTTGAGTTTAATTGTTTATAAGACATTGAGATTAAAAAAAGCCCAAAGGCCCATAAAGTGGAAGTCAAGCCCAAATCAACACATCAAGACCATTCGACCCAAGAATTCAAAACGGAGTCGTATCAAGTAAAACGACGACTCAGCAAGAGAAGGATCGAGAAGCCTTCGTGGCAAAAGCTTCAAGTGGAAGCTGCTGAGTTGGACGACAAAGCAGTCTGGACAGTGGCAGACAATGTTCAACTTCCAGACAAAGTATTTCTACTTTGGGAAAAGTTCAGAAGGCGCAGGAAGCTGTCTCGTGGACTTTTCCTTAAATGGCGAAACATTCTGCCGAAGACTGACGAAGACTGAAGATGCAAGAATCCTATTGGCCAACGACGCTGAGCACGCCCAGAGTGACAACGACAGGAAGCCGTTTCCCTCCAACGGTTATTTTGAAATTCGAAATGACCAGGTGCCTCAAGTGTCACTATATAAAGGCCATCCATTTGCTTCAATCGATGCAGATCTTCAACTAGTCGAAACGCTGACCAAATTCATACTCGAAGTTTCTGTGAGAAAAGCAAAGCAAATACCTTACACCAATTCTTAATCTTTGTGTAAAAGTCTAGAGTGATTTTCAATCATCTAAAGTGTCTTAGCAATTGTTGTTTAGGACAAACACTTTATCATTTCTAGAAGAATAGAAAGGAGAGGCTGAGTACTCGGTTATAATACTCAGCGTAGATATAGGAGTGAGTAGAGGTATAGAGGAAGGTACTCTTGTTATTGTAACGACCCGGTCCGGAGTGGGTGGCGCCGGGGTAAGAAGGCCTGAGCAAGGAGCGGCCCTAAGGGATGGCGATGGGGGCAGGAATGAACCGAATCCCACATCGAAAATGGAGAGGGAGTGATTGGGGCTTATTAGTAAGATGTGAATCCAATACATGCAGACGCGTTTTAAAGCCGTGAGGCCTAATGTGTTGGAATTGGGCCAGAGCGGACAGTATCTATATGGTATTGGAACAGGGTGTTATAGTTATACTCAGCTTCTATCTGTAAGTTTCGTGCTCTACCTTTAAAGAGCTCAGTAGAGAATTCAAAAAGCTCGGAACGAGTTCCGGGGACTGGACGTAGGCGGAGAGGCCGAACCAGGATAAGCCTGCTGAGTAACATCTTTCTAACCCTTAAACTCCTTTAATATATATTGCTTGCTATAAAACTGACTAAGTAAAGAACTCACGCTGAGTTAAGTTTACTAAGAAGCTGAGTTCAGGAATAGACTGTAAGTGCTATTTCCTGACTCAAGTTAAGAAGCAGACTTAGTCACAAGTTGACTAAGCTTGTGTCTTGAATCTACTTAGTGACGCTGTGTAAACCTTTTCATAAGAAAAGAAGTCAGCCTCAACGGACAAATTTTTAAATAGTTCATATCCCCCCCCTTGGAACTAACTTGTCACGTTATAAGGGACCAACAAGTGGTATCAGAGCCTAAAAGCTCACTGTGCAAGGTTTAACTACCTTGAGCTGATCCCCACTATGGCTGAGAACAGCACTCGGTTTCTCCCAGGAAATCTGACAACTCAGATTTTTCCTTAGGGTCTGTCCATAACTCGGCCTCCTCTATTCTTCGGGTCTAACTATACCTTTTGGAAGAATAGAATGAAAAACTTCATTCAAGCAACAAATATGAGTGCATGGCTATCTATAGTCCAAGGCCCATTTGTTCCTGTTGAAACTATTGATGGCCAAACGGTTGTCAAAGCTGAGACTAGATGGACAGAGGATGATCTCAAGAAGCTACAAAATCATGCTTCGGCTATAAACATGCTTCACTGTGCTTTAGATGCTGCAGAATACAACAAGATTTCAGGTTGTGAGTCAGCGCAAGAGATCTGGAAGAAGCTGGAGGTTACCTATGAAGGAACCATCAAGGTGAAGGAATCCAAGGTCAACCAACACATGAGGTTGTACGAGCTGTTTGAAATGAATGATGATGAAGGAATCTCTGACATGAACGCAAGGTTCACAAACATCATCAACGAGCTCAAGAGACTTGGAAAGATCTTCACTAAGGAAGAGCAAGTCAAGAAGATTCTTAGGAGTCTTCCTAAAAGCTGGCAAGCAAAGAAAACTGCTGTTGAGGAAGCTCAAGACTTAACCACCTACAAGTATGATGAACTCATTGGCTCGCTGCTGACCCACGAGATATCAATGAAGAACTTCAAGGTGAAGGAGAAGTCTGAAGACAAGAAGCAAAAGTCTCTTGTCATGAAAGCTGACTCCACTGATGGGAGCTCAACAGACGATGAAGAAATGGCTATGTTCACTAGAAAGATGAAGAGGCTGTTCAGAAAGAATGACAAATATTCTAAGAAGCCCTACAAGAAGTTTGATAAGTACAAAGCTGAGTCCAGCGACAGCAAGTACAAGAAGGACAGCTCAAAGCCCATTATATGCTTTGAATGTCATCAAACTGGCCATATCAAGTCAAGCTGTCCCACGCTGAGGAAAGAAAGAAAGAACAACAAGAAGGCAATGGTGGCAACTTGGAGCGACAGTGATGAGTCTTCATTATCAGAAGCTGATGCCACTGAGTCAGCAAAGATTTGTTTCATGGCTGACAAACTTGCTGAGCCATGTGTTTTTGAGCATGCTGACCCCTCCATTGCATCTGACGATGAGGAACACTCAACTGAGGCAATATCACTACCTTTGCTCAGAAATGAAATGGTTAATGCCCTGAGTGACCTCTATACACTTGTCAAAAAGTGTAATAAAAAGGTTAGAGCACTCAGCAGGCGATGTGATGAGGTTGAGGAGGTCAAACTGAGTGACCTTCGATATCTTCTCCAGGACAACTCAACTTTGCATAGTAATGTAGAAATTATGCAAAAGTTTGTCTCTGAGGTCCAATCAGATTCTAAGAAACTGAGAAAGGATGTCACATCAATTCAGAACCAACTTAAGGTTCTGAATAAAAAAACATTCCTCTGAAAACTGAGTACCGAAGTACTAGTCAGCAGTGATGGAATCCTCAGCGGAATGTCCAGTGTGACTTCTGTGGGAAGAAAGGATACACCACAAAGGTGTGCTGGCACGCTCAGCACTGGGGTGCTGACCAGTCAATGAGACATACTAAACAGAAGGTCAGCTGTGACTTCTGTGGAAAGAATGGACACACTGTCCAAGTATGTCGCCATAAAATGAAATATGATGCTTTACCTGTTGAACCTAACAAGCAAGGACCCAAAAAGAATTGGGTACCTAAAAGCAACTAGCTATATTGCAGGTAAGCCTGAGGTGTGCTGAGAAGTCAAAGATGTGGTACATTGACAGTGCATGCTCGAGGCATATGACTGGTGATGAAACTCAGTTCATCACGTTTGTGCATAAACGAGGAGGAAGTGTAAGTTTTGGAGACAACAAGAAGGGTAAGATAGTAGGGTCAGGAACCATTGGTGGTAATCCTACTATTGAGTCAGTCTCCCTAGTCAGCGGACTCAAATATAACTTACTCAGCGTAGCTCAGCTATATGACAATGGGAGAAAGTTATATTTGATGACACTAGATGTAAAATATTCGAGGGTAAATCAAATGAGTTAATCTTAACTGCCCCTCGTATTGATAATGTCTTTATGCTGAACTTAGAAAAGAAGTTTTCAAAAACTGTATGCTTAGTGTCAAAGGAAGAAAATTCATGGCTATGGCACAGGACACTTGGTCATGTAAGCATGGACCTCCTGGCCAAATTAGCAAGAAAGCAATTGGTTGAGGGACTGCCAGAACTTAAATTTGAAAAAGATCAATTATGCCACGCTTGCCAAGCTGGAAAACAAACCAAACAATCTTTTCATAGTAAAAACATTGTCTCAACTAAGCGTCCATTAGAGTTACTACACTTGGATCTCTTCGGTCCAGTCCAGCCGCTGAGCGTGGGTGGAAGAAGATTTTCCTTGGTCATTGTAGATGACTTTTCTCGGTACACTTGGATCATCTTGCTGAGTAGCAAGGATGAAACCTTTGAGACGTTTTCAAATTTAGTAAGAAAACTTGAAAATGATAAAGACCTTAAGTTAGCTCACATCCGAAGTGACAATGGTGGAGAATTCAAGAACCAACAGTTTGTTGAATTCTGTGAAACCAACGGCATTGACCATAATTTCTCTACTCCTAGAACGCCTCAACAAAATGGGGTTGTTGAAAGGAAAAACAAAACCTTGGTTGAAATAGCCAGGACAATGCTGAGTGAGCATAGGCTTCCAAAGTACTTTTGGGGAGAAGCTGTTAACACAACGTGCTACATTCTTAATAGGGCTCTAGTTAGACCTATATTAAAGAAAACCCCCTATGAACTTTGGAAAGGACAAAAGCCCAACATTGGATACTTTCGAGCCTTTGTTTGTAAATGTTTTATCTTAAATACCAAAGACAACCTAGCTAAGGTTGACTCAAAAGCTGATGAGGCTATCTTTTTAGGCTACTCAACAAACAGCAAAACATACAGAGTTTTCAATAAACGAACTCAAGTCTTAGAAGAGTCAGTACATGTTGAGTTCGATGAAACTAACCCTGCAGGAAGATACCAGCCGCTGACCGAGGATGATCCACACTCAGCACCCGCTGACCAAGAAACTGCCGCCGAGTCATTTCCTCAAAGGCTGACCAAAGGTAAAAGTGAAACTCAAATTACTTTCACTGACCAATCTACACCTGCAGAGATTGTTGAAACACAACCAGCGCAAGACATCAATCTACCAAAGGAGATTAGGATACCAAGAGGTCACTCAGAGAGTGCCATTCTTGATGCCGCTGAGAATACCTTGATGACGAGGAATTAACTCAGGAGATACCTTAACAACGTAGCATTCGTCTCTATCCAGGAGCCAAAGAATTTCGCTGAAGCTGAGTATGATGAATTCTGGATGAATGCAATGCAAAAAGAACTTGATCAGTTCAGACGAAATGAAGTATGGGATCTAGTGCCAAAACCAAGAAGCCAGAAGACCATAGGAACAAGATGGGTCTTCCATAACAAACTGGATGAACAAGGGAACGTGGTCAGAAATAAAGCAAGACTTGTAGCTCAGGGCTACAGTCAGCAAGAAGGTATTGACTACGGTGAGACCTTTGCCCCAGTGGCAAGGCTAGAGGCTATTAGAATTTTATGTGCATATGCAAGCTATATGAAATTTAAACTATTTCAAATGGATGTTAAGAGTGCATTCCTTAATGGAGTTATAAACAAGGAAGTTTATGTTAATCAGCATCCAGGGTTTGAGGATCCTAAATTCCCAAACCACGTTTATAAGCTCAAAAAGGCTCTGTATGGCCTCAAGCAAGCACCACGTGCTTGGTATGAGAGGCTGACCAGTTTCCTGCTGACTAGAAATTATGTCAGAGGTAAAGCTGATACAACCTTATTCATTAAGAGAAAGGGTAAAGATACCCTGTTGGCTCAAATATATGTTGATGACATTATTTTTGGTGCCACTAACGAGTCCATGTGCAAGGAATTTAGTAAGCAGATGCAGACTGAGTTTGAAATGTCAATGATGGGAGAACTCAATTTCTTCCTTGGACTTCAAATCAAACAAGGGAAAAATGGCATCTTCATCAGTCAAACTAAGTACGCTAAGGAGATATTGAAGAAGTATGAACTTGAGAATTGTAAGTCAATATCTACGCCAATGGGCACTGACACTGTCCTCTGCACCGATGAGAATGGTAAGTCAGTAGATAGCAGATTATACCGAGGTATGATTGGTTCTCTACTTTACTTAACTGCTAGTAGGCCGGACATTCAGTTCTCAGTATGTTATTGTGCTAGATATCAATCTAACCCTAAGGAATCTCATTACATAGCTGTAAAAAGAATCCTTAGATATTTGCAAGGCTCAGTGAATGCAGGTTTGTGGTATCCCAATACTCATGACTTCACACTTATTGGATACACTGACGCTGACTACGGACGAGACAAGCTTGAACGAAAAAGTACCTCAGGAGGATGCCACTTCCTTGGGAGCTGTCTTGTGTCTTGGTTCAGCAAGAAGCAGGCGTCAGTAGCCCTGTCAACCACTGAAGCTGAGTACGTTGCAGCTGGAAGCTGTGTTGCTCAAGTCATATGGATTAAGCAACAACTTGAAGATTATGGCATTCGGACCAAAACAATTGAAGTCAAATGTGACAACAAAAGTGTCATTCACTTATCAAAGAACCCAATCCAGCACAACAGGATGAAGCATGTCAGCATAAGACATCACTTCATTAGAGATCACGTACTCAAGGGAGAGATCAAGCTGACCTATGTCCCAATGGATGAGCAGCTTGCTGATATCTTCACAAAGCCACTGGCTCGTGAGCAATTCAACATACTTAGAGAAGCCATTGGTATGTTTAATCCTTTTCAATAAATTTCAAGTATTGTATGCATGCTGAGTGAATTACCATGCTAAATGATTTGTGCTATTACATGCTGAGTAGATAAATATATATGTTGAGTATTTATCTCAAGCTGAGTTACTACGCATAAGATCGATTCCTCTGCATAACACTGACTACTCAGAATTTTAAACGCTTGAAATTCTTAACACTGAGTAAAGAGTCGTTGCAATCTTTAATGCTAAGCACGCGAATTAAATAGCCACCTAGGATGACGTATATGCTATAATTAGAAAATACACGCGCCGTATATGTCATAAATGCCAGAATCTTTGTCGATTGAGAATCTCGAGGTAAAACGGACAACCCAACGCCTTGGATTAACTCAACATCTCTATAAATAGTGGATGAATTCCCACTATTATTTCTTTACGCTTAGAAATCTTTGGCATTCATACTCTCTCTCTCAAAAAATTCCCAAACTTCCCAAAACTTCTCTGAGAATATGACAAGAGTTTCTCTAAACATCTCCGGTGCCGGTCTCTCCCATAACCGCTCCGATGACAATCCCACTTCTCCTACTCAGCATGACCACGCTGGAGCTACTACGCCGAGCAAGAAAGCTCAAGCTGTCCAAGCCACCTCTTCCAAGGGGAAACGGCAACAAAAGGACAAGGGTAAGAAAGTAGTAGAACGCACCTACACTCAGGTCTTCGAGAGTGTGAGGGGGTGGAAGATAGACCACTCGCGGTGGTTCTCAAAAGGATTCGTGGATGCCAAGCAACCTTTCTGTGAGTGGATCAAGAACAATGGTTGGATCGAGCTGTTCTCAGTTCGTGATGCTACTTACCCTGAACTGGTAAGAGAATTCTATGCCAACCTAAAGGTCACCGATGATGACCGGAACTACCTATCTTCTCATGTGCGAGGAAAGGACATCTTTATCAACCCAGCATATCTTGTCTCACTGTTCAAACTGAAAAATGAAGGAGCTATACTTCGTAAATCAGGTGACCATGAGAAAATCGACTATGTTCAGACCTTCTGTAAACCTGAGGGTCATGTAAGTGAAATCTCGAGCACTTTCATGGGTCAGCATCAAAATATGGCCCATTACATACTGACAAATTTCCTTTACCCTAAAATCAACTGCACCAACTCATCAACCAACTTTGAGCAGTGTTTTATATGGCACATGCTGACCTACACACCGATAAACATGCCTGTCTTCATAATCGGTGGGTTTCTACGAAGTACAGGAACCCTTAGGCTGGGCTCTTTCATCACTCAAATCCTCCAGGATCACAAGGTGGACATGATTGTGGAAATCCAAGTTCGGGGAACCGAGATTACAGCTGCTTCCCTATTCGGTTTGGCATATGATCTACCTATTTTGCCGAAGAAAGGAAAAGGGGAAGCTGTCCAGAACGCTGAGGGGGCAGTGACTCGAAAGGGAAGAACTCAAAGAAAGAGGAAGGCTGTCCTGAGCACCTCTAAAGCTGCTGCTTCTGCCCCAAAGAAGCTTACATTTGTATGCGGGGGAACTAAGCCTCAGATACAACAAGGACAGGGTGGATCTAGGTCCGCAGAGAAAAGACCTAGGAAAGCTGAGCTTGAGACAGAAGAAAGAGAGGTTGATGACCAACCATTAAGGAAGAGGAAGAAGCAGCTCAATTTTGAGCTAAGGCCTATCGATGCACTACCAACTGATGTATTCGTTCCTCCTAACTCATACTATGTACAAAGTCGAGACGTTGACGCTGAGCAACAGATAGATAATCAGGAAGAACAAGACCAACTGGGTGGTCAGTTTGTCGAGGAAGAACTGGAGGAACAATTTGAGGAAGAAGAATTGGATGATGAGTCTGAAGGAGAAGAAAGTGGTCAGGATGACACTGAAGAAACAGCTGATGATGAGCATCTTGAACCAATCAACACTGAGTTGGTTGACGAAGAAGAAACTGAGCACACAGCAAATGCTCCCGCTGTTCAAAGGGAAACTTCACCCACTGACTCCATTGAGTCCATTCCTTGTGACCCTACTCCTCCAAAGCTAAAGAGATTGAGGAAGAAGAAGGCATTCCGAGCACCCATCATTGACCTAATGGGTGACTCCCCTCTAAGGGATGAAATCTCTGACCTCACCGGTGTACATCTTCGGTACTTCTCAATCCCTCCTGAGTCTCAACCAGAGCAACAAGAAAATCAAGCCTCTGTTTCTCCAAAGGAACATGCCGACTTAAATGCTTCTGCCAACCAAAGCAATGCCGAGCAAGTGCTCGATGATTCCGCTCCTCAACATGTTGAGCAAACCAAGGAATTACCTGCTCATGTGAACACTGAACTTCCTCAGCTTCCATAATCCAGTTAGCTTCAGCCTGACACTGAGCAAGTAACACTTTCTGCCAATCCTCCACTTCCACAACTCAACATGCAGAATCAACTTCAGTCAGTTTCTACTGACAAACCTAATTCTAGGCCAACCGCTGATAATGTTGGGCCTTCTAATGATGAGCAGAACCAAACACCGTTTTCATTCGGTTCTACTCCTCCTCCGGCATCCGGACCAACAAATGATGGATCCTTAAGCTATCTGAATGCCTCTGAGTCTGGTCGAAGAATCGTTGACTCAGCTCAAGCTCTCATCCAGGACCTCCATAAATCAAGTACCAATGCCGCTGGGTCTCCTAATGTTGAGACAACTCCATTTTCGTCTGTCACTCAGCTTCTTACTGAGATCAAACGTATGAAGGATCTTCTGAGTGTCATGACTACATTACAATCTCAATAGCCCAGGCAGGACTTTTTAACAAAGATGGCCGAACTCCAGCTGACCATGGTAAACCACATGAACTCACTACAAGGGCAGATTCATCAATTGTCAGCTGCGAACTCAGCATATGCCACTTCTGCCGAAGTACATCATCTCTTCAGCTAGCTTCATACTGAACAGGAGAAAATAAATCACCAACTTTCCACATCCTCCCAATGCTCCATTGAGCAAATTAGCGAGGTTGTGTGTTTGCTGAACTTAAACATGCAAGAGATGGCCACTGACTAGATTTTTTTTGCTAAAACTTGTAGTCCTTTCCTTGTGTACCTTTTTTGTGTGCTGACCTGAATACAAAACCTTGATGCATCTATCCTTTTTTTTATTTGATGCTTACTTACGTTTTGTATTGAATAGTTAATTGCATCTTCACTAAATCAACTGTGCTACTTGTCTACATTGCTTTATGACTGCATGCTGTGTTGATCGCTTTTACATGTCTTCTTAAAACTCATTGAACAAAGCTTACTCAGCGCTCTCTGATATTTAAACCTTCCGCGTAAAACTGAGTTAAATAGAATATGTTCCATGAGCTGACCTATTTTTGAAAACTGACCTTAGACGTACTCGATTAAACCTTAAAATGTTTAGAGTAAAACTAAGTCAGCAGCTCAACCCTTACGGGGGAGTTATTTGATAAAATTAGGTCAACTATCATGGGGAAGCTCAACACTGAGTTCTTCAACTGAATATTTTTGCCAACATCAAAATGAGGGAGTTTGTTGAAACACCTTTCCACATGATTTTGATTTGACAAAATTATTTAAGTGATGATAAAAATATTCTAACACATTAAATTTAAATGCTTTGATTTATTACACTAATGTGTTTGTTCAATGTTGAGTTTAATTGTTTATAAGACATTGAGATTAAAAAAAAGCCCAAAGGCCCATAAAGTGGAAGTCAAGCCCAAATCAACACATCAAGACCATTCGGCCCAAGAATTCAAAACGGAGCCGTATCAAGTAAAACGACGACTCAGCAAGAGAAGGATCGAGAAGCCTTCGTGGCAAAAGCTTCAAGTGGAAGCTGCTGAGTTGGACGACAAAGCAGTCTGGACAGCGGCAGACAATGTTCAACTTCTAGACAAAGTATTTCTACTTTGGGAAAAGTTCAGAAGGCGCAGGAAGCTGTCTCGTGGACTTTTCCTTAAATGGCGAAACATTCTGCCGAAGACTGACGAAGACAGAAGATGCAAGAATCCTATTGGCCAACGACGCTGAGCACGCCCAGAATGACAACGACAGGAAGCCGTTTCCTTCCAACGGTTATTTCGAAATTCGAAATGACCAGGTGCCTCAAGTGTCACTATATAAAGGCCATCCATTTGCTTCAATCGATGCAGATCTTCAACTAGTCGAAACGCTGACCAAATTCATACTCGAAGTTTCTGTGAGAAAAGCAAAGCAAATACCTTACACCAATTCTTAATCTTTGTGTAAAAGTCTAGAGTAATTTTCAATCATCTAAAGTGTCTTAGCAATTGTTGTTTAGGACAAACACTTTATCATTTCTAGAAGAATAGAAAGGAGAGGCTGAGTACTCGGTTATAGTACTCAGCGTAGATATAGGAGTGAGTAGAGGTATAGAGGAAGGTACTCTTGTTATACTCAGCTTCTATCTGTAAAAGGTTTCGTGCTCTACCTTTAAAGAGCTCAGTAGAGAATTCAAAAAGCTCGGAACGAGTTCCGGGGAGTGGACGTAGGCGGAGAGGCCGAACCAGGATAAGTCTGCTGAGTAACATATTTCTAACCCTTAAACTCCTTTAATATATATTTGTTGAGCGATTTTCGCAAGTGCACGGTATACGCTTGTAGTAATAAAAGATATCGATCCCACGGGGAACGTTTTTTAAACAAAACTTATTTATAATCGGTTAAATTTACTTTTGGGTTTATAATATGGAAAAATTGTTTAATCGGTTTTGGTTTTGAAATTGCTAGAATGAGAATTAGATAGAGTATAAAAAAGTTAGAAAATATTCTGATTTAAGAATGAATTTGCAAGATAGGAACGTTCAGTACTTTTTAGAAAAGTAAACAGATGTATTTGTTTGCATTAAGCAAAGAAAACAACTTTAAACTTTGTACGAATTATAAAGATGAAATAAATGACGAAACCTCTAATTAATTGGCTTTGAACATGACAAAACCCTTTCGGGATAGTTGCCCTTAATCAAATTAAAACTCTTTCGAGATAATAATTTGCCTAAGTGTTCAACAAAGTTTCCTTGTAAAGATTTTGGATTAAATACGTTTTAATAAAAACACCAGCAGTCACTTTAGTAGATTGGTTACCATAAGTGCTGCATAAAAATCTATCGAATAGAACGGACTTTATTAGATGAAATATAAATTGATACAATTTTACAGAGAACATGGAGCATGGAAACATTCGACGACTTGCAAGTGAACGGGTTGTCAATCCTTTCCTTGGGTTTCGTTAGAGTTTGTCAGGCTCAGGGGTGGATCCTCTACTCAATCTTCTCGTTGAATCTTCGTAATAGAGACTGGGTCGGTCTACTACCAAAACGAAAACTAAACTGGAACAATGTCTAAACGCTACTAAACTTGTTATTATTGAATAAACAATGTGTGTACAACATATTGCTTTTTACAGAATCGAAATCTAACTTCTGAATCACCTGACTCGGAATTTCTGCATAAATTCTATGCTAATCTCTTTTTTCTACATATCTTCAACTCTCCATCAACTCTTTATTTATAGATGTTGAAGAGTCTTGATTGAAGTGTCGTGTCCGTTGTGAAGGATCGTGTCGTTGCGAAAGGACGTCTTTATCCACCCAAACGATCGCGTTTCGTCGAAAACGAAAGTGTGTAACTAGGCTTCTAAAAACTCCTGCTCGTACCGAGAATATTAAATTCTCTACCGAGAATGGGGGAGCATCAATTGGTCTTCAAACGAAGGAAGAAAAAGCTGGGGAACGCGTGTCGCGGCCGTGAATTTGGGGGCCGCGGTCGCGGCACGGAACGTTTTTCAGTTCTTCTACTTTCATTCGCGTCCTCAATTTAGCGTTATTAATTTCTGTCGTCTTCGACTCCTTTTGTAGGGTTTTTCTTCTGTTTTCGAGCTCTTTTCGTTCCTATTTGGATTTTACCAAATATTTATGTACCTTACAAGAAAGAAACATATTCGAGAGTAAAAGCTTTCTAAACAGTTATAAATAGCATAAATTCGTAGCAATATTGATGTAATTATTGATGATATTTTAGGTATATTTTGGGCTTAACAAATCTCCACACTTATTCTTTTGCTAGTCCCGAGCAAAATTTCACTAAATTTATTCTCTAACTAATCTCTTTATGAAAATAAAACATATATCTCTGTATTACCTTTTAAATTAGTTAAGCCGAAAAGACTTACTTCTCATGGCAAATTTATACGCAAAATATCAAACTAACTTAGTATAAATACGATATATCATTCGTCTTGTATTTCCAATTTTGAATTGAAGCATTCGGGACGATATAAGCACGCATGTTATTGAGTCTTTCGTCTCAAGGCATTTCAAAGCACAAAATTTCTTTCCCAAACCTAAACTAATATATGAGATATATTATTTTAAATAAGTACTTGGGTTAATTATTTGCTTAGTTACGCCCGAGATAAGAGTGGTCTTGATCGTAACTTTATACGTATTTTATTGCTTTGTGTTTGTTTAAGAGGTACCGACCATACCATGGGTGGACGCAATCGTTACTTTAAACTTATACACGCTTATAATTTTTTTGCTTTAAACGTTCCTTCCATACCTCGATTGTGATAAGGGTGGTCGCAATCGTGGCCAAAAGTAAACGGTACTTAATTTTCTTCCATTTCATACCTCGATTGTGATAAGGTTGGTCGCAATCGTGGCCAAAAGTTAAGAATTCAACTAATTGATTAATTAATATGAAACATGAAATTTTAACTTGGGAAAAAGAAAGATAGCACATTCATCCTATATTGACTTAAAATTCAACATGTATTATGGCTAAAGTTTCCTTAAAAACTTCAATTGGTGTTAATGTAAGACGAAATCAAACCGAGCTAAAATTGTTAGTTCAATTTAATGCCTATAAACCTAATTGAAAACTTAAAATAAGATTTATTGTATCATGAATTACATGATATAAAATAGAGATTGAAATAAAGAATTTTTGAAACTAAAATACATTCACTCGAGACAATTTTACTTAAAATCGTATCAGAGATTTGTGAAAAAAATTTGAAAAAATATTACCCGTATAGAAATATTATTTCTAACAATAATGATAACCTAAACAAATAATCATATTAACTTATGGTTAATTTATGAAAAAAAATGTGTTGCAATATATTAGTGTTGAAAAATAAAATGTGTTGCATTTATTCGTTTTGCAAAATAATATTTTCGTAGCATTTATTCGTATACGTATATATATGTATATCTCCTCCCACACTTAAATTGGACCATGTCCTCATTGGTGCAAAAATAATGGAGAACATAAAAAATAAATACGAAATAAGGCATACGAAACAAAGATTGAAATTGTAGAAAATTAAACATTCAACATAAAATTAAAAAGAGAAAATGTACCAAACATAGGAAAAATAAAATTTTACCAAATTATAACAAGATAAAAATAAAAGGAAATGAAACAACCTATGCTCGAGGTGGGGAATCCGGAGGTGTAGGGGAAGTCTCCACATTCCGACGTCGGAAAAAGGAAAGCATCCGATGCCGAGTCGATCTATGCTCACGCCTCAAAAGGTTGAGGTTGTCATTCATCACCATATTATTTTCTACCAAATCATCAATTCTTAAGTTCATTTGACGATTGTTGGAATTGATTTGGTCCAAAATTCTCCGCAAATCCACCGGATCATTCGCTTGAGGTGCTTGGGGTTGTGGTTGAGCCTGGGGTTCATCTTCCTCTCCGGCCGCCTCTCCGCCGCCTTCAGTACCTGCAAATTGAGAACTGGAAGCGCCACCACCCATAGTGCCACGAAGGTGGGCAATACGGGAGGCATGCGAAATAAAGACGGGGGGACCTTGTGGTAGCAATAAATGAGCCCGCTCAAGAGCCGAGATGTCCAAAAGTGGAACATACCCACGGTAGGTGGACATGTCAAAATCAGCCAATTCACCCCGAGCTCCCAACACAATAGCGGTGATAAAATTACAAAGAGGGATTTGAATGGTAGTAGCCCTCGAAGCACAGAACAAATTATCGAACATCATGCCAATACTATCAATCCTCAAACCTTTAAATAAGCTATCCAAAACATATAAATCCCGAACATGAACCTTTGAACTCTCCACACGACCAAACAAGGAGAAACTCAAAAATTTGTGAAAGAAGAACACACAATTGTCCTTAATCAGCTTGCTTGAAGTGTTTTTGGAATTAAAATAGTCTTGGTCCGAAAGAGTTTGCCAAACAGCATCATTATCAAAATCTTTAGGCTTATCATAAAAATTAGAAGTAGGGAAACCAAACATGTTTCCCATTGCTTCATAATCAATGGTGTATGTGATACCATTATTCCTAAAAGAGATTGAGGTTTTCTTCTTGTTCATGGTCAAAGTGACCAAAAATTCCACCACATATTCATTAATACGCGGAAAACGCATATTAACGAATTCTTGCCAACCTAATGCCTCAATAAAAGCATTAATTCGAGTAGAGAAATTCAATGTTCGTACCGAATGGAAGTCTAAGAAGTGCATATCCATAAATTGGCGGTCGGCTTGTGAAAAATGTTTGAAACGAACGGCTTCCTCCTCCGAAGCGATGTCGAAATAAGCTCCACATTGAACCCGAAGGCGATTAGCTTCCGTAACAGCGGGCTTGTTACCAACACGCTTAGTCCTAACCATGGTAATGGTGTTTAGTGTGTTTGAGGGTTTGAGAAGAAGAAGAAGAAAAAGGATTTGAGAGAAAGAGTAAAGCTTGAAGATGAGTTTGGGGGTTTGAATTGGAAGTGATTGAAATAGAAAAGATGATAGAAATTGGAGTGAATAAATTGGGAAGAGTAAAAGTAGGTTTTTGGGGAAGAGTTTGGAGTAAGGGATTGGGTAAAAATAGAGGTGATGTGAGGTTTGTGTAAGAGGTAGGGTTATATAGGGTGATTAGGTGAATGTATAGGTAGAATAGGAATAGGAATAGGCAAAAATATTGGCAAAATCGGAATCAAAAGGGCATATATCACGCGTGTCGCGACCGCGAATAGCAAAGCCGCGGCCGCGGCACGCGATTTTCAGGGAATTTTGCCCTTGAAATTCGTCCATTGTTGCTACTCATACCGAGAATTATTAATTCTCGGTAGAGAATTGGTCAAAATGGCCTATTTGGATGCCTATTGACTTGGTTTGTACAATTTTGTTGATGATTTGGTTCCTGAACTTAATATAAAGTGTCCCTGCACTTAAAAACTAAAATAAATGACATTAATTGCAAGGAAAACCAAAGGTTTACCCTTAATAAATTGAATTACAGTGTAATAAATTGGTTTATGAATAATTAATGAAACTTAAATTGTCATTGATGCATATAAGTTAAGAGAATCATATTAAGTGCATAATAAGTGCATATAAATATATATTAATAATATGAATTTAATCAATTGAATGAATTAATGTTTTAAACTAAATGAATGAAGTTTGGGAAAATTGGATTTAGTGTGGATATATGTTTTAATTAAGAAAACCATGATTGTTCAATGTTATAGATTTTATATAGATTTAACCATGATTATATAGGAAATGGAAAACATAATCTAACCTTTGTAAAATTAATAAATGAACTAAAATAAAATAGAACTTTATTGAATAAAATAAAATTATAAAAACAAAGAATGAAACCAAATAATACAAAAACACACAAATATTTACAAAAAGAAAAATAACTATAACCTAAACTATTCTATATACTCATCCCTATCAAGCAGGATATTTCTGGCCTTAATACGATCAATTTGAAACTGCACGAAAGTTTCACGTTCCGGTGCAGACAGAAAGTGAGGCCCTGCTCGAAAGACACGTTTTACAAGTCCTTCGTGCTCGAGAAATTCATAGTCAATTGTCGGGAAGAATTCATCATCACTCCAGGGAACATCAATGGTACCCTTTGTACCAAGAATTATTCCACAGATTATATTGCCGAACCCAATCTTCTTATCCTTGGATCGAGAAGCGGCGACAAGACCCTCCATCAGAATCTTTGAAGAATCTACTGCATTTCCCTGGAATATATCTCCAAGGACATAAAGATCTGTGTCACGGACCACACTACTGAATGTGCGCCCGAATAAACTGTGACACAGGAATTTGTGCAAATACAGCATGGAGTTGGAGCGAAAAGAGTGATTATAAGCGAGTTTTGAATTGAATCGCCAGAAACCAGTGAGCATTCTCCAAATGTCCGAGGATGTCATGTCTCGTCCAGGATGACATTTGATTGTATCCCTCGGGGGAAAACCAAACCAAGCATGCAACTCGGGATAGCCGAAAGTAAAGATTTCGCCTTCTCGACGAAAACTGAGACGTACTCGTCGTTTATTAGTGAAACGCACGGTACAGAAGAATTCGAGTATCCAGTCGCCTATTATTGGAAATCGCATTTGGGCGAATTTTGTCCACCCTAGGCGTTCCATATAGCGGCTCATATCATCAGTAATGCCTAATTGGCTGTTAAGAAATTCATCCATATACAACATTCCGGTGAAGAATTTGTAACGGAGATTCCAATAACGCCTACCTTCATCGTGATTGAAGATAGAAAAAGGCGCCCCATATCGCTTGGATAAGTCTGGGCGTTTATTGCTTGAGGAAGCATTGTGCCTTGAAGGTTTGTATTTGGTAGGCATGGTGTTGGTTTGAAGGAAACAAAGTTTCTGTTACTAAATAAAAAATGGTGTTTTGAAGAAATCAGAGGTCTGATAAAGATGAAAAGAATTGTAACAGAACTTGAATCCTCTAGGACTAATTTATAAGAGTTTTAGATGAAAGGAGGTGTTGTTTTAATCATGAAAAGGTATAAAATGACACCTTTCGGGAACGAAGAAACTTAAGGTTTCAGTTGTCAAGAGGTTTGTCGAAAGGGTTAGGATGTTTCAGACTTTAAAGGTGCAGGAATTACGCGTGTCGCGACCGAGAATTCTGAATTCGCGGTCGCGACCCGCTGATTTTCTTGCGGAAATCAGGCGTCGTAAGCTATGTCCTGATTCACGGTAGAGAATTTATGATTCTCGGTAAGTTCAGAGAAAATCTAACCTATTTGGACAAGTCTGAAAAATAGAATTCTCGGCAGAGAATTGCCTGAAACTTCAATTTCATTCTAATTTCCTTAAATTAAATCTAAAATCATGAAATAAACATATTTTATGCGTATAAATCATAACATAAAGTTATCTAATCACAAAAATTGGCATTTGAAAAATAAAATAAAATAAAATAAAATAAAATAAAAATAAAATAAAATGAACAAAAATATAAAAAGAAATAAAACAAAATAAACTGTGATCGAAAAACTGAGTGATTTATACGTTAGAAAATCTTGTTACGAACGGAATTTCTATTTGTGAAATATTTTCGTAATAGATTTTACATCGATTACCATTAACTTTGAAACGAATTCCGTTAGGACCTTCCAGTTCTAAAGAACCATAATCGAATGTTTTGACGACTAAATATGGTCCTATCCATCTGGACTTAAGTTTTCCTGGAAATAAACGAAGTCGTGAATTAAATAACAGCACTTTATCCCCAACATTAAAGTGTTTGACTTTAATTTTGGCATCATGCCATTTTTTCACTTTTTCTTTATAAATCTTTGCATTTTCGTAAGATAGATGGCGTAACTCATCTAACTCATTTAAGTCGAGAAAACGTTTCTTACCTGCTTGTCGTAAATCAAAGTTAAGTTCCCTAATAGCCCAATAGGCTTTATGTTCTAATTCGACTGGCAAATGACATGCCTTCCCATATACTAAACGGTATGGAGTCATTCCTATTGGTGTTTTAAATGCAGTACGGTATGCCCATAACGCATTATTTAGTTTACAAGACCAATCTTTTCTTGAGGATGAAACTGTTTTCTCTAGAATCCATTTGAGTTCTCTATTTGATATCTCCGCCTAACCATTTGACTGAGGATGGTATGGCATTGATACGCGGTGGCATACTCCGTATTTTTTCATAAGTGTTTCAAAACTTCGGTTTATAAAATGAGTACCACCATCACTTACGATGACTCTTGGACAACCAAATCTACAAAATATATCGTCAAGAAAATTAATGACAACTTTAGAATCGCTCGTCGAGGTTGCAATTGCTTCAACCCACTTTGAAACATAATCTACGACAACTAATATGTAAGTTTTACCAAAAGAAGGGGGAAAAGGTCCCATGAAATCTATTCCCCACATGTCGAAGACTTCAACTTCTAATATGGTTGTGAGGGGCATCTCATCTTTCTTCCTAGATTTCCTGTTCTTTGGCACTTATCACAACGAGTAATAAATGAACGGACGTCTTTAAACATCGTAGGCCAAAAGAAACCACATTCAAATATTCTAGCTGCTGTCTTGTTAGCTCCATTATGTCCTCCATAAGAGCTAGAATGGCATTCCGACATTATGGATTCATATTCATTTTCACCAATGCATCTCCTAATTATCCCGTCACCACAGGTCTTGAACAAAAAAGGATCTTCCCAAAAGTACTGTTTAATGTCGAAGAAAAATTTCTTCTTTTGTTGGAAATTTAATCCTTCCGGAACAATATTGGCTGCAAGATAATTAGCAATATCTGCATACCATGGTGACATGACGCTTTTCATTTGATAGAGATGTTCATCAGGGAAATCATCTCGTATACCGTTAGTTTCACCTATGGGACCGTTCTCATCTTCAAGTCTCGATAGATGATCGGCGACAAGGTTTTCTACACCCTTTTTGTCTTTTATTTCTATATCAAATTCTTGTAACAATAAAACCCATCTAATTAGACGTGGTTTTGCATCCTTTTTAGCAAATAAATATCTTAATGCTGCATGATCAGTGTAAATAATAACTTTCGAACCTAACAAGTATGACCTAAACTTATCACACGCAAAAACTACAGCTAACATTTCTTTCTCAGTTGTGGTGTAGTTTAATTGTGCACCGGAAAGTGTGTGACTGGCATAATAAATGACATGAAGTTTCTTATCCTTCCTTTGTCCTAAAACACATCCGACAGCTAAGTCACTTGCATCACACATAATTTCAAATGGTAAATCCCAATCGGGTTTAGCAATAATAGGTGCACTGACTAAAGCTGTTTTTAATGTTTCGAAAGCTTTAACGCAATCTTCATTAAAATCAAAGGTAGAATCTTTCATGAGTAGATTAGTGAGTGGTTTGGAAATTACAGAAAAATTCTTAATAAATCTTCTGTAAAAACCGGCATGTCCTAAAAATGATCTTACTCCCTTAACAGTAGTTGGAGGGGGTAATTTCTTTATTACTGAGGTTTTTGCTCTATCTACTTCTAATCCTTTTTCAGATATTTTGTGACCTAAAACAATTCCTTCGTCAACCATGAAATGACATTTTTCCCAGTTTAATACCAAATTTGTTTCTTAACACCTAGACAAAACTTTATCCAAGTTTTCTAGGCACGAATCAAAAGAATCTCCATAAACTGAAAAATCGTCCATAAAAACTTCCATGATATCTTCAATGAAATCATTAAAAATCGCAGTCATACAACGTTGAAATATTGCAGGTGCGTTACATAGACCAAAGGGCATTCTCCTATATGCAAATGTTCCGTAAGGACATGTGAAGGTTGTTTTATCTTGGTCATCCGGGTAAATGTATATTTGAAAGAATCCGGAGTAACCATCTAGAAAATAGTAGAAAGCATGACCAGCTATCCTTTCGATCATTTGATCAATGAAAGGAAGAGGAAAATGATCTTTCCTAGTTGCTTTATTTAGATTTCTATAATCTATACAAACCCTCCAACCAGTGGTGGTTCGCGTAGGTATTAATTCACCTTCTTCATTCCTTACAACTGTTATGCCTCCCTTTTTAGGTACGCAATGGATTGGACTAACCCATTCACTATCCGAAATAGGGTAGATGATTCCATTGTCCAGAAGTTTAGTAATCTCGTTTTTTACTACTTCTTTCATATTCGGATTTAGGCGTCTTTGCCTATCCGCTTTAGGTGGCTTATCTTCTTCTAAGTGAATTCTGTGCATTACAATGCTCGGATTAATACATTTTAAGTCTGAAATTTGCCAACCCATACTTCCTATCCTATTTCTAACAACTTCTTTCAATTTCTCTTCTTGGACTTGTGTTAATTTGTTAGAGATAATTATAGGTAGAGAATCGCCTTCGCCTAAGAAAGCGTACCTCAAATGACTTGGTAATTCTTTAAGTTCTAATTTAGGTGGAACTATAATTGAAGGCGGAACTGGTCCATCTTCTCGAATCAAAGGTTCTGGGTCCTTATCTTCTAGTTCCTCACTCATTATAGGTTCTATTATTTCTTCTTTTTGAATAATGTCATTTACACATTCTTCAATTAAATCAAGTTTCATACAAGCGAAATCCTCCATAGGATACTTCATCGCTTGATTCATATCAAACTCAATCTTATCATCGCCTATTCTTAAAACTACTTTCCCTTCCGACACATCAACTAGAGCACGTCCCGTGTTCATGAACGGTCTACCAAAGATTAGCGGACAATTTACGTCATAAGCAAAATCTAAAATAACGAAATCGGTAGGAAAAATAAATTTGTCAACTTTAAGTAAAACATCCTCAATTATACCGTATGGTCTTTTAGTGGTTTGATCCGCTAATTGCAAAACCATATTGGTACGTTTGATGTCTTCTTCTAAGCCTAACTTATTAAAAATGGATAATGGCATCAAGTTAATGCTTGCTCCTAAATCACAGAGACAACTGGGAAATTCAATATCTCCCAATTTACACGGAATGGTAAAACATCCGGGATCTTTGAGTTTTGTGGGCAAATTACTTGACACAATTGAACTACAATCTTTAGTTAGTGAAATGGATGAAATTCATTCCCAACTGATTTTCTTTGAAATTAAATCTTTGAGGAATTTACCATAATTGGGAATTTGCGTAATCGCATCCATAAACGTTAAATTAATATGCAAATTCTTAAGTTTGTCTAAAAATGTTAAAAGTTGTTTGTCATAGTCCTTATTACGGACTTTGTGTGGAAAAGGTGGTTTGGGTACAAAAGTTTTTGTACTAGAGTCAATTGGTGCATCTTTTTGTTTTAATGTATCTTCTTTGGGCGTCGGTAAATCAGTTCCAAGTAAGGTCGAATTTCCGAACATTTCCGGGCCTAAGTAGTTTTTCCCTGAACGAAGAGTGATAGCCTTAACATGCTCTTTCGGATTTTCTTCCGTATGGCTTGGAAGACTTCCCTCTTTTCGGGATGGAATTGATTTAGCGAGTTGTCCAATTTGAATCTCCAAATTATGGATGCTAGATGATTGGTTTTTAATAAGCTGATCGAATTTATTCTCGATCCGTTTAAAACCATCATCGTGATTACTTATTTTTCCGCTCATAGCATCAATAAATTTGTCGATTTTAGAAGATAAAGTGCTAATCGTATCTCTTGATTGATTTTGATAATTAGTAGTACGATTTTGATTAGCATTAGCATTATTATTATCTCTCCAGTTAAAGTTAGGATGATTTCTCCATCCAGGATTATATGTATTGGAATAAGGGTTATTATTTTGGTTTTGCCCTTGGACAAAGTTTACCTGTTCAATTTCGCTCATACCTTCGTAGTCCACATCCGTTTGGATTGGCTTACCATTAGAATCACACGGTGCCATAAACCTATCAATTTTGTGCGATAAGGCAGAAAATTGGGCTTGCAACATCGCTACTGGATCAAGATTCACTATACCTTTAACTGATGAAGTAGTTGAGGATGATGGTTTTGCTAATGGTACGTGTCCACGTTCCGCGGGCCACATACTGCTGTTGATTGCCATTTCCTCCAAAATTTCTTTTGCTTGGGCAGATGTTTTCTTCATGAATAACCCTCCAGACATAGCGTCCAATGAACCTCTAGTCGTAGGATTTAATCCATTATAAAATGTTTGCATTAAAAGTTTAGCGGGCAATTGGTGGTGTGGGCATAAACGTTGAAGTTCTTTAAAATGTTCCCAAGCCTCATAAAGAGTTTCATTATCATTTTGAGAAAAAGATGTTAACTCTTTAATGACTCTTGCGGTTTTTGCTAAAGGAAAATTTTTTGATAAAAATGCTTGGGCTAATTGCTCCCAAGTCTCAATTGATGCGGCTGGCATAGAAGTTAACCATTCTTTGGCTCGATCCTTCAAAGTAAAAGGAAAAAGGCGAAGTTTGATTGCTTCTGCAGTTACATCAGTAATTTTAAAAGTGTCACAAATTTCTAAGAAATTTGTCAAATGGGTATTAGGATTTTCGTTAGGTAACCCGTAAAACGTTACATTATTTTGCAACATATTAAGTAACGCAGGCTTAATTTCAAAATGATGTGCATTAATTTGGGGTCTAACTATACTGTTTGTTACACCAGCCACTCCTGGCCTAGCGTAATCCATAAGTGTGGCCATAACTTCTGGCTCGGTAATTTTAGTTTTTATTGGGGTTTTGTTTTTTTTTCTTTTCTTTCTTGTTCTTTTTAAGAGTTCTTTCAATTTCGGGGTCAATAGGATCTGGTGACGTGCCTGAACTTCGAGAACTGCGCATGAACTTGAAATTTCGCACAAACCGAAACTACCTACAAAACAGAATTTGAAAAATAAATATGTTAGTAATTGAAAATAAATAAAATATAAAAGTTTGAATAAGTATGAATAAACCTAGATTCGTAATAAAACACGAAAAATTTAAAATTTTGTCAAAAATTTTGGCGTTCCCCGGTAATGGCGCCAAAAACTTGTTGAGCGATTTCCGCAAGTGCACGGTATACGCTTGTAGTAATAAAAGATATCGATCCCACAAGGAACGTTTTTTCAACAAAACTTATTTATAATCGGTTAAATTTACTTTTAGGTTTATAATATGGAAAAATCGTTTAATCGGTTTTGGTTTTGAAATTGCTAGAATGAGAATTAGATAGAGTATAAAAACGTTAGAAAATATTCTGATTTAAGAATGAATTTGCAAGATAGGAACGTTCAGTACTTTTTAGAAAAGTAAACAGATGTATTTGTTTGCATTAAGGAAAGAAAACAACTTTAAACTTTGTACGAATTATAAAGATGAAATAAATGACGGAACCTCTAATTAATTGGCTTTGAACATGACAAAACCCTTTCGAGATAGTTGCCCTTAATCAAATTAAAACTCTTTCGAGATAATAATTTGCCTAAGTGTTCAATAAAGTTTCCTTGTAAAGATTTTGGATTAAATACGTTTTAATGAAAACACCAGCAGTCACTTTAGTGGATTGGTTACCATAAGTGCTGCATAAAAATCTATCGAATAGAACAGACTTTATTAGATGAAATATAAATTGATACAAGTTTACAGAGAACATGGAGCATGGAAACATTCGACGACTTGCAAGTGAATGGGTTGTCAATCCTTTCCTTGGGTTTCGTTAGAGTTTGTCAGGCTCAGGGGCGGATCCTCTACTCAATCTTCTCGTTGAATCTTCGTAATAGAGACTGGGTCGGTCTACTACCAAAATGAAAACTAAACTGGAACAATGTCTAAACGCTACTAAACTTGTTATTATTGAATAAACAATGTGTGTACATCATATTGCTTTTTACAGAATCGAAATCTAACTTCTGAATCACTTGACTCGGAATTTCTGCATAAATTCTATACTAATCTCTTTTTTCTACATATCTTCAACTCTCCATCAACTCTTTATTTATAGATGTTGAAGAGTCTTGATTGAAGTGTCGTGTCCGTTGTGAAGGATCGTGTCCGTTGCGAAAGGACGTCTTTATCCACCCGAACGATCGCGTTTCGTCGAAAATGAAAGTGTGTAACTAGGCTTCTAAAAACTCCTGCTCGTACCGAGAATGGGGGAGCATCAATTGGTCTTCAAACGAAGGAAGGAAAAGCTGGGGAACGCGTGTCGCGACCATGAATTTGGGGGCCGCGGTCGAGGCACGGAATGTTTTTCAGTTCTTCTGCTTTCGTTCGCGTCCTCGATTTGGCGTTATTAATTTCTGTCGTCTTCGACTCCTTTTGTAGGGTTTTTCTTCTGTTTTCGAGCTCTTTTCGTTCCTATTTGGATTTTACCAAATATTTATGTACCTTACAAGAAAGAAACATATTCGAGAGTAAAAGCTTTCTAAACAGTTATAAATAGCATAAATTCGTAGCAATATTGATGTAATTATTGATGATATTTTAGGTATATTTTGGGCTTAACAATATTGCTTGCTATAAAACTGACTAAGTAAAGAACTCACGCTGAGTTAAGTTTACTAAGAAGCTGAGTTCAGGAATAGACTCTAAGTGCTATTTCCTGACTCAAGTTAAGAAGCAGACTTAGTCACAAGTTGACTAAGCTTGTGTCTTGAATCTACTTAGTGACGCTGTGTAAACCTTTTCATAAGAAAAGAAGTCAGCCTCAATGGACAAATTTTTAAATAGTTCCTATCCCCCCCCCTTGGAACTAACTTATCACGTTATAAGGGACCAACAAGAGGGCCATGCCCACTAGAGCTAAGGGAAAGGAAGTGAAGAAGCCCAAAGGAGAGTGCCACTTCTGTGGTAAAGACGGGCATTAGAGAAGGAATTGCAAGGAGTACCTAGCATCCCTCAAGTAGGGAAAAGACGGTGCTTCAACATCTGGTATGTTTTATGTTGAAATAAATACAATTTCACAGTCTGAATCTTGGGTACTTGATACCGAATGTGGATCTCATATTTATACGAATATGCAGGAACTAAATCGGACTAAGGAATTGAAGAAGGGAAGCGTAAACTTGCGAGTAGGAAATGGAGCAAGAGTTGTCGCCCTCGCTGTTGGAGATTATGCTTTGAGTTTGCCCTCTGGGCCTGTAATAGAATTAAGAAATTGTTTGTATGTTCCAGAAATGTCTAGAAACATTATTTCTATTAGCTGTCTTGTTGATGACGGCTTTCATATTTCAATAAAGAACAAACATTGCGAGTTTTATAGAGATGGGATTTTCTAATTTTCAGGAATATCACAAAATGGGATTTATGTGCTAGATGACAAAATTTCTGTATTCGCGATTGATACCAAAAGACATAAGCTAGATAATTCGACTTACTTGTGGCATTGTCGTTTAGGCCATATAAACAAAAGACGCATGCTTAAGCTACATCAAGATGGGCTTATAGATTTAATTGATTCTGAATCATTGGAAACATGTGAAGCCTGTTTAAAAGGTAAAATGACAAAGACACCCTTTAGCAATAAAGGTGAGCGTGTATCAGACACTCTAAGATTAATACATTCAGATGTATGCGGTCCTATGTCATTCCAAGCAAGAGGAGGATTCAGATACTTCATAAGCTTCATAGACGACCATACCGGATATGGTTATGTTTACTTGATGAAGCACAAGTCCGAAGCTATTGAGAAATTCAAATGCTTCAAGAATGAAGTAGAAAATCAATTAGGAAAGAAAATAAAGATACTTCGATCCGATCGAGGTGGTGAATATCTTTCAGATGATTTCCTGAATTATCTAACTGAATGTGGGATATGCTCACAATGGACACCTCCTTATACACCACAATACAATGGTGTATCCGAGAGGAGGAACCGTACCTTACTAAATATGCTACGATCTATGGTGAGCATAGCATTACTTCCAAAGACATTATGGGGCGATGCCTTAGAAACTGCCCTCTTCACCCTAAATCGAGTACCAACTAAATCCGCTAGTTCCACACCATATGAATTGTTCGTTGGTAGGAAACCCACATTTTCATTCATGAGAATATGGGGTTGTTCAGCTTTTGTCAAACGCGTAGCGTCAGACAAACTAGATTCTAAATCTGATAAATGTTTCTTCATTGGATACCCTAAGGAAACTATGGGGTATTACTTCTATCATTCAGATGATCAGAAAGTAATAGTATCCAAGCACGCAACCTTCTTGGAGAAAGAGTTTCTCGAAGAAACAGAAAAGGGAAGCATGATTGAACTTGATGAAGTTCAAGAAGAAGAAACACCGACTGAAACAACAGAGGCGGTTGAGGAACTCGAAGTAGTCCCATTGGATGAGACTCAAGTGCCACCTACTCGTAGATCACAAAGAATTCGTGAAATCCCAGTTAGATATGGTTTTCTAGTGGGAGATGATGATGAGGTTCCCGTGTTAGACGACGAACCCGAAAACTACGAAGAGGCTCTAACCAGTCCAGATTCTAAAGCATGGCTCGAGGCCATGGATTCTGAAATGGATTCCATGTACACCAACCAAGTGTGGATTTTGGTTGATCCACCCGAAGGGATAAAACCCATTGGGTGCAGGTGGATCTTCAAGAAGAAGACTGACATGGATGGAAAGGTTAGCACCTACAAAGCTAGGTTAGTAGCGAAAGGATATCGTCAGAAACAAGGAATTGATTATGACGAAACTTTTTCTCCTGTGGCTATATCCAAATCAATCAGAATAATGCTCGCTATTGTCGCTCACTACGATTACGAGATTTGGCAAATGGATGTGAAAACAGCTTTCCTAAACGGAAACCTGCTTGAGGATGTATATATGATGCAGCCTGAAGGTTTCACATCAAAGGATACAAACAAGGTTTGAAAACTACAGAGATCCATTTATGGACTCAAGTAAGCATCGAGAAGCTGGAACAATCGTTTTGACAAAACCATAAAACAGTTTGGTTTCGAACAAAATTGCGAAGAAGCTTGCATTTACAAGAAAGCAAGTGGGAGCTCAGTTGTATTTCTCATATTATATGTGGACGATATATTACTAATGGGAAATGATATAGCTCTACTACAGTCGGTGAAAGTATGGTTATCAGGTAACTTCTCCATGAAAGACCTTGGTGAAGCCGCTTATATACTTGGTATAAAGATCGACAGAGATAGATCAAGAAGACTGCTTGGTCTTTCACAGGCTACATACATTGAAAAGGTGCTAAAGCGGTTTAGCATGCTTGAATCGAAACGAGGTAACTTACCCATGGTACATGGAGTAAAGTTAAGCAATCATCAATGTCCTAAAATCGAAGATGATAAGAAATGCATGGCTGTAATCCCGTATGCCAGCGCAATCGGTTCGATTATGTATGCTATGTTTTTCACTAGACCTGACGTAGCATTCACGTTAAGCATAACGAGTCGTTATCAAGGTAATCCGGGAGACGAGCATTGGAATGCCTTCAAGAACATTCTTAAGTACTTGAGAAGGACTAAAGACATGTTCCTAGTGTACGGAGAAGGGGATCTGAAAATAGAAGGATTTTCAGATGCCAGTCATCTCACAGATGAGAACAATTTTAGATCACAATCAGGATACCTGTTTATCTTGAATGGGGGCGCGGTCAGTTGGAAGAGTTCCAAGCAGGGAAGCGTAGCTTTCTCTACGACCGAGTCAGAGTACATCGCTGTTGTGAAAGCAACAAATGAAGCGGTTTGGATTAAGAAGTTCATTACAGAACTTGGTGTGGTGCCTGACATTGTAAATCCCATTACTGTGATAACAATGGAGCCATTGCACAAGCAAAGGAACCACAGTCTCATAATGCATCCAAGCATTACCTAAAGCGATACCACCTTATAAGAGAGATTGTTGCAAGAGGAGATGTGAGAATAGAAAGAGTACATACTGAGGACAACGTTGCAGATCCGTTGACAAAGCCCCTAGCCTAGAAAGTACATGATCGCCATCTAAGTTCTACTGGGATAAGTTGTAGAAACAATTGGGTTTAGTCCAAGTGGGAGTATGTTGGGGTTTAGTGTCCTATAGACAATTGTTCTAGGATATAAACTTAATGTAAATGAAATGTTCTTTATATCATTTGTTTTAATAAGATATGGTTTCATAACTATATAAAAGGCAACCTCTTTTAAGAACTAAATAAGTCTAATAAAAGGAAATCCCTAAGTTTGTTTAAAGTGATTATAAAGTGTTCATACAAGCATGAAGTGAGACGAAACTTTATAATAAACCAATAAACTTAAAACCACCCCAACTCAAGTAATATGTTTAGAAATAGGATTGACATATCACTGCTGAGACTTGCATGTAACAATATCTTCTGTCGAGACAGAGAGCTGATCTCACAAGCTTCAGATATGCAGATATCTGGACAGTTACATGGATCCGATGAAAGGGAGTTCATTAGGATTGGGGACCCGACTTGAGATAACAGGATGGGTAGATTTATCCTTGTCACATGTTCATCTCATTGGTATTAATAGGTATAAGTAATCCTAAGACTCAAAGGAATGTTAATTAGTGATTCTGGATTATGGAATGTGATGCTTTGATCCTGTTGTAACATGATCCATAACAGAGATGACTCTAGGGTGTGAACGGCAGACGTTGGGTATCACAGGAAGTAATTGCAGGATAGTTATACATTGGATTGAGTATTTGTCACTCCTGATAAATGGGAGATACGTCCAAGGATCGCTTGTGGAAGACTTGACTCTAAATCCTTGCAAGGTGATAACTTAAGACTTGAAATGCAGATTTCACTTAACCTATCTAATTGGAGTTAACTCGGCCTGTACAAGTAAAATGAACGTCTCGCTATATGTGACTTGACATTATCCATAGTCATAAGATTCTGTTCAAGGATGTAGTTGATAAAGGATCGAATTATACTGTAACTAATACGGAAAGGTCAACGACAGAATCAACCTGTCTTCTTATAGCTCTGGGGGAATGTTTTGGATCTGCCAATCACATTTCGCGTACTCATTCCGTTATGCAAAGATTAAATATAATTCTGAAAAAATTAATTTAATGGTTGCATACGACTAGAAGCAATAAGAACCTAATGGGTCACACATAAGACTTGGAGCCCAAAAGAGAAACAGATGTTAATTAATTGATGGAAACCCAACTGAGTCCACTAAGGCCCAGTACATAGGGGGGTCGATTTTATGTATATAAAATACATAAATAATTAATTTGATTTTTAATAATTCTAATTAGATTATGATTGTGAATTTAATTAATTAAAGGATAAATAAGTTAGGAGGTTTAATGAGATTAAATTGCTTCTATTATTATTATCCTGTCAAGTTATTATTATTATCTTTATATTTAGATATAATTATAGATAATAACTAATAAGAATTTTATTCCGAATTAAATTCTTATTCAGTAACCTAATTCTATCTAACTAGGGTTTAGATACAAGAGAGTATATATACCCCCCTTACATGAGAATTTCGGTCAACCCTAGCTAACCGAAGAGAGAGAATTTCGACACCCCTAGTTGAGGACGAAATAATCCACCGCTTCCTCCCATTTCAATTGATTATTAATCTCTTTCTCTTATCTTTGATCTTGTGTTGATTTATTAGAGGCAATCTACTTTGGTTGCTTTTATACGGTTGAGTTCTAATCATATTTTGAATTGTGTTTTTGTCTTGTGCTCGGGAACTCGGAGTAAGAGTTGTGGGAACTACGATTGCAACGGTAGATAGATCTTCAAAAGGTATTTCCTTCTATCCCTCTTTATATGAAATAACGATTAACGGATCTTGGTTAATGGAAAAGGTTAAAATTTTTATATTTCCACTGCCAAAAGTTAGCCTATTTTCCTACAATACTGCTAGAAGTGATTGAGTATGTGTATGTGTATGAAACATGTTTATGTATGATGTTCTGTTGATGTTTATGTTTGAGGTTCTGTATGAGTATGTGTACGATTGTTCATTTGGGCATGTAGCTTATTAATCATGCATAAAGTATTAGAGGAACATTGTAAAAGGGTCATTGAGAATGTGGCTGATTAGGCATACTCTAAAGCTTTGAATGTTCATTGTGATTGGCACTACTCTTACACCTATGAGTTATACTGCTAGAAGTGATTGAGTATATGTATGTGTATGAAACATGTTTATGTATGATGTTCTGTTAATGTTTATGTTTGAGGTTCTGTATGAGTATGTGTACGATTGTTCATTTGGGCATGTAGCTTATTAATCATGCATCAAGTATTAGAGGAACATTGTAAAAGGGTCATTGAGCATGTATGAAGCATGTATTAAAAGGTAAATTTAGGCTAATTGATATCACCATTCTCTTTTTTATTTGAACATGACCTATGATGATAAGTAAGGACTAAGTTGTATGCTTGTTATAGCATGTTCACTTGAATAAGTTGTCTACTTGTTATAGCATGTTAGGCATACTCCTAAATCTCCATTACTATGTATCATGTCACTTGGCTTGTTATGCTTATGGAAAAGTGTTTAACATGGTGATGAAGTTGTATGATTCTAACAACACAAGTTTATGACTAAGCTTGTGGTGACAGTATTATACACTTCATCACCATGCTAACTTCATCATGAACTGTACAATCCAAGTGGCAGGTACATAGTGGTGGCTTTATGATGCTATGAGAACAAGTTTTAGATATGCACGAATAAGTTGTCTATTTGTTATAACATGTTATACATACTCTTAAAGCTGAAAATGTTATGAAACCACTCAGGATGGTGATGAGATAAGTTTACAATATACCTTCCACTTGGCTTGTTATCTGATTGAAACCATTCAGGATGTTGATGGGTTTTCGATGCTATCAGCATAAGTTATGAACTTGATATTATGTTTAGGAAGCTAGCTGATCATGCATACTCTTAAAGCTGAAAATGATGAACTTTCCTGATTCTTTTCTATTTTAACATGAGTTATGCTGATGAGACATATGTTGGCTTATTTTATGTTCTATTTATGAAGTAACTGATTCAAGAATAGACATATGTTTCATATCAATTTAGCATGTTATGTGTTAGGAAGTAGAACTGATTCAATTTAATAGACATAAACGAATAAGTTGACTACTTTGTTATAGCATGTTATAGTCCACTTGAATATACATATATATGTCTACTTGAATAAGTTGTCTACTTTGTATTGCCTATCAAAAAAGGATAGCGTGCAAGGGGGGCATTATGATATGACATGCGAATAGCGTACAAGGGGGGGGGGGGGGGGCGTGATGCGCGATTAGAAAGGAGATTTTGATGCTAAAGAAACACTGGAGCTGGATGGATGGAGTGGAGTACTGGAGGGGCATGGAGCCAACATTGAAGATCATATTGATTACCAAGTACATTTGTAATCAGTAATCATTCTGTTCTTCAAGATTGGCTCTATGCCCATCCAGTAGTCCACACCATCCAGCTCAGTGTTTCTTTGGCATCCAAATCTCCTTGCTTCAAGAATGTGCAAATGGTAAACAAGGATATCGGGATGATGGGGAACCATCAGAGTTAAATGGCGTCGAATACTGGAGGGGCATGGACCCAACATTGAAGATCAAATTGATTACCAAGTAAATTTATAATCAGTAATCATTCTGTTCTTCAAGATTGGCTCTATGCCCATCTAGTAGTCCACACCATCTAACTCAATGGTTGCCCAGCATCCAAATTTCTTTGCTATTCGCACATCACGCCCCCCTTGTACGCTATTCGCACGTCACATCATAATGCCCCCATTGATTGCTATTTGCACATCATATATCCACTGCATGCTCTTCAGTCTATCTCCTGACAGTTGCTATGTAACCTGCCCTTTTGCTGATGTATCGTTCAGCAATTCGCTATCGGCCAGGACATGGCCCCTCAATGAAGGGCTCTACCAGCAGTCCATAAATATTCCACAGCAGCTATAAAATGCATAGATAAATTAAATTAGACCCCAAACATGAGTAGATAAACTAGACCCCAAACATGAATAGATAAATTTACGGGTAAAAAATACATAGATTTACATCTTACCGTGGCAATACTATGGGCAGGGCGATCAAGTAGCTGGGGCATAGAAACATGCCCCAAGGGACCGATATTAGGATGGTAAATTTTGGTCCTGAATATTACCTACGAACAATAGTAATATCATGAGTGTATTTACAAAGATATGAACTGATTTATGTGTGTTAACAAGTTTATGCATGTTCTTACAACTGGAGGTGTGGAGGGGAAATCGACAGGGAAGTCCATTTGGACTATAAATACACCTCCTTCATAAGGGGTGTTTGGAGGGCCATTTATCACGGCAGTCCATTGCTATCGGTCAGGACCATGTATATTGACAAGCCACCTAGGTGCCTTATATCGGAGTTGGTCAATCTGAAACTCAACATTACGATAGAGGTTCCTTCTATTCATGCTCGAAATAACAAACTGTAAGTATAGTGTTAAGTTTCCCTGGGTGACTATTGAGAATTGGTAAACACTTCCTATTTATAATGTGGGTGGGTAAGTGAAGGGTCTCAGAATGGAGAAAGGGTAAAAGGAGATTAATTAGGTCTATATGTATACAATGTGTAATTAATGAGCATCGTCAATTGGTTTTATAGATACCAAGACTTTGGGGATTCTAGGAGATGATGACTTAGATATGCTTCAGTTCAAGTTGGATTTGGCTTTCCAATCAACACCACCACGCCTCTGACTATATATACAGATTTGGAGATGTACATTAATTGCTTATATTTTTTTTCACCCTACATTCATTCAGTTATTTGTGTAGTTCAAATGTAAACAGATTATGAGCATTATTCTCCAGTAAAATTAAAATCATTGATATACATAAATTCTTGTTCATTTCCAGAATCATTCGAAGAAGAAGGCAAGGAGTGACATTTACGTTTAAAAAAATATCATCTAAACAACAATAAAAAAGACATTAAATTAAAAGAATCTGTCATCTAAAACAAATCTCTTGACATGATTGATTAAGACCTATGCCATCTGATACAAGTTACTATGACATAAATTATTATAAAAATTGTCACCGCGAATACCAATATGCCAATTTTCCATGACTTGACATTTTTAATTATTAGTATGTCATGTGATGACATTAAAAGTGACGTTAATAAATAAAAAGATGCATCGTAACAATGTTCATATGACAGTACGAAACTAGGCTAGTGGCATGTATAGGGTAAATTACATACGTGGTGTACAATCTTTACCTGTTTTCACACTTTGGTGTACAACCTTTAATTTTGCACACTAAAGTGTACAAACTTCAGGTGACCTCCCACTAAAGTGTACAGCCGGTAATTGTGACCGGTCAACCCAAAGGCAACATGCCACATCATCATTTTCATCCTACCCATTATAAAAAGTGGGGGCCACTTTTATGCAGGCCCGTAGCATAAGGGTGTGCAAAGTGTACTCATGCACAGGGCCCCAAATTTGAAGGGGCCCAATTTTTTTTTTTACAATATATATCTTAATTAATTAATTTTAATTATATTTATTATAAAAAAATCTAAGTAACTATTCTCCTCTTAAAGGAAAGTAACGTGAGAAATGAATGATTCTACAAATCCAGCTGCTGTGATTTTTTAGACAAACCCAAAAAAGAATTGTAATTTTTTTTGGTAAAGAAAACCCAAAATTCATCGATTTCTATTTTTTGCTCAATTAACCACTGATTCTCGCATCTCACCATTCTTCACTTCTTCTGTTCCGACCGTCATCATCGCAGCAGGTTTCTATTTTACCGGAAGTGTAAGTATTTGCTCTTGCTTTTTCATTTATATTATTTTTTTATGGGATGTTATTAATATAGCACTTGGGCTATATGATGTTGTTGTATGGGGCAAAGGAAAAGATTATTAATTTTGGAATTAACACTGATGAAAAGTGATTAATAATTAATTAATTCTAATTATTTATCTTCTTTTTCTCTTTTAGTTTATTTGTGTTGGAACTATTTTATAATTTATGCAACTCATTTAGACAGCTTCATTTGTTACAAGATTGATGTTATTGAAGTCCTGTATACGATCCACAATGTTACAAAAAAAAACTTAATGGATTGGTATTGATAGTGATTGAGAATGATCTTTTGGAGAAAGTAGAATATGAAGACTTGGTTGATGATTTTGCTTTAAAAAGTGTTAAAAGGATAACACTTTTTAAGTAATTTTTTTTTATATTAGCTTAAAATTGTATTGAGACTTGGTTGTATTCGCACAGGGCCCCGTAAATATTTAAGACGGGCCTACTTTTACGAAATTATAAAAATACCCTTTACCCTTATATAATTACTAAAATACCATTATCTTCTTTCTTCCTCTAAGTCTCTCTCTCTCCTCTCTCTAAGTCTCTCACTCTCACTCCTCTCTCTCTCTCTCTAACTTTCTGCTTTTGCATACTCCTCCTGATTAAGGTACAGTTTTATAATTAGGAATTTAAACATCCAGGCCTAAATGCAATCTATAACGTTTGTGATTCAATAAAATGTAGAGCTGAATCTATTCAAGCAAGTATCGAAATCAAGGCTCCCTCTGATTATAATTTATAGAAAAGAAGTCATGGAAATTCATCATCTAAACTCACAAACGATATATTATCAAAAATTGAAAACCCAACTCCTAAGCACGAAAAGAATACATATACGAACCAGGAAGAACAAAGCCTAATTGGATCTTATTTGGGCGGTTTATTTTCCTTAGACTTACAATATAGAAGCAGAGAATAGAACAGAGTCACCACCATCGCTCCCGAAAAAACCACATTAAATCAGCTCAAAATTTCCCTTTAGATCAAAATTTGAAAGAAAAAGATCAAAAGGCGAAGAAAAATTGTAAATAGCACTGTATCAGTGACTTCATCCTTGAACTCAGGGGTTTCCCAGCCCACGCCACGATTGAGGAGCTTCTTTTTTAGACTGGAGTTATTGAGATGTCTCTCCTCGCCGACCTTGAGAGGGGGAGGTGATTCGATCACCTCTCTTGGTTCTTTATCGAGCTCGTCCTCGTCTTCAACATTAGCAAAGCAGGGGGCCTTTTCCGTCACCATCATTCGATTCGATTCTCCACCGATCGACAACACTGAAATTTGAACTCTCTAGAAGCGAAAAGAGTGACATTTAATTAGGACTATGGAACATGGGTTTGATTTCCTAATTATTCTAGGTTTTTTGGAATAAATTTAATATGAAAAAGGAAGATGAAATTCTCTTAAATTGGGCTTCAATTAAGCTATTGGATTACTTCCAACATTGAATTTAGAGAGAGAAAGAAGTTAGAGAGAGCAATTTAGAAAGAGAGATGTTAGAGAGAAGTTAAAAGATGGAGAAGATGATGGAAAGTAATAATATTAAGGGTATTTTAGTAATTATATATTTAATGAGTCTCATTATTTTTTTAAATTATTAAAAATGCTGAGTTGGCGCGTTGACCAGGCGTTGACCGGTCATAATTACCGGTTGTACACTTTAGTGGGAGGTCATCAAAAGGTTGTACACTTTTGTGTGCAAAATTGAAGGTTGTACACCAAAGTATGAAATAGTGCAAAAGTTGTACACCACGTATGTAATTTACCCGGCATGTATAGTATCTTCAAATGACAGAACCTAACCGTCGTCTGAAGGTGTAATAGACGGCAGCGAGCCCTGTGACAGATTTATATCTCGCGGGACGATGGGTTTTAACCGTCGTCTAAAGGGGGTTTTGGCGTAGTGTTATCTCTTGATTCTTCATCTTCTTGTTTCTAGAAAATTAAGTCATGGTTCTTCATCTTCATGTTTCTTTTCATCTCTTGGTTTCTGTTTTCTTGTGCGAATCAAAGGCATCGTTATTCGTGTTTTTCTGCGTTAATCATATGGTTATTATCGATTGTAATGGTAAAAGGCGAAAATAATGTAAGTATCTATTGTTTTATCTTCATCTTTTTTTACAGAAAATGGTTTTGCAAAATGAGTTTTGCGAAGTCTGCGAAGAAAAAATAGGCTGAAAATGATGATTTTGCTTTGTATAAAACGATTATGCGAAGTATGCGAAGAGAAAATCATCATTTTTAGCATGATTTTTTCACTTCACAGACTTCGCATAATCGCTTTCTGCGAAGCAAAATCGTCCTTCTGGGTTAATTTGTTTTTCGCAGACTTCTTATAATTGTTTTCTACGAATTAAAATCGTCCTTTTTTGTTAAATTTCTTTTCGCAAGCTTGCTAACACGATTTAATTTTTGTGAATGTAGTTGAATGCAAAACATCAAATTCAAGTATCCTTTTAGTTTGAATAGAAAAACATCAATCACAATATGCGGTGTTTTGGGATGTAGGGGAGATGGTGTTATGGGATGCAGGGAAAGAAAATAAAAATCACCATTATCATCCCAAAAGGCCATCTATTTCGCCGATTTTTCTTACTTCTATAAATTCTGGAAGCATCCCGATTTTTCTTGCTTCTAGTTCATTTTGCTTCTGGAATTTAGGGTTTAGGGTTTGAATTATTTTTGTAATCTTGTTGTAAATTTTGATAATGTTATAATTTTAATGTTAAAGTTATTGTTGCAATCTTATTGTAAATTTTGATAATGTTATGATTTTAATGTTAGAATTATTGTTGCAATCTTGTTGTTATGATTTGAATGTTATATACTACTTTGTATTTTTTACAATTTGCGAAGGCTGCGAAGATAATACTGCTTAAGAACATTACTTTTACTTCGTATATTGTGAAATCTGCGAAGTAAAAGTCTGTAAATCAGAGTTAAAAGTTTAACTTGGTTTTGGAGTTTAAATATATAGGGAAATAAAGGTTAAATTTACTCTGTAGAGATAAAAAAATTTAATGAACTTTACGTTACTTCCGTTAACCCCCGATTCGGAGAGTAGAGTTTGGATGTTATAGGAAGTAAACATTTAACTTCCATTAACCTTCATTGACTTCTCCAAAAACAACTCACAAACAAAGTTAATGTGATATTCAATCGTCCATTAGTCTCATTCATCTCCATTAACTCCCTCGCAAACAAGGGCTAAGTATAAAACAATAATAAAGCATCTATAATGGTTGGAGGGTTGCCCTCTAACCATGTCACATCACCGAAAAAAGCATTCTTCAACTATAAAATACTTTCAATAAAACATCTTTCTAATAGTTAGACAATCACACATTATTTTATTGGGTCTCACATGTCATATAACATTTTATTTCGGTTTAATACATCATTTGCATCCTGAACCTATCCAAACAACTTGATTGGATCTCCGAACTTTCAAAGTGTACTGAAAACCCTACATAAAATGTCCAGATAACTCCATCAATTTACGTAAATGTAATCAATCAATCACCCGGTTGCCAAAAAAATAAGTTGCATGCGGAAAATGTGTCGCATTAACCTTTAAATGCACCTACGTAAATATTTTTTATTTTAATTCAATTAATATTTTTTATTAATAATATTTATAAATATATGTTATTAAATATTTATAAAATATGCACCAATATATAGTTTTTACATTTATATTACCGGGGTATCAACAATTATTTAGTACTTAATATCTTTCTTTCCACAATTTGCCATTTAGTTGTTTTCAATCACCTGAAACATGAACAATCGTCAGAAAAAAGGATAGGAGGTCCGGTGAACCATCTCTAATGCTTAAGTCAGAAAAAATACTTGAGAAAGTATTAAGTAACTTGAAAGCAACTAAACGAGAAATCGTATTTGTGATTACGTGCCTTTAGCTCTGATTCTCAAGCTATTTATAGGCTACAAAGTGTGTACTTGGACACGTGGCAACATTTGATTGGTTTTCGGACCATATCTTTATGTTTCATATTAAATATTGAATAGCCAAGAAAAATGGCTTCATCAGCCTTAGAATCATACTTAGAAAGATTGTCTTTAATGTTCAATACAAAATATTTACAATTAAAAGCTATAAAGCATCATATCTTAGGTTTTTGCACTTTCCATAGTTTATAAGAGTTTTTTTCAAAATAAGTCTGACTAGAGCCCTATTGAAAATATAGTATGTCGTGTTAACGGTTTCTCTATAGAAATACTTCAGAATCATACTACTGCTAGAGCATATTAAATATATGAAAATTACATAATGAAATAATGAAATAGGAATTTACAATAGTTACACTTATAGGAAGGAATGGAGAGTTACAACAAATACTAGTAACATGAAGAGTTACAGCAGTTATTATATTTATGAATATCTTAGCATAAATCAATTTATTTATATTATAGCAGAATAGTTTTTTTTCCCTTTAAATATCCAATTGGTATATTCAATTTTGTTTATTTTTCTCGTCGTCCCAAACACAATCCAATTTAATAAATAGGCCCACCCCAGTACTCTAATTGCCTCACTCTTCCAGATCTTCATTCTCTCTCTTCAATCCTTTCTCTCTCCACCATGGTTCTCTCGCAGGCATCATCCGAGCCGTCTAACGTCACCGTCCCCTCAACCTTCGGTTCCCGATATGCTCGAGTTGCACTTCCCCGGTAATTCACAATTTTCTGACATAATATGACGTTTTATTGCCTTCTTTCTTTTTGTCGATGAACATTCGATCGTCGTCGTACGGTGGCAATAATGGCGTCTGTTTTCCATTTCCGATCAGGTACAAGATGCCGGAGAACTCGATCCCCAAGGAAGCAGCGTATCAGATCATCAACGATGAGCTTATGCTAGACGGAAATCCTAGGCTTAATCTTGCTTCTTTTGTGACCACTTGGATGGAACCTGAGTGCGATAAGCTTATCATGGATTCCATCAACAAGAACTACGTTGACATGGATGAATACCCTGTTACCACTGAATTGCAGGTTAGTTCCCTTAATTATTTAGTTTTGCTTCTTAATTCGTAAGTATTACTTTTAATTGTGAACTGTACTTGTGCTGGAATGTCCTTAACCATGATTATGACCACTTACTGATCTAAATTTAAAATCAATATTCGATTGCTTTTCAGCTTTTCATATATATAGTATACTAGATACTAATAACAGTGTGCTTTCATACTTCTTTTTGAAAACCATATAGAAAATGGAGAGATTTAAGAGTTTATGTAAAAAGGATTCGTGCGCATACAATTTTTGTTTTTTTTTTTTATAATTTTACTGGAAAATGTAATTTTATATTTATTATTACAGGCTTCAATTTGGTCAACTAGCGAATTCCGCTTTCATAATTCTTTTTGAAAACTGTTGCACAAATGTTATTTTACTAAAATATGATGCAATATATAATATGATTGTATTTGGTAAGTTTTATTTAATCACTTACGGAAATCTTTAGTGTGACTTTTAAAGTTAAATTGTATCCTTTTTATGTTGATGATTAGATATTACTATGATTAAGTTGGAAAAGAAATATGAAATTATAACGTTATTCATGACAAAATATTTTACTTGTACCGAAATTGACAAAGAAATCCAAAGTTTTTTTTTTTGAAAAGAGAAATCCAAAGTTTATAGCCATAATTAAAATAACCTAGGAACTAATTCAAAACTTCTCCAGAAAAAACCATAAAATGTTTTTATTTGTTCGTGTTCTAGGTTAATTTTTTTTGTTAAAAAAATTTGTACAGTAATTATTATTTAAATAAGTTCTTACGGATAATTAAATATTAAGATCACCTTTTTATTAGTTTTACTTTAGACCCTCAGAAAAATAAATTTTTAGTTTGTCCCCTAAAAATTTAAAAATGTCATTTGTTTTTTAATGTTTCAAAAGCCATGAAGTGTGTTTTCCAAAAAAAAAAAAAAGCCATGAAGTGTCCAAATTGTTTTTTTTGCTCAAGATAATACTACTTTTCCAAAAATTGGTACAATCATTTTCAAAACCTAGTATATAGGATGTAGATATTCTAACATTTCTCTATATTTGAGGGCACACGGCAAAGAACAATTCTTGATTCTTAAAAGAGGATTGGATTCTTTTTTAAAACACGTCAACTCAATAGTGCTAGTCAACCCATAATCAAAAATAAAAATTATCATTCATATAACCCCTTAATTTTACAAAAATATACTACCTTACAGTAATCAATCTTTTAAAATCTATTTAATAGTTAATACTTATTATATATAAAAATACTATATATATATAGAAATAACCTCTATTTTGTTATAAAAAAATCCAATTTCAATTTGGTAATAACCTCTATTATCAAACTGTATTAATAATCTTCCAATTGTTATACAAATAGTCCGGTCCTAAATGTATTTCTATATATAGGTTTTACTGTATAATATAATTTTTATAAAAGAATATGCATTCGAAGAGTATTTATTAGGTGAATAAGTGATTCATGTGTAATCCCATCCCATTCCACCCTAAATACTAAAATAAATATATAACAAACATAAAAATTTATCTTATGAACAGCACGTAATGTTTCATTGATAAAAGTAATAAAAATTATTAAATTATTCTTATTATTTGTGTAAATTTCTTTGTTAAACATTTTTTTAGAAATAATAATTATTTCATTCATGAAAAATAATATTTTTTGCATGAAAGATTGGGATGCGATTAGGTGGCTAGACATCCCAACTAGGTTGGAAAATTCTTAGTTTATAAATAAAAGAGAAGTTGAATTTACATCTTCAATAACATAGATCGTGATAAAGTAATAATAGACAATGCTTGAAATTGTTTTTGACACAACGGAAAGCAACACACTCCATACAGAATCGATTTCATAGTCTTTTTTTTTTCTAAAATGACTTTATGATCTTTCAATAAGCTAAATCTATATGATGATAGACAAAACTCATCTGTTTTTCCATGAAGAGAACTTGATAACACCCATATAGAAAGACAAACGACAACCTCCCATATAATAAGATATGCCACACGAGGAAACAAAAAAAAATACAAAAGATAAAAGGTGCAAAAATACTAATATTTATAGAATTTTTTTACCCATAACGTCTAAAATGGTTCAATTTTACCCTTAACGTCGGCAGCCAAGAGCAATTTTACTCAAACGTTAAAAAGTGGAGTATACATTTTGTTCCTTATTTTGCATCTAATTGCATATATGTTGGTTAAAAAAAAGATTTCATATTTTTATGATTTTATAATTAAATTGGAGATTAATATTTTAAAATCGGTAAAATATTTTCAATTTTTTTATTCAATTCGTACAAAATAAAATATTTTTTTTCACGTCTAATCATGTGTTTGTGATATGATACTAATTAGTGATAAATGACAAACAAGTGAAGTGTAGATAACAAGATTCATGACCAAGAAAATAGTTTGATGAATTATTTTTCAAATTAACCCAATTTATTAATATTAGGGATAAAATTGCTATTACGGTCAATATTAAGAGTAAATTTACACAATTTTTGACATTAGAGGTAAAATTACTAATATATTTTTGCACCTTATTCCAAACTACAATTAAAGAAAAAATTATAAAATCTACCGCAATAGTCAATAAAAAAAATTATTCATCAAAGAAAAGAAAAAGAAAACAAAGAAGATATTTATCTATTAACTAAAAGTTATGTTGAAAAAGAATTAATTTTTCAGAGAATAGTTTTAAATCTCAACCTTGTGCATCCATTATGTATTTTTACGTAATCAAATGAATCTTTGCTTAAACTTTTAAATGTATAAATTTTTTATATATATTTTTTGGTAATTAACCCAAGAATTTGTAGCAAAGTGTGAATATGCAATTTCAATCTGTGTGTGTCAGTTGTACATGCTGAAAGCACGAGCGAATTAGAAAAGTAAGTCCAACTGTGCAGGGGCAACTGGACATCTATGATTGGCTGGGTTTAGCGCGTTTATAGCCGTGAAATAAAAAAAAAATGAAATAACTTAAATAACTTGCCTATACAATTATGTGGCCACACGTCGACCGCCCCCTGTAAAGCTTACAGTCAAAAGAAAACTCAACACTCAACCAACCGGTCTACTCAATTTACATATAAATAAATTCATCAAAAAATAATAATAATTTACATATACTAATACTAGTACTCCAAAAATGATGCAAATTTACTAGTACGAAAAAATGACTGTTCATGCTACATTTATTTTAATAACTCGTACATTATTTAAGATTTTATTTTGCATATTGCGTTATCCCAAGATTGAAGAGTTGAAGCTTTGACTTGATATTTTATCGTCATTTTTTCATTTGCTTGTTTTGCAAAATAATTCTTTGTTCCGATTGTGAGTTTCAATTTGTACTTACTAAATGTGTATAATTAGCAAAAATGACCAGTCTAAGATGCGGTATTCGTCGTCACTCACATTATACGGATATATCATTAATCTGATGGTCCTTCAACTGTACCCCTGCGTGTTAGGGAATATTTTCCGTATTAATTGATTAAAAACTTATAAAGACTATTTACTTATAAACTAGTTAAGATTCTCATTTCTTTCTTATGTGGAATAAAAATGCTTAATTTTCTATTATTTTCTCCCAAATTATTTCAAATGGTTCACTTTAACCATCAATTTTTTTATTCATCATTTATCCGTTTTGAGTTTATAATATATCGTTAAAAAGATCTCATCGTATATAATATGTTGACATATTTCAAGTTATTTTAAACATCATTTATCCGTTATATGTTTAAGTCTTAAGTTGACAATTTTATAATTTGTTTTGAATATATAAAAATAATCTTAAATTAATTATATATATAAATATTATTTATTTATTTATTACGTCATTCGGTTCGATTAATCCGAACTATCTTGTCTGATCAAATGATCCGTGATCCAATTATCAATCCGGTTTGATCGGTTAATGGTTAAAAATGTACTTAAATTGAAACCCAACTTAAAATCTAAATCCATTAATATCTAACCTAACTTATATGAAATTAAATATGCTTAAATTATTGTGGTCCTACCATCTCTCTATGTGGATCCAATACTTTTCTATAAAAATTGAATTTTGTAAATCCAGTTGTGTTTAGAAGTCCGGAAGATTTCTAATTGAAGGTACAGAGATTTACTCACATGTCTTATATATATGATTTATTATCTTATCGTGTTATTCCAGTAACCAGCCAAGAGTGGGGGCATGTGCCATTATCTTTTACATATAGAATGGGCCCTCTCTGTTTATATATTATGGACCAGCTTTAATTTCTGATATGATATCGTCTCTTTTAGCAAAACAATTATTTATTTGAGATGTTTGCCGACATTCTTGCACTCTATTTAAGTTTGGCAATTTTCACTGTCAGACAATGATCAAGCGAATTTAATTAGTTATAATTAGATCTAGATTAAATCTAAAGTTTATAATAATTTTAATTTATATCCTAAAAATTCTAATACTGTTAGATATAACAGTAACATATGGTCAAAGTGAAAATTACTGAATTAAATTTTATCCTAATACATTATTTGAACTGAATTATTTTAAATGTATTCAAATGTTTTTTTTTTAAAGTTTAACTGAATCTGCTATTTGATTAATTTAAGTCATCAGTTCAATTCGAGGATATCCAGCTTTAAAATTTTGGTACATGTTGTTGGATCCGATTATATATATTGGACATTTTTGCCAACACTTACACTGACCTTTAATAGAAATTTTTTTCTCATAATTAAAATAATAAAAATACTACGTAACTAGGCAAAGCTTAAGAATTTTTCAAAAAAAAGAAATAAGAAAAAAGCTAAGCTTAAGAATTAGTTTTGTGATTTGGTTTGAGTTTAAATAAGCATTAATTGTTGATTATTGGAGGACTCACTAATATTAATCTTTTATTAATACTCGAAAATCAATCAACACATTACACACACAACTCACACCTTTTTTTTTTCTTTTCTCTTGCTTCACACCAACAATACCTATACCTATTTATATTTGTGTCCCATTAAATGGAGGTCACATATTAGGTCGGTTATACAAAATATCAACCCATACAATTTTAATTTTATTTTATTTTTCTTTTCTATTCTAGTCTCATCTAGAATACTCTTTCAAATATTTCTCAATACTCCCCCCTCAACATCGATTTTTAATAGTTTATCTGTGTTAACCATTCCAAACTGTTTTCCTGAAATCTTCTTTCGTAGCATTTTTCCATTTCTTGCTTAAAGATGCCTCTTTGTTTATGGCATGATTGGATTTTTCCACTACGTTAGAATTGACACACTCTTCTTTGTTGGTTTCCCTCGACATACGTCGCCTCGACGCATACGTGTAATTTGTATTCGGTTGTTGTCGTCGACCTTCTGTCCAATATTGCCAAGCCTTCCCTAGCTTAGCTAATTCGCTCAAACTCTTGACTAGAGCTTCCAGCAATACTATCTTCTTGATGATTGCCTTCTTAATGAACCTTTGTTGATTGTAAGCGCCTTTCTTACATTTCCTCGACATAACATTTCTATCTTTAGGTATATTCGCCTTGTGCTCCACTGTCTGCTTTGGCTTTTGAACCTTAGGCATCTGCATTAGCTTAGACTTCACCTTCTCCTTAGGTGACAACCATTTTGGTGAACCTGTTGGCTTAGTCTTCACCATCTTCCCTTTTCGTGACATCGTCTTTGTCGTTGCTTGCTGTTGACGCTTCACCTCTCTTTTATCTGGTGGCGTTTCACATAAAGCTGGTGATTCTTGTTAGGCATCTCTTTTGTTCCTTTCTTCATTGGAAGGCTTCTCGAGTGGTTCCTCATTACCACCACGATCTTCAATCTTTTGTGTAGAGTTAAGGAGCTGAAGGCAACCCAGCTGCCTTATTAGTTCCTCCTCATTTTGCTGTCCAGTAGCAAACACTTGCTCTTTCTTTCCATCTGTTATGGGTGATTTGACTGGATCACATATCACTGGCTCTATCATAGCACTTGAAGCTTGGAAATCCCACTCTTCTTCGCTTCCTTCTTGAGCCTGTGTGGATGTAACAACGTTTCCTTCTACTTTCCTGTACCAGCAATCTCGTGCATAGTGACCTCTTTTACCACAAACATAGCACTGGTTGTTCTTTCGTCGGTACGCCTTCTCGTCCTCTTCATTATGGTTGTGAGTATGGTGAGCTCCCCCTTGTTGCCAACTCCTTCTTTGTGGACTTTTCTGCCATCTGTCTTGTTGTTTGAACCTTCTGTCATTTCTCGATCTCGCGGTATCTGGATCCTTGCTATTCTTATTACTAAAAAGAGCTCTATCTTCATCATTAGTTGAGACCTTAGACATTTGTTTGTCCAGGGCCTCTTGATTAGCCAAAATATTTTCCAATTCATTTAAATTTGGCTCTTTAGCCCATCCACGGGTTGCTGTGACAAGAGCGTTAAATTCGGGACGCAGCCCATGGACTATAATTCTTCTCATTCTCGTCTCAGTAATTTTATTTTCTAGATCCAATTTTGAAATTTCTTTACATAAAGTTTTAACTTTAGTAAAATATTCACTCACTGTCATATCTTGTTGCGAGACCGACAATAACTCGTTCTCAAGTTGTTGGAGCTTGGCATCATTTTTCTTTGCAAATAATTCCGCTAGAGTATCCCATGCTTCCTTCGGGGTTTTGGCATCCTTGATGCGCTGCAGCAAATCGTCCTCCACCGAAATTGATAAAGCATACATAGCTTTACCGCACTTGACCTTCCACTTTTTAAGGTCATTTTGTTCCGTCGGAGGCGCTGTTTCGTTTCCTCCAACAATCTCCTACAAATCTTGGCCGAGCAGATAAAATTGCATACGAGTACTCCAAGTACTATAATTATTATTATTGAGTTTTTCCAGAGTGCTTACCGAGGTAGACATGTCTGCCATCACGACTTGGTTATCTCCTTTAATTAACCAAGTAACACCGACCAATAATTTTTACAGTCCCAGACTGTGCGTTAAAAATACCTCGTACCACCACGATCCCGAATCGTGAACTTTCGAAGCACCCGACTTCCGGTCCCTGACCGTTTGCTTGCACTCGACCACGTACCGGTCCCTGACCGCCCGCTCTGATACCACTTGTTGATTATTGGAGGACTCACTAATATTAATCTTTTATTAATACTCGAAAATCAACCAACACATTACACACACAACTCACACCTTTTTTTTTTCTTTTCTCTTGCTTCACACCAACAATACCCATACCTATTTATATTTGTGTCCCATTAAATGGAGGCCACATATTAGGTCGGTTATACAAAATATCAACCCATACAATTTTAATTTTATTTTATTTTTCTTTTCTATTCTAGTCTCATCTAGAATACTCTTTCAAAAATTGATGTTGAATATTTCTCAATATTAATTGAGCTGGGCTAGAACTGATCTAGATATTTTAAAGGTTCAATTGATCTCAGCCCAAACAATCTATAAAACTAAGTTTTTAACTTTTCTAAAATTATAAATATATACCTCATTAGAAAAGAGTAATTAATGAAAAAAAAGATAATAGAGAACTTAAACTGAAAAGAGGGAAAACAAACATGGTGTACTGTTATAAATACTATTTATTAATATCATTATTTTTAAATTCCAAATCTATTAACAGGTCCAGATCTTGTTACTATGTAATATTCCTCAACCGAATAAATGTAAATTGCTAATAATTGAAGAATTAATTAAATTTACATTTCAAACAAGTAAACGTACAATGAATTTGAGGGTGATAAATAAAATAAAAAAATTCGCTCAATAACGGGTATTTAAGGGCTTTTCACTTCAGAAGTGAGAGTTCTAGGTGTTTGGTTAGTTGCCTAATGTTTGTTTTTTACAACTGAAAATTACTTTTTTTTTTTTGTTGAAAATATATTTTATATTAAAAGAAAGAACTCCAAAATACAACAAATTCAGGAAAGGTCATCTAAGACCAAGCACTCCAATCAAAATACTGATTACATTTAGCACCTCGCCTATAACACAATTGAGTTGACTCTTAACCGTCAAAGAAATTTGTCCCAAAACTTTTCAATACTAAAATGTTCCTGGGCAAAATAAAATTTATTTCTCCCTAACCACACCCAATAGACAACAGCAATAATGCAATTCTTCTAATCCGAGCTTGAATTGTTTTTCCAACAGCATTTCGACAAGTCCAGCTGACAATACGACGCCACCATTCATCACAGTGACCTGCCGAGAAATGTCACTGTCTTCAGTTATCAATTGAGGATAGCAAAAAAACTTCTACCTTTGAACCAAGGATCAAACCAAAATGAAAACAATCTTCCATTCCCTAACTTATAACCCAATAAAGGTTTAATCTCATTTTTAATCCTATTAATCCATCTCTAGCTCCAACTAGAATCAAATGGACATAAAATACCCCAAAAACTAAGCAGCTTGAGTTTAATCCGACCAACCCACATCGCCCATAAAGACTCTTTATTCACAAGCAAATCCGAAATATGCTTAGCAATCGCAGCTTTATTCCAAATAGCAAGATTTTTAATACCTAAACCTCCTTCCCTTTTTGGAAAACAAATATCATTCCAAGCCACTAACTAATCTCTCCTTTCCCCTTCCAAAGAAAATTACGACATTTAGCATCAATATCTTTAATAACTGATTTTGGAAGAATAAAAGCAAGCATCCAGAAAGTCTGAATGCTCCTAAGCACAAATGTAATTAACTGTATCCTCCCAGCATATGACAAATATTTCACCCCCCAATAATGAATACGATTCGTAATCCTATCAACAATCACCTGGCAATCAGTTCTGGACAATCTCGAAGACGCTAAGGGTAACCCCAAATATCTCACCGGAAGAGACCCAAGCTTAAACTTAGCCCTTTGCACCAAACTTTCCTTTTGAGCAGTATTCAACCCACTAACAAACATCTCGCTTTTACTGTTATTAATCTGAAGACCAGATATATCACTAAACAATCCCAAAATATCAACCAACTCCCCCACTGAACCGATTTGAGCCTTACATAACAAAAACAAATCATGAGCAAACGTTAAATGTGATAACTTCAATTGCTTACAAATACAGAGAGTGTCTGTTTTTTTTTTTTGAAAAACAGTTTCTTCCAACACCAAACAGCACACCCTAACAGCAAGCAAACGTTGGTAAAACAAACGGCCCTCAAATTTTAGAGTTTCATAATCTCCAACTGGTTCTCGGTTTTAGTTCGGTCCCTTCTATACTTATTTTGTGATTCCACCACTTAATGGTTTTTATATATTTTTTTACATTTTCATTTTTTTACAAATACAAATTGGAGTTAATTTCACTCGATGTTGTTACTGAATAAGTTACTTTTGTTGAGGACTATGGTTTTTAAATAAATTTGAGAGTGGTTCATATCCAGACTTGTATAATTTGTCGTCCTTTAACATCTGAGAAGTAAAGATGTGGATTGAATAAGTAGAATAAAATGACGCAAGGGGTGTAGTGATATAATAAAAAGGATTTTTGGTGATACAGAACCGATGTGTAAACATGATAGCGCATATGTTCAATGCCCCACTTGAAGAGTCAGATACTGCAGTTGGAGTAGGAACAGTGGGATCTTCAGAGGCAATAATGTTGGCTGGTTTAGCATTCAAGAGGAAGTGGCAGAAACAACGAAAGGCTCAAGGAAAGCCCTGCGATAACCCTAATATTGTCACTGGGGCAAATGTTCAGGTATATGATTATTGTCCTGAGTTTGTTTTTGACATGCTTGCATATACAATCTTAAATGTATTAATTGTTTGTACAGGTTTGTTGGGAGAAATTCGCAAGGTACTTTGAAGTGGAATTGAAAGAAGTAAAGCTTAGAGATGGGTATTATGTGATGGATCCAGTGAAAGCAGTTGAAATGGTTGATGAAAACACAATATGTGTAGCTGCTATCCTTGGGTCTACTCTGAATGGAGAATTTGAAGATGTAAAACTTTTGAATGATCTGTTGACAGAGAAGAACAAGGAAAGTGGATGGGATACTCCTATCCATGTAGACGCAGCAAGTGGAGGCTTTATTGCACCTTTTCTGTATCCAGAACTGGAGTGGGATTTCCGTTTGCCATTAGTCAAGAGTATAAATGTAAGTGGACACAAGTATGGACTTGTTTATGCTGGAATTGGTTGGGTCATTTGGAGGAGCAAAGAAGACTTGCCTGACGATCTTATCTTCCATATCAACTACCTTGGAACTGATCAACCTACCTTTACTCTCAATTTCTCCAAAGGTACGTACCGCATCATTGGAGTTTGATAGTATTTTATTAATTAAGTTAATTGACAGACATCCTTCTAAAGCTTTGTATGTGTTATAGGTTCTAGTCAAATTATTGCTCAATACTATCAACTTATCCGGTTGGGTTATGAGGTGAGTAGGAAATGATATATAGATTGAAATTTCAATAATTGATGTTAAGTGGTAAAAGATAAAGATGGATGCAATGCAATGCAGGGATACAAAAACATAATGGAAAACTGCAGAGACAACATGAGTGTTCTGAGGGAAGCACTAGAGAAGACAGGAAGGTTCAACATAGTTTCCAAGGAGATAGGAGTGCCACTTGTAGCGTTTTCATTGAAAGATAACAGTTACCACAATGAGTTTGAAATATCTGAAATGCTAAGAAGATTCGGTTGGATAGTTCCTGCATATACAATGCCAGCTGATGCTCAGCACGTGACTGTACTACGTGTTGTGATTAGGGAGGACTTCTCTCGCACACTATCTGAGCGTCTTATTCAAGATATCATAAAAGTTATGCATGAGCTTGACACTCTTCCTTCCAAGGTTGCTCAAAAGGTTGCCATTTCTCAAGAGATTGAAAAGAATGGCACCAAAGTAATCAAGAAGGGTGAATTAGAGTCTCAGAGGGAGATTACCACCATTTGGAAGAAATTTGTCTTGCAGAAGAAGATGAATGGTGTTTGTTAATTACAACCCTATGCAATGCATGTTGTTGTATCAGTATGCCTATTTGTTTATAAATTATCAAGGAGAGTGAGAACTATATTTATATATGTCGTGATTTTTACTTGCTATGACAACTTTTATTTGTGTGACCTATCTAATACATTCCAATTTTAAAGAATGCAGGCATGGATTTCAGTTATTTTTTTTTTTTAACCCATAAAGAATGAATGAATTAATGAGCCGACACACGGTAATAGTTTAACAAATCAATAGAAACAAAACTCGGTAAAGAGTGAAAGAATGAGGGACAAGTCAAGAAGCGAGAAGACCTTACAATTGCATGAGCCAACTCGTTAGCTTGTCTCCCGATACGATTTCTTTATTCCTTATTCCTCTCTAATTGTTAGGTTTTTATTTTTATCAAAAAAAAAAAAATTGTTAGGTTTTTATTTATCCCGATACGATTTCTTTATTCCTTTAATTATTTATTTTGAGAAGAGCCACGCAACTTTAGTAAGGAATATATATGAGAAAAATCTTTATATAAAGTGTCTGAGATAGAAAAAGAATTAAATCAATTAACATCGTAATACCGTAGAAAATAAACATTGACACGTAGAACAATGAGAGCCTTTCGAATCTAATGGCCATGTAGAATATCACGGGCCTTCGGATTCAACAGACTTCTAGAAACTGTTTTCCATTTAGGAAAACCCTCCTGCTAGCTGATGAAAGAAATCCCGAGCTATATTTCGAGACGGGCACAACTAAGAGATAAGTGTATCCCGTCGTTGTCAAATAATAAGTCTGGATTTAAGTTCAGGTATCGAATCCACGAGATTCACACTGCAAGTACCAAACTACTCGGTTTTACGTCGTTATCTAAGCGGTAAATAACTTTGAGTTGATTTAACTATTTAACTACTCCTAAGCCATATGTTAGACAAATTTTAACTATGGTGAGTTAGTATGAATAAAGAGAAACCTTTCAAATTACATGACAAGAACTACTTAATCTTGAGTAAACCAATCGATCCTGTTAAGCTCTTAGCTCGTGTTTCCTTTGGAAAGGCGATGCTAACTATATTTGGCTCAGGAATTAGGGCCCGTAAGTTCTGTAATTTGCCAATTTCCTATGGTTTTCGGGTGTCAAATTCGATAAGACAACACATATATGAACGTTAGAATATTTTGGTATTGTAATTACCCTACATGTTAACCACTTATATGAGTCAAAACAAGAAAAAGAGATAAAAAAAAATATAATAAAGATGAAAATTGTAAAATATATATTAAAACTATGAAGATAAATTTATGAATACAACCAAACCTAGCAAGTGCAAGCAAGTGAACAAGTGTAATGGAAGAGATTTTCACTCTTAAAACTAGCTAACCGGACGCAAAGTCATCGCTTCGGGTTTATAGGTGGAACTCTTGAGATTGGGGATGAAGGATGAAGTTGGGACTTCTTCAATGGAGATGGAGGATGTTTAGCGTACACAAGCTCTCAAGGGGGAAGGATTATATAAAAATATGGAAATATCAATATCTAAAAGTTGGATTCTAAGCTAGTTTATATAAAGAAAATTAGAGGCTATAGTGGCAAAATTGAACTTATATAAATAGGGTTCAGGTGCAAAAATACTCCTAACGTTTTTTGTCATGAGCAATTTTATCCCTAATGTCTAAAATGGTGCAATTTTACTCCTAACGTTGAAAGCCAAAAGCAATTTACCCCATAACATTCATAAATTGGGTCAATTTCAGACATAATTATAAAACACATATATTTTTGTTCCTGACTCTGCACCAATTGCATAACAATTCGTTCAAAAAAAGGATTTCATGTTTTTTATAATTTAATAATAGAATTAAAGATTAATATTTATAAATTTAGTGGATTTTTTGAATTTTTTTTGTCTATTTCGTACAAAAAGATAATATATTTTTTTATTTTTTATTTTTTTCATATCCCAACATATGTTTGTGATTTGTTACTTATAAAATGACGCATGACAAGATTCATGGCCGAGAAGACAGTTTAATGGATTATTTCTCAAATTGATCCAATTTATCAATGTTAGAGGTAAAATTGCTATTGGCTTCTAACGTTAGGGGTAGAATTGCACCATTTTAGACGTTAGAGGTAAAATTGCTCATGGCCCAAAATGTTAGGGGGTATTTTTGCACCTTAACCCTATAAAGTAAGAAGACTTTGAAAGGTTACAATAAGACTTTGAATCTGCATAAAGGTTGAAATAAGACTTTAAATTTGCATAAAAGTTGTAAGAAAACTTTGAACTTGATGTAGAAAATGGAGCACGCATGAAGCAGGAAGCAAATGGTGTTGTAGAAAAACAAATGTTTTTTTTTTTTTTTTGCTGAAACTGGGCTGCAGGGCGTGCTGGGCCAAATTTCAGCTCATTGTTGCATTTGTCTCCCTTTCGCACTTTGTCCCCTTCTTTCTTTGACTTTTCTCCTTATGACGGACCGAAAAAACGTTAGGACATCCTAACGTTTATTTTCGTCTCCCACTGTGATGGAATTCCGTCAACATTTCGTCCCAACTAAAGTAAGCAAAATCTGCATCGATCGATATAGCCACAGTTTCGGTTCGTCATAATTTCTGTCAGTAAGGTGATTTAATGACGAAAATAAGGGATTTGATGGAAATTTCCATCACTGTTCGACAGTATTTTAGTAGTGAATTAAAACTTAAATTAGACATTTCAAAGAGTAATTTATTTTCACACAAAATGTTAAACTACTTAACTAAGAAAATGTGAGTGGGTGAAAGTGTGTGAAACTATTTAACTAAGAAAAAGTAAAGTGAGTGAAAGTAAGCGAAATTAAGGAAAAAAGTAAATAAACTAACTTTGACTCGAATTTACTAAACAAGTTCAAACAAGTATTTTAACTAGAAAGGTAATGAAAAATTAATTAATTAAGCCAAAAGACTCTAAAAATCGTATACAAAGATAGAGATAAAACGTCTCTATCACTAGCTAGTTAAGGTCGTACATGAGATGTCTCCTAATAGAAGACTCCTCTTGAAGGAAGACTTCTTCTAATAGAAGAAGGATCTCAATAAAAGAAGGATTCCTAGAAGAAGAGTGCTCGGTCAGAACATTATAAATAGACAATTTGATAAACCCCAAAGGTACGTCAACATCACTACTTCAGAAGTATTCCACGTCCTTCAACCCTTCAGACCTTTGCTTACTTAGCAAAGGAGCAGTTCACCAGACTGCAACCCCTATTTGACTGTATGTTCTATCTTGTAAGTACTTTGGAGAAGGATATGAGGGACGTTTCGGAAACAGAGATAACATTGGTGCGGTGAGCGTGGAACAAACAAATACACAACTTTTAGAAAAAAGAAATGATTACCGTAGAAAATCACACACAACAGTCAACAAACCTATCTTATCAAAAGTCCAGGGAGAAAATAGGGAGGAATCTGAGCCAGAATCTCGGCGTCTAGAGTCGCTGGAACCTCAATACCAAAGACTAGTAGATGGGATTATCAGTCGTTTCACTCAAAACTTGGGCGAAAGCTAAAAAGAGATGGATGACATCAAAGCATCATATGCAGTGGAGATGATCAAGTTAAAAGAAAATTTGAAAAAGGTAAAAAAATCATGCGCGATAACCAGGAGAACACCGGAAAATTTAGTTATCATCCATCTAGACCAGCAAAAAAGTATTCCAGGAGAACATCCCAACGGAGGAAACGGTCCAGATCGCGTAGCTCTAACCACAAGATGAAATAACAATTAGCTCATCGGATAGTTTCCTCTTTGTACTATGTTGGACTTTAGATCATTGAAAAATCATTCAACTCTCTTAATCGTTGATTAGCTGATCCTAGTATGAAGCCCTAAAGAACTTTACAGATCGAAAGGGGGACATATGATAACAGGCAAATAAAGGTACATGACGTGAATCAACCAATAAGTCCAGATCAAAGGCAATGATGAGAGATAACTGCCTTTGACATGTGGACTAAATGAAAAACTGCACATCAAGATTAGGTTCACCTCAATCTCCCATCCTCAAACAAATAGGATACCAGAGGTGACAAACTAAACATTGTTATGTAATAAAGAAAACACTGGTGCCCTTTACACCTCATGGGTAGAAAAATTGTACAAAAGTAGAAATTTCTCATGCATTGGTATCTAGGGGGTTCTAGCTGGAATCTCCTTTTCTTTTACATGAGACTCTGTTATTTCAAAAGAAAAATTATAATTCTAATCACTTTGTGCATTAATTTTATTTTCCAAGATGCACTATTGATATTAAAATAGCAACATTTTGTTTCCATCTATTTTAGTTTGATGTTCCATACCCTACCCGAACAATGTAGTTATTTTGGTTTATTTCTAATCTCAAGTTGATAAATTGGGTTTTTGTGACAATTTTATGTTTTTTCTTTCAAAATAATAGACTTCTGATGTGTAAATAAGTGAATCTTTAGTTTGCATTCTAATATCACTCGACATGAAATGTTCTAGTGAACCATAATTAAGATAATTAAATGTAAATTTTGAATTTTAGCTTTTGAGATTAAGGTGTGAAACCTAATATCATTCAACTGGTACGGTACATTGTTCTATCTTAGTAATGAGCAAATTTATGCGGCTTTTGGATTATTGGTATAACTCAATGTTAATTATTCTGGTAAAATTTGCTAAAATTATTTCGACTTTTTTCTTTAAAACATGGTGATATGATATTATTACTAAGGCCTAAGGGTGATTTTTTTTTTCTTTTTTTTTTTCCGTTAATTTGATTAGTTTATTATGTTTTAGTTATTAGTCTTTTTGAGTGCATTGATATTTTGTGGTAAATATGCATTAGCCTGATTGATGTTCTGCAAATTTGTGAATTTTTAGTATCAAGGCTACTAAAAGGCGTTAGAATTTTGTATAACAAAAAATTCATTTGCATCGCGCTAAGTAAAAGCCCGACGCAAATGACCTGGTTGTCCGACACAAGTTATTTGCATCCCGGTCTTTTGTGTCGCTTCAAAGCGTAACATACAAATAGTCTTAAAAAGTGCGACACAAATAAGATTTTTTCATTAGTGTTTTTTTATTATAGGAGATTGCAGTCTCAAACTACACTAGAGAAGTTCCTTTTCAAGATTTCTTACATCACTAAATATTATTTGTTTATAATTTTTTTTGAAACCGGTTGAACTTGAGTTGAGTTGAATCTTTAACTCTCAATTTTATCTTGTTGGATTTTGACAAGTTTAATAAAAAAAACTCAAAAGTAATAAATAGTTTATAATAAGTGATAATCTAGAGTATATATGTTGATTTTAACTCGTTGTCCTAGGAAGGAATGATGAATTAGATCTAATTTTAAGACAGAAGATCCTACTAAGTTGGAAGTTGTAAGACATAAGCTATTTAAAGTGTTAGAATATTATACTCTAAAATGGTTGATTTGAAGAAGTAATATGTAACTAGAAATTAAAAAGTAGCCACAAATATTATTATTGAGTAGAAAGAAATAAAAGAATTCTGTCTGAGACCCGTAAATTGTTGCAAGAGAGAAGATCTAAAAATAGGAAAGGGTTGTTAATACATTATGATCTAAGAATAACAATTGATATAAAAAGTTATCATCTTCAGTACTACCTTAATTAATATCATTAAAGTATATAACAATGGCTATCTCAAAGGCTGCATTAGAATCAGATGTGTCTCTCCATTCAACATTTGCCTCTCGATATGTTCGAACTTCGCTTCCCAGGTTCAGGATGCCTCCAAATTCAATACCAAAGGATGCAGCTTACCAGATCATTAATGATGAGCTTATGTTGGATGGAAATCCAAGGCTCAACTTGGCTTCATTTGTCACCACTTGGATGGAACCTGAATGTGATAAACTCATCATGTCTTCCATCAACAAGAACTATGTTGACATGGATGAGTATCCTGTCACCACTGAATTGCAGGCATTCTTTCTCTTCCACCTTTCTTTTTTCTTTATATATGATCCTCCAGTTGTTGTTTAAATCTCTGAATTTGCAATTTTAATACATTGTGAAAATGGAAACAGAATCGATGTGTAAACATGATAGCACATCTATTTAATGCACCACTTGGAGAATCAGAAGCAGCAGTTGGAGTAGGAACAGTGGGATCATCAGAGGCTATAATGCTTGCTGGATTAGCATTCAAGAGAAAGTGGCAAAACAGAAGAAAAGCTGAAGGAAAACCCACTGATTGTCCTAACATTGTAACCGGTGCTAATGTTCAGGTATCTATAACCTAAGCTAACCTTCCTCCAATATATATATATGTATTCTGGAATTACAAACTTCCTTCAATTCACATACAAATTATATATATATGAAGGTATGCTGGGAGAAATTTGCCAGGTACTTTGAGGTGGAGCTGAAAGAAGTGAAGCTATGTGAGGGTTACTATGTCATGGACCCTGAAAAGGCTGTGGAGCTGGTGGATGAAAATACAATTTGTGTAGCAGCTATTCTCGGCTCCACTCTTAATGGTGAATTTGAAGATGTCAAGAAATTGAATGATCTTTTAGTTGAGAAGAACAATGAAACTGGGTACTATATACTTACCCCTCTTTCTTTCTTTTTTTATCTAAATCAATATATAAGCTTAAACTAGAGATTTCCGAATATGAATCCTAGTGATCTAAAAGATGTCAGTAATCAGATTCTCCTAAGAAAATATCAAGATATATGAGCATTAATTAGATGAAATTGATCTTGTGTAGATGGGATACTCCAATCCATGTGGATGCAGCAAGTGGTGGGTTTATAGCACCATTTTTATATCCAGAACTGGAGTGGGATTTTAGATTACCATTAGTGAAGAGTATTAATGTAAGTGGACACAAATATGGACTTGTTTATGCTGGAATTGGTTGGATCATTTGGAGAAATAAAGAGGACTTGCCTGAAGAGCTTATCTTCCATATTAATTACCTCGGAGCTGATCAGCCCACCTTCACACTCAACTTCTCTAAAGGTACACATATTTACTACTACCATTTTTAGTATCCCAAAATGCTACCTACAATCTTCATAATTATTATTATTATGTTGCAGGATCTAGTCAAGTCATTGCTCAATATTATCAACTGATTCGATTGGGTTTTGAGGTGAGAAATTCTATTATGATATTACCTAGCTAGTGTTTTGGTGCATGCATATAGAATTCAATAAAATGTATGGATGCAGGGATACAAAAATGTGATGGAAAATTGTAGAGACAACATGCTAGTACTGAAGGAAGGACTGGAGGCAACAGGGAAGTTCGAGATAGTATCAAAAGAAGTAGGGGTACCATTGGTAGCCTTCTCAATAAAAGACAGTAGCCAGCACAATGAGTTCGAGCTGTCAGATATGTTAAGGCGCTACGGCTGGATTATTCCGGCATACGCTATGCCACCGGACGCCCAACACGTGACAGTGCTTCGTGTGGTGATAAGGGAAGACTTCTCAAGAACACTGGCAGAACGTCTTATAAATGATATACAAAAGGTGATGCATGAGCTTGATTGCTTGCCATCAAGGCAATGTGGTAAGGTTACTGTCTCAGGAGATGGTAATGTTGTTATTAAGAAAACAGCACTTGAAACTCAAAGGGAGGTTACTACTCTTTGGAGGAAGTTTGTCATGGAAAAGAAGAAGATGAATGGTGTTTGTTGATTTCCTCATCCGGATCTTAATCAACTACTATCTCATCTCCTACAAGGATCATATTTCTATTTTTGGGATCCATTTCTTCTTCAAGATAGATTCTTTTACTTGATCTTATTTATTTATTTATTGCTAATGCTTCTTAAACTTCCACAATGTTTAGAATATGTTTTTGCCTTTTTTAAGAGCCTGCAAGGATTTTTTTTTTTATACTAAATTCTGAACATGTGATTACTGAAAATAAATATGTCTAACTTCTACACTGTGCCAAGTTTAAAGGACAAAAAATCTAAGGTTAAGAATGAGAATAAATTGAAATAAGTGCGCCAAATAAATTTAAGGGTAAAGTTTAAATAAAACCTCTGTGGTTTCACTAATTTTCAGATAGAGGATTATGGTTTACTTTTTGTCAAAACAAGGATTGAGGTTTCAAACTTGGATTAATACTATTAAAACCATCTTTAACGACCTGAAAATGAAAATTTTCAAGAATTAAAGTTGTTCAATGTCATATTTTCTATGGAACTGCATTTTCGATTTTCGAAAATCATCTTTTTTGGATCTTTCTCTCTTTAAACATTAACTTTCTCTCTCTTTACCAAACATCATCTAAACAATCTCAAAATAAAAAAGTTGAAGAATTAAAGTTGCTTAAAATATTAGTAGTTCTTAAAATATGTCATTTTTGAAGTCGTCAAAGGTGATTTTAATAGTATCAATCGAAAAAGTCCTTATTTTGTTAAAGTTAAAAACTTCAATCCTCGTTTTGACAAAAAGTAAACCACAGTCCTTTATCTGAAAATTAGTGAAACCACAGGGGTTTTATTTGAACTTTACCCTAAATTTAATTGCAAGAATATTGACTATAAATGCAATGACTTTTTTTTTAAAAATTAATTGAACAATTACAAAGTTGAATTAAGGAAGCAACAATGTAAAAATGAAATTGAATTCCCAATTGAGTTTTTATATATGATGTTGTGAAGTCTTACTTAACGATGGACTATTTTTATAATTTATAAATATTAAATATTAAATATTAAATTAAAAAAAAAATATGGCATCAAATTCGATGCCACCCCATTAATTAATTGAGCCAACAAGAGTTTATGATTGAAGAGAGTAGGAGATAATTGAGGGAGAAAGACAAATTACATAAAAGGTGAGGTGAGATAATTGTCAAATTTGATACCTAGAAATACACATAAGACCGAGCGTCAGTTCTAAGAAATTCCAAACATACAAAGAGATATCCCAAACTCAATTTCCACAAAAGATAAATTTAAACGAAGAAAGAAGAGAGTAAGAAGGCAATGATAAAGGCCCGTCGTTTCACAATGGGCATAAATAAATATGTTTTCTCTAAGAGTTGGTATGAAGATGAACTTTATGTAGTCAAAGAATCTTTTATCTTTTTAGAAGGAAAAAAAAAACTAGAAACAGAGTTCAACTTCCTCTCTAAACACTTAATGGTCACAAAGAGTTTTTCTATCAAGAAAAAAAGAGCTATTTATCATAACAGCGGGCAACCCAAATGACACATTCTTTAAAGGCTCTGACACAAAGAAGATCAATATGTATGCGTGATCCCTCAATGAATACACATCTCTTCCCAATCAATGCATGTTCTGTCTCCAACCATTGCATGCTTCAGCCCAATCTTGAGACTCACATCGTCCAAGAGTATTATGTCATCTGTTGTGAACATAGTTGTTAAATCGAGATACGACTCGTGACTCGAAATCTCATTTAGTGAATCGAGACTCGTGAATCGTAAGATACAGATCGCTTTTAAAATATTATAAAAAAATAAAATATTAATATCCAAATGAAACATCCATACATTTATTCCTTTTATCTTTTATGTTTAACGTACAGTACTGATAAATTTCACAACTCTATAGACATAGAAGGGCCTGCCTGTACGATTTCTTCTCACCATCAATGACTATGAGTAATTTATTAATCCTATATTTTAGTTTTCCTATTCTAATAACTATAAACTAAAATTAAATACCAAATTAACAAATTTAACTCAAATCTAATAGCTAATTTAACTGAAATTCCATCAATAATATAAACTAAAAAGAAATAAAAATAATAATTAGAAGTGAACTCAACACAAATAGAAAATAATAAGAAACCTAAAAACTGAGGAAGCTAAAATAAAAATAAATGAATGAAAATGTATTGTCCGAAGAGTCCATGAACAAACAAATCTATACTATATATAATAGTGGAAGCAGAGAGAAATGAGAGAAGTGTTTTAAAGGCTTTTTTGATGAGTTGTCAACGTAGTATAAAATCAAAATTAAAAAGATTTAATTAATTAAAAATAATATTTATATTTATAATATATTAAACAATTACTATCCTATTAATTAAAATAATAAAATAAAGTAAGAGTTACAGGAAGATGAAAAAAACACAAAACAAAGGAAATCCAAAAGTCACAAATAAACTTCTATATAAAGCATGATAGATAGTACTCCACCATTATATCCATTGGCCATGATAGATAGTATTATAATTCTGAAGGTAATTGTTCGATTTTTTTCATATGTTGTAGTTATTTTGTTCTTAATTGTGTTGTTGTTTTATTTTTATTAAATAATAGTTGTTATAGTTTCATCTTTCAGATTCATTTCTGCCGTTATCCAGGTTTTATATCTCTTGCTGCCTTATCCATGTTTTCTTTTTTTATTTGTTTTTTTTTTCAAACTGATATCTCCGATTGAAGAAATCCGATAGAAATAGAAGATGCATGGACAACTAAAATCGGAAAACACAAAAGTGTCAAAAATTACAAGAAATTCTTATGTTTCTCAAGGTAATTATTCGATTTTTTTTCATATATTTTAGTTATTTGTTTTTTTCAAACTGATATCTCCAATTGAAGAAATCCGATAAAAATAGAAGATGCATGGACAACTAAAATCAGGAAAGACAAAAGTATCAAAAATTACAAGAAATTCTTATGTTTCTCAAGGTAATTATTCGATTTTTTTCATATGTTGTAGTTATTTTTGTTATTTTTGTTCTCGATTGTGTTGTTGTTTTATTTTTATTAAATAATAATTGTTATAGTTTCATATTTCAGAGATGAAATTCAATTTCTATCGTTACCCAGATTCCATACCTCTCGCTACCTTATCCATGTTTTCTTTTTTATGTCTTTTTTTTCTTTTCAAAATGACTAAAATAAAGATTTTTGTATATTTGTATTCTTTTTTAGTATATGTTGCTAGGTGTTATCATTTTGATTGTTAACTCTAACTAAATTTTGGATTTTCGGCTTTATATGAACTTAATTTTTAGCTTTAATTGAAGTTAAATTAATTTTTCTAATTTGGAACCTGTTGAAATTTACTCATTTTTTTAGTTTGAGTTTATCTAACTGGTATGGATTGTATTTTTTATTTTAATGTATTTTGGTACAAATAGATATAAAGTTTCACACAATAGTTGTTCATTGAAGTTTGATACATATTAAATAAAATATTAAAGAGGTATTGAAATACTATACTTACAATGAAGTTTATTTCAATTATTGATAACATCGAGATATTATCGCAAGGACCAAAAGAGATAATTGCCTCAAGTATGCCACGTAGCACAAGAAGCCGCCCGGCGGATCTCCCTGGATTAGCTCTAAGAGATCCGCTGGCGGATCTCTAAGGTGAGTCTCTCCATTTTCCCATATAACGGCTGGTCGCCGTCTCGGCCATAAATGAATCATTAATATTCTCAAAACCGTCAGGTTAAGAGTAACTTATAACCGCCAATAAATGAGCATTAATAGAGACTTTCTAGTTACCTAGGGGTTACGAATTCTCCAACTATAAATAGCCTACATCTAGGGCTACCAAAAGGTACATTCATTCTTACGTTCCCTCATCCTTGTCAATACAGTTTATTCTTCATATTAGCTACTGACTTAAGCTTCGGAGTGTCCCCGACCGATCCCAACGGCGCCTCACAGGGACGTGATCCGATCAGAAGTTTCTCCAGTGTTATCAATTGGTGCGGTGAAGGTGGAATCCTTGGTCAAGATAAAGGATTTTTCGTTCACACTGAAACATCATGACGGAGGAAAGACTAAATTTCTCCTCTGGGATTAAATCACTGATAATTACACCGCCAAGTGCTGGTCACACAGATATGACCACTCATGAGACTTATTATAAATATCACAAGGAAGATGGCTACACTGATGCTAGACTCAAAGAGGACTCGATGAAAAGGAAGAGAAAAGACACAATTAACGTCATAGCTGGCGGACCAGGTTATCAGCCAACAGCAAAAAAGGCAAGGGTGACCACCCTTGAAAGAACGTCATTAAACCGCCCTTTTTCAGATGCAGGTCAGAAGATTGCACCCCATGCGGACGCACTGGTCGTCACCATGATGGTTGAAGGTTGGGAAATGAGGCGAGTAATGATTGATACGGGAAGTTCATGTAACATTATTACGCGAGGAGCATTCACCAAACTCAAGATTGATCCTGTCCGGATAGAACCAACTGTGGTCGATATTTTAGGAGTCACTGGTCATACCATTCGGACGAAAGGTCAGGTTACTTTGGATTGCGAGCTTACCGGGGATGATCAAGTTTGGAGAGAAGATTTGGAGTTTTCGGTCTTAGACGGACAATTAGCTTACAATATTATCCTTGGACGACCTTTTATCTCCGGAGTTGCAGCTCTTATCTCCATTCGCCATTTAGCACTCTACATTCCCACGGTCAAGGGATGCATGATGGTTAAAGGTTGTCAGAAAGAGGCCCAAGAGACATATTCTACATCCTTAATGATTCGTCCTCAATCTAAGGAGGAAGATGAAGAGGAACACGTCACAATGGCTTTGGGGGAAACCGAAATGTACCCTGTGGCGGATGGGAAGCAGGTACGGATAGCTAAAAGTCTACAAGGTGAGATCAGAGACGCAATCACCAAGGTACTTGGCGAAGCTGAAGATGTTTTCGCATGGAAAGATGAAGTACTCCCCGGAATTAGCCCAGATGTGATCACCCACAAACTCAACATTGATAAAAATGCGGTTCCTGTGGCTCAGAAGCGGAGAAACCATGGTCCGGAAAGGCAAAAAGTGATTGAGGATGAAATCGCCAAGCTCCAAAAGGCGGATGCCATTGAGGAGGTGCTTTATACCTAGTGGTTGGCAAACGTCGTATTAGTCAAGAAAGCTGGCGGATCTTATCGTATGTGCATCGATTTCACAGATCTTAATAAAGCTTGTCCCAAAGATAATTATCCTCTACCGTGCATAGACATGCTTGTAGATGGAACTGCTGGTCACGCAATGTATTCCTTTACTGATGTAAAGTCTAGCTATCACCAAATCCCTATGGAGCCCTCAGATAGAATCAAAACCTCGTTCATAACACATCAGGCCACTTACTGTTTCAAGGTTATGCCCTTCGGGCTCAAGAATGCGGGAGCTACCTATCAGAGGATGATGAACAAGATATTCGCGGACAATAAAAGTGGTAATTATTCCGTCTACGTAGATGACATGATCATTAAAAGCATGACGGCAGAAAGGCATGCGGAGGATATAAGGGAAGTACTGGGCGTACTGCGACACCACAACATCAAGTTAAATCCCGAGAAATGCACTTTTGGAGCTACATATGGAAAATTTTTAGGATTCATGATCAGCGAAAAATGAGTTAGCCCAAATCCTGACAAAGTCAAAGCAGTTCTTGAGATGCAAGCGCCCCGGAATATCAAAGAGGTACAACGCCTTAATGGGCGTATCATAGCCTTGGGCAGGTTTATTTCTTGCTCAGCCCGTAGATGTCAGCCTTTTTTCGAAGTTATCAAACAGCAAAAAGCATTCGAGTGGAATGAAGATTGTCAGAATGCTTTCGAAGGAATCAAACGGTTCCTCACAGAACCACCTATGATGAGTCGACCTTTGAAGGGAGAAGATTTATACATGTATATATCGGTCACGGATAAAGCCGTATGCACGGTCATGATACGGGAGGAGGATGGCCAACAGTTCCCAATTTATTACGTGAGCAAGGTTTTGAAAGATGCTGAAACCAGGTATTCAAGACTAGATAAAATGGCACTGGCTGTTGTAACCACGGCAATACGCCTTAGGCCATATTTTCAGGCGCATACAGTAATAAATCGTACCAATATACCAATGAGAAAAGTATTACAGAAACCGGACACTTCGGGAAGGTTGATGGAGTGGGCGATCCGCCTGGGCGAGTTTGATGTAAGATATGAAAGCAGGTCATCATTGAAAAGTCAAGTCCTGGCGGACTTCGTGAATGAATTCACTGATGAGGGGATATCTCATCCCAAACCTCCGTTAGAAGAATGGTCGATGTATACTGACGGGGCTTCATCGGCGGAGGGAGCAGGGGTTGGAGTTGTGATCAAGGGTCCCCATTACATAAAATTGCGGTACGCAGCAAAACTAAATTTCCATGCCACTAATAATGCTGCTGAGTACGAGGCCTTGATATTGGGTCTACGTATACTTCAAAAGATCACCCCGGAGCGGATCGTGATCTACAACGATTCAAAACTAATGGTCAACCAAGTCATCAAGAATTACGAGGTAAAAGACGAGACCCTGGCCAAATATGTAGCAGAAGTCAAGAAATTGCTAGATAGCCTTGAAGCTAAAGAAGCCAGATGGGAATTGGTTCACATACCAAGAGAATCTAACACAGAGGCAGATCAATTGGCAAAAATGGCTTCTTGTGAGGCAAACTGGGCGGATCCGGACTGTCCCTTCGAAGTAAAAATGGCTCCGGCATTTGTATCTGCGGAAGTATCTCTACTCACAACAGTAGAAGATGATTGGAGGACGGTCATCCGCCAATATCTGCTAAATGGAACATTACCTGAAGATAAAGAAGAGTCACGAAGGATAATCAGAAGGGCTGCTTATTTCTCCTTGATCAACGATGGTCTCTATAGAAAATCCTTTAGCCATCCTTGGCTGAAGTGCATTCTACCTGAAGAGGGACAACAAATCCTTAAGGAACTACACGAGGGATCTTGTGGGTCACATGAGGCATCCGCCACGATTTTGAAAAAATCCAGGTTAGCGGGTTTCTACTGGCCCACAGCCGAGTTAGACGCCCAGAGTTTGGTAGAATCTTATCACAGTTGCCAGATTCATGCAAATGAGTCGCACACTACCAAGCACATCCAAAAACCAATTATTGAAGGCCGTCCGTTCGCCCTCTGGGGAATAGACATTGTTGGCCCATTTCCTCCAACTCGCCGACAAAAGAGGTACGTAATAGTGGCAGTGGACCATTTCACCAAATGGGTGGAAGCCGAGGCTGTTTCCTCCATTACAGCGGAGCAGATAGTAGAGTTTGTTAAGGACAACATCGTAGGAAGATATGGCATTCCACATACTATTATCACCGACAACGGGACACAATTTAACTGTGGCAAATTCAAGGCTTTTTGTGAGGGATTGGGCATCCTGAACAGATTCGCTTCCGTTTATTATCCTCAGTCCAATGGAATGACCGAGGTAACCAACCGAACGATTGTAAAAGGGATAAAAAAGAGACTAGAAGAACACGACAAAAAATGGGCGGATCAGCTTACGAGTGTTTTGTGGGCTTATCGTACAACTCCTAGAACTGCTACAGGAGAAACGCCATTCGCCCTTTCTCATGGAGTGGAGGCCGTAATCCCAGTTGAAATACAAGTCCCCAGTGATCGAGTGGCCTTTTACTGCGAAGAGGACAATGATAAACAGTTGAGGGACCGCCTGGATCGGGTTGAAGACCGTAGAGACCAATCCTATGTGCGCATGGCAGCGTATAAGCAGCGGATTGCTTCTTATCATGACAAAAATGTCAAGCTTGTGGATTTGAAGATGGGGGATTTGGTGCTTCGTAAAGCCGATAAAATCCAATCTCGAGAAGGCAAAGGCAAGCTAGGGATCAGTTGGGTAGGTCCATATCAGATAGTGGAGAAGGTTGGACCAGCCACATTTAAGATACAAGATATGGAGGGCAATACGCTACCACGCACGTGGAATCTCCAAAACCTCCGCAAATACTTTGTCAGAAAATAGAGCGCGCTCACGGTCTTGAGTACTCCTTTTCCTTTAGCAAGCTTTTATCCCATGTGGTTTTTCTTGTTAAAAGGTTATTAAATGAAGCTCCTTTGTAAAAGACCTATTCACTGTAATAAGGTGTCTTTCCTATCAATAAACATTGTTGATCAACTTTACGTCTTTTACTGTTGCAATTTCAGTTTTCCATAAAGAGAACATCCCAAGTTCTCTACATTCACAATAGATCCGCCACTTGGCGGATCATAGTCACCAATAGAGTTAAAACGATCCTTGGACGCAAGGTCTCTACACTCTCATACCCTTCCCAGAGAAGGATTTATAAGTCCTGCGGGCGGATCATTTCACCTCAAATATAGGTAGCAAATTGAACCCCTGGGCAGCTTTACTTCCTCTAAGAAGGAATAGAACAGCTTCAAAACCTTCACAAAGGTTCATACAATGGAGTATGGCTGGCCACCTACTCCAAACCAAAATCTCTAAGCAAAATTGAAAAAATAGGGTTATCCCCTTCTTCTTCGCCCTCGCCACTTGAGGGTCCTCCTCCACAGCCATAGATTCGCCACCAGTAAAGATATTTCTTAAGGAACAAAACCTAACGAAAAGACGAAATCAAAGGCTGGTAGTATCCTTTTAAAAATCATCCGTCACCACTGTGATGTTACTACACGCGTCGGCCATAAAAGAACATTGAACAGAATGCTCGCAGAAGCATAAGACGACGCGCAGAGGACCCAAAAGCCCTGAAGGACTTTAAAGGCATTTCGGGGGGGCTTCTGATAACATCGAGATATTATCGCAAGGACCAAAAGAGATAATTGCCTCAAGTATGCCACGTAGCACAAGAAGCCGCCCGGCGGATCTCCCTGGATTAGCTCTAAGAGATCCGCTGGCGGATCTCTAAGGCGAGTCTCTCCATTTTCCCATATAACGGCTGGCCGCCGTCTCGGCCATAAATGAATCATTAATATTCTCAAAACCGTCAGGTTAAGAGTAACTTATAACCGCCAATAAATGAGCATTAATAGAGACTTTCTAGTTACCTAGGTGTTACGAATTCTCCAACTATAAATAGCCTACATCTAGGGCTACCAAAAGGTACATTCATTCTTACGTTCCCTCATCCTTGTCAATACAGTTTATTCTTCATATTAGCTACTGACTTAAGCTTCGGAGTGTCCCCGGCCGATCCCAACGGCGCCTCACAGGGACGTGATCCGATCAGAAGTTTCTCCAGTGTTATCAATTATAAATTATGTTATATTATTATTATTATTATTATTATTATTAAGAATTTATTTTTCCCAGTTCTCTAGACAAAGAGATTGTAAGCATCTAATACACTTGATATGATGTTTATTCTTGAAGAATTTGGATTATGCTAGATACGAATTCAAAATGAAGGTAAATAAAAATAAATTTTGATGCTCAAAATCCTAAAAATGTACATTAACTATGGTATATTAAGATAATTGCTTTTGCAACATTGGCTTATATAGTTTTTAACTATTATATTGTGGTTTGTACAAAATTGTTAGTATTTCAAGAGTTTTTAACAGATGAAAATGAAGCATGATCATAGGACAAGTTGTTGGAAAATTTTAATTAAAAAATATTATTATTCGAATCTTTTCAAATTCTCAAATGTTGAGCATAATGATTCTAATTAATAGAATTAATTTCACATATTAATTATAAACGTTTTTTTTTTGTACTGAGTGGTTACAATTGCGATTTAATTCTATTTAACTAAAATTAATTTATGGACTTAATACTTCATTAAGAAAAATAAAAAATTTAATTAATGGGCAAAAAATATTTCCACCCTCTTCTTTATATTCTTATATCTTAACATTATCTCTTATTTTTGGAAAAAAACAAGGGGAAGATAGTTCTCTCCTAACTATCTTTTTCCCTTCATTTTTATTTTCTATTCTTTTGTTTGTTTTTCTTGCTTACGAAATTCAAGAATATATAATTATTAAAAAAATATTAATGAAGTCAAATAAGTGATATTTGTGACCGTGGCTGATATTCTATACAGTGAAAGAATGAAGAACAAATTGATTGAATGTCTTGATGAGATATTACGAGATGAAAATATGAGAAATAATCACCTTTAAGCTGATTCAATTGGATATATTAGGTTATTGTAGCAGAACGAATAATTGAATTCGAATACTTGGTGATCATGAAATTTCATCAAGCAAAATGATTATCATCAAGATGAATTTGTGACAAATTCTTATAAATTTTATTTTTTTTATATGTAACATATTGAATTGATAAAATTTCTTCGTGTGCAACATTAGAAAAGTATTGATGCTAATAGTTGATAGCATAATATATTGATGTTGCTTCCATTTTAACATTGTAATTCTTTTGTATCGTAGATATAATATCTAATTTTAATTGTAGTTTAATTCAATTTTTGTTTAACATAGATTGTAATTCTTTTGTATCGTTAATATAATATTTAATTTTAATTGTAGTTTAATTTAATTTTTGGTTTTTCATTATATTCTAATATATTTCTTAATTAATCTTCTATTTTATTAGTATTATTTTACAGAATTCCAATTATAAAAAAATATGAAAATGTATTAAAATTACTAATCATTTAATTTTGAATAAATAAATAAATAAATCACCTTTAATTAAAATTCTATAAAAAATAATAAATTATTTTCAAAATTAATTTAATTTAATTTGAATTATCAATAAATATATATATATATATATTAATTTTAAATATACATAATATAAATTTTTTTCATATATAAAATTACTTATAAAGTAAATATGTAAATTTATTTATTTATCTAAATTATATAAAAATTTCATATCCCGATGCACGGGTTTTCGACTAGTAAATATAATAATAAATCATTTCAGTTTTTGTTTTAAAAAACATTTCTGTTTCTCCCCCTTCTTTTTCGTCCCTCTCTCTCTACCGTCCTCTCTCACAGTCACTCTTTCAACCGCATATCATTAGGAACAAATTGAAATCTAAGACTTTGTATCAAATGTAACTCAATAATCAAATTTTGTTGAAGGCTTGCAATTAGAAGTGAGATTTGTTGATTAAATCTATTCCTTGGAAAACAAAATAGAAGATAGCATCTTCTTCTCCGTTGGCCATGGCTGCAGCCATCGCCAATAGGCCTAATAAAGCAGGGACAAAAAAAAAAAAAAAAAAATCCAACCCATATATCATAGGCTAGAGTTTAAGGCGCAAAGCCCATATAGCCTTTACTGCACCCTGATCCACTCAAAAGGAGTTTGGGTCCCATACCGTCAGACACTGAAATCCTTTCCCCTGGATCCAATGCTTATATAAAGACTAGACCTGGCAATTATCGTGTTCGAGTCGTGTTCGTGTCGTGTCATTTCGGGTTCGTGTCAAAAAAGAGTAAACCCAAAAACTTTCGTGTCAAAGTCGTGTTAACCTGTTCGGGTTAGTGTCGATTTCGTGTCGTGTTTTCGGGTTACATGTAATTTTGTTATGCATATATATTAATAATAACTCTTAAAAATATAAGAAGATATGATACTGTTTTTAAACATTTTATATCATTTTTAGATTAGTATGTTAACAATAATTATCGAAAAGTTCGATAATATCATGAGGGTCATGTAATGTATTTATAACAATTTAGGAAATTCAAATCAATATTTGCAATTAATAATTATAATTTTATTATCTTTATTAATAAAGTGATATAAAAAAACACAAGAGAATATAACAATAATTTTCAATATCCGTGTCAGTTTCGTGTTTTCGGGTTGACACGAAAATGACATGAAAATTAATGTGTCATTTCGTGTCGTGTCATAAAACCCTAAAAACTAACACTAAAAAAGCATATCGTGTTCGTGTTGTGTCATCGGGTCGTGTGTTACTTTGCCGGGTCTAATAAAGACGTCCAAAATCTCTCTTTTTCTAGATTTTCTTATTACACTTGTCACTAACTTAATCATCCAAGTGTATTCAGGGGATTATTCACAACACAGATCAAAGAGTCTAAAAACATTCATCCTGGTAATCTCAATACGTCATTATTATTAATCTATGCATCATTATCAATCTAATACGGCATCGTTATTAATTTATGTATGTTTGAATACATTTTCTTTTCCACACTTTCTTCCCACCAAACACGAATGTATATAAATTGTTAACAATGAAATCATAAAAGCGTGTAATTTTGTAGGAAAAAATAAATTATTCTAGAAAAGTATTTTCAAGGATAACTAAATGCTAAAATTGAAAGGAATTGACTTTTTTGTCCTAATAGAAATGAGTTTAAAATTAATAATGTTCATGATAAAAGGTTTTGTTTATGCTAACATTTAAATTGAAATAAAAAGCTTAGTTCTGTATACTAGAAAGAATGTTGAGAAAGGATATATTTTGAGTTTAAGTTTTTGGTAATAAAGCCAATTTCAAAATTAGGAAATGCAAATGGCCTGTTGGTGATTGTGAGCACTCGTTCGTGCATACAGTAAAACCTCTATAAATGCATATCGTTGGGACCGGAAAAAATATTCATTAAACGAGATTATTTATTTATCGATAAATGAATAAATTATTCATTTATCGATAAATTAATAAATTGTTCATTTATCGATAAATATTCATTAGATATGTAATTATCTTGTTTAGGAAATATATTATTTGATTGATTTGTAATTATCATATTAGCATAATTACAAATCAATCAAATAATTATAGGCATAATTACAGGCACAATTATAGGTCTTGTTTTTTTTGTAAATTCTTAGGTATTTATATTGATCGATATATATATTTTGTATATAATTTAAGAATTATTACTTTATATTTTCATTGGGCCCTTAAGGATTTAAACATTTTTTATTACTTAATGCATTTAACGAGGTTATTACTTTAGTCCATTGGCCCAAGTCGGGACCGGAAGAATTTATTATATAATCGAGGTTATTACTTTATCGAATATTCATTTATCGAGGTTTAACTGTAGTTTATTAAGTAATTTCGTAATCTCTAAATAAATTTCTATATAAAGAGTAAATTTGTCATTGTGAATTACAATTTGCTGACAACCATGTTAAGCAAAATCATGAATATAAAATGTAATAAAGAATATTCAAATGTGCTGACAATAATCATGGAAAGAAGATGTTCATAAAGACATTCTTGTCCTAGACTAATGAAACGAACAAATAACACTCATACCACTATATTTGCAGTTACTCCTTATATTCATTCAATTTTAAAATCTAACATAAAATAAAATTGCTCAATTTACTACTATTAAAACCCCTTATAAAATTTTAAATTCTAACATAAAATCATTCCATTACTCAATCATAAATGATATATGATGTCCTGCAAATAACTCAACAAATGGATAAATAGAGCTGTCAGGAATCGAAACCGACCACTTGGTCACAGAGGTTTTGATACCATATCATGAAACCGTTTGAACTAAAAGCTCAAGCTAATAATTAAAGATCAACTTCATATTAATAGCTGACACCTATTATAAAAGTAAACATTCTCAAAATAATATCTATTCCATTGGAGATGCTCTGATACCTAGTTAATATCGTAACCTTTTATAAAAGCAAGCATTCTTAAAATAACCGTTAAATGCTTCAAAACAGAAAGATCCAAAAATTAAAATTGTTTAAAATCACATTTAAACCTTCTCTATCCAAAGAGTCATTCATCTCTTAACCAAACAACACATAAATAACCTCAAAACCAAAAGTTAAAGAATTTAAAGTTAATAAAGATTGGCTTCTATCTTCTATTAAAATGGTTAAGGTTAAGTGATTTTGAAGTTAAATGCCTATAATATTAGTAAGATCACATCAGTAAAGGCAAAGTTAAGTAGCCATGTATGTAATTTAGTCCTGATAAAATTGATCCTGAATTGAAAGACAAATAAATTATAAGAAGAAAATAAATACATTTTCCAATCTATACAATTCGAGGTTCTAGAAATGTTGAGTTAAACTATAGATAAATACATGATTAAATAAATTTTCTATAAGACAAATTTTAAAAAATTGAAGAGAAGATTACAGGCATGGATGGGAATGGAGAACTATACATCAACTCTCAACTTCTCCTATCCAAACCCAAACATTTTTCACAATTTTGATAACTACCTGAGAGTGACCTAGAACAAGTTAGAATGTCATAAGAATCTATCTGTTGCTTTTGTATACCCGATTCCTAAAATAAAATAAAAGAGCAAAAAATGTAATGGAACTATACATGATTCTGCTGCTCTTTCTTTTCCTTTTCCATATCTCTCACACTCTCTACTATGTGCTGAATCTTCTTTGATAGACTCTCGTTATGCTCTTCAATTTGCTCAAATAATAATTCCAAATGTCTTTTATACGTCGCTGCTCTCTTTTTCTCTATTGCCAGCTGCTGTGATAGTTCCCGGATTTTATCATGCTCATTCTGCCCACCACAATATACTCTACATGTTAGTTACTTAATACTCATATATATAAAAAAAAAAAACAAACACAACTAGTAAATAGCACCTATCTCAAATTTAGCACCAAAGGCTATAACTAGTCATGTAGCTAGCAAGAAAGATGGAACCTCTACGTTTGTCATTTTTTAAGCCACAATGCTGCTAAACCACCAAGTCTTAACTTTAATGTCGATAAGCATAAGAGAAAATAAAATAGAAATAATAATACTTAAACATCAGAATCTCCAAAATTTGACCATGATCTTGTCTTACTAGAGACCTAAAAAACACAGAAATCACTTGAATGCTATCACTATCTCATCATCCTTAAGGCCCCTGGATTTCCAACCTTAGGCAACCTTAACCCAGTTTTTCTTTTAACTTCTGCAGCCAATGTCAGATTTGTTAAATTGTCAGTAAACTTATTTGCATAGCAATTTAAAATACATTCTAACAGCTTAGTAACTTTCAGAAATACGTGAATGGACAAATGGTAAATCTGATCTCTAAACTTTGCTTACAGGATCAATTTAGTCCACAATTTCGCCCAAAATGAACTTAGATATCAATTTAGTCCACAACTTGGCATATTTGGTCAAAATAGTCAAAAAGTGAAAAGTAACAGAATATGACTGGTGGCATTTTCTTACATGTGTCAATCTAATGCTGACACTTGTCCTTTTGTACTGATTTGACCCAAAAACCAAGTTAAAGGACCAAACTGATACCTAAAATTTATTTTAGGCTAAATTGACCATACAAGCCAAGACCGAGGACCAAATTGACCCTTCATTCATTTAAAAACTCATCTCCCAAATGAAAGTTTATGTGTACAATCATAAACTGCCTCTCCGCATCTCACGTATAATTTGGTACGCTACCTTGCCTTAAGTCACCAAATCTCTGAACTCTAGAAAACTGAGCAAATATTGCGACTATCATATATTTCCTTCTGTGATGCAATTATCGCATTGAGCACAGCATCAAATTTGTAGTAGATGAATCATAATTAAAATAAGCGCTCAACTTTTAGATTTGGAGCCTGCCCCATATTCTTTAAAATTTGACCTAACTATGTAATAATTCCCGTCCAACTCAGTGAAAAGCTGGTGTATAGCAAGCGAACAGCACAAATTTCCCTCCTAAAGACACTGATTAATCAACTGTGAAAGAACTCTCAATATCAGAGGTCAAGGGGCACACTTGTTTGGTTTAAATACCGGTTTAAAACAAGCTTGTGATAGAAAATACTTATTACCATAACAAAAATATGCATGCGCTTACCATCAATATTATCTAAAAAGATAAATAAAGAGAAAGTGCAAAGAGATTGAAAGAACACCTCATTCCTACTCAGTGCAATAACCCTCACAACACTTATCACAAATTTGACACTATCTTCCTCATAATTCATATTAATCTCCTGTAATTATTACATCATCATCGTCTTCTTCTCAACAATTCTCGAAATTCAATATATAACTCATCTCTAAGTACTAAAGGCATACTGGCCTGAAAGCATTTTTTTTTTTACTTTGCCATCCAGTACTACTGTACTACAAATGGAGGTAAACATAACATTTTATACATTGATTAATCTACTATGATTAGACTTGGCAATGGGGTGAGCAATTATATCCCCATCCTTGTTCTTAATGGGGATCCCCCATCCCTGCCCCATTATAGAAAATGGGGATAAATTTGTTCCTATCCTTGCCCCGACGAGCATCCCCATACCCAGGGGGAATCCACCATTCCCATTATTATTTTTCTAAAATAATATACTAGAACAAAACCATCCATGAACAAATACAAATTTAAAAAATTGTTGACTTGAATAAACTCATTCAAAAACTACGAACTTGAATATTGTTGTATCAATTCGTTAACATAACAAAACATCCAACAGAAATAAAATAAAATAACACATCTTTTGAAATAATTTTAATATTAAAATTAATTAATGTTAAGAAAGATAAATTATATATTAATTGGTATAGAAGTACTATAACATAATATATAAAGAGTATAAACTGTAAAATATATAACATATTGTTTATGATTATATATTAATGGGTATTCTCATGGATATACATGAAGATATCCTCAAGTGTACCAGGTGAGGATGGAAATTACCATCATAAGCCCCATCCCCAAGAATGCAGACAAGTTTTCCTCCCCATCCTTGACCCTATAGTACTGCGTTTTGGGGATTCTCCGCCCCAAACAGGATGGGAGTTAACGGGAATGGGTATTGCCCACCTCATTACCAAGCCTAGCTATGATAAGTCTCCTCTCCTCACTAGGTACAGGATAATCATATCTTACATAATAGTCCGATCAATTCATTTCCTTTTATTTTATTTTTTTGCTGTTTTCCTTTTGATTTGATATAGTATGAATGCAAGCATGGTAAAATCCTTTCCTCATTAAAAAAAATGTAATAGTAGCAGGATGGATTATATTGAAATAATAATAATTAGACAAATACAAGGACAATGCTTACAGGACACACCTTTTTTATGCATTGTATCTAACTCAAGGAACACCTTATGAAGAGAGCCACCTTTCACAAGCTGGACACTAAGGGACTGCTTTGATGGGGGCATAGTTGTTAAAGGCGCGCCTCAGGCGAGGCTCAAGGTCCTGCGCTAATAAGTCCTAGGTGAGGCTCTGTTTAGAAGGCCCCCGCCTTGTGTGCCTTCCTTGGGCTTCGCAGCCTCTCCTCAGGTGCGCCTCTTCTGTGTTTTGATTAACAATTAGGTTTTTAAACTTTTTTACTGCTCTCACTAAATAAAAGGTTGATTAATCTCAACCACTTATCCTATTTAGTAAACTTAAATCTAAACCGTTGGTCTAAGTAAAAAAGAATAAGAAGAGACATAAAAATAGAAGGGAGGGGAGTAAGAGACGTAAAGGAGAGGAGATCCTTCTGCAGTGCAACACAAGAAACCAACAGAGGTCTACTGTAGTTTTAGTATCTTAGGGCTTGTTTGATAACAACTGTAAGCACTTAAAATCAATACATTAAATGCTTACTGATTTTTAGCTTGTTTGGTAACGTCACTTGAAAATTTCAGTTAAATCAGAAAATCACTTATTCTGGTAAGTCAATATTTAACTTAAAATTTTAAGTTGAACATCATCAACTAATATTTTTAAATTTAGTATTTAGTTTTAGTATTTATCTAACAGTTACATCATTTAATATTTTCAGCATTTATAGTATTTAGCACCTAAAATTCAATACTTATTTTTTTCGGCACTTAAGTTTAAGTTTTATCAAACACCACCTTAGTCTCTGTTGTCAACACTTAATTTGGTGTTTTTGACGTTTAATATTATGTTTTTATGTGGTTTTGTCTTGTTTGTGTGGTTATAAGTTTGTATTTTAGTTCACCATAACTTGTGCCTTAACTACTAATAGAGTATTATAGACATTAGTATCAAATATTGATAATTAGATTTTGTATCGTTTTTTTTTTTATGCGCCTTATGTTCATCTGGTGCGCACTTGAGCCTTCTGCCTAGGCTCCAGGACCCCTAGCGCCTTAGTGTGGCGTGTGACTTTAACAACTATGGATGTGGGTTAGGAGAGGTTAAACAATGGAAATGGAGGGAGAGTGTGATAATTAACCTTGTTTGGGAAGGAGCTTTGAATATTAAATGGAGGTTAATTAATTGTTTGTTTGAGTTCCACCAAATTAGAGGTTTTTGAAGGTTTTTCTTCATAGAAGTTTTATAAAACCTTATTAAACTTTCACCTTCGTCCAAGCAACATATTAACAAGGTTAATTACACCTTCCCTCCACTTTCATTAACCCCATCTCACCCTCCCTCCCCTTCCATTCTTTAACCACTTGCAAGCTCCATCCTAACCACTTGCAAGCTCCATCCAAACAGACCTAAGAGTTTGAGACTAGAGCCTAAGCCACGATTCTAAGAACTTCGGTGGAAGTTGAACTGAACAACCATAAGATTGCTAAAATTATAGATAAAAACCCACTAGTTTCAAGTTCAAATTTCACTATTTCAAACCTTAAAAACATAACATTTATTAAAAAAAGAAGACATTTCAATACTTTAATACAAAATAGAATAAAAATTAAAATGCAATTGGTTTTAAAAACAGAATGAAAACACGTGTTTCTAGAAGGACCTTTTACTTAAAGTAACTTCTTCTAAAAGAAGGGATTAGACTTGTTTGACAAAATTGGAAAAAAAAGTTGTCTGCATATCTTCTTGGGTTAAAGAGGAATCAATGCCTGCATACTCCTATTATACTTGAAAGAAAAAAAAATCAATTTTATGCAGAAAACACGTATTTATGGTTATTATTTACTTCAATCCATTTCAAAGTTGTACTTTTTAAACTTGAATACAATAAATAGCATGATTTTTGGCCTTTTTAAATTTCAAGTAAACTTTCACTACAAATATGAATCTTAGACAGGCTTAATATATAATCTTTATTATATTTTATGACAAAAATTTTGAAATGGAAAGGAATTGCCTGTTATTGCATAAAAATATGGAACGGGGACTGAATTCTCTTCTCACAGTTATAACATGTTTAGGTTCTGGTTCAGAGCCAGTTTTTACCAACCCAGTCCTGATTCAGAACTGACCCTTTATTTTCTTTTTTTTCTTTTGATTTGATGAAGTAAGAGAAGAAGCATGGTAAGTTCTTTTTTAGTGCCCAAATAAATTATAAGGGTAACAGAATGGATTAAATTAAACAATAATTAACCACCAAGCAATGCCTTGGTTCCTACCACAGTCCAAAAGGGAGGTGGGTTGTGGGTTCAATCTCCAAATGTAGGCAAAAATGCCACAAATTTATCAACAATATATAAATAAATAACAACAATTATATATATATACACACATACATATGCAGGAACAACGTTAACAAGGCACACCTTTTATATGCCTTGTGTCACTTAAGGCAGATCTCGTAAATGAACCTGCCTTTCACACCGCATGATGAGGCGGCCCTTAATAACTATGCAATTGTTTAAAAATTAGTTGTGGAGTAAATAATGAAAAAAATTTACTGAGAAAATGTATGATTACTAAAAGTGTATAACCTGAACAAAATGCATTGCAGGAAATCAATTGGCATAGCCTAAGGACACTCTATAGATTCTTCAATTCAAACTTCCAAAAAGCAACAAGTCTAATGAATCCATATGAAGATTGTTGTTAGGTTGAAGAAGTGATGTATTAACTAATTTTTTGCAAATCTTGAAAGTTAATTCATATGCACATAAATTTCAAAGCCGCTGAGTTCATCCAGTTTTCTTTTGCAAGTAGCCCTCTAAATTAAATTGAATAGTGCAAAAAAAAAAAAAAAAAAAAAAAAAGTCTAATAGGAGAGCAAGAACTAACCGGATACTGATCATAAATGCAATCTCTTCGACCTTTACCAGGTGTCAGGGGATGAGTGTGCTCCTTAACAAACTTTGTAACAATCCATTTGCCAGAGCTTACTTTCCTCACTAAAATCATTGCTCTGCAACCAACCCTTGTCTCTGCCCTTTGTCTAACAATTTTTTCACGCTTGTCAGGCATTCTAAATCCTTCTTTATTGCACACAAGTGCCCGGCCAATAGCTGAGCCATCACGCCTTGAACGAGACAGTTTGCTTACACGTATGATGAATCCTATACGTGTGGCATAGGCATTGTAAAATGCATGTGCTGCTGCTTCAGATTCAAATTCCTGTCCCACATAGGGCTCAGCTGCTAGAACGAGTCCCACTGATGGAATCGTGTCTGGGATTACATCCTCATCTAACGAATCTCTGTCAACTTTATCGTCCAGATCTTGTTGAAATTCCTCTTCAACAAGATTTACACCAATATCATTTTCATCACCTGCTTGGTCACTTTCCATCTCAAGAGTTCCCACCGTCAGACTATTGGCATCACCATTAACCCCAAACTCCACTGCAATAAGAGAGCAATCGCTTCAGGAGACCACATAAAGACCAATATCAAATTAAGCAATACAACAAGACTGATTAGGATTATCTTAGAACCAGAAGAACCTAAAAAGTATTGAGTCTTTAACTGTATGCTGATTATGTCAGAAAGTAATTACAAAATTCAAAGAAGCAAATAAGTTTACACTGATTTGGCAGGAGTTTTGGTTGGTATGAAGATATTGAACTGAAAGGTTTGGATATAATTTGGATTTGTTCATCATTTACCAAGGGAACTGAGCATAGTTATTAAAGGCGCATGGCGCACTAAGGCGCTAGGGGTCTTGGAGCCTTGGCGCATGGCGCACGGCGAAGGCGCGCGCCATAGCGAGACAAGGTGCACTTAAGAAAACAAAAATCATAAAACTATAAAACTAACATAAAAATGTAATGAATACTAAATCATGACAATATTAAGCATAAGTAAGTTTTAAAATGAAAAATAAACCCCATGTTAGAAAGTTAAAGTTGAATACTAAATCCTAAGTTCTACTCCTCATCAAAACTCTCCAAATTAATCAATCATGTTGAATTTGAATTCCCTTGGCTGCTTTGCCTCTTCTAATTAATTCAGATGTATAATCTCTCTCTTCCTTTTTAATATTTGTATTTTTTTTTCTCATTTTGGACCCTTCAAACTGTCAAAAAAAAACCATAAAACTGCCCCTAACTCACCAAGGCACACCTTAGTGCGCCTTTGGCAACTTCCCCTTGGCGCAAAATGGCACACCAGGCGTGTGCCATGGTGGTTGCGCCACGCCATGGGGGTGTCATGGCGCTAAGGCTTGCGCCTGGTGCGCCATAGGCACGCCTTTAATAACTATGAAAGGGAGTGGTTCATTATTGCATAGTTATCATGGTACTGAACTAAAATATCAAGGTGGTAAGGAACACTACCAGATGATAATGGACAATAATGATAGAATATAGATTCCATTGATAACAGAATTGCAATTAAGGCTCACAATTATAAGTCAAATCCTAATTATCTGGATAGAAGAACAACAATTAGAAATAGAGAGTAGATAAAGGATTAGATTTTGATGACGAAATGTGACTGTCAGGGTGCTGCTTCTATTTGAAGCATTACTATTATTAAATGACACAAAATGCTCAAAACCTAATATATGCTCCTCATGTAAACAGAAAAACAAATCAGAAGGGTAAGGAAACAAATCAAAAGGGTAAGGAAGCTTACTATTGCCGGGTCCTGGTAATGTCAAGTGATGCTATCAATCAACTTATTGGTATTAAGATTAAAAAGGACAAAAAGGAATAAATAAATAAATAAATAATTGAAGCGCCGAAGAGGGGGAAGGGCAAATGTGAAAAAAAAATGTGGAGTTTACATCTGGAGATTCGTCGGAGACATCGCCGACGGAGATAGGGTTAATCACCGGCGACGACGAAGAGAGGGTACAAAATAGTGGATAAGAAGGGAAGGGAAGGTAGACATGTGGAATAGGCGGTCAAATTGAAGGCGTTAAACGCGGTGGAGACAGCAGGTGGAAGGTGGCCGGTGCTGGTAATTGATTGTTGAATGGAGCTGTACAACTATAGATTCAGTGGCTAGGGTTCATACGAGGCCTTTGATTGGTGGAATGGAAAGCAATGATGTTGAAGAGGAGGACGAAGACGGTACCGAATTCTGCTATTTTCCCCCTTCTCTATATATATATATATATATAGGAATTTTTTTTTTTTTTTTTCCCAGCTTGTTTATGTCCTTCATTGGGTTCGGGACCCCGGGTGACTTATTTCATGGATTTAAATCTTGACGACTGTAGAGCAAAGAAAAAAAAAAAAGAGTAGTATTTAACTAATTGAAGACTCGTTATATAGTTAGTGGGTAAGGATAAAACTTAACCTAGGTGAAGTGTAAATTAAATCCAAAGTATGATATAAATTTAATTCTTATATTTTTAAATAAGATTAATTTTAGATTTGAAGTTATAAAAATTAAAAAAAGCTAGTTTGATTATTATTTAACTGTTATATTGAACAATTCAAATAAGTTTGCCGATAAACTGAATCAATTTTGTATATTTTTATTGGTTATTTGTTATTAATGATGTGGTTAAATCTTAAGAGTCCATGTATCAACCTGCAACTGCACAAAAAGCAAGGTTAAAATGAAGTATTGTATCGCGAATCCGCTCTGATTCCTAAGTCAGTTTATGAAAAGGAGTATATGATGATCACAATCGGTGAACAAAGTTGTAATGTAAACTTGATGAAAATGAATGAATTTGTTTACCTCGAGATGAACTTACTCTATTCATACTGATGTTGAGTTGTAGAAGACGGTTACAAATTGTGGAATATAGTGGGCCATATGTCTCTTGTTGATAGGAGGGATTGTGCCTAGATATCGGGACCTGATATCCTTCAAGGCCACTTGGCCCGTGATTTCAGAGATCGAGTATGATTATAGCGACAACTGAATCATTGGCTAAACCTAGTGAGACTTCGCGAGTCAATCTTTTGGTACGCAGCCATTCTGCTATATTAGGCTGAAGAGGTGCTACATATTCTCTGTCTTTGAGAGTATGTTCGGACTTCTGTGGTATCATGTGATAGAGTTATATTTGTCTGATATCAGATGTCCATCAAGTCTAATTTATCGTTCTTTAGGATGAGAATGCATTGATTTCAGGAAGTGTTGTACTTGTCGTTTCCTGATAAATTGTCAGAGGGGGATTTGAATTTTTATACCTTTTGGAAGTTTTTAGAAAATGTGGGACTGATAAGGAGGTTGTGTGGGCTCCTAACGGTTGATTTGCCCCTCATCCAACATTCATAAATGCAACTGTCAAGGCGCGTTATATTGCACTTATGGGTGCCTTTCTAGTTAATGGTGGTTTCTCTTTGCGTGCCAGACTAGACTAAGGAAATAGGGACTTCGCCTTGTGACGTGGTGTTATGCTTTTTGAGGGCGCGTGTCAGGGGCATTTAATGCTTCTTTAATCATTGCTAATAAGTAATGATAACATCTGCCACTTTGGCTATCTTCCCAATAGTATAAAAGGGTATAGTTATGTTAAGGGTTTCTTTTTACTCATTACTCTCTTTCTTGCCTCATGTTTTTGTTGAAACTTTCCCTGGTGATTCCCATTTTTAAGTGTAAATGCTTCTTCTGTCTTCTTCCTTTTTTTTTCTTTCTTTTCTGGTTATGGCTCCTAAAAATAAAACCCCTAAGAAAGCTTCTGAAGCTGATAAATTTGTTGGGAAGAAAAATGCGGAGAAGGTTTATATGCATGCTAAGAGCAACTGTCTACGCTGATCGCGATGAAGATTAAGTCGTCCATTGAAGGTTATTCCGATCTGCAAAGGATGGACGTTCGTGCCCCCACCCCAACCTGTCAAGTAGGGTATGGCCACGAGGTTACTTGGATATTTATACCCATGGTGTGGAAGTGGGGCTGTGGTTTCCCCTTATGAGAAGTGTGGATGATATTTTGGCAGAATACACGCTTTGTCCTTCCCAGATCTCCCCGAAGTCCTGGGTGGAGTTGCTCGCTTTCGACAAGGTTGCTCATGACTTCAATATTAAGTTGAACGGTGCCATATTTTTTTTGCCTTTAGAGGCCCAAGTTAAGGGTCGTAGATGACCTCATTATCTGGGATATGGATTAGAAACGGACCACCTTCTTTACAAAGAAAATGGATAGTTTTAAATGGGTTCAAGATGAAGTGGTTTCTGGTTGGCCCCAATAAGAATGATCCGCATACCCCTTATTCTGGTTGTTTTCCTTTATGTATTGATTGAAATCATATTCCTTGAAAATGTATCGGGTGTGAGGAGGAAAATGCGCCGATTGAGGCTGAGAAGGAGCATGTGGATCAGTTTATAGAGTTTGATCTGGCCTCAGATTATACAAACATGATCTGGATGATGGAGACTGATGTATCGTGTTGTTTGAGGGCCTCAAATGGGGTGTTTTATTCAACTGGCACTATTGAGTATGTTGAGCTTATTTGTGGTGAATTTTTTGTGCTTTATTTTGATTCTATTGTTTTGCATTGCAGGTCTTTATCATGTCTAACCTAGATATTCGTGCTCGCATGTTAGCAAAGAGGGATATGGAGGCTAGTACTATGCCTAGAGGTGGGTTCACTTGCTCTCGAAACATCAATCTTCCTTCCTTGATGCTACTTGGACCGGACCTACTATTGGGGGTAGGGTGCTAGGGGACGATTTGGGCTTGACATGCCTTTGTTTATTCATACAATGGATTCTCTAGCTGCTGAGCCGAATGGGGTTCCTTTCGAGCCTAAAATTATAGGTTATACATATGATGAAGAGGTGAGAATTTGCGTGTCTAGGGTGGATGCTACTATTGGGCAGTCAGCTACAGAGCCAAGCCTTGAGACTTTGGCTGAAGATGGTGGGGTGGGCGCTAAAGAATATCATGTATTCATGATATATGAGTCTTACACAAATCTAGAGGATGCTGCCAGAGAAGTTTTGTTAGAAACAGAGTTAAATTCTCCAAATTCTCTAAGGGAAGATGAAATACCTGCTCCTATAGGGGCCCATATGGAGAGTGGACCTGAAGCTCAGGTTCCTCTAGGGGGGGATGAAAGATAGGTTTCTAACGGGCCTACTCTTGAGGAGATTGAGGCTCATGTTTAAGCTCGAGATTTGAGTTGAAGGTCCGTAAACGTAGGAAAAAATTGTCTTCCCCTTTCTAGTGAACTCCACAGGAAGAAGGCTAAAAAGGGGAAGGCGCATCTAGAAGATGAAATAGAGGCGAGCCCGAATGATGTGCCTCTGTCAGCTGAGGAGGAAGCTCAATTTGCACAACTGGATATTTTCCGGGTGAGCTATTTTGCCTTTACTTATTTCTATATACTTTCGGTGTTTCTCATGTTTCTAAGTCGTTGTTGTTTAGCTTTGGGCCTAGCATCATGGGGGGGATCATGTTTCGTTCAGTGATCCGAAGGTCCCATATGATCTTGGCCATCTTGCGTTCTTACCCGCCGAGTGTGAGGTGCTTAGCAAGTTAACGATGCAACCACTAATTAATGTACATTCTGTTGGTCCCGTGTAACGTGATAAGATTAGTTCCAAAGGGGGGGGTTAGGAACTATTTAAAAAATTTCACATAAGGCTGACTTGTATTTTAAACTAAGACTTTTATTAAGTCTTTTAGCACAGCAATACTGAGTAAGGTTAGAGACAGGCTTAGTCAACTACTGACTAAAACTGTTTCTACCGTGAGTCAGGAGATAACACTTAAGTCTATTCCTGAGCTCAACTTTCAGATCACTCAACTCAGTGTATGTTCTTTAGCGTTTTACTAGGCAGTACTTAGCAAGCAATATATATAAAGGAGTAAAGGGTTAGAAATATGTTACTCAGCAGACTTTGAGTATTACTCCAATCTATGATTTTGTTTGCTTTCACCCATATTGGGAAAGAAGGGTATGTTCTAATTTTCATTTCTGTGTGGGTATAGGCACATTCTATTCTATACTGCTTATTATGTTGCTATTTATGAGTTGTTAATTTTTTTTATAAAATTAAACATTGGCATTCTGAGCAGACCCATGAAGCAAGTACATTTTTTGCTTTGGTTATTAATATGAATAGTTACATGTCAGGGTCATGGTGTTTATAATCTTTTTCATTGATATGTTTTCTTTGCCATATACGTTTTTGGAGGTATCAAGACATGAATGAGATAGATCACCCCTGGGTCTTAGATGATTAGATTATGCACAAGCATTACTTTTCAAAACATTGCCTTAATAGTTCGTGTCCAATTTAGTAGAAATAACAGGTGGACACACATAAATTGTTGATGTTCCATGCGTACAGGGAAATCATATATGAGCAGAAGGAAAATATACATATATATGATTCTGGTTACTTGTGTTTGATTTTTGTTTCAAAGAGAGTTTTGGTGTTTAATTGATATAATTGTTGTTGGTTACTTGTATTTGATTTGTGTTTCAGAGAGAGTGTCGTCGTCGGGAACATGAAGCTTCTTTAACAAGGGTTTCAAGATGAGCAGACGATGGCATTTACTTACATATGATGATAGGAAATTAACCAGTGTCTGGTTTGTGGCCTCACAAGTCCCTTTTCACTCTTATTTCTTGAGTTGGGAGTGGAAGACAATGAGCTAAGTAACATAGTTGCAAATTGAGTTTATGTGGATCACGAAGCAGTATTTAGCTCAAAATTTTATGATATCATAACAAAAAGACAAGTGTAGTATGTATAATTTGCAAAAGCTATAGCATATATAGTATTATTCATATACTTAAAAAGCTAAATCATGATAAGTATTACATTGTAATGTTTGCAAATAGAGTATAACTAGATTTTACCCCGTGCGATGCACGAATTGTATGACTTTATTAGACAAAAAAGTTTGATACAAAAATTGTAATGCAAAAATTGTTATGATTAGACAAAAATATGATAGTAATGAATTCACAGAGCTTTTTATATAGTTGCAGAAAAAAAAACAATTCTAATTTTCAAATGTTGTATAGTTTGGTTTATAATTTTAAATTATATATATATATATATATATATAATATTTATTGAGTCATCCAGTCCGATAAATCCGAATCATTTGATTAAATCAAATGATTCATAATCCAACTATAAATCTGATTTGATGTCCGATCCAATTTTAAAAACATTAGCGAAAACGATTCTTCTATTTAATGTCGATCTGATTTTTCAAATTTAATATTGATGTCGTTTATTAGTTCAAACTGATAATATAAAGTCATAGTAAATGTACAATTCTTTGTTTGTTTGTTTTGATTACAAATAAGTGGAATTGTTTAAAAATAATAATTATTTAAGTATAGTTTAAGAGTGAGATTGAAGTTAATTAGATAGGGAATAATTGTTGATATATTTACCTCAGATTTCGTATATTCTTTTTGGGAGAGATTTTGTATATTTAATTTAATAAATTAGTTGTGATGAAACCAAAAATTTAGTAACAAATATTTTTTTTTAGTAACAATCATTTAGAAAAATGATGAGAATATAGCATGAGTTTTTTTTCCTTTTAAAAGCAAAATATAACATGAGTTTAAAACTGCTACTTGCATCAAAGTTAATTTCACATATGCAAACCGTGGAATTTTTACCACAACCATCTTTTGGAAAGATAAAAAAAACAAATAATTACAGAAATGTAAAGCGAAACAAAAAAACATACTAATAGGAATATTTGACAAAAGAAAAACAAATAGCCAGTTAGTATATGTCATTGTAATGCTATAAAGAATCTAGAAGTACAACTTTTTCAAAAATCATGCTCTTCATGGCCTCGGTATTTCTTTATACGCAAAATACATTGCACTTTATAAAAGAAAACTCAACATTAAACGTGTTCAACATATTAAGAAGAATCGTTAACATTCTTTCCGTGTACTACCATGATCCTTGTTGAGGATATCATAATCAACATCCAATCAAGCTTTCTTTTAAAAAAAACTCAAAAATTGTAGTAGAAAATTAAACAAAGGTGAGAATTCAACTTTCAGCAAAATTTAGACTACCAAACTGAACAAAGTGTTTAGTTTTTGAATGTATCAATTGACATTATATACCTGAATCACAAAAAAAAAACGTGTTCCCGGGTCAACATTAGGTATGAATCATGCACTTTGTTAATTGATAAGCCAAAAAGTATGTTAATTGATTTAGAAAACATTAAAGCAGAAATATGTTGTGTTGACACAGGTAAACTAAGATATTCTAATTCAGCATAAAATATTCTAATTCAGCATGACAATAGCCAAAATAGACCAAATGGATAAACTATAGATACTATTTTGGAACTATGAGTTTCAAGGGCTTGGCCAAATTATTCAAAAAAAATATTAATCTAGAATTCAGAAACTTAAAAAGCTTGCTAATATTTTTCTTAAGGTTCATAAGAATTTCAAAACCATAATTTGGAAGAGGTCAATTACCATATCTTTTAGTGCATAAGCAGAAGTTTAGTAGGAAGAAACTCTAAAAAGCAAACAAATATGAAGCAGAAGTTTAGTAGGAAGAAACTCTGAAAAGCAAACAAATATGATCAATACTACTCTTATAATGCCAACATAAGTAAACCAAATAACTTAACCTAGCACTCTTATGTAGAAAACTTCCAGATCTTAGGAATTTCTCTGAACCAAGTTATATCATCCACCACAGCGGAAGGGGGAGAGATTAGCCTTGGCTGAAATTTTGAGATAATGTGGTGATAAACGAAATGAATTAAGTGCAGAATTTAACCATAAACCAGTACATAGAAGGGACTGTCATTTTCAGTTTATAAATAAGATTAAACTTGCAGTCTGCCTATCCAGTTTGTCAAAAACTGATTTCAAATAATCCCTCACGTATAACAATTGGAATTAAGGTTAGTATAAAACAATTGCCCTTGAAATCTGTGGACGAACGGCAAGCGAGTCATAGAGGATCCTCACTCAATTTCAATCGTTAAACCTAAAGAATCCATTGGTATTCAGGATTATCACGGATTTGACATCACTAATTGAGATGGAATTTTCCGACCATGATGCTAATTCAAAAAAAAAAATCTATAAATTTCAATCCATTCTCACCTCGAGTATTTGGGAGAGAGTTCAAACAGTTGCTGACCCTCAAGGAAGAGCTGTGCAATTAAACACATATATAGCAGCATGATGTATACAATTAATTATCACTTCATAAGCAAATATAGATGATTTAACTGATATTAGAACTTTCTAGACAATGTTGAAAAGATCCCTTGAGAAATTGCTCATTTTGCTTACCTCTGATATTAAAAAACGGGAGGTATAACTTGACGATCAATATAACCATAATCAATTACAACTAAATTATCTTCTTTTCAAAGTTAGGTTTTAAACTGGTTTACTAAAAGCTTAAAAATAATCACTTGTGCATATTGGGTATATTAAATCGGAAACCAATATATTTAATTCAGTAAGTCTAAAATAACAAACAACATATATTTATCTGGAGCTTCTTTTCGCATCCCATACTGGGGTTGGCAATATTGAACTGCAAAGAGAATGAGATATAAAATCATGAAATTGAACTACGAAAATTTGAAAAACTGATAATTGGACACGAAAAACATGCATAGACATAAAAAACAGAACATCAAAAAATATCTCAAACTAATCTTTAGAATTTACAGGCCTGATCTCCCAAAATTTACAGTTTATACCAAATGTGCAGCATGATGAAGTGGTAATGCTATCTAAAAGAATAAAGCCCGTATTTCAAGTAATTTAACCAATGTGATGAAGTGAAATTTTTAATTAACTTTTACTATGAAAATTTTCAAGTTTCAATTTCAAGAATATTATAATTTAGAGATAAAGATTCAAAATTACCTTAATCGTTTTTTAAAAAGTCCAAATTTACCCTTAACATTTAAAATTATCAATTTTAACATTGGTAAGCTTTGCAAATTGGACATTCCATAAGTCCCATTAACACTGAGACCAATATGAGTCCTCTCAAAAATACAGACTTTGATGACCAAGTTAAGTTAATATTATGCAGATAAAAGCTATAAATTTGAGAATAAAATATGGTTATACTTACCTAGCAGGATGGCCCTCTAGCTCATACTCCATACTTGTACTCATATTTGTAAAATCTGCAATAGCAAGCAGTTCTTTCACTCCCAAAGTTCCAAAGTAAGAACAACCCATACAACCAGGGCATGACATCCAGAAAATATGTCTTTAAAGGCACTAAGCCGCACATAAATCTCAAGAAAAACAAAACAAATTGAAAGAGGCTACTACGAATAGATAATACATTACCAAAAACATGGATTTTATTACAAATATAAATACCAAAAATAAAACAAATCAGGATCAAACCCTGACACCAATTGCTTTTATTCATACGAATAATTTTGAAAAACAATTGGATATCTATAATTTTGAAAAAGCAATACTTACAAATACAATTAAGTAAAGTTCCTCAAACTCTAGATCTTATGCCAAATCCTGAAACCGAAAATGAGAAAACATCAATAAGAATATCTAACAATACAAAAACAATGCAAAAACAATACATAAAAATTTACTCTCAGTATAACAATGTCTAAAAATTCGTTTTCTGTCCCGTAGGTCAACCCGATTCAATCAGACCTGATAAGTAGAGCATCTGAAAAAGCACCAAAATAAACATTAGCTACAACTATTTAGATGTATCATCTAAAGATATTATCTTGCAAGAGGTTGCAAATGGGAAATAATTGGCAGGCGGAAGAAAGATTCATTAGCGAAGCTTAGTAAATATCATAAAAAAACAAAATCAAAAAGTGAATCAATATGAAAGAGAAGGAAACACATAATTTGTAACCTTACCACCAATAACATGAACAATCTTCATGGTTCGGGTAAGAATGGAAGCAAAGACCATTGAGAACCACAGTGGCATGCAGGATAGAAAACCAATTGAAAATATAGATTTTATCATAGAGAGAGTTGCATATCTAGGGTTGCAAAAGCATAAGCAAGAGTTATACTTTTCAAACGATTGTATCTATTAACCTGAAAAATGATGACGTCTATTTGGACCATCTTTTCTTCTCCTTTACTTGTACTGCACTGAAAAAAATCAAAAGCAGAACAATTATTGCAAAATTGAATTAGTTATTAAGGGAAAAAATCGAAAGAAGATAGGATGGAGAATAATGCCTTGGCGAAGAAACCGAAGTCGAAGAACATCGTCGAATCTGCGATCGGAGCAATCGCCATCTAGCTTAGGGCTTAATTTTCCCAAATCACAGCAGAAATAGCACTTGCATGAAGCACTTTGCGAGAACAAATCACATCAGGAGGAGTATCTAGAAAAACGCAGACGAAAAACTAATAAATTGAAGGAAAAGAATGTAGCAATAAATTTGAGAAAGGGAGTTGAGGGAATTCTAAGATTCTAAGATTCTAAGAAAAGGAATAATTTGCAGGCTAGGTTAGCGGTGTAGAGAGATTTTAGAGGTGAATCATATTTGGGTGAGGGAAGAAGAGGCAGATGAGGGAGAGGGCTAAGATCGTGAGGTTGAGGGAGTGATGAAGAGAAGTTGAGGGTGGCAGTTGAAAGGGCAGAGATTGAGAGGGAGAGAGGCGGTCTCAATTCAAAAAATTCTCAGAGTGACACATGGCAATTGAGGTTTCTGCTTTAATAGTAGTAATAGATACGGACACATGGCAATTGAGGTTTCTGCTTTAATAGTAGTAATAGATACGGGGTTCTATAGGGGCTCTCTGACTCATGAAAAGGACCCTCCTTACATCAATATATACATGTCTTATTTATTCTAAATCATCTATTAACAAACAAAAAAAAACCCTTTTTCTTATTTGCAATTGACATTCACGATTTACTCCACGATTTCCACCATCTGCTGCTCTCATCAATCGTCATCCACCGCCCCGACGATCTCCACCATCGTCCTTTGGTCGTCACCGTTTTCTATCTTCTATCTTCTCCACCTTCGTCCTTTGGTCATCACCGCTTTCTATCTTCTACAAAAATTCATCAATTTTCTCATTAGGTTAGATATAAATTTCAGTAGCAAAGAGAGGGAATCGATGTTCTACTTCCATGTTGTCTTCTTGATCATTGTATTTGTCTTTGTGGTTCAATGAACTTTTCTTATATACTAGTACGGAGTCCTCGCGTTGCTTCGGACTTTTAAAATTAATAATGGATTAAAAAATATAAAATAAAAAAAGTCTATTAAAGAATTTACAAGCATCCTAAATATTGAGTAAAGATGTAAAAATATCTCCAACGCTTTGGGTCAGGAGCAATTTTACCCCTAACATCTAAAATGGTGCAATTTTACCTCTAACCTTGATAAATTGGGTCAATTTGAGAAATAATTTAAATCTTGTCATCTACACTTCACACGTGCATCATTTTATTAGTAACAAATCACAAAAATATGTTGAGATGTGAAAAAAATAAAAAAGTATATATTATCTTTTATATGAATCGGACAAAAAAAATAAAAAAATTTGCCGAATTTATAAATATTAATCTCTCCAATGCTATTATTAAATTATAAAAAACATGAAATCTTTTTTTAGAACCAATTGATATACAAAAACGTTAAGGGTAAAATTGTACAATTTTAAACGTTAGGAATAAAATTACTACTGACCCAAAATATTAGGGATATTTTTACACCTTAACCCTTGAAAATTAATAAGAAAAAGAGACTCATAATAATATTCCTCAACACATTTCCTTTCAATTAGTTTTAGGGTAAATTACATTCATGACCACTGAACTTTATCTATTTTCACATTATGACCACTGAACTTCATTTCTTCCCGGTATGGTTATTGAACTTCACACTTTTTAACATTAGTGGCCACTTAACGCCTCAAAACGATCATTAACGGCTAAAAATAAAAAATCCAAAGCCTTAATTGTATTCTAAGAACTTTAATTCTTGAAAATTTTCGTTTTGAGGTCATTTAAGTGTTGTTTGGTTAGGAGAGAGAAAGTGAATTTTTAGAGAGAGAAAGCTCCAAAAAATGTGATTTTCGAAAATAAAAAATGTGGTTCTATGGTAAATGTCGTTCTGAACAACTTTAATTCTTAAATATTTTCATTTTAAGGCCGTTAACGGTTATTTTGAGAAATTAGTTAAAATTGAGTGGCGTTAAAAATTGTAAAGTTTAGTGGCCATACGGGAAGAAATGAAGTTGAGTGGCTATAATGTGAAAATAGGTAAAGTTCAGTGGCCATGGATGTAATTTACCCATTAGTTTTACAATTTAAGGTAAGTAATCCACACGATGTCGTTTTGAGGATATGTACTGAGAAAAATGGGACAAAATAAACAGGGATTGAACTGATGGATGAAATTGGAGAGGATTATGGGCTGTGATTATTCTAAATATATGAGGGTAAAATTGCCAAAGAAAATTATGCAATTGAAATCAGATCCAATTTCAATTTACTGTTCATCCATTCTCTTTTAATTCTATAGAATAATTATATTGCCGCTCATGATCTCTTGATCTCCTTATCATGTACTTTGATTAATTCCACAGACTATATGTGTTGATTACTAATCGGTTCCTTCAAATTCTGTCTGTACTGTTTAAGGTCTCCTAAATTGAATTAGCAACTCTGAATGTCTTGGGCTTACAGTAGGAAAGGAAGAGGAACCTATAAAAAGAATCCAAAATTTATATCCTAGCCTATGAGAGAACCGATGAATTTCTGGTTAGAAATAGAAAACTGTGAAAGCACTGGACGGTGGTGAAGATTGTTGACAACGGTGGATGAAGATAGGCTAGGCAGAGTAAAAACGTGAAGGTCAGTTGCAAATATGAAAAAGGGTTCTTTTTTTTTTTTTGTTAATTGATGATATAGAATAAATAATAGACTGATGTCTAATAGTGTATGGAAGGTCCTTTTAACGAGTCCAGGATCCTCCTATAAAATCCTGTATAAGACATACCTCGCCAAACACGTTTATTGGAAAAAAAATATGGAACTATAGACGTGAACCTTGTTTAAGGGACTGAAAGCTATAAAAAATATAGGCCAGGGTACCTTGTACAAGCTTATCAAAGATTAATATAATTAACTATAAGCTTGAGTTTTCACTTAAATCGGTTCCATGACATGATATCAAAGTCGATTGAACCAAACGGTCGAGGGTTCGAGTCCTGGCAACCTTATTAATTTGTGAAATTAAAAACACATGACGAGAGTATATAAAAATACCCATAACCATCGGAACCACTATGATTATGAATAGTTTTGGCTCACCTGTCTCCATAAATTTTTTAGGATTGAAGTGTTAAACTAGTGATTTGATTAGGTATTTGATAAGATGGGCATTTGACCCAGAACTTCAATTGAGTATTTGATAAATTGGAGAATTGACCTAGAACTTTAATTGGGTGTTTGATAAATTAGGAATATAAATTGCGGATTGTTATATAATTAATACAAAATTAACTCATTGAGTTTGAATTTAATTAAGGTTCACAGTAGTCAATTAACTCATTGAATTTGTATTTAATTACAAAATTCAATCAGATTAATATATGATAGGCGATAAATTTCTCAAAATTTGTTAAAAACGACTCAATCTTACTTTTGTAGTCAGAATCTAGTTTAATTTTGAGAAGTTTTATATTGGTACATAAAAATTGGTTCTGAACCACTCAGATGTTAACACGTATATATTCGGAAAAAATTGAGTAAGCTGGATTTAGAAGAAAAAAAAATTACGCATGTAAGTATAAATCGGCACCCCAACGGACTCATCCTGTATTCGCCACTGCTGGTAACATTGATAGTCAAAAATAATTTTACATCTAACATCTAAAATAGTGCAATTTTACCTTTAATGTTGGCAGTCAAAAGCAATGTAAACCCCGACGTTGACAAATTGGGTAAATTTGAGAAATAATTCATCAAATTGTTTTCACGTGGCCCGTTTGTTTTACCTACTATTTACTGTTGGAAAATGTTGTTTTTCCAAAAAGTAGAGAGTCTAATGTTACTTTTCAGATGTAAAAGGTAAAGAGAAGCTCCCTAACCGAACACCTAAAACTCTCTTTTGAAGTAAAAAGGTAAACATGAGCATAAAAATGAGCAATAAAACACCCTCTCAATTATGAATCTTTACACCTCCATTGTACATATATGTCATTTTATCACTTAGATCACAAACTTATGTAAACAATAAAAAAGTATACTTTGTTTTGTACGAGTTGAAAAAAAAAATCTAAATATTTCGTCAAATTAAAAAAACGTAAAAACTTTTATTTTATTTACAATCCACATGTAACTGGCACATAATAAAGAACGTAATATCTACCAGTCATCGAGAGATTGCGCCAAAAGCCTTTGCTTTTGGGCGTCTATGGTTTCAGTATCTTCCGTCATTTCTAGAGCTAGGTCGTGGTCTGCCTCAAACTATCACCGTGCTTCTTCTTTTGCCGCAGTCTGAACTCCATATGCAAGGAACATGCTTGAGGATGAGAGTTGGATGAAACTATTTAAACGAGTCATTGATGTGTTTGCTCCACGCTCATCACACCAATTTGATGTGGTTGAATCATGTGAATCTACTTGGAAACCTGCAATTGGATTAAAATAAGGTCAAAGGGAGGGCTGTATCTTGATGATAAACACAATTGTAAATCAAAGCTAAGATGTAAGATTAATGAACGATTGACGTTGTGTATCTTGAGTTGTTCTTACTCTATTTATAATGGCCCTGTTTGGTAAAGAGTGTTTTGGGATAAAAAGAGCGGGTTTGACCAACTTTAGAGGTTTGACCACTGAAACCGCTAATTGGAGTGTTTGGTGGAGAGAGGTTTGGGAGAGAGTTTTTGGATGAAAACGCTAATTTAGAAAAAGCTCTTAAAATGAGCTTTTTCAATTAGCGTTTTACAATATTAAAATTAATGGACTTCTTTAACCCTAATAGATAGACTCCCTCTTCTCCTGCACCAAAATTAATGCCCTTATTCTTCTTTTTGCACAAACCGCTATTATCAATCAGCTAATTTTTACCAAACAGGTCTACACAAACAGCTAATCAAATCAGCTAGTCAAATCAGCTAATGTAATAAGCTAACAGCTAACAGCTAATGTAATCAGCTAACAGCTAATTCCCAAACAGGGCCAATGTGATCGAGCTGTAAGTGCTACGTGTCACCTATTAATAGGTGAACATGCACCGAGATATCGGGGTCTGATACCCCAAGCCCACTATATGTGATTGCGGTAACAAGCGGATCATTGACCAAGTCTTTTGAGACTTTCCGAACCAATGTCTTCAATATTTAACCGGTTTTGTTATAGTGGCACCACATTTTGTCTTTTTCATTTCTCGGACGATGGTTCAGGTTTCGTAAATGCCACGTGGCGAATTTATATTTGCCTCGTATCAATAATAATAAAACAAGCATATATTTAAAGTTAGATATGAACTTTTTTAAAGATTATTTATTATTTTAATTGATTCTAAAATATTTTAGGGCTAATTACTAATTCATTATAGATAAAGTGCAAAAATACCACCAACATTTATATCTAGAAGCAATTTTACCCCTAACGTCTAAAATGATGCAATTTTGCCCTTAATTTGGCAGTTAAGCGTAATTTTACACTTAACTTTGACAAGTTGGGTCAGTTAGAGAAATTATTTATCAAATTGTCTTCTCAGACATGAATCTTATCATATATACTTCACATGTACGTTATTTTATCACTTATTAGTAATAGATCACAAACATATAATTAAGGGTTAAGGTGCATGCAAAAATACTCCTAACGTTTTGGGTCAGGAGCAATTTTACCCCTAACGTTTAAAATGGTGCAATTTTACCCTTAATATTGGTAGCCAAGAGCAATTTTACCCCTAACGTTGATAATTTGGATCAATTTTACCCCTATTATAAAACACATATACTTTTGTTCCTTATTCTGCACCAATTGCATATCATTTCGTTCTAAAAATGATTTCATGTTTTTTTATAATTTAATAATAGAATTGGAGATTAATATTTATAAATTTGGTGAATTTTTTATCTTTTATTTTTTGTCTAATTCGTACAAAAGACAATATTTTTTTTTATTGTTTTCAAATCCCAAGATATATGTTTATGATTTGTTACTAATAAAATGACGCATGTGTGAAGTGTAGATGACAAGATTCATGATCGAGAAGACGGTTTGATAAATTATTTCTCAAATTGACCGAATTTATCAACATTAGGGGTAAAATTGCTCTTGGCTTCCAACGGTAGGAGTAAAATTGCACAATTTGAGACGTTATGGTTAAAATTGCTACTAACTCAAAATGTTAGGGGTATTTTTGCACCTTAATCCTATAATTAAACGTGAAATTTTTTAAAAAATATATTGTATTTTGTACGAGTTGGACAAAAGAAAAAATCAAATATTCCACTGAATTTAAAAATAGTAATCTTCAATTTTATTAATTCACAAAAAATATGATTTTTTTTAAGAATCAATTTACGTGTAATGGATGCAGAATAAGGAACAAAATATATGTGTTTTATAATAATATCTAAAACTGATACAACTTACCAACGTTTGGGTAAAAATTGCTCTTGGCTGCCAATATTAGGATACAATTGCAGTATTTTAGACGTTAAAAATAAAATTGTTCATGCTTGTAAACATTAGAAGTATTTTTACACATTATCTCTAATTATTTATATAAAATTTTAGATTCTTGTATAAATCTTAGACTTTATAATTTAAAAAGGCTAAATCCCAAAATAAACCACATATAAAAATAAATCATAGACCCTAATTTTTGAATCCTGAATCCGAAATATGAATCATATATCTTAAATAATAAATCTTTAATCATAATCTATATCCTGAAAAAATAGATTTTAGACCTTAGTTTCTAAAATTGACATAATCAAAATAGGTTTTAATAATATGACAATTTGATGAAAAAGAAATGGATATAACTGTTGACAATTGACATAATCAAAAATAGGTTTTAATAATATGACAACATTAAAAAAAACAGTACTTGAATTGGGCCGGTTTTATTTCAAGTTTAAGGCACCTACTATAAGTACGGGCTTCATTTCAAATAGTCTATTCATTTCAGCATTAAACATAAGCAAAATAATCTCCCGCTTGTTCTCTCTCTCTAGCGTTAACCATAAGCAAACTGATCTCCCGCCATCGCGAACTCTTGTTCTTGTTCTTCGTCTTCTTCAATTCTACTGCTATTGTTTTTGTTAATTCTACAGCTATTTTTTTTGTTGAAAATTCTACTGCTATTTTTATTTTTGAAATTCTATTGCTATTTTTGTTTTTGAAATTCTACTGCTATATTTGCTTTTTTTTTTTTCTAAATTCTACCGCTATTAGAGATGGATCTATCTCTAATCGATCTGTACGGGGAAGACGATTTCAGTCCAATTGTCGGTAGCCCCTATTTCTTCTCTTGTTCTCCTATGAGAACCACAACTTTAACAGGTTAGGGCTTCTCTTTTATTCTTAAAATTTGATTTGTAGCCTCCGATTGTGGCCTAGTTTGAGTATTTAATCTTTGATGATAGTTGAAATAAGTTCTCAAATGTGTTGCAGAGAAGGATAAATGCAAAGCAATCTCTTCACGACACAATCCGCATAGAGCCTTTTTCCACTGAAGAAGGTGCGTGATCTGTTCGCTTTTTTTGCTCTGGGTTTTCTGGTTGTTAATTAAATTTTGTCCTAAAGTTGAACAAGCCATATTTTCTGTGTCCAGGTGTTCTAAATCCCTTAGAGTTATCAATACTTATTGGGAACACCTTGTCAGTTATCCATCAAGGCAGAAAGTCATCATCCAGTGCATTGGGTGGTCGTAGGGTCTCACCTGGTCAGTTAGCCAAGGATTTGCCTTCAAGTTCTAGAAATGAAGGAAGTAAGCTAGCCCCTAAAACGCCACCAAAGCTCATGTATTTAGCTAAAGCTAAAATGCACCCAGCTTCTTCTGTTGTTCCCCTTAGGAAGGCAACTGCTCAGCCTGCAAAATCTATGGTGAGAATTTGAAACTCTAGAATGATATAGTATAGGAATAGATTATTCAAAGTTAATGTTTTGTTAAGTGATTTCTTTGAATATATATATAAGTAAAGTAGTTTTAATTGATATTTGAAATCTGAGGTCACTTGATATAATAATAAGGTTATTATATTATTATTCATTTCAACAAACTCAATGGTTCTGAACAATGTTACTGAATTCATAATTTTAATGTTTAAGTTATAATGACTTGACTGGCCATTTATCAGACCTGGCAAAATGTCAATTTTCTTCACGTATTCTGTTTGAAACTTGACAAACCTGGCAACACAAATAAGGCCTTTTGGAAAATAGACTTGCAGGCACTGTTCCTGAAGAAATAGGACTTGTGTTATTGCAATTCAACTGTCCCTAAATAGTCTCACAGCTCCTAATTATAACGGGCTTTCACGATTCAAGCATTGGAACCACTTAGAATACATTATTGATAGATGAATAATCTTACTCAATTCATTAATTTAATGTTAAGTAATTATAATCACTTCAATGTCCATCTACCATAACAGGTATGCCTCCTTGAAAACTGAGGACTAGATTGAAGAAATCTTATTTATTAAGCACTCATTTTGTATTTGAGATAAGGTGCAAAATTACTCTTAATGTGGACAATCAAGAGCAATTAAACTTTCTAATGCAGCTAACACACTTGTTTTTTTTATCTATTTCTCTCGAAGGTAAATGTCGCCGCAGCAGATGCTAAGGTTAGCCACACGAAGCACAATTTTTCTTTGAGAAGTTCTGGTCTGAAAAATATTGGAATAAAGGGCATTTCAAGTGCAAGAAGCTACCAAAATGATGCAAAATCTGGTTGGGCTGGAAAATTGATTAAAAAGTCAACTGCTCATCGACCACCAAAAACTATGGTGAGAATTTGAAACTCTAGAAGTTACTGGCAGACACACTTTCTAATGCATTAGAGTTTTTTTTTTTTTTTTTGTTATCTAACACGCTTGTATTTTGTTTATCTATTTCTGTTGAAGGTAAAGGTTAGCCTAGCAAATAATAGCTCAGAAGGAGTTCCTGCAGTTGCTAATCCAAGTACTAGTAGAAAACATGAGCCTTGTTTGTCTCAGACTAGTTGCTATTACTATGAAAACAAGCAACATGCACAGACCCAAATAGCAAAACCATCAGGCTTGCGAAGGCCTTCACCATCACTGGGGTTTTTTGGTCCTGAGGCTTTTATTCCTACTGTTAACAAAGTTGATGTGTTAAATTCTATTCAGAGACCCTCCCGACCATATAGCGAGATACCTACTTACTCAGGTACAATACCGTCTTTTACTTCCACCATGAAATCAGTATCAGAATTAAGTAGATAAGATATTGTGGTTTAGTTTGACTATTGATCTTGATGACGCTTGAAATAAGCTGCAAGTTCCCAAATTTGTTGCAGAGATTATTAAGGATGAGAAGGGTATATGCAAACCAACGGATAAAGTTAAAATGCACCCAACTTCTACAAAGATTGAGCCTTTGGTTGTTTCCACAACTTCAAGAAGTTATGTAACTTGCACTAGCCACACAAAGCCCAATTTTCTTTTAAGAAGTTCTGATCAGAAAAATATTGGAATAAAGGGCATTTCAAGTGCAAAAAGCTGCCAAAATGATGCGAAATTTGGTTGGGCTGGAAATTTGATTAAAATGTCAACTGCTCATCAGCCGCCAAAAACTATGGTGAGAATTTGAAACTCTAGAAGTTACTGGATGACAAACTTTCTAATGCATTAGAATTTTTTTTTCTTTGTTATCTAACCCACTTGTTTTTTGTTTATCTATTTCTTTTGAAGGTAAAGGTTAGCTTAGCAAATAATAGCTCAGAAGGAGTTCCTGCAGCTGCTGATCCAAGTACTAGTAGAAAACATGAGCCTTGTTTGCCTCAGACTAGTTGCTATTACGATGAAAACAAGCAACATGCACAGACCCAAATAGCAAAACCATCAGGCTTGCGAAGGCCTTCACCATCACTGGGGTTTTTTGGTCCTGAGGCTTCTATTCCTACTGTTAACAAAGTTGATGTGTTAAATTCTATTCAGAGGCCCCCCGACCATATAGCGAGATACCTACTTACTCAGGTACAGTACCGTCTTTTACTTCCACCATGAAATCAGTATCATAATTAAGTAGATAAGATATTGTGGTTTAGTTTGAGTATTGATCTTGATGACGCTTGAAATAAGTTGTAAGTTCCCAAATTTGTTGCAGAGATTATTAAGGATGAGAATGAGACATGCAAACCAACGGATAAAGTTAAAATGCACCCAACTTCTACAAAGAATGAGCCTTTGGTTGTTTCCACAACTTCAAAAAGTTATGTAACTTGCGCTAGCCACATAAAGCCCAATTTTCTTTTAAGAAGTTCTAATCAGAAAAATATTGGAATAAAGGGCATTTCAAGTGCAAAAAGCTGCCAAAATGATGCGAAATTTGGTTGGGCTGGAAAATTGATTAAAATGTCAACTGCTCATCAGCCACCAAAAACTATGGTGAGAATTTGAAACTCTAGAAGTTACTGGCTGGCAAACTTTCTAATGCATTAAAGTTTTTTTTTTGTTATCTACCCCATTTGTTTTTTGTTTATCTATTTCTGTTGAAGGTAAAGGTTAGCTTAGCGAATAATAGCTCAGAAGGGGTTCCTGGAGCTGCTGATCCAAGTACTAATAGAAAACATGAGCCTTGTTTGCCTCAGACAAGTAGCTATTACGATGAAAAGAAGCAACATGCACAGACCGAAATACCAAAACCTAAACCATCAGGCTTGCAAAAGCCTTCACCATCACTGGGGTTTTTTAATCGGTATGCAAATGCATACATTATTAAAAGTGGTCTGAAACAGGTCCTTCCATTATTTTGACACAGGTATACCTTTTTTCCTGTTTTTTCTCTTCCATGATCAGGTTGAACGCTTTTTTGACAAACATTTTTTATGTGTTTCTGTTCTTTTGTTCAATTATCTAAATTTGCAATAATATGCTTCTTTGACTAGTTGATTTGTCATTTTCTTAAAATATCTTGACTCCTCTTCTTCTGCCACTATCACAGGGTCTCTGCTTCCCAATTGCATGTCGCAATCTGCTCTGTAAGATCTCCAAGAGCATCCTGCGAAATCAAAAAATTCCTTCGGTCTTCCCCTTCATACATTTGAGAGAAGCCTTCTCCTTATCTTTAATAGCATTGCTATTTTTGCCAACATTTTCTTTGTTATTGTAACTAGTTTTATAATAATTTGATTTTATAAAATTGAATTTCAGAAGGATCATTTTCATCAATGGATGAATCAGCAATTGACTCTCAAATGCAGATGGATGCTTATTAACGCCATAGATTTTCCTAATTCTTTGTTTCACCACTCTCCATTGACGTGTCTTCATCACTTAGTTCTACAGGTAACGACTCCATTAAGCTTTCTTTGTTATGTATTATTTTCAGTAGCAGGGTTAACGACTCCATTACTGCATCTTAATTATCCCTTACTCTGCAGGGAGGAGATCACTCAATTCGGGTAAAGGAAAGCTTTATGCTTCATTGAAAATACTCAATTGGCATGTTTGGTATTTTAGTTTCCACTATCTGCTGTTGCTGCTGTCCTTTTTTAAGGTTTGGACTTCTTGGGTTTAAGTATTCGAATTATTTTGGTAAGGTCATAGTTGTTAAATCGAGATTCGACTCGTAACTCGAAATCTCATTTTACGAATCGGGACTCGTGAATCGAATCGGATCAAATTCAAAATGCTATAAAAAATAAAATATTAATCATATTTAACTTTAAATATTAGTCCAAAAATGCAATTTTAATATCTAAATAGAAATTATATCAAGTTATAAAAGAAAGTAGAGACAGACGGAACATGGAAAATAGAAAGAATAAAGAGTAGAAGAAGATAATAATAAATAAATAGAAAAGAAGAGAGAAGGTTTTGGAATTTGTAGAGTGAAGAGTCATCTAATTGAAACTATTTGTGTTTCATAACTTGTGTATGTTTTTTGTTTTGTTTTTGTAAAGTGAATAGTCATCTTCTTCAGCTGTACATTTTTGAGTTGTTAAAAATTGATTTTTTTTTAAATGGTGGCCTGAATTGACCGACTCGGGTGACTCGGTGACTCGATGAATCGGCCGAATCGGTAGTGACTCGGCCGATTCATGAAGCTTCCGAGTCGTACCATAGATACGACTCGAATTCTTCATGAATCGAATCGAATCGTACGAATCGACTCGTGACTCGTACGATTCTAACAACTATGGGTAAGGTTACTTCCCTTTCATCTCTTTCTTTGGCCAACTCTCCTTTTATCCTACGGCGATTCTTTATTTGGGTCCGGTTTTTGTATCAACAAATATGATTAAATTTCAGTCTATTTCAGTCTACTGTCTATATTATTCACTAGGAGTCACCTGGAGGAGCAATTGTTGGTTGTTCAGCTCGCTTTATAAATGTTCCAAAGATAAAGGGAACTCATACTGCTATGAAATCAGGTACCGTTCTGTTCCTTGTGCAGATGGGTTAATTATGTACTATTCTAATCTAACAGCTATCACTGGTCTTAAGCTTTTAACTGTTATAATAGGAACGCTAGCAGCAGAGGTTTAATTTGGTGCTCTTCACGATGACTCAAATTTGGAACCATATTGGGATACTTTAAGAAATTCATAGATATGGGAGGAGCTACATAGAGCTAGAAACTACCGACCTGTAAGTCAATAAATTCTTCTCTCTCTCTCTCTCTCTTTCTATGCTTAGTAGTCCTTTGCTTTAGATGTTCATCATATGGACCTTAATTATCTACTATTTGGAACTCTTGACTTTCCATTTGGTTTTCTAATTGAAAGGGAATGCACCTTAATTAAGCGAATGCGTTAGTCATAATTGTTCCATTAACTTGCTGTCCTATGTCATTCTGAAATAGCTTTTCATTTTTATAGGCATTTGAGCATGGGCTTATTCTCGGGATGGCTTTAAGTGGTTTAGAGCAGTAAGATCTCATTTCCTGTCCAGTCATTATTACTTTGACTGTTTGCTTCTCTTTTGTTCTTGATTTTGTTCACATGGCTGATTTTTATGCATTTCAGCTACATACTGAAAGGAAAGTCCCCTTCACTTTGAAACATGGAAAGCCCGACCATGAAGCAACAGACGTAAGTAAACATGGTTTAAAAAACAATGTATGTTTTCAACTATCGCCTTAAATATTCGACTTCAAACCCAAGAGTTTATAAACTAGAGAGAAATGGATTAGAAATTGACTCCAAAACCATTTCCATTTCCTTAATAGTCAAACAGCCAGAGATAAGAAATTGGTTTTGAAATAAGCATATCTATTTATTTCAACAAGAAAACTATAAATCGTCAATAGGTATGTTAATTAATTATGTTTATTCTGTCTATTCAGCATATCCTTATTTTACTAGCGTCATGCGATGTTGTAGAAGTAGCAGTAGCTGTAATTTTTGTGTCCATTTATTAGCAAATAGGAAATTTAAGTGTTTCTTTTTTTCTTAGAATATAAAACCAACCTCATAAGTATTCCGACTCCGTGAATAAAAAATGATTTCTAATGAATTCATAATATGAGAAATTAATTTTAGCCATGGATTTGCAGGTTGCAAAATTACATACCCAAGGCCAGATGGGGTTGTTTCTTTTGATGTACCAACCTCTTTGCACAGCTATATTAAGTTATAAAATTTCTTAATATATGGTTCATATATCGATTAACACATCTAATCTAGATAAAAGAAAAAGCTCGTATTTTGCTGATGAACAAATCGAATTTTCGCTATATATTCCTGAAATAATCACTTGATTGTTTAATTAGGAGCTACACCAATTATGAACATGATCAGCCAGCTCATCTTCGGTTGAGAGACCCCGAGATTCCCGATCTTGTAAATTTGCCTGAGTATGCTGGGCCGGAGTCAAGATATCGTCCTACTCGGGTATATGAGTGAGTACTATGCATTTCGGTTTGAACCTTGCCCTGTGGAAATGAGAGAACTTATGAGTTGAAAATATGCTGCAGGTATGTCCCGGATGATAATGGTCAGCTCAAGTTACAGTTCAATGCTCAGAACTGTCTACACTGCAAGGTACGTCTCTAATATCTTGCATATATGCATATTGGAACTCTCCATTTCAAAGCATAAAAACGTTTCAATATTCGGTGCAATTTGACCCCTGCATATGGTACGACTTATCATTTTGGCCGCTGTACTTGGCACAATTTGTTATTTTATCTACTTCAACCTTGTAGTAAATCCGACCCTTGATAGACAGTTCTGTTAATAGTTTATTACATGCACCATTACACAATTGGACGACATAGTTTGACCATACGGGTTGTGTAATAAACTACTAGCATAATCTTATGTCAAAGGACATATTTTGAGAAAATTAAAGCACATGGGTCAAATTTATAAAAAACACAAGGGTAAAAAAGAGAGCACTTCATCAAATCAAAATCATCAATGACATTGTCTGTTGCTCATTACATTCATTATTTGAAGTTGAGAGGTCTTATTAGGGCTGCTTTCTTTCTTCATCAAATCAAAAATATCAACATGGAAAGCTTTATGCTTCATTGAAAATACTCAATTGGCATGTTTGGTATTTTAGTTTCTACTATCTTCTGCTGCTGTCGTTTTTTAAGGCTTGGACTTCTTGGGTTTCCGTATTCGAATTATTTTGGCAAGGTTACTTCCCTTTCATCTCTTTCTTTGGCCAACTCTCCTCTTATCATGTGGCGATTCTTTATTTGGATCCAGTCTTTGTATCGATACTGTTATGGTCGCCAAGTGATTCGACAACACTGTTATGGTCTACATTAGTGTCGATTTAGAACACTGTCTATCTTTTACTATTATCTCTCTTTCCTATGAGTTTAATTTGGTTCTCTTCCCCCCGACTCTCTCTCTCCCTTCTTAGTGACCCGTGATTTATTATCATTCATTTTGGTTGGATTCAAAACGAAATGTGAAATGATTACAACTTTGTAGGTTTGAGATTTAAGGATATAGAAATGATTCATCTACTTCACTTCCCTCATGTAACTCTTATTTATAGAAGAAAGGTACCACAAAATGGATATGGTATTTTGTTAATGCAATTTTATGTCTATATTTAATTTGTTAATGATCTATCTACTTCACTGCCCTCAGGTAACTCTTTTCTATCTATTTATGGCATTTTAAGATATTATGTTTAGATTGTACCACTTTCTTCTTAATTATATTTTTTTCACTTTTGTTTTGTTTTTGTTTCTTCAGATATTATATGAGGAGATAATGGCATGAGAAATTAGCTCTATTTTTTTATTTTTTTATTTTGATAATTTGGCTATTGACAAACTAAAATTTCAAAAAATTTGTATTAAATTGTTTGATTGATTAATAATTGATGGATTTTTTTTCTCCTTTGTGTTGTCTATTTGTGATGTGTGATGGTTAATATCATGAGTTTTTTTCTCCTATGCGTCAGTTGTTATGGGATAAATTGAAGAATATTCAGGATACTATACATGGGCCTTGGCTATTGGAGGGGGGGGGGGGGACTTTAATGACATTGAGTCGCTGGAAGATCAGAAAGGGGGTGGCGACCATTATGTCCGCCGGTGTAGAATTCAGAAAAACAGAATTGAAGCCTGTAATTTGATTGATTTTGGGTGGTCGGGTCATCGCTTCACTTGGCGTAGAAATCGTACTTTTGTCCGACTCGATAAAGTTTATGGAAATGCTGAAGCAAGACTTTTCCTACCGGAAGCAACCGTCATGAATTTGCCCTTCTGCACTTCTGACCATAGCCATATTCTTCTTAAAAGTACTGGAATGGTACCAAATAGGAATTTGCCCTTCTGCACTTCTGACCATAGCCATATTCTTTCTCTCCGACTAGGGGAGTTCGACAAGGGGACTCGATATCTCCGTACCTATTTATTCTCTGCATGGAAAGATTGGGGCACCTAATTAATGAAGCCAAGGATAAAGGGCTTCTAAACCTTGTCAAAATTTGTCGGGGAGGCCCAGTTATTTCCCATTTGTTTTTTGCTGATGATGTTCTTTTTTTTCTGGAGGGCAATATTGAGCAGATTATGGCTCTCCAGCAGATCCTCCAGTCCTTCGGCAATGCCTCGGGTCAGAAAGTGAATCTCTCCAAATCAAGAATGTTTTGCTCTAAGAAGATCTCGCCAAGCTTGGCTCGTCACTTTAGCCAGGCTTGTGGCATCCCCCTGTCTTCTGACCTTGGAAAATACCTTGGGGTTCCCCTTCTCCATAATAGAGGTGGAAAGCTTACCTTCTCAAGCACCCTGAATGGTATTCTTGGAAAGCTCTCGGGTTGGAAAGCGAACACCCTTTCTATGGCGGGCAGAATCACTTTGGTTCAATCTGTAACTAATGCCATTCCAAACCATGTCATGCAAACTAACCTGCTCCCGGTTGGCATGTTAAAGAACATTGATAAAGCTAATCGCCAGTTCATTTGGGGTCATCGGAGCGATACAAAAAAAATTCATACTGTTCCCTGGTCTGATTTTTGCAAGCCTAAACGGCTTGGTGGGGTTGGAGTGAGGAAAGCCATTGACAATAATAAAGCCTTACTTCTGAAAATCATCTGGCGGCTTATCCAAGAACCGAATAAACTCTGGGTCCGTGCTCTTAGGGCTAAGTACTGGCAGACGGGAGACCTCAAGGATATTCTTAAAAAATGCAGTCAGCGTTCTCATACCTGGCGCAGTATTCAGGCTGTGATGGAGATTTTTTGTGAAGGTATAGTCATCAACATAGGGAATGGGAGAAACACTCTTTTTTGGCCCGATAAGTGGCTCTCAAACTCCCCGATCGTGGAATTGATTAACAACCGCCCCCCTCAAAATGTTTGGCATAAAACTGTTGCAGATTATGTTGATGAGGATGGCTGTTGGAAGTGGCACCTATTAGATCCTTTCCTCAGTTTGGAGTGGAAGCTAAAACTTCTTAGCTCAAAGTAGACACCAGGGAAGATTCTCGTGATGCTATCAACTGGGTGGGGAGTAGCAATGGCAATTTCTCTACCCGTTCAGCCTATACTCTGGTTAGGGGAACTGAGGATCTAGACACAAACTCCAAGATTCTGATTACCATATGGAAGCTAAAAGTCCCTTATCGAATCCGCATGTTTGGGTGGATGTGTGCGAAGAACGGCCTTCTTACGAACCTGGAGCGCAAAAGGCGCCATCTGACTGATTTTGAGCACTGCAGTCGTTGTCTGGGACCTATAGAAAACTCTACTCATGCTCTCCGTGACTGCATCTCCAGTAGCCAGGTTTGGGTTAAACTCATCCCTCCATCTCTACACGCTTCCTTCTTTAATGTGGACATGGTTCATTGGTTCGAGTGGGGGTTTAACAATAAAGCCTTGGAGGCGGCTTTACAAGATTGGAACTCTATCTTCCTCACCACATGCTACTATCTCTGGAAGTGGAGGAACTCTTTTTGCTTTGAGAAAGCTGCTGACATTCCACATGATAAGGTACACTTCCTTCATCTGCGTTTTACGGAGTTTGACTCCTCTAGAATCCCTTTAGCTGTTTTGCTACCTCATCGGCGGAAAACGGATATCCTTCTGGCCTGGGACTGCCCACCTCCAAACTGGTTTAAACCGAACTCTGACGGCTCCTTCTGTAAAGAAAAAGGAACTGCTGGGGCGGCCGGGGTCATCCGGAATGACCAGGGGAGCTGGATGCGGGGTTTTGTTCACAATCTTGATGCTGCTGACTCCTTCATAGCTGAGCTTTGGGGAATCTATTCGGGAATCATTGTCTCCCGTCAGCTGGATATCCCGAACCTAATTATTGAAAGTGACTGCAAAGAGGCAATCTCCCTAATTATAGGACCCTCTCCCATGCACCATCCGGCTAGAAATTTGATTTCGGCCATCAGGGACCTTAGTTCAAGGGGTATTTCTTGCAAGTTTACTCACGTCTTCCGCGAGCAGAATAGGTGTGCTGATCTTATGGCCAGAGCGGCTCATCTTCACCCTCCTGGCCTCACAGTCCTAACGGACCCCCTAGGGATATTGCCCAAATCCTAAGAGACGACCTAGTTGGAGTGTCCTTCCCTCGTCGGGTGTCTGCTTAGTTTGTCCTTTCTTTTTGCTTTGTTGTTTGCTTTCCTTATAACCAAAAAAAATATCATGAGTTTTTGGTTTTTAGTCATGGTAGAATGTGTGTAGCCGTATCAAGAGTCAACCAAAAAAGAATTACATTTTACTTGTGATAAGGAAATGACAAAGTATCATTCTATTTATTAAATAGAGTACTTAACAAAAAATTATTAAATAGAGTAAATGTTAAAATGCAATTTATTGCATATTATTTAATGTATAAAGACTTAAATCATTGTTTAATTTATAAATTCAAAAATTTATGCATGAATAATTTTAAAACATAACAAAATTGATTGAAAAGTACTTTTTTAACAATAAAATCGGTGTATTGCACATGCAACAAAAATTCCTATTAAGCTTTTCCCGGCAAATCGTTGCTTTGCATTGAAGTCTAATGCAAATAGTTTCAGCAAATTTTCAATTTGTTATTTTTTCCATATAGGATGCTCTAGATAATCAATTGAATAAAATAAATAATCAACTTTTTAAATTGATCAACAAAAGGCATTTAATATGTTTGGTAATAATATGAAATCTAAATAAATATTAACCTAATCAATGATATATATATATGGAAGAGTTTTCAATGGCGACTCTCCATCCATGGAGAGACTAATAAAATTTGATTTAAATGACCTGCTCTAACAGGTTACCAAAAGGTTATTAGGTTACCTAAATGCATATTTCTCTCTCTATAATAAATCTCTTTTATTTTTTTTAAGAAAGATTTTCTCTCTATAATAAACTAGTCGAAAACCCGTGCGATACACAGGGTATGAAACTTTTATATAATTTAGATAAATAAATAAATTGACATATTTACTTTTAAATAATTTTATATCATGTTATGAAAAAAATTTATATTATGTATATTTGAAATTAATATATATTTTTTAATGATAGTTCAAATTAAATTAATTTTAAAAATAATTGACTACTTTTTTTATAGAATTTTAACTAAAGATGAATGATTTATTTATTTTTACAAAATTCAATGATTTGTACTTTTTAGGAATTTAAATACATTTTCATATTCCAAATATTCTGTGAAACAATAATAATAAAATAGCAGATTAATTAAGAAATATATTAGAATATATTCTTACAAAAAAAAGAATATAATAAAAAAACCAAAAATTGAATTAAACTATAATTAAAATTAAATATTATATTTACGATACAAAAGAATTACAATATAGGTTAAACAAAATTGAATTAAACTACAATTAAAATTAAATATTATATCTACGATACAAAAGAATTACAATCTATGTTAAAATGGAAGCAACATCAATATATTATTCTATAAACTATTACAATCAATACTTTTCTAATGTTGCATATGAAGAAACTTTATCAATTCAATATGTTACATATAAAAAAAATAAAATTCGTAAGAATTAGTCACAAATTCATCTTGATGATAATTATTTTGGTTGATGGAATTTCATGATCACCAAGTATTCGAATTCAATTATTCATTCTGCTACAATAACCCAATATATCTAATTGAATCAGTTTAAGATGATGATTTCTCCTATTTTCATCTCGTAATATCTCATCAAGGCATTCGATCAATTTGTTCTTCATTCTTTCACTATATAGAATATCAGCCATACTCGCAGATATCACTTATTTGACTTCATTAATATTTTCTAATAATTATATATTCGTGAATTTTGTAAGTAAGAAAAACAAACAAAAGAATTGAAAAAAAATGAAGGGACGAAAAAGATAATTAAGAGAGAACCATCTTTCTCTCGGGGGTTTTTTTTTTGAAAATAAGAGAGAATGTCAAGACATAAGCGTATAAAGAGGAGAGTGAAAATATTTTTTGTCCATTAATTAAACATTTTATTTTTTCTTAATGAAGTATTAAGTCCATAAATTAATTTTAGTTAAATAGAATTAAATCGCAATTGTAACCACTCAATACAAAAAAAAACGTTTTATAATTAATATGTGAAATTAATTATATTAATTAGAATCATTATGCTCAACATTTGAGAATTTGAAGAGATTCAAATAATAATATTTTCTTAATTAATATTTTTCAATAATTTGTCCTATGATCATATTTCATTTTCATCTGTTAAAAACTCTTGAAATACTAACAATTTTGTACGAACCATAATATAATAGTTAAAAATTATATAAGCCAATGTTGCAAAGCAATTATCTTAATATCTATTTACCTTGATTTTGAATTCGTATCTAGCATAATCCACATTCTTCAAGAATAAACATCTTATCAAGTGTATTAGACGCTTACAATCTCCTTATCTAGAAAATTGGGAAAAAATAACTTCCTGATAATAATAATAATAATATAATATAATTTGTATTGAAATAAACTTCATTGTAAGTATAATATTTCAATATCTCTTTAATATTTTATTTAATATGTCTCAAACTTCAATGAACAACTATCGTGTGAAACTTTATATCTATTTGTACCAAAATGCATAAAAATAAAAAATACAACCCATATCAATTAGCTAAACTCAAACTAAAAAAATGAGTGGATTTCAACATGTTCCGAATTAGAAAAATTAATCTAACTTCAATTAAAACTAAAAATTGAGTTCATAAAAAGCCGAAAATCTAAATTTTAGTTAGAGTTAACAATCAAAACGATAAAACCTAGGAACATATACTAAAAAAGAATGTAAATATACAAAATCTTTATTTTAGTCATTTTGAAAAATAAATAAATAAAAAAGAAAACATGGATAAGGTAGCGAGAGGTATGGAATCTGGATAACGACAGAAATGGAATTTCATCTCTGAAAGATGAAACTATAACAATAATTGTTTAATAAAAATAAAACAACAGCACAATTGAGAAAGTCAAAAATTGAGTTCATATAAAGCCGAAAATGTAAATTTTAGTTAAGAGTTAGCAATCGAAACGATAACACCTAGCAACATATACTAAAAAAAAAATACAAATTTATAAAATCTTTATTTTAGTCATTTTGAAAAAAAAAAGACAAATAAAAAAGAAAACATGGATAAGGTAGCGAGAGGTATGGAACCTGAGTAACGACAAAAATGGAATTTCATCTCTGAAAAATGAAACTATAACAACTATTGTTTAATAAAAAGAAAATAACAACACAATTGAGAACAAAAATAACTACAACATATGAAAAAAATCGAATAATTACCTTGAGAAACATAAGAATTTATTGTAATTTTTGACACTTTTGTGTTTTCCGGTTTTAGTTGTTCATGCATCTTCTATTTCTGTCGGATTTCTTCAATTGAAGCTATCAGTTTGGAAAAAAAAGACAAATAAAAAAGAAAACATGGATAAGATAGCGAGAGATATAAAATCTGGGTAACAACAGAAATGAATCTGAAAGATGAAACTATAACAACTATTGTTTAATAAAAATAAAACAACAACAAAATTGAGAACAAAATAACTACAACATATGAAAAAAATCGAATATTTACCTTCAGAAATATAATACTATCTATCGGACAAATGAATATAATGGTGGAATACTATCTATCATGCTTTATATAGAAGTTTATTCGTGACTTTTGGATTTCCTTTGCTTTGTGTTTTTTCATCTTCCCGTAACTCTTGCTTTCTTTTATTATTTTAATTAATAGGCTAGTAATTATTTAATATATTATAAATATAAATTTGTTATTTTTAATTAATTAAATATTTATTTTTAATTAATTAAATATTTTTTAATCTGATTTTTTACTACGTTGACAACTCATCAAAAAGACCTCTAAAACACTTCTTCTCATTTCTCTCTGCTTCCGTAATTATATATAGTATAGATGATTATCCACATTTTTCAAAACAGTTTTGATATATGCAGCCCTTAGGGTTGCATATAAGCATTAAATACAATGGAATATTCTTTTGTATTTTCAAGATATATATTTATTATTGCATTGAACTTCTTTTTTTTTTTTTTTTTTTTGGTAAGAAGGGAAGAGAAAAAACAAACAAACAAAAACCTAACCCGGGATCAGTCTAGGAAGACTGACCCCAATCCTATCCTCAAGAAGAGAAGGTAACAGAAAAGAAGGAGGAACGGAAAGGGTAGAAACACCTAACATCCCCCCATGCCCAGCAGCTGCCAAGCGATCCGCCACGCGGTTTTGCTCCCTATAAATATGGGAGAAGGCAAGAGAATCGAAGGCAGGACGAAGCCTCAAGATGGCTTTAATGAGGTTCTGACTCTTAAGACAAACAGCCTGTCTATCCGAAATCCTGTTGATAGCCTCCAAATTGTCAGACTCCACCGAAAGTCTTTTAACACCCATGCGAATGGCGAGTTTAATGCCTGACAAGATCCCCCAGAGCTCCGCAGAAAAGGAGGAGCCCGTACGCAAGTTATGGGTAAACCCAGCCAGCCAGGCGCCACCAGCATCCCGAAGAACTCCACCAGCAGCAATTCTGCCATTACTAAGGCAGGAGCCATCCGTATTCAACTTGACAACCCCTTCTCTGGGTTTACTCCAACCAACTAACTGGACCTCTTTAACCGGGGAAGGGCGAACCAGGGGCTCTCCTTCAAAACTCTTTGTAATAACAGAGAGTTTTTTCGAGAAGTAAAACCGCAAGTCAGGAATAAAGACAGTCTTCTCAGCAAATAACTCTTCATTCCTCCATTTCCACATTTGATGACAAATAATAGCGAAGAGAATAGCCCCGTGCTCCATACTGGCCAACAAATTCCCATTAACGCCTTCAGAGAACCAGTCAATATCAGAGAAACCCATAAAGGAAGGAAGGATGTGGTGAGGAAGGACCCCTTCCCAAACTTTTCTACTATTCGGGCAATCCCTCAAAGCATGGCACAAGGTTTCCACATGGCCGATGCATCTGCTACAGGCACCAGATATAGCCAAGTGCCTTCTGTGTCTATCTGCATTCGTGAGGAGTCTGTCTTTGACTCCCAGCCATAGGAAACTCCTAATGCGGTAAGGGACTTTGAGGGCCCAAATGGACTTCCAAATTTCCAAGGGAGGATCAGCCCTATTAGGGGTAAAAGCTTCATAGGCCGATTTACAAGAATAAGAACCATTATTAGTCAAGGCCCAGCAGTGTCTGTCGTTATCCTCCTCCTGATTACTAATCTTCACACCTCTAATCTTAAGGAGGGTCTCCAGGCTAAGGAAGGAGTCGAACTTAGACCAAATCCAGTCTCCCTCCGAGTCCACCACATCAGCAATTTTCCAGGAGAGGAGATCATTCGGCGGAGGGGCGATGCACACCTCAATCAACGGTTTGTCACCAATCCAGGTGTCATTCCAGAAACTAATGGATCTCCCATTACCCACCTCCAAGCCAATCCCCGTACAGAACTCAGCAAAAACAGCACTAAGCCCTTTCCAGAGGAAGGAACAGCTGACAACCCTCTCCTTCGGGCCACCAAAGATTCTATCTTTCCTATACTTGCCGCACAGAAGACGAACCCAAAGGGAGGAGGGGGATTGCCACATTCTCCAAAGAAGCTTCATTAACAGGACTTTATTATTGTCCTTAGCTTGCCTTATACCAAGACCCCCCCTGCTCTTAGGCTGGCAGGCTTCCTTCCAAGGGACCAGGTGAATCTTCCTCCCATCCCCAGATTCTCCCCACAGAAAACGCCGATTAATTTTATCCAGGTCGTTGAGGACCGGCTCAGGGAGCTTACAGGCTTGCATGATGTGATTTGGAGCAGCGCAGTTGATAGACTGGATTAAAATAAGGCGACCTGCAAGGGAAAGAGAATTAGCTTTCCAGCTAGCACACAAACCGTTAGATTTGTCCAAAATGTCTTTAAAAGAGGCTTTGGACACCCTGTCACTATGAAGAGGGACCCCAAGGTATTTCCCAAACGATTGAGTCAGGGGAATGCTAGACATCTCACTCAGTCTTCTACACAAGCTATTATCCATATTCTTGGAGCATAGCATACGGGATTTATGGATGTTAATCTTTTAAATACACCAAAAATCATTTAATGCAATCATAAATTCTTTTATATTTTCTATATCTGCATTAATTTTTTAGTTTTTATTTTTTGAAAAGATATCTGCATTTATTATTTCGACAGGTTATTTGTAACTGTGTTAGTAATAGAATAAAAGTTACAAATAACTCGTCGAAATAACACAGTTACGAATAACCTGTCTAAATGATAATGTTTATGTCTGACAAATAAAAGTTACACACAAAAAACTGCATACAACCCGTCAAAATATAATTAACTGCTTTATTTTATTGACAAACTTTTTTGGAATATCTGATGTGATAGTCAAATAACTGTCAAATCAGTAAGTTCAAATTTTCTGTTGTGTAAGGATAAAATTGAATTTACTTGACATTGTTAGGGGTAAAATTGCACAAATTCATAGTTACGAGTAAATCTGCACTTTTTAGAAAACGTTAGAAGTTCAATGTATCATAAATGCAGATATCTTTTCAAAAAATATTATCATTTCGACAGGTTGTTCATAACTGTGTTATTTCGACGAGTTATTTGTAACTTTTATTCTATTACTAACACAGTTATAAATAACATGTCGAAATAATAAATGCAGATATCTTTTCAAAAAATAAAAAATAAAAAAATTAATGCAGATGTAGAAAATATAAAAGAATTTATGATTGCATTAAATGATTTTTGGTGTATTTAGAAATTCAATGCAATAATAAATATACATTTTGAAAATATAAAAGAATATTCCATTGTATTTAATGCTTATATGCAGCCCTAAGGGTTGCATATATCAAAACCGTTTTCAAAATACTTACTGTAACACTCTGGTCCAATACCATGTAGATATTGTCCGCTCTGGCCCAATTCCAACACATTGGGCCTCACGGCTTTAAAACGCGTCTGCATGTATTGGATTCACATCTTACTAATAAGCCCCAATCACTCCCTCTCCATTTCCGATGTGGGATTCAGTTCATTCCTGCCCCCATCGCCATCCCTTAGGGCCGCTCCTTGCTCAGGCCTTCTTACCCCGGCGCCACCCACTCCGGACCGGGTCGTTACAGGCCCACCAGCTTCCGCCTGGTTCGTCCCCGAACCACACATCGTACGTGGAGAGTCGGCTCTGATACCAATTGTAACACTCTGGTCCAATACCATGTAGATATTGTCCGCTCTGGCCCAATTCCAACACATTGGGCCTCACGGCTTTAAAACGCGTCTGCATGTATTGGATTCACATCTTACTAATAAGCCCCAATCACTCCCTCTCCATTTCCGATGTGGGATTCAGTTCATTCCTGCCCCCATCGCCATCCCTTAGGGCCGCTCCTTGCTCAGGCCTTCTTACCCCGGCGCCACCCACTCCGGACCGGGTCGTTACACTTACTCTTTTTATGAGAGAAAACTATATTCTTATATCTAGATTGATTAACGGGTGGAAACAAATTTCCAAAAGGTTTAATACCATTATTAATATAAAATTTGGCCTCTCCCACAACTAAATTTGGTTCCACTAACATCTTTACTACACCTCTACCCATTAGTCAATAAGGCATATCAACTATCTTTTTTGTTTGTGCATATACTCTACCTATACTCTAATCGTAACTCTTTAGTAAAGTTCATTGAGATTGAAGAAATTATAAAAACCAGCTCCTCAAATTTCCATTTATTCTTGGTATGGTTGTCCCCAAAGTTTATAAAAAATTAAAGATTATAATAAATATAAAATTTATTTTCTTAAATACCTTAAAGTTTAGGGCTAAGAGCAATTATATCCATAACGTTTAAAATTGTGCAATTTTGCCCCTAACCTTAGCACTGAAGAGTAATTTCACTCCTAATATTGACAAATTATGTCAACTTTGAGAAATATTTCATCAAATTGTCTTCTAAGTCATTATTCTTGGCATCTACACTTCACATATGCGTTATTTTACCATTATTAGTAACAGATCACAAACATATGATTAGACATGAAAAACTTAAAATGACAAAAAATGCAATTAATATTAAGTTCATTAATAAGGGTAAAATAGGAAAAAATTGCCTTAAAAACTAAACATGACAAATAATATGAAATAAGAAAATTTGATCAAATGTGACAATTATTTTAAAATGGAGAGAGTATAAAATATTAGATAACTCAAATTTAGTTGCCCAACAAACTTGAAAAGAGAAACAAAGAAGAAAGAGAAAAATTAATAAAAAAAATACAAATAACAAGAATATTATGTTACGTTACGTTACATTAGGTTACTTTACGTTACGTCAGGTTACTTTATGTTAAGATATGTTATGTTAGGTCCCGTTAAGTTACGTTTTAGTGTCAGTGTTAGGTAACAATAAGTTACATTACATTTCGTTACTTTACTTACGTTACATTAGGTTACGTTGCGTTAGAGATTGTAAACTCAATGATTGTTACAAATAAATAAAAAGCCTAATAGATCACCAGCTCTCTGAACTTGTCCATAATAGTAGATTGGCTCCCTGAACTTTGCAAGTGTCTCACCAGCTTCCTAAATTTGCTTATTTCGTATCACCAGCTCCCTAAACTTGTCCATAAAAATTTATTAGCTCCATGAACTTTGCAAATGTCCCACCAGCTTCTTTAACTTGCTTATTCCGTAACAACTAAATACAAAAACTTATCAAACCTAAATTCTAAAAATACATCTTCATCTATTTGTGAGGTAACCTTTTCTCTTCCCCTACCTTTCAACCTATTATAAGAGTTAGTGTTGCAGGATTGAGAGATCGAAATATTAGGATTGAGAGTTAGTAGGGTTAAGGTGCAAAAATACCCCTAATATTTTGGGTCTGGAGCAATTTTACCTTTAACGTCTAAAATCGTGCAATTTTACCACTAATGTTAGTAGCCAAGAGCAAATTTACCCCTAACTTTGATAATTTGGGTCAATTTCAGACACTATTATCAAAACACATATTTTTTGTTCCTTATTCTGCACCAATTGCATATCGATTCGTTCTAAAGAAAGAGTTTATGTGTTTTATAATTTAATAATAGAATTAGAGATTGATATTTATAAATTTGGTGAATTTTTTGAATTTTTTGGTCCAATTCGTACAAAAGACAGTATATTTTTTTCACATCCCAGCATATTTTGTGATTTGTTACTGATAAAATGACGCATGTGTGAAGTGTAGATGATAAGATTCATGCTCGAGAAGACAGATTGATGAATTATTTCTCAAATTAACCCAATTTATCAATGTTGCGGGTAAATTTGCTATTGGCTTCCAATGTTAGGGGTAAAATTGCACTATTTTAGATATTAGGGGTAAAATTACTCATGATCCAAAACGTTAGAGGTATTTTTGCACCTTAACCCGAGTTAGTATTATGGTTTTTGTATTTAGATACGAAATAAGCAAGTTCAGGGAGCTGGTGAGACACTTGTAAAGTTCAGGGAGCCAATCTACTATTATGGACAAATTCAGGGAGCTGGTGATGTATTAGGCCTAAATAAAAAGCTTAAAGAAATAAAACAAAGCTAAAGATTTACAAATTGAGCTTACAATTCTATAGATTTATAGAGAGAGCTTATAATCCTAAGGATTTATAAATTAAGCTTATACTTATTAGGTTACTTTACGTTAAGATACGTTACGTTAGGTCACGTTAAGTTATGTTTTACTGTTAGGGTTACGTTACATTACGTTACGTTACGTTAGAGATTGTAAGCTCAATTATTGTTATAAATAGATAAAAGCTTAAAGAAATAAAAAATCAAAAGATTTACAAATTGAGCTTATAATCCTAAGGATTTATAGATAGAGCTTACAATCCTAATTATTTATAAATTGAGCTTATATTTATTACATTACGTTATGTGACGTTTGTGCGAGGATATAAATCAATTGCATGGAGGGGGTAATATTTAATATAACATCTAAATGGATGATAATACACATTTGTTATTGTCATTAATGTGGCATCAGAATATATGAATTCTAGAGATGGTAAGCTTAATGATTGTTTATAAATAAATGAAAGCTTAAAAAATAAAAAATCTAAGAATTTATAAATTGAGCTTCCAATCCTAAGAATTTATAAACTGACAATTTTAAGGATTTATAATTTGAGCTAATATTTATTACTCTACGTTACGTTAGAGATTGTAAGCTCAATGATTGTTTATAAATAAAATAAAGCTTAAAGAAATAAAAAAAAAACCCTAAGGGTTTACAAATTGAGCTTACAATCTTAAGAATTTATAAATTGAGCTTACAATGCTAAAGATTTATAAATTGAGCTTATATTTCTTAACGTCACGTTAAGTTACATACCGTTAAGTTACGTTATATTATGTTACATTACATCTACGTTACGTTACATCACATTAAGTTATGTTATGTTACGTCACACTAAGTTACGTTACATTAGGAATTATAAGCTCAATGATTATTTACGTTACGTTACCTTACGTTACATTCATTAGGGATTGACAACTCAATGATTGTTTATAGATAAATGAAAGCTTAAAGAAATTAAAAAACCTATGAATTTCTAAATTGAGCTTATAGTCCTAAAGAATTATAGATTGAGCTTACAATCCTAAGGATTTATAAAATGAGCTTATATATATTACGTTACATCACGTTAAGTTATGTTACGTTACATCATATTAAGTTACGTTACATTATATCACATTAAGTTACGTTACGTTATATTAGGGATTGTAAGCTTAATGTTGTTTAGGTAATGTTACGTTAGGGATTATAAGCTCAATGATTGTTTACGTTACGTTACGTTATAATATGTTACATTATATTACGTGACATTATGTTATGCTACATTACGTTACGTGATGGTACGTCATGTCATGTTACGTCACATCACGTCACGTTTTTTGTATGTTAGAGATTGTATTCTCAATAAGTGTTTATAAATAAATAAAAGTTTAAAGAAATTAAAAAAACTAAGGAATTATAAATTGAGCTTACAACCCCAAGGACTTATAAATTGAGCTTACAATCCTAAGGACTTATAAATTGAGCTAATATCTATTATGTTATATTACGTTACGTCGCGTTAAGTTAAGTAAGATTAAGTTAAGTTCGGTAATATTACATATGTTACGTTACGTTACTTTACGTCACATTACTTTATGCTACGTTACATTACGTTACGTTACGTTAGAAATTTTAAGCTCAATGATTGTTTATAAATAAATGAAAGCTTAAAAAAAATAAAAATAAACTAAGGATTTTAAATTGCGCTGACAATCTTAAGAATTTATAGATTGAGCTTATAATAATTACATTATGTTACGTCACATTAAGTTACATAACATTAAGTTACATTAGATAATATTACGTTACGTTATACTATGTTATGTTACGTTACATTACGTCACGTTACGTTACGTTACGTCACGTCACGTCACGTCACGTCACGTCACGTCACGTCACGTCACGTCACGTTACGTTATGTTACATTACATCACGTTACGTTACATTACGTCACGTCACGTCACGTTATGTTAGGGATTATATGCTCAATGACTGTTTATAAATAAATGAAAATTAAAGAAATAAAAAACCTAAGGATTTTTAAATTGACCTAAGGATTTATAGATTAAGCTTACAATCCTAAGGATTTATAAACTGAGCTTATATTTTTTAGTCACATTACGTTATGTTACTTTACGTTACGTTATATTACGTTACGTTACGTTATATTATGTTACGTTACGTTACATTATGTTATGTTACGTAACGTCACGTCACGTCACGTCACGTCATGTTACGTTATGTTAGGGATTGTATGCTCAATGACTGTTTATAAATGAAAGATTAAAGAAATAAAAAAACCTAAAGATTTTTAAATTGACCTTAGGATTTACAGATTAAGCTTACAATCCTAAGGATTTATAAACTGAGCTTATATTTTTTTATGTCACATTACGTTACGTTACGTTACATTATATTACGTTACGTTATTTAACCTCACGTTATGTTATGTTAGGGATTGTATGCTCAATGACTCTTTATAAGTAAATGAAAGATTAAAGAAATAAAAAACCTAAGGATTTTTAAATTAAGCTTAGATTAAGCTTACAATCCTAAGTGATGTTTCAGTTTAGTGATGTTTTGGTTCATTGATGTTTTAGTTCAGTGATGTTTCAGTTCAGTGATGTTTCGGTTCAGTGATGTTTTAGTTTAGTGATGTTTTAGTTTAGTGATGTTTCAGTTCAGTAATATTTCAGTTCAGTGATGGTTTAGTTCAGTAGTATTTCAATTCAGTAATGTTTCAGTTTAGTAATGTTTCCATTTATCAATATTTCAATTCGATAATGTTTTAGTTCAATGATGTTTTAGTTCAGTAATATTTCAGTTGAGTAAGATTTCATTTTAGTAATATTTCAGTTTAGTGATGTACCGATTCAGTGATGTTTTAGTTCAGTGATATTTCAGTTTAATGATGTTTTAGTTTAATGATATTCAGTTTAGTAATATTCTAGTACAGTAATGTTTGAGTTTAGTAATGTTTGAGTTTAGTAATATTTCAGTTTAGTGATGTTTCAGTTCAGTAATATTTCAGTTAAGTAATGTTTCAATTTAGTAATGGTTCAGTTGAGTAATGTTTCACTTTAGTAACATTTTAGTTTAGTAATGTTTCAGTTCACTAATGTTTCAGTTGAGTGATGTTTCAGTTCAGTAATGTTTTAGTTCAGTAATGTTTCAATTCAGTAATGTTTTAGTTCAGTTATGTTTCAGTTCAGTAATGTTTCAGTTCAGTAATCTTTGATTTCAGTAATGTTTTAGTTTAAGGTTGTTTTAATTCAGTAATATTTCAGTTCCGTGATGTTTCAGTTTAGTGATGTTTCAGTTCAGTAATATTTCAGTTCAGTGATGTTTTAGTTCAGTAATGTTTCAGTTAGTGATGTTTCAGTTTAGTAATATTGCAGTTCAGTAATGTTACAGTTAAGTAAGATTCTAATTTAGTAATGTTTCGTTTCAGTAATATTTCAAGTTTAGTAATGTTTAAGTTTACTAATGTTTCAGTTCAATAATATTTCAGTTTGGTAATGTTTAAGTTCAATAATGTTTCAGTTCAATGATGTTTGATTTCAGTAATGTTTCAGTTTAGTGATGTTTCAATTTAGTAATGTTTCAGTTCAGTGATGTTTCAGTTCAGTAATTTTTCAGTTCAGTAATCTTTGATTTCAGTAATGTTTTAGTTCAATTATGTTTTAGTTCAATAATATTTTTAGTTTAGTAATGTTTCAGTTGAGTGATGTTTCGATTTAGTGATGTTTCTATTCATAATGGTTTCAGTTTAGTGATGTTTCAGTTCAGTAATATTTCAGTTCAGTGATGTTTTAGTTCAGTAATATTTTAGTTCAGTAATGTTTCAGCTTAGTAATGTTTCAATTCGGTAATGTTTCAGTTCAGTGATGTTTTAGTTCAGTAATATTTCGGTTGAGTAAGATTAGTTTAGTAATATTTCAGTTCAATGATGTTTCAGTTAAGTGATGTTTCAGTTAAGTGATGTTTCAGTTCAATGATATTTCAGTTTAGTGATGTTTCAGTTCAGTGATGTTTCAGTTCAATGATGTTTTGATTCAGTGATATTCAGTTTAGTAATATTTCAGTTCAGTGATGTTTTAGTTTATTAATGTTTTAGTTTAGTAATATTTCAGTTTAGTGATGTTTTAGTTCAGTAACGTTCAGTTCAGTCATGTTTCAGTTAATTAATGTTTCAGTTGAATGATGTTTTAGCTTAGTAATGTTTCAGTTTAGTAATGTTTCAGTTCAGTAATGTTTCAGTTGAGTGATGTTTGAGTTCAGTTATGTTTGAGTTCAGTAATATTTCAGTTCAGTAATATTTGAGTTTAATAATGTTTCAGTTTAGTAATCTTTTAGCTCAGTAATGTTTCAGTTCAGTGATATTTCAGTTCAGTAATATTTCAGTTCAGTGATGTTTTAGTTCATTAATGTTTCAGTTTAGTAATATTTCAATTTAGTCATGTTTCAGTTCAGTAATATTTCAGTTTAGTAATGTTTCAATGTGGTAATATTTCAGTTTAGTGATGTTTCACTTCAGTAGTGTTTTAAGTTAGTAATGTTTCAGTTCAGTAATGTTTCAGTTGAGTGATGTTTGAGTTCAGTTATGTTTTAAGTCAGTAATATTTCAGTTCAGTAATATTTGAGTTTAGTAATGTTTCACTTCAGTAATGTTTCAGTTTAGTAATCTTTGAGTTCAGTGATGTTTCAGTTCAGTGATGTTTCAGTTCAGTAATGTTTCAGTTCAGTAATATTTCAGTTCTGTGATGTTTTAGTTCAGTAATGTTTCAGTTCAGTGATGTTTCAGTTCAATAATATTTCAGTTTAGTAATCTTTTAGTTCAGTAATGTTTCAATTCAGTGATGTTTCAGTTCAGTAATATTTCAGTTTAGTGATGTTTCAGTTCAATGATGTTTCAGTTCAGTGATGTTTCAGTTTAGTGATGTTTCAATTTAGTAATATTTCAGTTCGGTGATGTTTTAGTCCGGTAATATTTTAGTTCAGTAATATTTCAGTTCAGTAATGTTTCAGTTTAGTAGTGTTTCAATTCGATAATGTTTCAGTTCAATGATGTTTCAGTTCATTAATGTTTCAGTTGAGTAAGGTTTTAGTTTAGTAATATTTCAGTTAAATGATGTTTAAGTTTAGTGATGTTTTAGTTCAGTGATGTTTCGGTTCGGTGATGTTTTGGTTCAGTGATATTCAGTTTAGTAATATTTCAGTTCAGTGGTGTTTCAGTTCAGTAATGTTTCAGTTTAATAATATTTTAGTTTAGTGATATTTCAGTTCAGTGATGTTTTAGTTTAGTGATGTTTCAGTTCAGTAATATTTCAGTTCAATTATGTTTTAGTTCAGTAATGTTTCAGTTCAGTAGTATTTCATTTCAGTGATGTTTCAGTTCAATAATATTTTAGTTCAGTAATATTTCAGTTCAATAATGTTTCAGTTGAGTGATGTTTCGGTTCAGTGATATTCCATTTAGTGATATTTTATTTTAGTGACATTTCAGTTCAGTAATGTTTCAGTTTAGTAATATTTCAGTTCAGTGGTGTTTCAGTTCAGTAATATTTCAGTTCAGTAATATTTCAGTTAAGTGATGTTTTAGTTGAGTAATGTTTCAGTTTAGTAATATTCCAGTTCAGTAATATTTTAGTTGAGTGATATTTAAGTTTAGTAATGTTTCAGTTGAGTGATGTTCCAGTTCAGTAATTTTTTAGTTTAGTAATGTTTCTGTTCAGTAGTGTTTGAGTTCAGTAATATTTCAGCTCAGTGATGTTTCAGTTTCGTGATGTTTCAGTTCAGTAATATTTGAGTTCAGTAATATTTCAGTTTAGTGATGTTTCAATTCAGTAATGTTTCAGTTCAGTGATGTTTTAGTTCAGTAATGTTTCAGTTTTGTAATGTTTCAGTTCAGTGATGTTTCAGTTGAGTGATGTTTCAATTCAAAATATTTCAGTTCAGTGATGTTTCAGTTCAGTAATGTTTCAGTTCAGTAATATTTTTGTTCAGTGATGTTTGAGTTCCGTAAAGTTTTCTGTTCAATGATATTTACGTTACGTTACATTACGTTTTTGTGAGGATATAAATCAATTGCATGAAGGGAGTAATATTTAATACGACATCTAAATGGATGATATTAGACATTTATTATTGTCATTAGTGTGACATTAGAATATATGAATTATAGAGATTGTAAGTTTAATGATTGTTTATAAAGAAATGAATGCTTAAAGAAATAAAAAATTTAAGGATTTACAAATTGAGCTTACAATCCTAGAAATTTATAAATTGAGCTTACAATTCTAAGGTAATAAATAAGGGGACAACACCATTAATTAGAACATCATTAATGTTGTATTTGGTTATCATAAATAATGTTGTACATTCTCAATGTCAAGCTTTTTGTGTTCCCAATGAATAATCATTTATTAAGATTTAATGCATATAACATTGATTAGACGGATACAAAATTACTTAAAAGAAGACGTCTTCTTATGTAAAATAAAAACATCCGGGAAAAAAATTATTTCTTGGAAGTTGGTTATATCTTGATGAAAGAGAAAACATTTTTCAAAGCACAATATTCCAAGTTACAACTGACATGTCATCAGATAAAACTCATTTTAATATTAAATCACAACTTAAATCATAGACCACTAGATTTTGATCCAATGGCTATTAAACACTCACCATACATGGTGATAATTTAATGCTCACCATTGAGCACAACCCCATATATAGGGGTGGGATCCAGTGTGACAAGGGGTTAGGGTGTGGCAATGAGCTTATTATGTAACATAACAAAACTACGTAGTTTTGATGATAATTAAAAAGGTTAATGTGGCAAATTTGTAAATAAAAGGAAAGAGAAAATAGAAAAATTGTTTTATTTCTTTTCTTTAAAATACATTTTCCTGACATTTCTAACCTCGTTTTCCGAAAAATTTTATACTATTAGACGGTCATTTTAAGATCCATGAAGCTCAAGTAAAAAAAATTCCGGTGAACGGAATCCGGGTGGTCATTTTCTGGCGAGAAAAAAAATACCCAGAAAATTCTCAAACAATTCCAGAAAATGTAAAACATTATTCTGAGAAACTTTAGTTCTTGGATCGAAGCGAGATTTCTTACGGTTTGGTCCCAATAAAACTTGTTCCTTAATTTTATCAACTTTACATGCTTCAACAATTTGTTGGGTCAAAACTGTAAAAAATCTCGCTTTGAGCCAAGAATTAAAGTTTCTTAAAATGATGTTTTACATGTTTTGGAATTTTTTGATAATTTTTTGGGCACATTTTTTGTCCTACTTACATTGTTCCGACAGTGTACGAAATTGTTCCAAATCAGTGTACCATTTGTTCCAACATAATACTTATATTGTTTCAACAGAATAAATCAGCGTATTTCGAACCTCGTATTTCGAAAATTTTTATACATTCTTTTCTTTAAAATACATTTTCCCGACATTTCTAACCTCGTATTTCGAAATTTTTTATACATTAGACTCGTATAAATTATACGGTCATTTTAAGATCCCTGAAACTCAAGTAGAAAAATTTCCGGTGAACGGAATCTAGGTAGGCTTTTTCTGGCGAGAAAAAAAAGTGCCCAGAAAATTCTCAAAACATTTCAGAAAATGTAAAATATTATTCTAAGAAACTTTAATTCTTGGGTCGAAGCGGGATTTCTTACGGTTTAGTCCCAATAAAACTTAATCCTTAATTTTATCCATTACATGCTTCAACAATTTGTTGGGTCAAAACTGTAAAGAATCTCGCTTTGAGCCAAGAATTAAAGTTTCTTAAAATGATGTTTTACATGTTTTGGAATTTTTTGATAATTTTCTGAGCACATTTTTTATCCTACTTACATTGTTCCGATAGTGTACGAAATTGTTCCAAATCAGTGTACCATTTGTTCCAAATCAGTATACCATTTGTTCCAACATAATACTTATATTGTTCCAATAGAAAATTGTTTTATTTCTTTTCTTTAAAATACATTTTCCCGACATTTCTAACATCGTTTTTCGAAAAAAATTTAGACTCGTCTAAATTAGACGGTCATTTTAAGATCACTGAAACTCAAGTAAAAAAATTTCCGGTGAACGGAATCCGGGTGAGCGTTTTCTGGCGAGGAAAAAGGTGCCCAGAAACTTCTCAAAAAATTTCAGAAAATGTAAAACATTATTCTAAAAAACTTTAATTCTTGGGTCGAAGCGGGATTTCTTACGGTTTAGTCCCAATAAAACGTGTTCCTTAATTTTATCCATTTTACATGCTTCAACAATTTATTGGGAATAAACCGTAAGAAATCTTACTTCGAGTCAAGAATTAAAGTTTCTCCAAATAATGTTTTACATTTTTTGGAATATTTTGAGAATTTTCTGGGCACTTTCGGATTTCTCACCGGAAAACGCTCATCTAATCGCCGGATTCCGTTGATTTGGGATTAAACCGTAAGAAATATCACTTTGAGTCAAGAATTAAAGTTTCTCAGAAAATGTTTTACATTTTCTGGAATTTTTTGAAATTTTTTTCTCACAGAAAAATAGATCGCCGGATTCCGTTCACCGGAAATTTTTTTTACCCGAGCTTCTGGGATCTTAAAATGACCGTCTAATTAAGACGAGTCCAACGGTATAAATTTTTTTGAAAAACGAGGTTGAAAAAGTCGGGAAAATGCATTTTAAAGAAAAGAAATAAAACAATTTTCTCTTTCATTTTATTTACAAATTTGCCACATTCCATTGGTTAATTACAAAATTGGTTTTTGTCACACAATAAGGGTTGTCGCACCATAAGAAATGTGTCACACCTGATCTCTCCTATATATATAGAGAGGAGAGATCAGGTGTGACACATTCCTTATGGTGTGACAATGCTTATTATGTGACAACAGTGGCTTTTTAGTAATTGTGTAAAAAACGGAGGGGTATATTTGTAATTTTATGCGCTTAGTATAAATAGTTATTAAGTTAGGGGTATATTTGTAATCTCCTATATTTCTCTCATTCTTTCTTCTCCGGTGATTCTCTGATATTTCTCTCGTTTTTTCCGGTAGCGCCGTTTCATTTCCGATCGTGTTTTTGTTGAGTTTTTGGTTGGATTTCTTTGCTTCGTCTCGCATTTTGTGTTTTTTGGAAGATATCGGTGAGTTCCTGTATGTTTTTGTGTTTGTTTTGATCGTTTTTATGTTAGTTGTTTGTTCATTTCCCTTCGTTTTTTTGTTGAATATTTATGGCTCTGATTTCTTATATTTTTTTCTTTATCGGTAGGTTCGGCTCTCTGTTTGTGTATTTTTGAAGTTATCTGTGAGTTCCTCTGTGTTTTCTTTGTTCATTTTAGATTTTGTGTTATGCATGTTCTTCGTTTTTTTGTTTATATGTTTTGTTTAGGTTTTGTATTTTATTTTTGTTTTGTTTGTTGTTTTTTAGGGTTTCAACGGCATTTTATTGTGTTTTTTCATTCTTTGCGTCTATCATTTGTTAGTTTTGTGACTTGTATATGTGTTTTTTTTGTTGTTTTTCAGTATATATCAGAATGTCAAAAGCTACTTCTAGTAGGGAAGATAGTTTGCCTGAGCATGTTATTGATCCTGCGTTGCTTCGTGCTATAAACTCTGATTATATGGAGGTTGATGACGATAGGTACTATTTTGTTATGATTTTATGGAACAATATATGCATTCTTTATGAACAATATATGTATTCGTTTGGAACAATGTATGTTTTTGTATGGAACTATATATGTATTCGTTTCGAACAATATATGTATTCGTTTGGAACAATATATGTATTCGTTTGGAACAATTTATAAGTTCGTTTGTAAATATATATGTATTTTGTTGATCTAGTATTGTTGTTAATTTTGTTAATTTTTATGTTTCAAGGGTCTCTGAAAAGAATAGTGAAGAAGGAAGTAAACAGAGATTTGTGAAGAAATCTTATGCTTTGAAGAAAAAGTCATCAAATATTGGTGTTCCTGTTGATGAAAATTCTTCTGATGCTCTGAAGGATGTAGAAAGTTGTTCTGATGCTGATGAAAGTTCTTCTGATGATCGTGATAATATGAATGATCCTGATTTTGTTATCAGTACGAGTACACCATCTGAAGAACAAGCAGATGATGAATATGTTGTTTCTGGTTGTGTTGGAAAGAAAAGAAAAGTTGGAGTTAATTTGAAGGGAGATGGTTCTTCTAGGTTGAAGATGAAGAAGGTTGAGGTTGTGAAAGTATCTGGTGGTTCTAGATTGAAGAGGAATAAAGTTAAGGTTGTGAAAGGAGTTGGTTCTCCTAGATCTGTGAACCGTGATTGTGGAAGAAGGATTGTGAAGAAGGATAGTTGCTATTCTGTTATGGAGCAAGATTTATCTGATGCAGTATTGAATCAGAGGGTGCGTCCAACAACATTTATTAAGTTTGTTAAAACTATGCCAGAGACACACAAAGTTGCCATTAGGAAGATAGGGTTTGGTGGTTTTTTGTGTCTGGATATTGGGAAGCTTAATGGAATTTTTTGTGGCAAGGTTGTGGATTTTGTTGATCCTGACAGATGCTGTTTTATTCTTCCTGGTAATGACCGGATTGATTTGAGTGAAGAGGATTTCCATTGTGTTTATGGCCTGCCATGTGGAGGAAAGGAAATTAAGGAAGCGGATAGTAACAGTGGGGATAGTTGGTGTAATTTTTTAAACACTTGGAAGAAGTCTTTTGGTCTAAGTAGTGGCAGTCCTAAGGATAAAGATGTGCTTTGTAGGCTGAAAAATCTGTTGGAAGTGGATGTTTGTGATGAGTTCATTTGGAACTTCATTGTTATTGTTGTTAATTCTTGCATTCGTTCAAACAAGAATAGGGCATTGTACAATAAGTTTTTATTCAGTTGCATGAATGTGAATGAAATTTCGAAGTTAGATTGGTGCCGATTTAGTTTTAAGCATCTTATAGATTCTGTTCGTTCTTTCAAGAACGATTCTAATCCATATTTTTTCACAGGCCCTCTTCCATTTATATTGATAATTGTTTTAATATGTTGGAATTTATTTTGAATAATTTATGTATTTGCTTATAATTTGTTTTTCTCATTTTTTTATTGTAGATATGTTATTTTGATCGTTTGCAACGTGGGGTTGATTTGAGGCCACGTTCCTTTCCACTAACTTCTGTGTGGAATAATGTTCTAATCTCTGAAAGAATTAAGTTGGAAAAAGCCAGTGGTTTTAGCAAGGGAATTGTATTGAAGAGATTAGTGAAATCTGAAGCAGAGGTAGAATGTGAAGGCCCTAATGTTGAAGGTAAGAAGAAGAAGAAAAGAGAAGAAGAGAAGAAGAAGAGAGAAGAAGAGAAGAAGAAGAAGCATGTAGAAGAAGGAGAAGAATAAGATACTCAAGAAGGAGTTTCTGGCTGTCCCAGTTACTTCATGGTATGCATCTGTGTTTTTCTTTTATATAGAAATTTGTGTTTCGTTTTGATAAATTAGTAAATAGTGTTTTTATAAATGCAGGAATTCACTGTCAGGTTTAAATCAGTGGCTAGAAAGTTAGCTAATGTTGTAACTAAGATGTTTATGTTGGTGGATGAAGCTGAAAATATGTTTGATGAGAATGACTTACCTGTACGGATGAATACATTTGTTGAAAACATTTTTACTAAGTACAGAGTTAGTAAGGAAGAGAGGATGAGCCAGCGTTCTGAGCGAATGCCAGTAAGTGAGCATTCGGGAAGATTATCTAATGAATCTGAAAAGGATAATGAATTTTTTAATCTGCCTGGCTTTTGGGAAGAATATAATGCTGTTAATGAAGAATATAACAAGCAGGTACAGAGAAAGATAGCTGAAGGTTTAGAAAAAGAGAGAGGAGGAGCAGAGAAGGAGAAGAATAAGAAGAAGAAGAGAGGAGTAGTGAAGAAAGTTAGAGGGAAAGTAGGGTCATCTGAAGGTCTGAGGTTGAGAATAAAGATGAACTCTGCTCCTCAATTTGAGTTGTTAAGCCAGTCTGTAGCTGATCAATCTGTTTCATCTGAAATGTAATTTATTTATGTTTGAATAATTCCTATTTTTTGTTTTGGAACATGTCATTTAATATTTGTGGCTTAATTGATGTTTTATTTTGTTTGTAGGGCTGCTGATATAGTTTCTGGGGCTGGTCCTTTAGTTTGTGTAAATCAAGATGAAGGGGATGAGTTTGTTGATCCTGCTGATGAAATTGTGTAAGTTATTATTTTGTTGAACAAATGGTTCAGTTTTTTGGAACCTTTTTTGTATATGTGTGGAACATTTTTATTTTTATTTTTATTTTGTTATATATTTGAGTTGTTTTATATTTTCACCAGTGATATCGATGATGCAATTGAGTCAGAGATGTCTGATTCTGATTCTGATGATGATATAGACTTGGAGTGTTTGCCTGCAGATGTTCCAGATGAATTTGCCGATATGTGTAGATGGGCTAACAATTATTTATGTCATGGGAGGACAGTTTTTACCACGTTTGAAAATTACATTTTTGGTCATCCGGTGAAAGCAGTTGTATTGAGGAAGGATATTCATGAATTGGCTGATCTAGCTCCAATAGGCTGTGGCCCAATTTTGTATTACATGAGGTATTTTTTTATCTATAATTGCATGTTTGTATTAGTGGTTATATTGTTTTATTTTTTTGAATGGCATGTTTACTGTATATATTTCGTGTGTGTTTTTTACAGGCACCTTTATGATGTGATTGTGAATAATGATAGATTAGATACCACCTTCTCCCTTGTTGATCCAAACATAACTAATCATTTTGAAAGAGTTCATAAGATTGGGGAGAAGATCAAGTTTTTGACAAAGAGATATGAACAGTCCGGCAACAAATGTTTGTATCTGATACCGTGAAACAAAGAGTATGCATTATTTGTCTATACTGATGATTTATTTTATTTGTTTAATAATGTATTATAGTTTTACTAATGTGTTTGTTTTCTTCAGGTATCATTGGACTTTGACTGTCGTTGATCTTGAGCGGAAACGTGTTTTTCTTTTGGATCCATTGAAATCTCGTTTGGGCTTGGAAAATGATCAATGGAGATATGTTGTTGATGAGTATGTTTAATAATCAAATGCTCTTTTATAATGTATTTTATTTATTGAATGCAATAGTTTGACATATATATGAATTTGTTTTGCAGATCTATTATTTCTTTTTATCATGAGAAGGTTTTGGTAAAATGGATTTGCCCTGTGGTACGTGTTTAATTTGTATGTATATTTGTGTATTTTTTTATTGTTTTTAAGTTGTTTGTATTTTATTTTGCAGAATATTCCATCTCAGAAAGATACAAAAAGCTGTGTGTATTATGTAATGAAGTATATGGATGATATAGTGTCTGAGAAAGTGTTGAAAATTGACAATTTTTTAAGTGTTTATTCTTTGAACAATTGGTGTTTCTTCTTTGAACAATTGATGTTTATTTTTGGAACAATTAGTTTGAATATATGACATTTTGAAGTTATAGTTTTGATGCATGATTTTAATTGTGATATGTTTTTTAGTGGGATAAATATGCTAGGAGGTCATCTTACGGTGTAGATGTGATAAATGAATTACGTCGAGATTTGGGAGATATTATTTTGAGATATGGTCTTGATAATGAAAATGGTGGAGGAGGTCGTGTAAGGAGGATTGTTAAGGAATCTAAGTACCTCCGTTCTCCATTTATTTCTCGGCATCTAAAGTTGATGGATAACATAGATAGTCGTAAAAGGAGGATTGTTGAATTTGCACTGAGTCCTGGTTTAAGCAGGTAAGAAGTTGAAGTTATGTTTGTTATATGAATTTATATGTTATTTTGGCATATACTGATAGTTTTTTCCCTTGTTTTGAAGTGATGTATTTTTCAGTGATGGACAAACCTTTATTGATAAACGGGAGATTTTATCACTGTCTGGTCATGATCATATTGTCAATAATATTGTGGATGCTTGGAGTTCAATTTTGAACACTGAAGAATTGAAGAAATATAATGGAAAACCGAAAAGATTTTTTTTCAGTACATATGCTTTTGTATGTTTCCTAACTTTGTAAGTTTGTTTTTTGTTTTCATTATGTAAATAATTGTTGTGCTAAATGTTGTTTTGATTATTTTGTAGAATCTTCTGTTTTCTAGAGCTAGTAGATCAAGAGAATATAATTTTAAGGAAAGGCTTCAGAATGAACTTTCTTTTTTCAAATTTAAAAACTTGGCTGATGTTGAATTGGTAAGTTTTATGGTGGAACAGCAGCTGTTGAATACTGTTAAATGCATTGAGATACTAATGTTTTTTTGTGTTTATTAAGTGTTTTTTCCTGTTATTTCTCATGGACATTTTTATCTGATTGTTGTCAACAATCTTTCAAAGACTCTTGAAATATTGGATAATATGACACTCCCTCGAAAAATCAGTCGTGCTGATAAGTATGATGATTGTCCAGAACAATTGGTATGTTGTAACTTGATTTACTTCATTCTTTGTTTTTTTTGTATATGTGATAACATATTTTCTGATTTGTTTGTTGTAGTTAAAATCCTATGCTGATTTTGTTTTCAAAAATGATGCTTATTCATTAAAACAAATATGTGCATACAAAATGCAAATCCTGAGAATGAAGTGGAGAAGCAACAATAACCACAATGATTGTGGTATTTTTCTTTTGAAGCATATGGAAACATACATTGATCAGAGTGTGAAGGAGTGAAATATTAGATTGACAAAGAATTCTAAGGTATATGTTGTAAATTCTTTATGTAACAGTTTGTATTACTATTATTCTATTTTATTATATCATTTTTTTTGCAGGGAAAAGAGTTTAGAAAGCTTAGAATTCTTTATTGCTGGAGCATTCTTTTGAATCCAATAAATCATCTTGTTGAAGAAATTGATAAGAAGTCAAAAGAATGAGTTGTTGGAGCTGGACTAAATTTAGAATAGCATATTTTGTATGTTAAATTTGTAAATATATTTTAGAATTTGTAAATATACTTTAGAATTTGTATATAAAATTTTATATTTAAAAAGGTTTTTCAAATTATGTTTGTTTATTCTTAACAGATTTCAATATATTCAATATTTAGCAGATATAATTCATTTGGAACAGACGTTACATTTAATTTGAACAAATGGTATATTCATTCGGAACAAACTATATAATTACATTGAACAAGTCATACAATTTTGTAGAATTCATCCACAGCCTTTTTTCAATACTCACAACCACTTAATGGTACATTAAGTTGGAACAAATGTTATAGTTATATTAAACAATTTGTACAATTTATGTATACTTTTGGATCAATATAAGAGCATATCCAATGGTTCATACTCACAACCACTTTATATATATCATCCATTTAATAAAGGGTAAATTCCAAAAACAACCCTTGTGGTTTCATGTTGTTCACAAAAAACTCATGTGGTTTGTTTTTACCAAAAAAAAGGACCGTGTTATACGCCGTTACACGAAATAAGGAAAATGACTTAACAGTGTTAAATCTGATGACGTGGCAAGGGGCAAAATGGTCCGAATTAAAATAAAAAATAAAAATAACAAAAAAGAAAAAAGAAAATTAAAATCATTAAAAAAACCAAAATCTTTTTCTGGGGCTTCTTCTTCGCCTCCTTCTTAGCCTCCTTCTTTATCGTCGACCGCCATCAACGCCAGCAACGAACTCAAGGCCTTCTTCGCTCGTTTCACTTGGCCGTCTCCGATCGGTTGTTGCTCCAGAGCGGCGACGACGATTTCAGCGAATTTCAAGCACTGGCGGACGGAATCAACGCCGCTGGAAATTTTCGATTCCAGATTTCTTGAATCGATAAAAAAAAGAAAGAAAAAAAGATTGAAGCTTCCTTACCAGAAAACCCAAATATTCCTCTTCCATCTCAAACAAACCATCTCTCAAAAAATATTGAAGCTTCCTTACCAGAAAACCCAAATATTTACGATTTTGCTGAAATCTGCAGAGCTACAAACAATTTCCCATCCAATCCTTTCTCTTCTTCCTCTTCATCCTCCTCTTGGCGCTGTCAAATTCGTCAGAAAGAAGTCATTCTCTTTCGTGGGAAATTCCACCACCGTGAACTAGTCGAACTGCCGGAGCTTCAGCAGCCGCTGTCCACCATCTGCAGAAGTCACCATAGTAGCTTGATCAAGCTTCTAGGTGCCGCAATTTCAGGAAATTATATTTATCTCGTGTATGATTAGCTAATTGTTTCTGGAATCGACAAAACCGTTCATAAAGTCTCCGCCAATCTTCCATCGTTAAAAGTAAATGCATCGTTCACCATCGAGAGGGGAGATCTGAAATTAAGGAGAAGGCACGCATAGAAGATGAGTGAGCAATACGGTGCGTTAAGGGAGAAGCATTTGATGGCAGCCGGAAACGGGAAAGGATAGCTGCTGGAGACGCCGTACGGTGGAGGAGACGTCGTCCAGAAGAAGAAGAAGAAGAATTTAATTTTCTTTTTGTTTTTTTGTTATTTATTTTAATTTTCTTTTTTCTTTTTTGTTATTTTTATTTTTTATTTTGATTCGGACAATTTTGCCCCTTGCCACGTCATCAGATTTAACACTGTTAAGTCATTTTCCTTATTTCGTGTAACGGCGTATAACACGATCCTTTTTTTTGATAAAAACAAACCACAGGGGTTTTTTGTGAACAACATGAAACCACAAGGGTTGTTTTTAGAATTTACCCTTTAATAAACATCATTTTATTAAACAAATTGTGTTGGAACATAGTACTAATTATATTTGAATGGGAAATGATTTTAGATCACATTAAAGTAAATAAAAAGAATGTAATTATTTTTGATTGATCAATGTAATATTTATTCCGGAAAAACATATGTATTCTGATGGAACAATTCAGTTTATGGAATGGAACAAATGGTTCATTAATTCGGAACAAATGATACAGTTACATGGAACAAGTGGTACAATTTGGTAGAATTCAGTCTACATCATTTTTCAATACTCACAACCACTTAATGGTACATTAAGTTGGAACAAATGATATAGTTATATTAAAGAATTTGTACAATTTATGTATACCTTTGGATCAATATAAGAGCATATCCAATGGTTCACACTCACAACCACCTTATATACATTATCCATTTAATAAACATTATTTTATTAAACAAATTGTGTTGGAACATAGTACTAATTATGTTGGAATGGGAAATGAGTTTAGATCACATTAAAGTAAATAAAAAAATGTAACTATTTCTGATTGAACAATGTAATATTTATTCCGGAACAACATATGTATTCGGATTGAACAATACAGTTCATGGAATGGAACATATTATGTATACCGTTGGAAGAATATAAGAGTATATCCAATTGATCAGTAAGTTTGCTTTTGACGATTCATCCTGTAAAATAGAAAATGAAATGATATAGTTACATTTGTTTCAGTAATAAGGGATCAATAAGTAATCACTGTTTGTTTGAATATAATTAATACATGGTATATGTTTCATTAAAGTTTTAATTGTTAATAAAATGAATACATATGTATTTTAATCTGATTTTAATTCATCCCCTTTGCAATAATAAATAAATGAGGAAATAATTATTGATTCTGATACGAATAGTTTAACAGACTGATTCACAGATTTATATAGGAAATAATACCAATAGTTTAAGAGACTGGTTCACAGTTTTAATTTAGTTTGCATTTAATAAGTATTTTCATATACGTAATAATCTTAATACTGTTGAGATTCCCAATATACATTTATTTTGAATGAAAAGCCGTGTTTCATTGCAGGAAAAGTAGAATTTGAAGAGTCTAAATTAATAAAAGCTTCTGAGTTTCCCAATAGATAATCATTTGAACGAAAGAAAACGTGTTTGATAGTATGAAGTTGAAGAGACTAAATAAAATTCTATAAATAGTATTGCTCTCTTTATTGATCGTATTTTTTTAGTAGAAGTTGAATTGGAGCAAAGATGTCAGGAAGCAGTTCGAGTTCGTCTAAGAGAACGAGGTCTTCTTCTCTTGTTGAACCTTTAGTACGTAATGAACGGAATGAAATTCCTGATGAGCTATTTAAAGTTATTGAAGATATGAAGGAAACTTTTATGGAAGGGGATATTGACGACATCATAAAGAAGCTGAAGGGCATGAAGGCTTTCATGTCTTTATTTTGTGATTCAATGATGTCTTTCATTGAGAAAGGAATGGAGGAGAAAGAGGAGTTGAAGGAGGAGCTGGAGGAAGTGAAGATGAATCTGAAGGACCAGATTAAAAAATATAATAATGATGTTATGGGTCCTGATAATGATTTTATTTAATGTTTCTTTTTAATTGTGAACAATTGTTTTTATTTTTATGTTTTTATGTTTTTTATGTTTATGTTTGTATGTTTTTTTTATTTAATGATATATTTTTTTTGTTATGTTTTTTATACTGCTATATATTATTGATGTTCATATATTGTTAGTGTAAACATATGTTGTTTGAAATTAACACACATGTTCAGTATGTAAAGCAGGTAGTGAGATTCCTGATGAACTTTTTAAGGTCATTGTTGATATGGAGGAAACGTTTATGGAAGGAGATGTTGATTGCATCATGGTGAAGCTGAAGGGCATAAACGCTTTTATGTCTTTATTTTGTGTGTCCATGATGTGTTTCATTGTGAAACGAGAGGAGAAGAAAGTGGATTTGAAGGAGAAGCTGAAGGAAGTGACGAAGAATCTGAAATGCAAGACTGAGCAATATAACAATGATGTTTTAGGTCGCAATAATAATTTTATTTGATCTTTGTAAGAAATGTATTATCAAGACATATAATAACAAGTTGTTCCAAAAAAAATCACAGGTTTCAAAGTGAAGTAAAATAACAAAATATACTGTTAGAGGAAAGAAAGTTTAGATATAGGGATTTTACCTTATCTCTTTGTTTTTTCTGGGCAGTTTCTAATGTCATGGTTGCACAATTGGTGACATCCTTTGCACATCCTTTGTTTTTTCTGTGATTGTTCAATTGCTTTCTCTTTTTCTCCCTTCATTCTTTTTTCACTGTTTGTAAGCTGAATCACAGTTCCTTTGTTTTTAAAAATTTTAGGTTCTTTGATTAGAACTTCAGAGGGCCGACTTGTTCCAACCAACATCTCTATGTCTTGAATTTTAGTAGAATTATTGATGTTCTTTCTTTTCTTTGCTTCCAGCTCTGTCCTCAATGATTGAATGTTTCTTGTGAGATTATTTAGGTCATCTTCATCCCCTTCAGCCAAACACACAGTCATGTGAATCTCACTCCATAAGTTATTCAACATTATTTTCTTTCCCATTGTTCTAGCACATTCTTCTATAACATTATTTTGCAATGTTATCTCTGGTAATATTTTCCATCTGTTTAGCACATACTGGTCAGAAATTTTTTCCAGCATCCTATCCTTCCATACGAGCACCATATGTCTACAGGGAATTCCTGCTCTATTGAACATCTTGTACAAATATGTTGTGTCATTGTTGTCTGTATTATAAACAACCTGATATGTTGTTTTTTTACCTTTTTCCCTTACAGTGATTCTGCATTTGTCAGTGTGTTTCTGTATATCATCAACGCCACATTTAAATGAAGCATCTATCACTTGTTTTTGAAATTCATAGAAGATTGTTCTTGTAAATACTTCTGGTCCATGCTTTTCGATAGGAATTGGTGTTTGAGTCATAGGTATTGAGTGTTTAGAATCATTGTCATTTTTTCCTTGTGCATGTCTTTGTGCTTCCATTGCACCCTCAAACCGGAGGAGGAATTCAATGAGAGTTAAATGACTTTTTATGAAAGAAGTGAAGAAGTGATTTTCACTTTCTGACCTTGAGGTTGTTCTCATTAAGCCCGCTAGGAATGAGTCTCTGAAATAAGCAGGAATCCATGTTGATCTTATATCATACATGTGTTTCAGCCATCCATGTTCTTGTAAATTGAATTCCAAAATAATTTCCATCCATTTTTGTTCAAACTCTTCTGGTTCCAATTCTACACTCCACACGCAAGAATTTATCTTTGTGATAAAATCTGTTTCTTGCATTATTTGTCTTCCTGTATTTGTAAGAAAAGAGTTTAGAATAAAATTAATGTATGCGTATTGAACAACACATATATCATTTTGAAACATTTTATGTATTTGTATGGAACAACACATGTATTATTTTGGAACATTGCATTTATTGAATGAGACAATAGAAATTAAATAGCATAGAATTATTTTTCATACCTATTTTGTCTGACATCTTCTTCATAATGTGCCACATGCAAAATCTGTGTTTTGTTTTTTTAAAACATTTTTTATTGCAACTATCATTGCTGGATCTTGGTCTGTTATCAAGCAAGTCGGCTCATTATTGTCCATTGCTTTCAGAAATGTTTTAAAAACCCACTCAAATGATGCAATATCTTCGTTAGCCACGAAACAAGATGCAAATGTAATACATTTTTTGTGGTTGTCAACCCCAGTAAATGGTCCAAATATCATATTATACCTGTTCATTGTAACATAAAAATAAGTTTTCTGTTTGAAGAACATGACACAATTTTTGTGTTTCAAAATCAGTATATGAATGGCAGAAAGCAATAATTTTATGTCAAAGATTATTATGTAGTACCTGTTTGTGCTATATGTGGTGTCAAATGAGACCATATCACCATAAAGAGCGTAGTTTTTGATACATACAGGGTCTGCCCATAAAGCTCTACAGAGTCTGCCTTCTTGATCTACTTCAAATTCGAAAAATAATGCACTCCATAACTCCTTTTTTTTCTGAAAATTATCTACAAACATTTGTGCATCTGAATCCTTAATATATGCTTTCAAGTCTCTCTGGAAGTTTTTAAAATCTATCTTCAATGCACCAATATTTTCATATCCTCCATAAAGTTCCTTTGCTTGTCTATAAGTTCTTAGAGGACCAACATTCATCTGTTCAACCAAATCAGAATTTATTTTATTTTTAGATGAAATGAGCAAAATTCTATAAGTAAACAGAATACATTATTTATAATGCATAACTATTATGAAGAAGATTTTTTACCTTTGCATTATTAACTACCATCTTTTTGAGTAGAAGGTTCATGTTCCTGCCCTCTTTTTGATATTGTACACATCCTGGAGTGTATAGAAGATGATTATGTTCTTCTTTAAACTGTGTCACTTCATAGTTTCTATTGTCGGAAAGTTTGATAATCATTTTAGCACTGCATCCTACGCGACTGAGTGTCCTTTTTCTGGTTTTTATATCACTGGATGTTGCTTTTCTTTTGTGATATTTGTAACCTTCTTTATTGCATACAAAAAATTGTTCTTTTATAACACCTTGTTTCTTTCTTGAAGTTGATATCCTACTATTAAATCCAGTAGCACATGCATATGATTTGTAGAATTCTTGAGCTTTATTATAATTGGGTAAATTTAAAAAAAAAACCCATGTGGTTTCATGTTATTCCAAAAAAAACCCTTGTGGTTTGTTAATACAAAAAAAAGGACTGTGGTTTGCGCCGTTACCCGAAAAACGGAAAATGGCTTAACACCGTTAAAGTGCTGACGTGGCACAGGGGTAAGGTTGGCAATTCGATTTTTTTTATTTTTTTATTTTTTTATTCTAATTCTTATATTTTTCCAACAGAATAGTTATATTGTTCAAACAGAATACTTATATTGTTCTAACAGAATTGTTATATTGTTCCAACAAAATATTGCAACATATAGTGCTGAAAGGTAAGACCAAAAAGTGCTTAGAAAATTATCAAAAAATTCTAAAATATGTAAAACATCATTTTAAGAAACTTTAATTCTTGGCTCAAAACGAGATTTCTTACGATTTTGACCCAATAAATTGTTGAAGCATGTAAAATGGATAAATTTAAGGAAATTGTTTTATTGGGACTAAACCGTAAAAAAATCCTACTTCGACCAAAGAATTAAAATTTCTCAAAATAATGTTTTACATTTTTTGAAATTTTTTAAGAATTTTCTGGGTACTTTCTGTTTTCTCGTCGGAAAACGCTCACCTAATCGTTGGATTCCATTATTTTGGGACTAAACCGTAAGGAATCTTACTTTGAATCAAGAATTAAAGTTTCTCAGAATGATATTTTACATTTTCTGAAATTTTTTGAAAATTTTCTGGGTATTTTTTTCTCACAGAAAAACAAATTGTCTGATTCTGTTCACCAGATTTTTTTAACCTGAGCTTCTGGGATCTTAAAATGACTGTCTAATTAAGACGAGTCCAACGGTATAAATTTTTTTGAAAAACAAGGTTGGAAAAGTCGGGAAAATGCATTTTAAAGAAAAAAATAAAACAATTTTCTCTTTCATTTTATTTACAAATTTGCCACATTCCCCGGGTTAATTACTCTTTATCATACAATAAGGCTTGTCACACCATAAGAAATGTGTCACACATGATCTCTCCTATATATATATATATATGAATTATTTCTCAATGGGTATTATCCATCCATGGGTACCTTTAAAAAATGTGTAAATTTTATTAAGGTAACTTGAAAATATCAAATTGGAAATAATATGTTATAAATATAATATGGAAATATGTGCAGTATACATCACTTCCAACTAGACCTCGCCATGGACCGATGAACCCGTCCGTCCAGCCCGAGTCCAGTCTCATTTAGCTGGGCCTGGACACATAAAATTAGTGCCAGGTCCGGCCCTGTCCAAGCCCGACTAGAAAATGGGCGGGCTTGAGTTATATAAATACCCGCCCGGCCCGGTCCGTTATCTATATATACATTTATAAATTTAATATTTATTTAAATGCATCATATATACTCTTTAACTCTATCTATTTTTTATTGTTATGTTGTAATTTTATTTTGAATTTAACTATTAGTTTATTATAATTTTCTAAGACTTATTAACTATTATGTTTATTATTTCTTACTAAAAAAAGTGAGTATTTTATTTTAATTGAATTTTTTTAAGGGTAAATTCCAAAAAAAACCCTGTGGTTTCACCGATTTCCAAATAAACCACTGTGGTTTGTTTTTGCCAAAAAAAAAGGAGCGTGGTTACGCCGTTACCCGAAAAACGGAAAATGGGTTAACGGCGTTAAACATGCTGACGTGGCGAATGGTAAATTTGGAAAAACGATTTTTTTTTATTTTTTTTATTTTTCTTTTTTTCTTTCTTCTTCTTCTTCTTCTTCTTGCTCTTCTTCTTCCTCCTCCTCCTCCTCTTCTTCCCCTCTCTCTCTCTCTTCTCTTTCTTCTCCTTCCTCTCTTTCTTTTTTTTTTAATCGGAAATCCCCAGATTTCCAATTTCGGAAATCTGGAATTTCCAGATTTCTGGAATTCCAGAAATCTGGAAATTTCCAGATTTCCGATTTTGGAAATCTGGAATTTCCAGATTTCCTATAAATAACTTGAAGCTGATTGCCTATGAAAAAGGACATTAACCTTGTTGCATTAACAGTAGCTGCAATGTATTAAGTAGATCTTAGGGTTTTCTCTTTTGCTCAAAGAACCTTGATTGCTTGATATACCATGACGCATTGCAGGAAAATTGGCAAAAGGAAAAGCTTGATTTTCTTCAGAGCCTCAACCGAATTTCAACTTTACCCAGGACAAATGCAGTTAATGGAAGTGGAGGTACTCGTTCTGGTCAATTAGCATTGATGGCTTCCAGTTCTCAGGTTTCTTCTGGCCCGACTGGCATGGAGCTTGTGCCCTTGGCTAACAAGCCAATCTTGGAGAAAAAAACATCAGCCTATGCTGAAGCTGTCAAGAATCTGAACAATGCAAGAGAACGCAGCTTGCAATTTAAAGTTTGTCTCATGTCTCTTTTACTGGATCTTATTTCCTGCAATGTTGAGACACTTTACTCTTTGTGGGGCTTGATAAATATTTACAAAATCGGAAATCTAGAAATTTCCAGATTTCTGGAATTCCAGAAATCTGGAAATTCCAGAGATTTCCGATTAAAAAAAAAGAAAGAGAAGAAGAAGAAGAAGAAGAAGAAGAAGAAGAAGAAGAAGAAGAAGAAGAAGAAGAAGAAGAAGAAGAAGAAGAAGAAGAATAAAAAAAAATCGTTTTTCCAAATTTACCATTCGCCACGTCAGCATTTTTTACTGGAAATTCCAGAAATCTGGAAATTACAGAGATTTCCGATTAAAAAAAAAAGAAAGAGAAGAAGAAGAAGAAGAAGAAGAAAGAAAAATAAAAAAAATAAAAAAAAATCGTTTTTCCAAATTTACCATTCGCCACGTCAACATTTTTAAAGCTGTTAACCCATTTTCCGTTTTTCGGGTAACGGCGTAACCACGCTCCTTTTTTTTTGTAAAAACAAACCACATGGGTTTATTTGGAAATCGGTGAAACCACAGGGGTTTTTTTTGGAATTTACCATTTTTTTAATATAGATATGGGCTTGGGCGGACAGGCTTGGGATTCCTTTTTTAGGCCCGAGCCTGAGCCCGACTCTAATTAGTGTGGGCTTGGACTTATCAGGTTTTATCACAAGCCCGACAGGCCCGGCCCAGCCCGGTCCATGCCGAGGTCTACTTCGAACAAGAGAAAAAAAATTACATTCTAAATATTAATTAGGAAAAGAAAAGATTGTTTTAAAAGTTGTTGGTCTTGATCGACTTTAATGGCTTTCTTCACTAAGTTTTCATTCAATTACCATTACTTTCTTCAAAGAAAATAAAAAAATCAATTACCATTACTTTATATCAGTGGCGAATACAGGATTACTCGGTTGTAGGGATGAGCATGGTTTGGTTCGGTCTAAAACCAAACCAAACCGAATTGGACTGAACCAAATTACCTCTATTTTTTAGGACCAAACCAAATTATAGTTCGGTTTGGTCTGGATCGAACCGAATTATTTCCGTCCGATCCGGTTTGGTTCATATTTGGACCAAACAAAGCACTAGAGACCTATAACTACTTGTATCTTCATTAACTAAACAATCATATAATTAGTTTTTCTTTTATATATATAATTAGTTGAGAGAAAAAAACATGTTTAATTGTTTTTTCTTTTCTATATATAATTAGTTAATTAATTTAAAACCTTAAAATTAAGAGTAGTACATATTGTATTTCAGTTTGGTTTTGGACCGGACCAAACCGAACCGGACCGAAAACCAAACTAGCTTAAAAATTAGGACCGAACCAAACCAAAATATAATTTGGTCCGGTTTGGTTCGGTTTTTTCGGTGTTTGGGTTTTTGGTTTGGTTCTGCTCACCCCAACTCGGTTGGAGGGGCCGATTTTACACGTGCGTTCGGGAATTTTTTTTTTTGCTAAATCGAACTTGTTTATTAATTTGAATGGTCAAGAACCAATTTTAAATATTAATGTACAATTTCTCAAAATTAAGCTAGATTTCGTTTAATAGTCCTAACATATAAAAAAAATTAGATTTAGGAAGGGCTGAAGATGTAAAAAAATTAAAAAATTGATTTCAAATGGCATACCAGGCAAAAAAAATAATAATAATTTGGATTTAAGGAGGCCTAAGAGACCAAAAAATTTAGAAATTTGGATTTATGGAAGCCTAATAGGCCAAAAAAATAGAAATTTGGATTTAGAAAGACCCAACAGACAAAAAAAAAAAATAGAAATTTGGATTTAGGAAGTACCTAATAGTTCCAAAATATTGAAATTTTGAATTTTGGACAAGCCGTAATGGGATATATTTAACAAAAATAAGAAATTAATTAATAATAGTAACATAGTTTTATAATTATTGAAAAATAAAATTTAAATAAATAAACATTTTCTAAAATAAATTGAGGTTGGGGGAAATTGAACCTAAGACCTTTTAAAAAAAAAGGAAGTCTTTTAACTATCTCATCTACCTTTAAACAATAAAATATTACTACATAGAGTCTATATAGACTAATATTAAGGGGGTCGAAACTACTCGCACCCATGGTAGTTTCGGCGGCCGGAGGGGCCCGAGCCCCGTACCCACCCCTGTCTGCTTTATATTGAACTGTGATTATTATTTTTTTATAAAAATATTGTTCTAAAAAAACACCATTATATTGTAGTGAGTAGTAATATAATAATTTTTTTTTTGGTAGAATATAATAATTTATTTTAATGTTGTAATATAATTACTTTTCAAAAAAAATAGTAATATAATTATAGTTACTTTATAGGCTTAATACATCATTTGCCCCCTCAACTTGTCCAAAATGATTGATTGGCCCCTGAACTTTTAAAGTGTATCGATAGCTTCCTGAACTTGCATAAAATGTTCAGGTAGCTCCCTGAACTTACGTAAAATGTAATCAATTAATCATTCCGTTGTAAAAAAGTAAGTCAAATGCGGAAGATATGTTACACGTGTCTTAGAATGTTATTACATACTTCACAAAATATATTAAAACATGTTAAAAAAGAATTTCTTACTTATTCAACTATAAAACATTTTCTTCTCTAATATAATAATCGCATACCTCGATCTTTGTCGTTTTACTTTTTTAAGATGCGTGCAACATATCTTCCGCATTTAACTTACTTTTTTACAACCGAGTGATTAATTTATTACATTTTATGCAAGTTCAGGGGGCTAACTGAACATTTTATGCAAGTTCAGGGAGCTATCGAGACACTTTGAAAGTTCAGGGGGCCAATCAACCATTTTGAACAAGTTCAGGGGGCAAATGATGTAATAAGCCTACTTTATATTTTGGGTTAAGGTGCAAAAATACCCATAACAACTAAAATGGTGTAATTTTATCCATAAACGTTGGTCACTAAGAGCAATTTTACCTCTAACATTGATAATTTGGATCAATTTTACCCATATTATAAAACACAAGTATTTTTGTTTCTTATTTTGCACCAAGTGCATATCAATTCGTTCTAAAAAAAGATTTCATGTCTTTTATAATTTAATAATAGAATTAGAGATTAATATTTATAAATTTGGTGAATTTTTTGAATTTTTTTGTCCAATTTGTTCAAAAGACTCTTTATTTTTTTTATTTTTTTCACATCCCAACATATGTTTGTGATTTGTTACTGAAAAAATGACGCACGTGTGAAGTGTAGATGACAAAGATTCATAAGCGAGAAGACAGTTTAATGACTCACCTTGAAAAGGTAAAACGACCAAGGTTGGTGTATGAGGTTCCAATATCAGAAATGACAATTTTTACAGTTAAGCAAATATTTTTTTTTCAATATGCTTTAATCTATCATATGAAATATGTAATAACATTTCAAGGTGCATGCAACACACCTTCTGCATATACCTTACTTTTTTACAACAGAGTGATTAATAGACTATATTTAAAGCAATTTGAGGGGACTATCAATATATTTTAAACAAGTTGAGGGGATATCGGGACACTTTGCAAGTTCAGGGACCGATCAAGCTTTTTGAACAAGTTCAGAGGGAAAATGAAATACTAAGTCTAATTTAATATTAGAATAAGCACTAAATGAGTGGTTTGACGTTCATCTCGATAAAAGCTCGCTGGTGTTCGACTCAATTTATAAATGAGTCAAGTTTAAGTACGATTTTGAGGCTTGATACATAAGGGAGCTGAGCTTGAGCATAGTGAAACACGAATCGAAAGCTCGCAAACAAGCTCGGTTATAAGTTCATGAACAAGGCGATGAACAAACTCGGTTATGATGTTCATGAACAAGCTCGTGAGCAAGCTTGGTTTGACTATTTTTTTTAATAATAGTATTTTTTTATAAAGGGCGAAATGTAAAACTACGTAGTTTTGTATGAAACTTTTATTTGTAGGTTTCAAAACTACGTAGCTTGTGAACATAGCTAATGGATTATTTACGAGCAAAGTCTATGAACATAATTACGTTACGTTACATTATGTTAAGTTGCGTTACATTAAGTTATGTTACATTACGTTACTTTTATTTATGTTAAGTTATTTTACGCTCATTTAAGTATACTAAGTTACCTTACGCTAAGTTATGTTATACTAAGTTAGGTTATGTTACATTACATTACGTTACATTATATTACGTTGATTTAAGTTATGTTATGCTAAGTTACAATACGTTACATTATGTTAAGGTACATTATGTTGTGCTATAAGTTACGTTACGTTTGTAAAATCAAATTTTACGTAAAACCTTTGCACTTTACATAAATTTTCTATTTTTAGCATAATTTAAGTAAGTTAGGAAGTAATTTATATAAAGTTGTAATTGTAAAAATAAATAAATTTGAACTTAATAAAAAATTTATAACCCTAATTTGCGTAAAGTTGGACTTAATTAGAACTTTATAGCCCTAAATATGAACTTTACCTAAAACCATGTGATAATGTTCAAAAGTTAATTATAATAAAAAAATTAAAAAATTTATGAAAAAAAATATTTTCTGTTTTGATCGCCGCTTAAATGGCTCCCGAACGATTTTAGGCGACCACAAGGTGACCTAGTATTGTCTAGGTGGCCAAAAAATATCTAAGAGACCAAAAAACGCTCAAAGGTTTAGGCGGAAAAGGTCAAAATGAATTCTCAATTTTAAGCGTCTAAACAATTCAAACGATGTAGTTTTTTAACACTAAATAGCATATTTCTCGAATTTTCTTCAACTTATCTTAATTACATCTTATAATTATATCTTATTGTATATTATTTTCTTTTTTTTAAATATGGTATAGGATTGTTTCAAAAAAAAATATGGTATATGATTTTTTTTTTTTTTGAATCAGTGTATGATTTTATTTTATTTTTAAAAACATAATGCAACTATCCTTAAATGCAATCAAATTATTACAAAACCAAGCCGAAAAAGTGTGGTGTTGGGAAAGCAAAGCATGTCATTTATTTAAATTTTGGGAAAATAAAAATAATTAATTAATGTTTCAAAAAAAATAATTAATTAAAATTTTAGGTTTCCAATTATTTTAAAATCTAAAGCTAATAAAAATCAAACTTAACATTAAATATTTAATTAAATTTGTAGACCATTGGATTATAATCTACAGCAGTCTTGATCAGATGCACCTTAATGAGCATGTAGAATTTACTCATTCACTGTTAGATTTAGGCTTATTAGATCAGATGCACCTTAATGAGCATGTAGAATTTACTCATTCACTGTTAGATTTAGGCTTATTAGAATCTTAAGGTGGAGATTCAAAACATCATGAGGCTTAGATTTAATAAGCATATATCTAACGGTGAATGGGCAAATTCACTTGCTCATTAAAGTGCATGTGAAAATTCCTGTTATCAGTCATTAATCTAATGGCTTATATTATAGTAACGTACATGGTGATAAAGTGTAATCACCATTAAAAGTGAACCCATATATATATATTTCCCATCCATGGGTACTCTTAAAAAATATGTAAATTTATTAGGGTGAGTTATAAGATCAAGTTACTATATATAGTGTTATAAATACAATATGAAAATATAAAGACTACACATCTCTTTCAACACTAAAAATTAATTACACTCTACAAATTAATTACAACACTAAAAATTAAGCAAGGATTTTAAGGTGTCCAATGGGTGCTGAAGATCTTAAGGTGGCGGATTTGTTTATCGATGGAACTCGTATTTGGGACAGGGGTAAAATTGAGAGTTTATTGATCCCAAGTGAAGCTGCTGAAATCTTGAACCTTATTGTACCTTTCTCCACTCGCAATGATCAATTGATTTGGCATTGGACTAAAGACAGTATTTACTCCGCAAAATCTGGATATAGAGCTATTGAGGTTCATAATGAAACAATGGATCATCAGGATGGTTGGGATGCTGTTTGGAGGTTAAAAATTCCTCCTCGGGTTCGTATGTTTTTATGGAAAGTGTGTTCCAACCTTTTTCCGACTCGGTGGCGTTTATCTTGTCGACATGTTCCGATTGCGTCGTCCTGTATCTATTGCCCGTCGGAAATTGAGTATGATTTTCATCTATTCTTAGGTTGTCCGGATGCAATTCGATGTTGGGAGGCAGCGGAGGTTATTGTGCCTGTATATGGGAACGAAGCTTTTAGTGATTGGTTTCTCAATTTCTGTTCTACGGCATCTGAGGTACAAATTCGTAAGATTGTTCTTGTACTATGGTGTATTTGGCAAAAACGAAACATGCTGATTTGGAATCAAAAAGAGGAGATTTGGGCTGTGTTAATTAGAAGAGTGAAGGGCTGGTTTGCGGACTGGTTGAAAGCGTAGAATGCGAGTCCTTTGTCGTCATCGTCTCACAGCAGCGGGTCGAGGGGAGGTCGAACGATCTGGAGTCCACCACCTGAAGGTACTTGGAAATGTAATTTGGATGCTGCCATCTTCATGGATGTTAATAAATGTGGTTTTGGAGCTGTATTGAGGGGTTCTGATGGGGGATTCATGGCATTATATAGTTCTCATTGTGAGGGGAGAGCGGAACCGAAATTTGTTGAAGCTCTAGCTTTACGTCAATGTCTTCAATGGATTAACTCGATGCGGTACCAGCGGGTTTGTTTTGAAACTGATGCTAAATCTGTTGCGGATAGTATTCATTCAAATCGTGTTGATATATCTGAGTATGGTCAGATAATACTTGAGTGTAAGCTCATTTTACAATCTAGGCCTGATTTTTCTGTGTCATTTGTACCGAGGTTAGCGAATAGGGTTGCGCACAATATTGCTCGCAATGCTAGTTCTTATGCTAGCTCTTATGTGTCTTTCTTATTTCCTAATTAGTTATAGGAGTGCATTTGTACTGATTCTTTATCCTTCGATTCTTAATTGATGATTCCTTTATTCAAAAAAAAAAAATAATAATAAGCAAGGATAAAATGTAGGCGTCATTATTTTAAAATTTGAGCTTGGTTGTTTAATTGTTTTCTTCAAATTTCTTTCGTTTTTTTATAAATCGTCTAATTATTTTTAAAACAATTGTTTTCTTCAATTTTCTTTTAAACAATTATTTTCTTCAATTAAACACTATATATTGTACTAATTTTTTTTTGAATTGTACTACTAATTTTTAATACAATCTGCACACCGATTAATTACTTTTTATTTCCGAAGTCTTGAGTGAATTTTTTTGTTTTCAAATTTTTTGAAAGAATTAATTGGCTTGCCATTATATACAATATTTTTTAATACAATTGTAGATATAGATAATTTAATCGCTTAGTATACTTATCTTCTTAACTTGTTCAAAAAGTTTGATTGGCCTCTGAATTTTGAAAGTGTTTTGATAGCTCACTCAACATATTTACTTAAAAAGTAATCAATTAATTAGAGGTGTTAAAAGTATACATGATCCGATTACACGACACGAAATCGAAACAAAGTTTTAGTGTTTGAGTTTAGCTTAATATGTACTGTGTCATTTTTGTATTGACACATAAATCTTTTTGGGTTATGTTAGGGTTGACATCCTAACCCGAAAAGGACACGAAACAAATATTTAAAATTATTGTTATATTCTCTCATTTTTACATGTCACATTTATTAATAAAAGAAATAAAATTGTAATTATTACTTGCAAACACGGCTCGAACCTCCTATATTGTTATAACCACATTAAATAACCCCTCAAAAATGATATTAGCAAACCTTTTGGATGATTACGGTTAACATATTAATCCAAAAAGGACATAAAATATTTAAATAGTATCATGTCCTCCTACATTTTTGAAAGACACAATGAATATACGTACGTGGTAAAATTAAAGGTGATCCGCAAACACGACACGAAATCGATACTAATCCGATTAGGTTAGACCGATGTTGCAAAATTTTTTGGGTTGGGATAGGGTTGACTCATTTTGATACTAACCTGAAATTGACATGACCCAAACCTGATAATTGACACCTCTACAAGTAATCACTCGGTTGCAAAAAAAAAAAAAGTAAGTTGCATGCGAAATGTGTGTTGCACATGCCTTGAAAAAGTAAAATGACCAAGGTTGGAGTACGAGGTTCTAATATCTTAGAGGAAAATTTTTATAGTTGAGCAAATAAAAACTTTCTTTTCGATATGTTCAAATCTAGTTATTTGATACGTTCACTCCCCCATACTGACACATTTCAGTTCAGTGATGTCTCAGTTCAGTGATATTTCAGTTCAGTAATATTTCAGTTTAGTGTTGTAATTAGAGCTGTAAATGAACAAGCCTCTCATGAGCAGCTGGTGGTCAGATCGATAAAAGCCCGGGTCTACTTAGTTCAATTTATAAAAAAGTCGCTTGTGAACTCAATTCAGAGACTCGATTCCTAAATGAACCAAACTTGAGCATGACAAAACTCGGCTCGATAGCTCATGAACAGGCTCGGTTGTAGGCCCGTGCACAAGTTCATAACCAAGCTCGATTATAATGTTCACGAACAACATTGTTAGGTTTTTTTTTTGAATCATCATTAGTCACCTTGTATCTTCATCATATTCACTTATCCTCCTCCCATACCTCTTTTCATTTCCGCCTCCCTCATCTCGCAGTATTTTTTATTTAACGACTAAAATGAGGTTTTTAATGTTTATTCATGTAAAATTGTACTATTTCATTTGTTAAACATTCTATTATTTTATTTGATATTATTTCGTTTGTCAACAAAAGAAATAAGCTACTCGTAATCAAGCTCATGATTAAAATAAATGAGCAGTTCGTGAGCTAAACTCGTGAATAAGATAAACGAGTTGGATCGTAAGCACTTCGTGAACAAATGATCTTCTAAACGATCCGAGTTGAAACACAATTTCGACATCGAAAAGAGCTCAAAGCTCCGCACGAGCTCGTTAACATTATGATGAGCCGAGTTTGAACATGCTAAAGCTCGGATCAGATCGGTTCAATTACAACTATAGCTATAATGGAATCAAGTTGTGGCCTACTCATGTTCGGCTCATCAGAAAATTGACAAGTTCGAGTTTAATATTTTGTTTGTGACCTAATCACAAACTGTTAATGAGCTTGTTAACGAGCTTTGTTCCAACTAGCTCGTTAGTTTTCTCATAAGTTTGTTCATGACTCTATAAGCGAGCTTGCTTTTGAGCTTTTGAGCCGAGCTTTGTCGTGTTCAAGCTTGGCTTGTTTATAAATCGAGCCAAAACTAATCGAACTTTTATCAAAATAATATATATTATCCATCTACATTAAGATGAATCCTCTAGAGAAAGAGACGATATGGAATCTCTACCTCGTTACATTATGTTAGGTTAAGTTACATTACTTTATGTTAGGTCACAAATTGAGCTTAAAATCCTAAAGATTTATAAATTGATCTTATAATCCTAAGGATTTATAAATTGGTCTTATATTTATTACATTATTAAGCTCACAATTGATCCTACGATTTATAAATTGATCTTATAATCCTAAGGATTTATAAATTGATCTTATTAATCCTAAGGAAAGCTTAAAGAAATAAGAAAACCTAAGGATTTAAAAATTGAGCTCACAATCCTAAGGATTTATAAATTGATCTTATATTTATTACATTATTAAGTTTACAGTCCCTAATGTAATGTAAGCTTAATTTATAAATCATTAGGATTGTAAGCCCAATCTCTAATGTAACCTAACCTAATGTAACGTAAAGTAACATAATGTAATAAATATAAGATCAATTTATAAATCATTAGGATTGTAAGCTCAATTTATAAATCCTTAGGGTTGTAAGCTTAATTCGTAATGTCACATAATGTATAATGTAAATTACATAACGTAACGTTACCTAACATTACATAACGTAACGTAAATTAACATAACGTAACATAACACAATGTAACTTAACGTAACGTTACCTAATATACATAAGGTCACGTAACTTAATGATATGTAACTTAACGTGACCTAACGTAACATAACATAATATAATAAATATAAGGTCAATTTATAAATCCTTAGGATTGTAAGCTCAATTTATAAATCCTTAGGATTGTGAGCTTAATTTTTAAATCCTTAGGTTTTCTTATTTCTTTAAGCTTTCCTTAACATATAAATATTTAGGATTGTAAGCTCAATTTGTGACCTAACGTAAAGTATGAAGGAAAATAGACAAGTCTAGGCGCAACGGAATAATAAAATTTTATCTATTTTATCTATTTCCCTTTTCCAAGATCTGTTAATTGTTATTTCATATAAATAGGGATAGAAAGTAATACCTTCGGTGAAGAACTATCTACGGTTGCAAACGAAGTGCCCACAACTCTTAATCCGTGTATCACGAACAACAAAAGAAACAACAAAGAAAAGATAACTAATCATAATCAACCTTAATAATAGCAATCGTAATGATTGCCTCTAACAGAAATCGATACGAGATCAAAGAGAGAGTAAGAAATAATGTAGATTAGCCGAGACGAAGATGGAACGGTTCCTCCTCCTTTATTATTGTGTTTTTGTCGAAATTTAGGGGTTAGGGTGTCTATTTATAGACTTCTCAAAACCCTAATCCCAGTTGTGTTAGGTAATTAAATAATTAGAATCTTATTCGGAATAGGATTACTAATTAGATAATTAAATAAAACACTTTATTATTATCTAAATAATAACTAATTATATCTAGATAATATTATTAATCAAATTAATAATTTAATTATTGTTAGGAATAATTAATTAGAGTTTCAATCACATAAAAACTTCTAATTAATATTATCAGATGTAATACTTTAATTTAATTTATAATCATAATATAATTATAATTATTAAATCAAATTAATATCCCTATTTAATTAATGAATTTCGGCCCATATATTGTGTCTCACTAATTTACACTTTCGTCCTCCGATTCCAAGTCCCATATGCGACCCATTAGGTCCTTTATTGCCACTAGCCATATATATCCTTGGAAATTATTCATCACGATTAATTCCAACATATATATAACAGAATACCATCGCGAGCTGTTACTAGCAGAACCTATGATATTCCCCCAGAGCAATTAAGAAGTCAGGTTGATAACTGACGTTAACCTTTCTGTATACAGTATAATACGGTCCTTCATCAACTATATCCTGTCGGTCAATTCCTTATAACCATGGAACGTGTCAAGGTTAAATATAACGAAGAGTCCGGTTTTACTTGTACAGGTTGAATTCACTCTGAAAAGATAAGTTAAGTGAAATGTTCATTTCTACTCTTAACTCTATCACCTTGCAAGGATTTCAGTCAATTCACCACAAGCGGCCATTTGGATATATCTCCCATTTATCGGGAGTGACGAATGCTCAATCTGACATTAACTATTCTGCAATTACTTCGTGTGATACCCAACCCTGCTCTCACACACCCCAGGCTCTCACCTGTTGGATCGTGCTTGCACAGAATCAAAGTATCAGACTCCATAATCTAAAATCACTAATTAACGAATGTTTGAGTCTGAGGATTAGTTATACCTACTAATACCAATGAGATGAACAGTTGACACATTAGATAAATCAATCCATTCTGTTATCTCAAGTCGGGTCCCAATCCTAATGAACTCCTTCACCGGATCCATGTAACTGTCTATATATCTGAATATCTAAAGCTTGTGACATCAGCTTTCTGTCTCGACAGAAAACAATGTTACATGCAAGTCTCAACAGTAATATGTCAACCCCTATAACATATTACTTGACTTGGGTTTATTTTTAAGTTTATTGGTCTATTATAAAGTACAGTCTCACTTCATGCTTGTATGAACACTTTATAACTAGTTAAATAAACTTAGGGTTACTTTCTTTATGAAAGATTTGTGCCTTTATATATAGTTACATTTTAATGTTATATATCTAATTAAACAAATGATTAAATAAACAATTTATTCATTAATGTTTATATCCTAAAACAATTGTCTATAGGACATAAACCCCAACAAAGTAATGTAACTTATCCTAACATAACGTAACGAGGTAGAGATTCCATATCGTCACTTTCTCTAGAGGATTCATCTTAATGGGGCTGGATAATATATATTGTTTTGATAAAAGTTTGATTAGTTTTGGATCGGTTTATAAACAAGCCAAGCTTGAACACGATAAAGCTCGACTCAAAAGCTCAAAAGCAAGCTCGCTTATAGAGTCATGAACAAACTTATGAGAAAACTAACGAGCTAGTGGGAACAAAGCTCGTTAACAAGCTCATTAACTGTTTGTGATTAGCTCACAAACAAAATGTTGAGCTCGAACTTGTCAATTTTCTAATGAGCCGAGCATGAGCAGGCCACAACTTGATCCATTATAGCTATAATTGTAATCGAACCGATCTGATCCGAGCTTTGGCATGTTCAAACTCGGCTCGTCATAATGTTAATGAGCTCGATCGGAGCTTTGAGCTCTTTTCGAGCTCGAATTTGTGTTTCAACTCGGATCGTTTAGAAGATCATTTGTTCACGAGCTACTTACGATCCAATTCATTTATCTTATTCACGAGTTTAGCTCACGAACTCATTTATTTTAATCACGAGCTTGATTGTGAGCAGCTTATTTCTTTTGTTCACGAATGAAATAATATCAAATAAAATAATAGAATGTTTAACAAATGAAATAGTACAATTTTACATGAATAAACATTAAAAACCTCATTTTAGTTGTTAAATAAAAAATACTACGAGACGAGTGAGGCAGAAATGAAAAGACGTATGGGAGGAGGAGGACAAGTGAATATGATGAAGATATGAGGTGACTAATGATGATTCAGAAAGAAACCTAACAATGTTGTTCGTGAACATTATAATCGAGCTTAGTTATGAACGTGTGCATGAGCCTACAACCGAGCTTGCTCAGAGCTTTCGAGCCGAGTTTTGTCATACTCAAGTTTGGTTCATTTGGGAATCAAGTCTCTAAATTGTGTTCACAAGCGACTTGTTTATAAATCGAATTGAGTAGACCCGAGCTTTTATCGATCTGACCACTGAGCTGCTCATGAGAGGCTTGTTCATTTATAGCTCTAATTACAACACTGTACTGAAATATTACTGAACTGGAACATCACTGAACCGAGACATCACTGAACTGAGACATCTCTAAACTGAAATATGTCAGTATGGTGAAGTGACCGTATCAAATAACTAGATTAGAACATATTGAAAAGATAGTTTTTATTTGCTCAATTGTAAAATTTGTCCTCTATGATATTAGTGTTGAAACACATTTTCCAACATGATTTTGATTTGACAAAATTATTTAAGTTAATCCATGATTAAGACAATTAAATTTAAGTGCTTTGATTTAATTGTACTAATACGTGTGGTCAATGTTGAGTATAAAAAATATTTATAAGAACAGGAATCAAATTAAGAAGGAACATAGTCAACATGACAACATAGCGCGGGCTGAGTAAAGAATAACTCAGTACGAAAGAAGGAAATTCTTCTTCAGAACCGAAGCTTACAAATGAAGCTGATCACAGAAGCTGAGTGAAAAGCAACTCAGCATAAAAGAAGAGAAGTCTTCTTCGGAACTATATCTTGCAGAACGAAGCTGACCGTGGAAGCTGAGTGAAAGGCAACTCGGTATCAGAATTGACAACAATCAAAGACAACGGCTATCAAAGTCATGCTAAATGATTTTAAGGACATCACCAATGATCTGTTTGCTAAAAGACAAGATCCGACAACTGTCTGCACCAATAATAGAAACCTTGGAATTACGCAAAGAGTTAATTTCGAGATGCATGAGTCAAATGTCCACTGGCTAAATGACGAAACCTGCACTACAAGACAAACCTGCGAGAAGAAGACAAGCCTGGCAGCTACGGAATTCAGACGACAGGATTGGCCTGCAAATCTGAAGCTGGCCAGAACAATGTCGGAAGAAAGAGCCGTTTGAATCCAACGGATAATTCCGAATTCAAATGATTATGTCTTCAGACCTCAACTATAAAAGGACAAGTGCAGTTCTTGGATCCTTTGCCGATTGTGAAAACAAAAAGAGAACAAAAGCATACATACAAAAGCACACCAAAATAAGAAAAAGATCTTACACCAAATTTCCATATCTGTGTAAAAGCTAGAGTGATTTTTGTAATCATCTAAAGTGTTCTTTGTCTGAAAAAGAACAATTTTGTATCAATTGTAGAATTAAGAGAGTGGTGCTGAGTACTCGGTTTTAAGTACTCAGCGGTAGAGAAATCTAGGTGTTCGGTTATAGCACTTAGTAGGAGTTGAGTAGACGAATAGAGGAAGGTAATCTTGCATATTCAACTGCCTTGTAAACGGTTTGTGCTCTACCTTTAAAGAGCTCAGTATTGGATTGAAAAAGCCCGGAGGAATTCTGGGGACTAGACGTAGGCGGAGAGGCCGAACCAGGATAAGTCGCGCTGAGTAATTTCTAACTCTCTCTCAATATATATCTGTATGTGTTGCTTGATATATTTACTTAGTATATAAATTGTTTAAGCTGACACTGAGTAAATCAGAGTGTTGAGTTCGAAGCTGACCATAAAAGTGTCATTTCCCAACTCGCAAGTAAAACAGTTATAGTCAGTATCTGACTAAAGCCGTCTTATGTCTCACTCGGCCGTGCTGACCAAAACTGAGTTGTGAAACTCGAAGAAATATATTAAGTCAGCATAATTAAAATGAAAAAGTTTTATTAGTTCCTAACCCCCCCTGGAACTAATTACACGTGACCAACAATTAGAACCTCGAGCTGAGTTTTGTCATGATCAAGTTCGGGTAGTTTAGGAATCGAGTCTCTACACCGTGTTCACAAGCGACTTGTTTATAAATCGAACTGAGTAGACCCGAGCTTTTATCGATCTGACCACCGAGATGCTCATGAGAGGTTTGCTCATTTACAACTCTAATTACAGCACTATATAAAATATAGGAAAAGTACAAAGCTAGTTTAGACGATACGTTACGTTATGTTACGTTACGTTACGTTACGTCACGTCACGTTACGTTACGTTACGTCACGTGACGTTACGTTACGTTACGTTACGTCACGTGACGTTACGTTACGTTACGTTACGTTACGTTACGTTACGTTACGTTACGTTACGTTACGTTACGTTACGTCACGTCACGTTACGTTACGTCACGTTACGTTATGTTACGTCACGTCACGTCACGTTACGTTACGTTACGTTACGTTACGTCACGTTACGTTATGTTACGTCACGTCACGTCACGTCACGTCACGTCACGTTACGTTACGTTACGTTACGTTACGTTACGTTACGTTACGTTACGTTACGTTACGTTACGTTACGTCACGTTACGTTACGTCACGTTACGTCACGTTACGTTACGTTACGTTACGTTACGTTACGTTACGTTACGTTACGTTATGTTATGTTACGTTACGTTGCGTTACGTTACGTTAAGTTACGTTAGTTATGTCATGTTACGTTAAGTTACGTTACGTCACGGTACATCATGTCACGTTATGCTACGATACATTCTGTTAGGCTACGTTACATTAAGTTATGTTATGCTAAGTTACATTAAGTTTCATCATTTTACATTATATTACGTCATATGACATTACGTTACGTTACGTTACGTCACGTTACGTTACATTACATTATGTTACGTTGCGTTGCGTTACGTTATATCAGGTTACGTTACGTTATGTCACATTAAGTTACATTATGCTAAATTACATTCTATTAGATTATGTTAAATTAAGTTACATTAAGTTAAGTTAAGTTATGTTATGCTAAGTTACGTTAACTTTTGTTAGGTAAAGTTACGTTACGTCACATCATGTTACGTTATGTCACATCACATTACGTTACATGATGTTATGTTATGTAACATTACGTTACGTCACATCACGTTACGTCACGTCACGTTACGTCATGTTACATTAAGTTACATTATGCTAAGTTACATTTGTTAGGTTACATTAAATTAAGTTACATTAAGTTACATTACGTTACGTTACGTTACGTTACATTACGTTACGTTACGTTACGTTACTAACTAATACGTTTTAATATTAATCCTAACCATATTGCCCACCAGCTTCAAATAATCTGAATGACTCACCAATTTTTTTGGACTAGTTAAGTCGTTAATTTTATATTCATGAAAATATTTTTTTTTGATAAACTTAATTAGATATTCAAAATATAACCATACAAAATATTAATTATTTGTGTTCAATTATTTTACCAAAATTATTTAACGTGTTTAATTAACATATCTCATATAGTTAATTCAAGGGTTAATACACATATTTGCCCCTGTGTTTTCGCGGAAAAACAGATTTACCCTTAAATCAAATAAACCCACAAAACTATCCCTGGATTTTCCATAAACCTGCAATTATACCCTAATCTGACGGAGCTGCTAAACGGCGATGACATCAAACCTTCTTGTCTCCAAAAAAATTGGATGACGACAATCAAAAATTATTTGGTTTCTTATTGTTTTCTATTGGTATTGCTTTTGGATTAATTAGGAGGTTTAGACGCCATTTTATTAGGTTGATTGAGCTTTTATGAAAATGAATTTTGACCAATCTGTTCTTCTAACTTGCTTTTAATCGAAATTGAATGTGCATATTTTTTCTGTTTGTGATTGGTTGTTCTTTTCTGAAGTTTTTCTGAAGATAAGAAGGTTTGATGTCATCGCCGTTTAGCAGCTCCGTCAGATTAGGGTATAATTGCAGGTTTATGGAAAATCCAGGGATAGTTTTGTGGGTTTATTTGATTTAAGGGCAAATATGTTTTTCCGAGAAAACACAAGGGCAAATATGTGTATTAACCCTTACACAAAATAACTTTACAAAATCAATTCAAAAACATAAAAATTTTAAGATGAGAAATTATAAATTATTGTGTTTTATTATTTCACTAAAATTTTTTAACGTGTTTAACTAATATATTGGATATAATTATTAAGCACAAAAACGATTGGCAAAATCAAATTAAAACACATATAATTACCATATTATTTTATTAATTATTACAATTATATTTTTTTTTCATAGAATTACAATTATAATTTAAAACTAATATGAGCTGATTTGTTGTTTTAAAATTTTAATTTTATATCAATGAATTAGTTCGCCTAATTAACAGTATAAAGTATCATTAATTAGACAACTCAATTCAATTCATACAATTTAAAATAAATAATAATTAAAATAAGGGTAAAGTTCAAATAAAACCCCCGTGGTTTCACTAATTTTCAGATAAAGGACTGTGGTTTAATTTTTGTCAAAACGAGGACTGAGGTTTTCAACTTTAGCAAAATAAGGACTTTTTCGATTGATACTATTAAAATCACCCTTAACAACTTCAAAAATGACATATTTTAAGAACTACTAATATTCTAAGCAACTTTAATTCTTCAACTTTTTTATTTCGAGATTATTTAGATGATGTTTGGTAAAGAGAGAGAAAGTTAATGTTTAGAGAGAGAAAGTTCCAAAAAAAAATGATTTTCTAAAATCGAAAATGTAGTTCCATAGAAAATATGACATTGAACAACTTTAATTCTTGAAAATTTTCATTTTCAGGTCGTTAAAGATAGTTTTAATAGCATTATTAAAAGTGCGAAACCTCAGTCCTTATTTTGACAAAAAGTAAACCACAGTCCTTTATCTGAAAATTAGTGAAACCACAGGGGTTTTATTTGAACTTTCCCCTTAAAATAATGTGGATTAATTAATTTTATATATATTAATTTTAGTTTTTTTAAAACCAAAATACTTAGAAAAAATAAAAACTGTAAATAAATGTGATTGAGACGAAAAACCGCGGATCACATCCGACGCTGGACGGCATTGCTGCCAAAGCAGCAGCAATTACCGTCCAACTAAAATTTTTCCAAAAATTGAGCTGCTCCTCAAGTTTCGGAATTTAATAAGTTGGCAACACTGCCTTTTTTTTAAAAATTAAAATTAACAGTTTAACTTTAAATTTATATATTAATATTATGTTTTAATATTAATCCAAATTATATGGTTCGAAAAAAATATTAATCCAAATTATATAATTAATTTTGTATTGCTTAATGTGTTACATGAAATAAAATTAATTGAAATTACTTTTTTCAAAAAGATACTAACTTCTAAAATTTATATTTTGTATTTTCTAGAAAATATTTATTATGAGAGAGAAAATTAATTAGAGCAAAATAGTTAGGTTATGAATTGCATTAATTGAAAAAATAATATCTACTTAATATACACATTTTTCTAGATACCATGAATGGGTAATATCCATTAAGAGTGAACCCATATATATATATATATATATATATAATGAAATATATATAGTAATTAAAAACAATCGAGCCTGCTCACCAGCTTTCCAGCCAAACCTGAGAAAGTCCGGACTCAGTTCGTTACTGCTCAAACCGATCGCGAACTCAAGTCGAGCCCTATCGAGCCGAACTTTGATCGAGTTTTCACCGAGCCAAGCTCGGATAGTTTGCGAATCACTAAATGTCTTATAAACCTCAGATTCATTTACCAAAAACAACACACATGCCACAGCAAAATATAATCTGCATTATCTCCAAATTTATTCTACCCACAAAGAACTCAATTGAGTCATGCAAATCCCAAATGTTAATACGACTTAACAAAGCATAAGTGAAATTCGCACTTAAAAACTTTTAGGAAGAGCAATAATACCTAAAGTGACGCCATGTTTACCCATAATAGGGGAAAAAATGTATCAGGGTTGAAAAAGGAAAAGAAAAATGCATTAGAATTTCTACCATAAGTGATATTGTGATATTTTAACGAATAAGGATCAAATGCCTCTATACAAAAACCTTGGGAGCAAAATTGGATCTTATCCCCTTGAATAAGAAACATACTGTCATACCTGAGCAGTGTAGTAGAATGTACATCCTTAAAAACTAGAATGAATCATGGAAAATAATCTGCATATAATAGGAAGTATCACTTAATTCACCAAGACCTATAACTGCACATCATGTTCAACAAAAACTTCACCCGTTCTTAGTTTCAACACCTCTTGAGAACCTCCCAATATAAATGAAGCATCCATCTCACTAGCCATAACACCAAATAGCCTAAATCAGCGCAAAACACACTAGTTGCAGAATGCTCCTACTTTAGGTGCCACAGACAATAGACAGTATGTTTGATATAAATCACAAGGATCTTGAAAATTCATTCCTCTGCCAAATGATTTGGAAAACTGAATTACTCTTTCAGAACGGTGACATATCCAACTGTATCACTTTAGATATAAGTAGGTCAAAATGTAATGAGAATTTGTGATAATCACAGTATTTGGTCAATTGCAATCTTAGGAATAGGATTCTTGAGCACGCATGCCCATAGATAATCCCTATATCCGCACAATCAGATGGTATAATTCATGTTCACATGCAGGTACAAGAAAGTGAGAAACAAATGACCATGCCTAAAGTTTTCTAAGCAAACACTAAAAATGAACGAGCACGCCTTTTGAAGAAGTAACACGTTTTGATGTTCTCATTGTCATTTTCTTTATTAACCTTCGCAAAGGAAATTTACAGTGATGGCAATGCATCCCTTGAATCGTACCAATTCTGGTGAAACAGACATGACCAATAAGAAATTAAATGCATATCCTCATACCATGCACACTGCGCTACTAAAGCCCCAAGCATTACAAATATGATTAAACACAGATAAAATCCACAAGAGATTATCCAACCAGGACGCAATGATATTGTAAATGGTACCCAAGCAAGTAAACGCAACAGAGAAAAAAAAAAAAAAGGGTAACATATGGTTGTATATGAATCATTTGCATATGAATCGAACTGTTAGAAGATGATGAATCATCTGAATATCATCATACAGTTAGAAGATAACGAATCATTTGCATCAATTCTTAAACTTCAAAGAAATAAAACAAAAACCAAATATCAATTTTCATGTTTTTAAATAAGTTAACAACAGAAGCAGAGCTTGAGATAAACAAAACAAAGAGTTCATGGATTTTGGTGAACAAGAACAATCTAACTGGAAAAAGTCTTCAACTTCTTCAGGCGTTTAACTGTGGGAGCAATGCCAAGTATTGCCCTTCGACCCTTCTTAAGAGATTTCGCTTTCTTTTTTGCCCTTTTAGTTGCCGGCATCTCTCTAATGGGACCTGGAGGTATTCCTTGCTTTAGTGCACTGCCACGAGGGGTCACAGAAGGCGGTATTCTCAAACTTTGCGGAGGTAAAGGACTCTGAGGCTTCCACACCAAGTTGTTTTTCATAGAAAACCTTACTTTCTTTGCACTCTTATTATTAGTACTCTTTGCAGTTACACCATCATCAACATTTACTTCACTAGTCAATTCTGGATTTGCAGACTGCTGATTATCTATATTTTTTGCTCTCTTCCTTTTCTTCGAGACAGAGACTTTTGGAATATCACAGGCACTTTCGACATCATTGTTACCCAAACCCACTTCTGCAGCCACTTTCTCAAACTGCATTTGGAGATTCGATATTACAGTCTCATTAAAAGTAATCAGACTGGGGTCCTGACCGTTTTTCTCATTTGCATTGCCACTACTTGTTAGAACCACATGATTTACATCTTCAGTGTTTGAACCAGAAGTACTGATGCTGTTCTTTTTAGCCTTTTTTTCGCTGCTACTTTTTGTCTTGCCCTTTTTACTCTTTTTAAGACGTTTCTTACCATTTATACTTGTATCAGCGTTATCTTCCATATCAGAGGCAATTGGGACCAAAATTGGCACCTCCTCGTCAGTTCCTTGATTAACCTCAGGTAGAGAAATATCAATCCCTGAAGATGCGAAGTCCTTCTCCAACTTCATAAATTGCACATGCAAACCAAGTAAAACTTTCCTATTCCCCTGAGGGCACTCAGCTGATGAACCCAATTCATAAAATTTGGCAGAAAATCCTAAAGCCCATGCTATTGAACCTAACACTACAGCATCATCACCAGAATCAACATCAACCATCGATTTTTTTATTTGCAAGAAGTTATCCCCCATCTTCAACAACTTATCAAACACATTGCTCTTAATTTTGCCCAACAAAATCTTATCTTGAACCTTGCCCATAGTAGAAACAAAAGGCCCCAACAAAACATCAACTACTAGCTTATTCAACGGGAGAAATGGTCTAAGTTCTTCAAGAAAAATTGAAGCAATATGATAATTAACACCATTACCCAACAAATTATCATCGGCTAAAAAAGTGTTATCCATTAATATACCCATAAAACGAGTAGAAAGCTCCAAATCCCACGAATTCTTCTTCAGAAGAAAGAAAAAGAAGTGCATAAACTTACGAATCAAGAGATAGAACTTATCTAACCTGAGACGATCAATGCCAGTCCATTCGCGGCGTAGAGTGAGCAAAAACACAGAAAAGTAGCGAGCGGAAACAGGAAGCTGAAGGTCAGGAAGTAAAGAAGTGAGACGGTAGATGAGTTGGGTCTGGACGGGCATCTTGTCGGAGTGCCATACGCAGTAAAAAAGGCCTTTCCAGACCTTCTTCATATCCTCTTCGGAGATTTGGGATTGAGAGGGGAGCCAGGTCTTCAAGATAACGCCAAGGGATCGATTGCGAATTTTGTTATCACAAGAAGCTAGCTGCTTTATCAGGGAGAGCCCAGCTTGGGCTGTGTCCATTTCGCTTCTGGTTTAAACAAATCTTGGAGGTCGTTCGGCTATTGTGGTGACTGCTGATTTTTCTATGGAGAGATCTTCGCCTATTGAGAGGAAAGATGTGCTTGGTTAGGGTTTCGTACTCCCACTACAAACTTTCTTCTGCCAATTTTATTGCTTTTACTTTTTTTAAAACAGCCAAATTGCACTTGAAAACACATCTTATGTATGCAATGAAGCCCTTTAAGCAATATATATTTTTAAGAGAAAAATACAAAATAATTCTGACGGTTTGCCAAATTTACAAACAGATTCGAATAGAGGTTTATGTTATGATTTAATTTACAAAACAAAAACAAAGTATTTCAACACGGTTAAGTTCTGATATTTTTACGTTGAAAAAAATTGTTCTTACATATCGACAAAATAAACACGATCCTTCCTTCAAAACGCAATTCTCTAAATCGAAACTATAAACCATATGGTGGAAATTTTATATTTTTTTACTAACTTCACGGTTTATGAATTAAAATTGATATTGAAGTTTATTTTATAAAACTGCAGTTTAATTTTTGGGTATGTGTTTTGTCAATATGTAAATGTAATTTAAAAAACAAAATGAAAATGCTCTTAATTGCATAAGAACATAACCATGTAATTTGAAACACTTTGTTTTATATAAAAAAAAAAAAAAGCATACCACGTAACTATTTGTAAATTTTTAAACCACATACCTCTGTTTACAAATAAAGCAAACCACAAACATTATTTTTGTACTTTGCCATATTTTTAAAGCTTAATACATCATTTTGCACTTTCAACTTGTTCAAAAAAAAATCGATTGGTCCTTAAACTTTTAAAGTATTCCGATTACCCTTGAACTTTCATATAATATCCAGTTAGCACACTGAACTTACATAAAATATAATCAATTAATCACTCAGTTGTTAACGGTCTTATTCATGAGCTTTGCTCACGAACAACTTGTTAATCTAGTTCATGAACTTCAGTCACAAACAACCCATTAATATGTCCATAAATTATATTGATTTGAAAATTCTTTAAGACACAATCACATAGTTTTAAAACCTATTAACTAAATTCTAAACAAAACTACATTGTTTTACATTTTCCTCTTTATAGAAATATTATTATTAAAAAAATAATTGAACTAAGTTTGCTCATGAAAAAATAATCGAAACAAGCTTGCTCACGGACGTGTTCATGAACAATATATTCGAACTTGCTCATAGTTTTTTTTATGAATCTATAATCGAACTTGTTCGTAATCTTTCGAGTGAGATTCGATGTGCTCGAACTCGGCTTGTTTATAAATCGAGCTGAATACCGAACAACTCATAAACGACTCGACTCATTTACAACCCTAATTATTTAAAAAAATATCCATGTAATTTCATGCTTTTGCATATTAATTCTTGAAGAGTTTTTTTTTTTTTTTTGAAGCAGAAAAAACTTTGTGGTTTGCTCCATCAATAAGAAGTGGATTGTTATATACCGCCCTCAAATTACTTATCACCGCCCATTTTGGACACTTTTGCCCTTTTCATTTTTTAAACTCAAAAACTGAAATTTTCTCAAATTTCTTCGAAATTCAAAAACTCGAACAACATTCATGGAATTTAAACACGGTAAAGGAAAAAGTCTAATAATTCTTTAAATAAGTATTTTTATTTGAAAATCGAATCGAAAACACGAGTTCCATTTTCGGATTCGGAAAAAAAATTCAACCAAAATGTACTAAACGGTGATTGGCGGAAATGGGTGATCCACCCGTTTCTGCCATGGTAGAAACAGGTAGTTCATCCGTTTCTGCCTAGGTGGAATGGTGTGAATCACCCGTTTAGTACATTTTCGATGAATTTTTTTTTTATATATTGATTGGATCGGTTAGTTTTTGGAGACGAATTTCAATTAATGTAAATAGGAACGGGAGTCATTCCATTTCCTCGACGTTCTCGGGTTCATTTTTCATAAATCCAATTTTTGACTCGGGAGAGAGAGGATATTAAGTTTTTGAATGGAAAAATGAAAAGGGCAAAAATGTCCAAGAAGAGGCGGTAATAAGTAATTGGAGGTGGTGAATAACAAAACCCAACCTAAAGTTGTTATATTGCTAAGAACATTTTTGTAAAAAAAAATACTTTTTTACTTTTCAAATATCAGATTTTATTTTTTAATTATTATTTTCTCTCTCCTTTTTGTTTTTTACATTCTCTATAAATTTGAGAAATATGAAATTATCCAGAACTGGAAATTCTAGTTCAACCTATTGCTGAAAATACATCAGTTGGATTTAGGTATTGAAACCATGTCTCCGAATTGAAACTAGAAATGGAAATACTTATGATTGAGAACTTCAGTGCCAAAGTGAAAAGAAAAGAAAATTAAATAGGAAGATGTATCCTGTTAGAGCTCCAATTAATACCAATATGCTTTAGGGAAAATTCCACTGTGAAAGGAGACTGCTACAAAATATAGTTAGTATCATCATTCATGCGTTAATTTCCTCAAACACCTTATTCATATTTCAAAAAAATGAAGCTTACATGATTCCAACTCTTCCCAAGAAATTCATTAACAGAGACATACATCATCTGCGAGAACCAGTAGCCAAGCCCTGTATCCACCATTTTTCACATCATCTTGTGCAACGCAAAACAAATCATCAAACCTTCAGTTATATTACACTCATGAATTGGAAATTCGAAATTTCCAGATTGAATTAGGGAAAAAAAGGAGGAGAAAGGGAAGAGAGAGAGAAAATTCGATTAATAAATTTTGATTTTTCGAAATTAAAAAGTGTGAAGTTTTTTTTTTTTTTTTTTTGACAATATTTCCCCAGACAGGCCATCAATTTTGACGGAGTGAGGCCAAAAACGCAATTTTCCTAATAGATCAAACAGTATGATCTTTTGCTTGAAGAAAAACCTCAAAGACTGATAATTAACCCTGAGCTAGAGAGACCTAATCCTTAGAAACATACCACCAACAACATTCAAACAATAATATCACTAAAACAACTTAAACAAGTAAAATATAATGTACATAAATAATATAACTCACTCACTGAAAACTACGAAAACAATGTCTTTCTCAACATAATCCAATTTATTGTGTCCATCAGCTGAATACCCTTTTTCCACAAATGTCCCATTGACTAAATATTTTTTTTACTCCATTCCTAGGTCATTCTAGCAAATTACTCCCTTATTATCTAATATTAACATGAGAGGGAATTTTTTTTATTAACTAATATATTTTTTTAATTTGTATGAAATACTCTACAATGACTTATATAACGGAATGGGGGAGTATATAATTACATTAGATAAATAAATATAGTACTGCAACGCATTTTATCAATTGATCACATTTAATAACCAAACAGTACAACACCATTTAAAAGTTTTCAATTAGTTCCTATTTGTTTTCAATTAGTTATATCTAATCTATTAATATATCTTAATAAAATATGATGAGAACAAGTAAAACAAATAAATCCATAAAATTACGGTTTAAAAGTCATCAACGTTATTAGACTTTTTCACCAGTAAAAAAACAAAAAATTAGTGATGTGATAATTATACAATGTTTTTTTTTGGAAGATAAAGGAGATGATGTAATAATTATACAATGTTGATTTACTAATCTAATTTTTGGTCTGAGGTATAAGCAGCATCAGCAGAAGAAGTGTCCATATCATTAAGTCCCAACTCCTCGTTCTGTTCCCATGATCTCTCATATTCCTCAACTGAAACCATGGGTTGAATCAAACTAATTAACACACCATTTGCTTCCACAAGAAATACATATACTAATTAACAGAATTTCCACACAATAAGCAAATTGTTCTCTGATTTCTCATATGCTGCAAAAGGGAAGAGAAAGAAACTTACATAGTAGCTGATGGTCATCTTTGATATCATCTGTTACTGGTGCAATAAAAGAATTTGCTAATCCATCGTCTAGAATCAAATCCCATGGCTCTTCCACACTTAAAAGCTACAGAATGAAGTGTCCATCTTAGTTACTGAAAGAGCACTAACCAAACCATCAATCTGTATCCAACAAACAATATATGACATACATATACATAGTTGTACAAGAAGAATGTAGTACCTTGCTTAGCCTTGCACTGAAGTCTTGCCACTTGCTTCTTTTATCTTCATCAAGACTATCTCCGAAGGAAAACCCATGCACTCTCTCAAGGCCTATGTACATAATTCACACATCTTTATATTCTAATTCAACTCATATAGCAAAGGACTATAGATCATCAAATTTTGGTTAACTTCCCAGTAAGGAAAAAGTGTGTTTTGTTGATGGAAATCGGTAGAATTACCATTAAGAAACGCTGATCAAAATACTATTTCTGAATTCTAGTGTCCTGTTTGTGGTATGATAAATTTTAATATATCTGTTTCTGCTTTGTGCTGCAATGTATGTAACAAGGTTTTCAGGATATTTGGTGAACATAACTAAAGCACCTCCATTCTACTATAACAGTTTATTCTATACACTGAAACTAGTTCAAATACTAAACGTTGTTAGTTTATGAATGCAATAAAAGTGAGTTTCTTATGCGTCATCAATAAATATATTATAGCCAATGTATCTCTCTTGATGAAGCATTATGCAGAAAGAAGAATGATTTATTTGTTAGAACACACATCTCCCTCTGAATCTTAGTTCCACTCGAATCATTATATAGGTTAAGCTAACAGGTTACATCTAAGGATCGAAATAAGTTTAAGCACCCAATCCATTCATATGCCAATTGTAAATTTATGATGAGAGTTGGTACATTACAAGTTTAACTCTTTCCATGCCTGTTATACGAACCTGTTTATACTGACAATTATATGCATATGCTATAGGATGCAAGGCTAAATGAAATAAGATTTTAAATATAAGTTTATAGAGATGGACTAATATTTTCTTTTTCTTTTGTATTTCTTAGAAAAGTTAAAGGACTCCAGCACAAACAACCTGTAGTGCTATTCAGATTTAGAAGGGGTAGAAGTAACAAGAGCTATCATAATTGGATTCGGCATAAGAATACAAAGTTGTTGTGTCAAATGTAGGCCAATTTTCCCAAGAATACGGTATTTACCATACCACATAGATCCATTGCAAAGTAACTTCCATGTATTATATATGGAAACATATAAATTGGAAATGGATACTTGAGCAAAAAATAAATAAATTAAAAGTAGAAAAACTGAGAAAGCATATGAGACTTACTTTCACTAATTTTTGTAATTAAACCTTCTACAGTTGTGACAACTCCCCCTAATGTGCCACTTGCAAGCTCCAAATCAAGCTCTGGGACTTTAACACCTGCAGTATCCGACTGATAAACGCACGTGATTCAGTCAAGATTAACCATAATAAAGTGGAATTATAGAGCATGTGTATAGAGAATGGCCACTGTAATACTGCCACCGATTTACATTAAACAGTCATTTAACAAAATCGTCAACAAAGTACATACTTGACCTAATCAAAATCAATCCAACTCTCAATCTAACACTAGCTATTGCAATTCAACCTTCTACGGCAACTGGACCTGTCCCATCTGTTCGTGCTAGCTAATGGTACACATCTTTTACAAAAATTGGTACTATTACAAAGATAAGCAACAACAGTACGATATGCATGACAATGCAAGAATGAGACCTGTCATGGAACCGTTTGAACTAAAAGATCAAGCTGATAATTAAAGGTCCACTTTATATTAATAGCTGACACACCCCCACACGCGAAAGCATACTTGGGCTTGAAGCGTGACAACACATGCCCATATTACCATGTCCTGCAAATAACTCAACAAATGGGGCTACCAGGAATCGAACCCTACACCACTTGGTCATACTGGCTCTGATACCATGTCATGGAACCAACTGAACTAAAAGCTCAAGCTTATAGTTAAAGGTCCACTTCATATTAATAGCTGACACATCCCCACACGCGAAAGCACACTTGGGCTTGAAGCGTGACAACATAGGCCCATATTACTATATCTTGCAAATAACTCAACAAATGGGGCTGCCAGGAATCAAACCTTAGACCACTTGGTCACACCGGCTCTGATACCATGTCATGGAACCAATTGAACTAAAAGCTTGAGCTAAAAGTTAAGGTCCACTTCATATTAATAGCTGACAAGACCGCAAATCGCTTAACAAGGTTTTTCAATGAACTTTTACGAACCATAAGTTCATAGAAACCATGGCTTCGCTATTCCTACGAGGTATGAGTTCTTCAATTTTTAATGGATTTATCAGTGCCTGATTCCTTAACAATAACATTTAGCAAAATCATGAGAAGCTTTTATTGTATATGATATGTACATATTAAGGGCGTGTTTTCTGAGACCCTAAAAGCAGCTTTCTCCGCTTTTCTTAAAAGCTGCTTTCAGGATGTAATTAATGTATAGTCTACTATAATTAATGTATAGTCTCTCCAAGATTACTGATAGCATACTTAGGCTGCTTGTAGGGTAGAGTTGTCTCCTAGGCTGTGTATATATGTGTGTGCGCATGTAATAAAAAGATTGTAGGAATACCAATACAAAAATTACATGGTATCAGAGCTTAAGGGTAGTATTTCCCAAACTTCAGTTTCTGTGAAGAGCTTGGTTCTGTGAATTTTCTTTTTTCCTTGGTAGCATTTCCCAGACTTTCATTTCTGTGAAGAGTTTGGGTCTCTTAAGTAGTTACAGTTTAGGGCTTCCATTTATCTGGGTAAATTACATACGTGGTGTACAACCTTTACCTGTTTTCACACTTTGGTGTACAACCTTTAATTTTGCACACTAAAGTGTACAAACTTTAGGTGACCTCCCACTAAAGTGTACAGCCGGTAATTGTAACCGGTCAACCCAAAGTCAATGTGCCACATCATCATTTTCATCCTACCCATTATAAAAAGTGGGACCCACTCCTTATGAAATTATAAAAATACCCTCTACCCTTATATAATTACTAAAATGTCATTATCTTCTTTTTTGTTCCAATTTTTCTCCATCTTTCTCTTTCCCTTTCTCTCTCAAAATCTTCTCTCTCACTCCTCTCCCTAAGTCTCTCTCCTCTCTCTAACTCCTCTGTCATCACTTACCCTTTCTCCTTCGTCATCAATATGTAATTTACCCAGGTAAACGAAATGAAGATGATGTCTACACAGATGCACAAATCGGAAAAAAAGATTTTATTGTGTCGGCTATTAACGTCTCAAACCTAGCTAATTTAATTGAAAGCGCAAGATTGATGAAAAAAGAAAAGGCCAAAATTGGGAAGGGAAAGACGATTACTAGTAGAGATTGCACTTGAATCGAATGCATGGATTGGTATCTATATAGCAGTGGCATCTCTGGTTTGTGCAATTGTGATGGCTAAAGATCTCATCCATGGCTTCCGTTGCAGAAAGTTCTAGTTCCCTAACAAGTTCTTCTGCATCAATGCCATGTCATTGACCATATTACCTGTGGCAATCAAGCTCTTCGTGGATCTGAACACCCCTATACCTCGCCGGATTGATCAGCTTTCAAAGCTTAGCAGCAGTGCCTTGATCTGCACAATGATGGGTATTTCTATCAAGTGTATCTTTGTGGGTTATTCTCGAACTCAAGAAGGGTAACGTTGCCATTCTCCTTCTTTGGGTCGTTATTTGATATCCGATGTTACCTTTTTTGAAAACACTTCTTTCTATGGTCTTGAATCAACTACATCTGTTACTATGGTCTTGAATCAACTACTTCCGTTACTGATTGTTTATACTATAAGTGAGCAGGTGGTTTCTATTACTTCCCGCCCGATTGTCTGTCAAGTTTATTCTCAGCGTGTACGTCCCTAAAGTGTTGCAACTCCCAGTGCTCCAGTTGCCAGTGTTCCCCCTCCTCCAAATCCTTCCACATCTTCATATCTGAGCCTTGACCTTCCTATCGCCCTCCGAAAAGGTACCCGCCAATGCACTTACCCAATTACTTCATTTGTATGTTATGATGCGCCGTCAAGTCTTTTGTAGCCTATTTAGATTTTGTTGTTGTTCCTTCCTCCTCTCTGAAACACTGAGAATCATTCTGGATGGCTAAAAGCAATGGAAGAAAAAATGCATGCCCTTAAATAGAATCATACTTGGGATCTTATGTCTCTTCCGTCTCAAAAGCATGCTATTGGTTGCAAATGGGTGTTATCGAGATGAAGGAAGGGATATCACCTGAAGAGGGAGTCAAGTATAAGGCTAGAGTTGTTGCTAGAGGCTTCAATCAGAGAGAGGGAGTGGATTATAATGAGATATTCTCACCAGTAGTCAGACACACCTCTATTAGAGTGTTGCTAGCTATAGTTACACATCAGGATTTAGAGCTTGAGCAACTTGATGTAAAGACAGCCTTTCTGCATGGAGATTTGGAGGAAGAGATATACATGACCCAACCAGATGGTTTCCAGATTCCTGGAAAGGAGAGTTATGTTTGCAAGTTGAAGAAGTCCTTGTATGGACTTGAGCAGTATCCCAGACAGTGGTATAAGAGGTTTGACAGCTACATGATGCAACTGAGCTACACCAGGAGCCCATATGATTGTTGTGTCTATTACAATAAACTGGAAGATGAGTTTTTTTTATCTATCTGGTGTTGTATGTAGATGACATGTTGATAGCTGCAAGGAAGAAGCACGACATTCAGAAGTTGAAGGGTCTTCTCAGCGCAGAGTTCGAGATGAAGGATTTGGTTGTAGCTCGAAAAAATCTGGGAACAGAGATTTACAGGGACAGAAGAAAAATGAAGCTTTTTCTGTCACAGAATGGCTATATTTAGAAGATTTTGTCAAGATTTGGCATGTCTACCGCAAAAACCATAGATACTCCTAGTGCTGCAAGTGCACGCCTATGTATTGCTTTTGCACCTAAGTCTGTTGAAGAGAAGGAGTACATGTCTCGACATAGTTGTGAAAGGCGAAAGGCGAGCCGAGGCGATAAGGGTAAAATACCGCCTTGAGGCGAGGCGAGAGGCGAGGCGACCGCCTCTCGCACGTGAGGCGACAAACAAATTAGAAAAACACAAAAAATAAAACCATAACTCAAATTGACTAGTTTAACTTCTGAATCATTTGAATTCCTTGCTTGACCTCTTGCACATACTTCCAACAAGGATTTGTCGCTTTCGATGTATTAGAATTACTAATACTTATGTCCAAAAGCCTGCAGAATTTGGAAAATTACACTTGTAAGTCACTGTTTCATACATTTTCACAAACTTTCATACAGTTTCAAACACTTTCACACATTTTCACTCACACATTCATACATTTTCACAAACTTTCATACAGTTTCAAGCACTTTCACACATTTTCACTTCACACACATTCATAAACTTGCATAATAGTATCATAAGCATAAAATTTCACACTTTTACTTCACACACTTTTATAAACTTCACATAAACTTTCATAACTTAGCAATAATAACAAAAATCACAAAATTTGGGCAGCATAGCATTTGCATAAGTCAATATAATGAGTAGAAATTTGGGCAACATAACAGTAGGATGAAGATGAAGAAAGAAAAATAGAAGAAAGTAGAAGAGTATGAAAAGAAAAATAAAACAAAGGAGAACAGGCAAGAGAGAACAGTACAGAAAGAAAAATAAAAGAAAGGAGAACAGACAGTACCTGTAATCGTGGTGGGTGGTTGCCGGCCTTCTGTCTATCGGTGCTGTTGGGTGGAGATGAATTTTCTATCTCGAACGATCAGTGCTGTTGTGGCTAGTTTGCTTTTTTCTTCTTCTTTCAGTCGAAAGTTTTTGATTTTTTAACCTAAAAATCCCTTTTATACATGTTTCGAATTTGTTTTCAAGAAAAAATGCAACTTACGGCCTGAAGTGCAGAAGGCGACCGCCTCTCGCCTCCAACCGCCTCTCGCCTGTGGTGGCCAGGCGGTCGCCTTATGCATATCGCCCGCCTTCCAGTTGAGAAGGCGAGGGAAGGAACGCCTGGGTCGCCTCTCGCCTCAGGCGACCCAGGCGATCGCCTTTCACAACTATGTGTCTCGAGTTCCCTATGCTAGTGCAGTAGGAAGCTTGATGTATGCAATGATCTGCACTAGACCTGATCTTGCACAGTCTGTTAGTGTTGTTAGCAGGTTTATGGGTGAACCTGGCAAGGAGCATTGGCAAGCTGTGAAGAGGATTTTTAGGTACCTAAAAGGTATACCTGACATTGGTCTCATTTATGGAGATGATACAGAGTGTTTGGTGACAGGTTTTTCAGACTCTGATTATGCTGGAGATGTTGACAGTAGAAGATCTATGAGTGGTTATGTTTTCACTCTTGGCGGTTCAATTGTCAGTTGGAAAGCTACTTTGCAGCCTACAGTGACTTTGCCTACTACGGAAGCAGAGTATATGGCACTAACTAAAGCTACTATGGAGGGGATTTGGCTTAAAGGACTGGTTAGTGATCTTAATCTACATCATGATCAGGCTACAGTGTATTGTGACAGTTTGAGTGCAATCTGTTTAGCCAAGGATTAGGTTCATCATGAGAGGACAAAGCATATAAATGTGAGGTATCATTTTCTGAGAAGTGAGAAGAGGGTAAAGGTGAAGAAGGTTGGCACTGCGGACAATCCTACTGACATGTTTACCAAACCCGTTCAACAGAGCAAGTTTCAACATTGTTTGGACTTGCTAAACATCAGAGATTACTAGTTGCTTGTGGGCAACTTTTAGGCAGAGGGAGAAGTCTGTTCATCTAGCACTGTCATGGGTGCATATGTTATGTTTTCAGGAGGATTCAAGTCAAGGTGGAGATTTGTCGTAATGCCTTGAATCAGTATATCCTATTTCCTATTCGGAGTAGTATTGTGTTTCGGATTTCTACTTGGATTCGAAATCGTGGGGACATTGTGGGATCATAGGTTCCTAGTTGGATTAGGATCATGGATTCCTAGTTGGATTAGGTTAGATTGGGTATTATAAATACCCCATTATGTAAACCTATTCATGTAATTTGTTTTTCTGGCTCCTAATAAATACTATTCTCCTTCTGCCCGTGGACTAGCCAACACAACGTTGGTGAACCACGTAAATCTGTGTTTTTGATTATTTATTATTTATCTTTCTCAACTAATGCTTGGCGTGAGGCGTAAGGCACACTACGGCTCAAGGGGGTACTCGAGCCTTGGCGCTAGCGCGTGCCTGAGCGGAACAAGGCGCATTAAAAGAATAAAATTATATTGAATCACCATAAATGATAATATTTAAAATATAAGAAACTGTAATTAAAATCAAAATGCGAAAAATAAGACATCATGTCAATATTCTTAATAATAAATTTTAACATGCAATAAATATGTTGTGTGCTTGTTTCCCTTTGTTTCGCATTATGCATCTTTCTCTCTCAGTTTTTTTTCTATGCTTGTTTAGTTTGACAGTTGTCTCCTTTCCTTTAGTTTTTGTTTATTTTTTCACACCAGATGGTCTAATACAACGGTGGAGATTGAACACGTGGGTCAATAATATAAAACCCTAAAAAAATAACTTGGACAAAAGGAGCGCCTTTGATAACCATGTCCACTCGCACAAAGGAGTGCCTCAGCATCGCCAGAGCAACATCGTTCGCCTTGAGCCTTGTGCGCCTTGTACCATGGCATCGCCATTAACAACTATGTTGTCACATATGAACGTAGGGGCAATTACAAAAATATGTAAGATTGCTATAAGTTTGTTATTTCTAACAGTATAGTTGGTTATACAGCTGAAGCTATTAGTAACAGTCTGCCACATCATTGGGAAGCTTTTATTCCTTATTCCTTTTTAAGTTCAGGCATTATGTAATGTTTTTCGTCATTCAATCAATAGACAAATTTCTATCGCTCTCTCTTCTCTCATATAAATTCTCTAATTCTAAACATCAGAATATCTAAGTTCTAATAACATCTTTGTCTGTGGGACAATTGGTCCAAAACAGGCCCCTTATCCAATATATCAGATGGGCCAGTGTTATCAGAATCTACATCCATAGTGATGTCAAATAACCTTCAACTATTTCGAAATAACAAGCTAAAAGGATAGGGCAACAGAAAGGGAAACATATGGGAAAGAGGGGAGGGGAAACACATATCAGCAAAGGGACATGGAAGTTAATCATTGACCTCAGTGTCACCCTTCAATTTAGGTAGTAGAGGGAATAATGATGGTTTATATATCCCATCAAGTTCTCCGTTTTTAACTTTTTATTGATTTTAATTTTACCTCGAACGTACTTCTAAAATACTTAATTACTTTGCCCCTCATCTACCCCTTATATCTAACCAAAATATGTGAGATCATTTTCTTATTTTCTTTTTCTCATTTTCCTTCCCCTGGTTGTCATTAACCAAATGGTATGGAACCCCTAAAATAATACCTACAATAGTTATTATGCCTAGTCCCAATTTAAACACCACTAAATTTCTGAACATTTTTCTCTTGAGTTAATGATCATTTCTCTGTTACTCTCTCGCTGGCATTACAATGTGACAAACATGCACACAAAAAGAGGAAGCCAAATATGTTTCATCCTTGGATGTATTTCTCTTATAGCTATATAATTTAACCAATCTTATTGGGTCTTGCATAAAAAAAAAGTATGTCATGGTAAGATTCGAGCAGACCTTTATTACATCACGACTTAGGTCATTCATGTTCTTTACATGGAGAGTAATTCTCTTTCCTTTTTCAGGAACTCGTCCACCAGGTTTCAACTGCAGGGAAAACAATTAATACAATAATATCAATCAAAGAAAAATATGAATTATAATGAACTTGTACAAACCTCAGAGTTGCGGTACCCACAGGAATCACAAGTAGATGCCATGACAATTACTTCTTGGAAGTATGGAATCTCTATAAGTTGTTAAGGCTAATAGTGTTCTCATGCATAACTTGAGAGGATTAAAATTCAAATACTGCAAATTTTAAATGAAGACTTATAAACCCAAACCCACTGACTTAAAAGATCTAATATAGTGCATATCTTTTGTTCCCACAGATAACAATCAGATTCCACAGCCACTAGGTCCTTCGAGCAGTCTTCAATTAGTTAAAAAGTAAAACACAAGATGATGTGAGTAAAAATACAATAAATAAAAAAACAAATCTCTACCCAGTAATTCTTGTTGACAACACCCGTTTTGTGTAATCTAAAGAATAATAACTAATCTTAGAACTGGTTGAGAAATCAAAGTACAATAGAAATAATATATAGTCAAACGAATAGATAAGGATAGACAGCGCAAGTAAGAGAAAACAACTATTTGACTCTCTTCCACAAAATGTCTTAAAGGAATAACAGGCCAATAGAAAATTTGCCAACAAGAAGACAATTTCTCAAGCATACCTCCTAACCATCAATGCTACCCTCAATAGCCCTGCCATCTCTCTACACCAGGAATTCTGCTTGCGAAGCAAGGGTGGTGGATTTTAAGTTTAATGCTTTCACCATCATATGCATGTTTTGGGTGCTATAGAATTTATATTTGGGCTGAGATGTGGAAGATGCTTGAGAATACAATGCATCATTTGGCAATCAACATTACTTCATTTGGGAATTTATGCAAGTCTCTCACTTTTCTGCGTTTTAAATTTAAATAAAGGCTCCAGTTGAAGTAATCAAGTAATGCTGATTCCCAAATGATGCATTGTATTCTCAAGCATCTTCCACATCTCAGCCCGAATATAAATTCTATAGCACCCAAAACATGCATATGATGCTGAAAGCATTAAACTTAAATCCACCACCCTTGCTTTGCAAGCAGAACTCACTTTGGAACATCTACATGACAGAGTAACCCAAATTCCATTACCAGTAGAAGTTACTAAAGTGAGTTATTCTGAGTTCAACAGCTACACCATAGTTGTTAAATCGAGATTCGACTCGTGACTCGAAATCTCATTTTGCAAATCGGAACTCATGAATCGAATCGTAAGATTCGGATCAAATTCAAAATGCTATACAACAACAACAACATCAAAGCCTTAGTCCCGAAATGATTCGGGGTCGGCTAACATGAACCATCGTATAAAACCGTGAAATCAAGTCGTGTCAGCGACACAAATTCGCTCCCTCCACTCCGTCCTATCCACTACCATATTTTCCTCAATTCCCAGTAAACTCATATCACTCTCGATCACCCTCCTCCAAGTTTGCTTAGGTCTTCCCCTACCCCTCACCACTACATCCCTTTGCCACTCTTCGGTCCTCCTAACCGGCGCATCAAGCGCTCTACGTCTCACATGGCCAAACCACCTTAGTCGGTTTTCTCTCATTTTATTCTCAATAGATGTAACCCCTACTTTTGTCCTAATTATTTCATTACTCACCCGATCCTTTCTCGTATGACCACACATCCATCTCAACATACGCATCTCCGCCACCGACATCTTATGAATGTGACAGTGTTTCACTGCCCAACACTCCGTACCATATAACAATGCTGGTCTGATTGCCGTGCGGTAGAATTCTCCCTTCAATCTATTAGGCATGCCGGGGTCACAAAGGAAACCCGTAGCACTCTTCCACTTCGACCAACCAGATTTAATCCTATGAGCAACATCTCCATCTACTTCGCCATCCGTTTGGATAATAGATCCTAAATACCGGAAGCAATCTGAGGCCTGAACAACTCTCCCATCTCGGGTGATTGTCCCTGCCTCCCTACTCCTATGGCCGCTAAACTTACACTCCAAATATTCTGTCTTACTTCGGCTCAAAATGCTATAAAAAATAAACTATTAGCCATATTTAACATTAAATATTAGTCCAAAAATGCAAGTTTAATATCTAAATAGAAATTATATCAAGTTAACAGCAAGTAGAGACAGACAGAACATAGAAAATAGAAAGAATAAAGAGTAGAAGAAGATAATAACAAATAAATAGAAAAGAAAAGGGAAGGTTTTGGAATTTGTAAAGTGAAGAGTCATCTAATTGAAACTATTTGTGTTTCATAACTTCTGTACATTTTTTTTGTTTTTATAAAGTGAATAGTCATCTTCTTCTGCTATACGTTTTTCAGTTGTTAAAAATTGGATTATTATTTTTTAAAGTGATTTGCTTCACGCCGCCCCTTAATTCCCACATACCGCCTCCAAATTACAATTTTGCCCCTTCCCTTATATTTGCAATATTAAGTTCAAATTCAATTTCTAACTTCCAAACACTTTAGTTCAAACCAAAAGAAAACCCGGACTAATTATGACTGGACGTGGAGGTAAAGGAAAGTCAATCGGGCTCATTTCGGTACGTGTTTCTAATTTTTTTCAATTTTTTTTTTTTTTTTAAGTTTTCTGTCCCGAAATTCGGGACAGAAAAGTTTATTTTGACGACCATGGCAGGTCCAGGACCCGCCATGGTCATATGCGTGGCGGGTCCAGGACCCGCCATGCTCAAAACCGTGGCGGGTGCTGGACCCGCCTTGGTTTTGAGCATGGCGGGTCCTGGACCCGCCACGCATATGACCATGGCGGGTCCTGGACCCACCATGGTCTTAATACTGGCGGGTCCTGGACCCGCCCGTCAAGAGATAGCTGCGGGTCCTGGACCCGCCGATGTAATTTCGAAGTCGTTTTCTGTCCCGATTTTCGGGACAGAAAACTAACAACTAAAAAAAAATTAGAAATATTTAGCGCATTTAGTTTAGAAATATTAACGTGTTTTTTTAGAACATATTTAGTGTATTTTTTTAGAACATATTTAGTGTATTTTTTTTGTAGAACTTTAACGTGTAGTTTTTGTAAATATTTAGGGATTGTATTTAGCGTATTGCTTTTAGTAACTGTTGAATGTTTATTTTCCAGCGTGACATTGAAGAGGGTTCCGGACCTCGCCATCCTGCTAGACGTGGTGTTACAGCATCTGTTCGGAGGGACCGAGAAGCTCATGGCGGATGCTCAAAGGGCGCACGTGACAGTACAGCGGCCCATGAGTGACGATGAGGATTATGCTACCATGGATGATGGTGAGGACCTTCCCGAGAGCGACCCTAGCCCAATTCGTCGGGCGTCGAAGGGGAAGGGTGCTCGTGCCGAGTCATCTGGTAAATAATTTACATTTTTATCATAATTTTTATTTATTAATTTACTTTACTATAGAAAAATGGTATAAATGTTATATGTTTAATACTATATTGTAGTAAGTAGTAAGCGCTCGAGGAATGTTGTAGATGATGACTGGATTGTCACGGATCCGGCCCCCGGTGGTCCAATTGATGGTACTGTGATTCCCAGCTTCTTGGGACATGTCGCTTCTACCATATGGACCGGACAGCTGAGGTCGGAGCTCAGGGGCCACACTAGAGGGACATTCTGCAGGAAATTAAATGACTGGTATAAGAGTGCTCGTCCAGAGGTCAGGGCGCTTATACGGGGATCGCAACTATCACACCTCCCATCTACCATGTACACACACATTGAAATGCCCCTTATATGTGCTTTTGTGGAGCGGTGGCAGCCAGATACGTCATCATTTCACATGCCATTTGGGGAGATGACGATTATGCTGCATGACGTCTGGGAGATTCTACGTATCCCAGTGGAGGGGCGGATGGTGTCTGATAGCATTGGTGGGGAACAACTTCAGTCGGTAGTGATGGAGGTGTTTGGGGTGAATAGAAATGAGCTGCTGGCTACCCATTGGAAAGGTGGCGGGGTATTCTGCAATTCAGTTGTCTCTTTATGCTCTGTAGGTCGGATGTCTGAGTTTGAGGCTATCGGGTGGATGTTTTTGATGTTCGGTACCACCTTGTTTATAGACAAGAGTAGCGACCGAATCCGACCCGCGTTCGGTACCACCTCATATTCATCTACTGTTTGAGAATTTATTATTTTCTTCCATCTGCCATTCTTGAATTTTGAAGCAAAATTCATGTCTCCACCCATGAGTTTGTAGACTCTGTTTTCTACATCCTTGTTAATGTGCCAAGTACACAACATGTGTGCAGAATCTGAAAAAATCTCTCTAACAGGCCTCATCAATCCCAACTCTCTATCAGTCAAAATAACTGTCGGGTTCATGTCAAATCCAATCAAATTCCTCAAACACTCCATAACCCAACGGTAGCTAGATTCGGTCTCATCCTGCATAATCGCATACGCGATTTTGAAATTGTTGTTGCATGGAGTCATCCCAACAATTTCGAAGAATGGCATTCTGTACTTGTTGGTCTTGTATGTTGAATCCATGCCAATATACCAGTGGTACGTCCGTAGTAATTCAACAGAAGCTGGATGTGCCATAAATACATGTGTTAACACATTAGTTTCCGAATCAGCAAGCGAAGCATGATAATACTTGTTCGTGACGGCAAGGTGGAAAAACTGACTAATCATATCTCTACCCTCAAACCCATCCTTCCTCAACCGGTCTCTATAATTGTATACATGCTTTATTGTTGGGTTATCTTCTGGATGTTTCGTACGAAGTGCCGTCATAATAGCACACGGCTTTGCTTGATACGAACTCATGTCACGCACAATTAGCTTCGCTGCTGGACTAAGACCGCTAATCTGTCGGTGTCCCTCCGCATAAACTATCATTTCATGATTATGCGTACTCTGCTCCCCAGCATTAGCAACGATCTGCCAACCCGAAAAATCTTGCAACTGCCTGACTTTTAGCCGAAATGGACAGCCACACGCTTTAGTTTTTGTTTTCCTACTTAAACCATCTTCTAAGGGAATAGGCAATCCTCTATACCGTTCGCCACGTGAACATCTCAGAAGAGTTTGTTTACCTCCGTGTTTATGCGAAGAAATAACGATCTCGAAACCATTTTTGATTGCAATGTTTTTCGCCCATTGAATTGCTTCCACATTTGTTTGAAATACCGTGCTCGTTATGAAATAAGGACTATAATCGATTCCGTCGCCAACCCAAACTCTAGCTGCCTCCTGAAAATACATGCAAAACGGACTAATGTTAGATTAGTCGCAAAACGGGTCCTTGGACCTCCTGCACATAGGCAGGCGGGTCCAGGACCCGCCAACATTTAAAGGGAGGCGGGTCCAGAACCCGCCTCCATTCAGACGTGGGCGGGTCACGGACCCGCCCCCCTTAAGACGAGGGCGGGTCCTGGACCCGCCCAAGTCTTAAGGGGGGCGGGTCCGTGACCCGCCCCTCACAAAATTAAAAAAAAATAAAGCAATTTATAACTTAAATTTAAAAAATTTAAAAAAATATTAAATCATTACCTCATCTTCGGAGTTTTCGTGTTCCGACGTTCTCGGATCCATAATTTTTTGTTACGTGCTTTGTTCGGGTGTGAGAGAGAGAGAAGGGTGATTTCAAATTTTTTAAAAAAATAATGGAAGGGGCATAATGGGTATGTAAGGGGCGGGGGCTGTAAAAAAGGGGCGGTGTACGGTAACGCGGTGGCCTGAATCGACCGAATCGGGTGACTCGGTGAATCGGCCGAATCGGTGGTGACTCGGCCGATTCATGAAGCTTTCGAGTCGTACCATAGATACGACTCGAATTCTTCATGAATCGAATCGTACGAGTCGACTCGCGACTCGTACGATTCTAACTATGGTCTACACTTAGAGGTCAGTTTCATCAGCAAGCAAAGGGGAAACAGAAGAATGAGAAACTTCTGGCATTACTTAGAATAAATAAGGAGCAAACAATCTTAGTGATTGAATGTGCTGTCTCATCAAATTTCAACTTTGTAGTTCAAATACCAAACAACACAAACTAATTACGAAATAGCTACATGGTGCATACATGCATAAAAACTGTAGACATAAAGCATAAGCTCAAAGTCACCAGAAGATTAAGACTTTTAAACCAATTGAAAAAGTAGGATTGAAGGAACAAGAGAAGAATTTCTCATTAGATCAAGGATACTAGTGACAAACATTCGCGTCTCACATTTGCTAGCACAAGATCCACAGGTTGATGGGAAAAGCATCACCTGTTAAAGGAAGTATGCAGCAAAGAATACTATAAGTAAATAAAAGAGCACCACGATACAAAAACATATTATCAATTCCACTATATTTAAAAGGTATGATTGCATTACTTCTTCAGGAGCAGTATAGCGACATAAAGCTTCAGCAATATCTGCACTATTAGTCTGAGCAATGGATCGATGACCAGCCACGGCTCCAACTGCTCCATGAGGTTCTCTCCTCATTTGTTCAGAAATACTGCCTACCACCTCTGATGGAGGTCTGGCGCTAGATTCTCCTGACTGTGACACATCAGCTAAATAACCCAAGGCTATCTGCTGTTCTGGAGTTCGCTCATAGAACTTAATGCTCAGCAATGGATCCGGTAATGGAGCAAACCTATTGATGCAACCTTAAACTTTGAGGAACAAAACAGGGGAATGGACACAAGGGCTTTGAGCTTGGACTCTAAATTTTGTGACTAAATGACAACCTAACATTAAAAGCTAAGCAATATATAGACAAAGCTTAAAAAAATAATAATCCTAATAATAATTTCATATACCAAAACTGTCCCAATAACTTAATAAAGCACTTGAGTTCTAATATCTTTAACAGGTAAACCAAAATCAGATAATAACACTCCCAGTTTGTCCCAAAAGAAGATTTATTTTCACTAAATTATCCGGGATAAACTGCAGAACATGATCCAAAGTTCAATTTATTTTCGGGATAACAAGTTTCTATGGTCACCGAAGTAGAGTATTTGTGCATAGGTGGTCACTAAAGTATTTTTTGACCCAATGAAGTCACTAAAGTAGCAAATGTGTCAATAAAGTCACTATAGTCGGCTCCGATCTGGACCACTGAAAAGCTGTCGTGGCTGCCATGTCAACAACACCTCACAATATGTCTGACACACGTTGCCACATGACAATAAAAAAAATGAATTGTGTCAATTTAGGATATGTATTACGGTTAGGATTTTTAGAAAATTCATTTTTTAATAGCCACGTGTTGCCATATGGGGAAAAGTGTCATACATTGGGAGTGTGAGGTGTTGTTAACATGGCAGCCACGTCAACCTTCTGGTGGTCCAGATAGTCAGATCTGACCATAGTGAACTTATTAACACAAATTTGCTACTTTAGTGACTTTATTGGGTCAAAAACTACTTTAGTGACTAGTTGTGCACAAAGCCCCTACTTTAGTAACCATGGGAACTTTTTACCCTTTATTTCCGCCTCATTATGAATGTGCAAAAGTAGAGAAAAATGAACAGAGATCATTGCACCAAACGCAGGATCAATGTGCATGTTTACAGTATGCGTAACAAAAAGATTATTCCACACCTTCAAAACCAGGGAGCCTATTAAAAGAAAATACTTCATCAAAATATCTTACGGGTTTTCAATGAAGCTGTTTCCAGCAGGATCATCCAGAATGAAGGTGAAAGATGAAGCTCCTGTCGCATAAGATCTCAGTTTCGACAAAAAATTCTCAATCGCTTCAGCAGTTTGAGGATTAACTTTCTGGAAAGCCAAAAACAGCATCAAGAAAATGGGTAAAGGCAAAAGTTAGGGGAAAAGACATCAAACAGCACTGGCATCAGATTCATCAGATACCTTCCGCTCTTCTTGAAGAGCCTGCAATTCATCGGCAGCCCGTAATAGAATCCCTTCCACCTAAGAGACTCAATGCAAGAAAGAGATGGATTAAATAGTAAATGGGCACAAACTATAAGAATACTCGCAAAAACAACAACAACATCAACAAAGCCTTAGTCCCGAAATGCTTCGGGGTCAGCTAACATGAACCGTCATACGAAACCGTGAAATCAAGGGAAACGGAGTGAACATGAAAGAAAGGGAAAAAAATAGATAAATGGAATGAATAAATTATTAAAGTAAATAATTTTGGATTGGTTGTTGTTTTGGATTGGTTTTAAACAACCCTATTTAAAATAATAAAATAGAAAAAATAGAAAACAATTGTGTTAACATTTAAATTAGAAACCAAAGCAATCCAGTTAAACTAATCTGCTGGTTTGGGTGAAATCAATCGAATGTAATAAATAAATTATTGAAGTAGTCATTTTTGGATTTGATTGGGTTGGGTCATTTGATTAGATTGGTTTTGAACAGCCCTACTTGTTTCCACATGGTGAAGTGGCCTGAACAATTTTTGTGTCATTGCCATTTCAGGACGTTCGGAAAGTATTTCATACATCCAGTATCTTTAGACCTCCTTACTGGTTTATAATGGAGAGGTATTGATGGCAGGAAAGATGCCACGGTTTCTGTAACTCTTTCTTTCCATTGCAATGCTATAAAGCAATTGAACAGAGAGATGCCAATATTTTCAGAAATCAGAATGTCCTTTGATTGTGGATATGGTAATTTTTGTACTTCTTCAACTGCTTTTAGAGAGGTTCCTTTATGTATATTCACTTTGATTAGACAGCACAATCTTTTATGGTCTTTTGTGTAGTCTGCCAAGCCAGAGACAAGAATTCCTTGACACTTCTTTTCTTTTTCAGAAATGTATTCTGTATATTTTAAAACAGGGACTTCGAGTTTGATGTGACCATCTCCTGTTTATTTCCCCTAAAGCTGTGGCTCAGAAAGACAAAAGAGCTATACAGGTAACCCAGTTCCATGATATTATTATTTCCCTGAATTATACAACTAATAAACTTCAACATGTTAATTGCTACCATTTTTTCCCATGCTAGTCATTTCAGTATATTTATTCTTATTTCTAACAGTTTGATGTGTTACTACAATTTTATAACTCCCAATAGAGAAAACTAAGGAACGAAAATTTAAGAGCAACTTTTGTTTAGAAGAACATTATAAATACTGAAACTTTCAAATGATAATCTATTTAGAGTTAACTAAATAGAAGTGCTGAATCTAACAAGTTCATCCAATAACTGTAGATATCAAGAAACTGTATATACTGCATTGGGAAAAAAAAATTCATTAACACAAGAAAAACAATCTAGTAAAAGAAGCTTAAGAGGTTGTATGAGAAGCAATAGTTTATCATATTTTCTAAACAAAATAGATACCATTTATGAGAAAATATTTGTATTTTACTTTATCATGAAGACAAAATTATAGAATAATATAGAACTCGTAGGTAGACCTTTAGAGCATTACAAAGCTATAAAAAATTTGAAGCTGATAATATAAAGATATATTAAAGTGTTGAGATCATTTGCATAAGAAAATTCAAAGTTGGATAAAGTAGATATGAAGATATAAAAATAAATTAATATATCAAAGTAACTTTAACAAAAGGAATCTAAAATTTGGATAACTGACCATGATCAGTATTTAAATTTAAGCTAAAAAAAATCGACTCCACACTGAAGAGGATTTTAACTATTTGAGATTTTTAGGTGATAAATTTGGTATGAACGTGAATTAGCCAAGAGAATATTAAAAGACATCAATACCAAAAAGCATTTAGAACACAGACAGATGAAAAGTATGTAACACAAAATAGAGTCAAAAGGCATACTGTTGACAAACTGCCTCGTTGTGCCTCTGGAGGAATCTCAAAATCCAATTCAGGAATCTGCAAGGAGAGAGGAACGAATGGAAATATAATGTGTAAAGAAAATATTAAAAAAAAAACTTAGATAATAAAGCCAGCATGTTTTTTACTTCAGCTATCACGTTATTAGCTAACAATATCATTATTTATGAATCAATACATAGATTTTATTGATTTCCAGTTACAACCAAATAATGATCGCAATTCAAGGGCCATTAGAACATCCATCAAGTTGGTCCATTAACAATAATAAGAGAACTATTAACAGGTTCTTATGTACAAATGAACCTTCATTCAATTCAATCTGCTTATTCTTCAAATAAGCATCAACTGACTGAAACATTTGACTAATAGCTCAAAGTGCAAACAAGAGTATCATTCAGTTGGACTAGAAGACATTAAACTTGGATCTCAGAAAAACAAAAAGAAACAAATGCTCATAGAATCAAACAGAGCAGAACTATAATATCAGTAGGACATGTGAAGTTTGGAATTGGAAGCCAGCATGTTCCTGGAAAAAACAGAGTAAGTAGTGTAAGTGAACCTACCTTTATGGTGGCAGATTCAGATTTCACAACCTGTCGATTAAGCACCTGCATTTCAAACATAATCAAAACAATTAAGAAAGCTTCTCTTATTTTTGTTGACACAAGATCACAGATTTACATATTTAATATGCATAACAGAGCAACGCAAACAAGTTCAAAAACACAAACACATGCATCTATATATTTATCAAAAGAAACAAAACTTAAAGAAGAGTATGGGAAGAAGAAAAAATGTAAAAGGAAAATAGATAGGAAAGAAAAGAAATATTGAAGCTTTCAGGACTTGCATCAATGCATTAGAATGGCACTAAAATCACCGAAAAATGAAAAGGTATTTACCAGATCATCTAAAGATGGAAACTCGAGAGACATCAAATGAGACACTCTTTGACAATTTATCAAATGCATTTGCAGAACAGTAGCCCCAATAATAAAAATGACAAAGAAGTGTCAAAAAGTGAACCCAAAGCAGGAAGAGAAAATAAGCACACGAAGCTTTGAACCCATGTTAATTTGGCATCCACCAGCATCTCCGCATGACAAAGAAATTTGGCCTTTTTATAATTGGAAAGACAAAAATAAGAACGCATTGAATAGCATTGTCAATGAGAATAATTCCAAGGAACATATTTTGCAAGTAACATAAAATAGTCAAATCATACCAAAGTTGCATATGAATTAGTTATTTATAACAGTTATAGTCACAACAACCGGATATAATTTAGCTTGATGCAGAAAGCACAGTGTAGCATAATGACACGATAAAAACATCACAAAATTTAAGCATTTTATTATGCATATAACCTTCTGGTCTCCGGATGGGATCTCCAATTGATAAGAACATCCCCGTGGGTGAATCTCACCAGCAAACTGGACTTCGTTGTTCCTAATGACAAAAAAAAAAAACGGAAGAAGAAAAATCAAATTTGAATAAAAGATCACTTCTGCAAACTCAAAAACTCCCACATGTTAAAGCAAGAATATAGGGTTACCTCTCACCACAATGTGTACATTCGAATGCTGATAACAGTATCTAGAGCAAGAGAAAAAAAAAATCAGCACTATTTCATCGAAAGCTCGATTTTAAATCTTAAAAAAAAAATCGAGAGTCAATTTGGGAGCTTGCAGGTTACCAAAGGCATAAATTGGGGTTTAGTTACAATACCAAATGCAAAGAAAGTTAGACAGCGAAGTAGCTAATGTATGGAAAATTACCTTTCTAAAGTGAGGGATTAGAGTTAATAAAAACTTTGTAACTCCCTGCGAACAACATACATAAAATAAAAAAGTTAGAAAGATTAGTTTTAGGGGTTGGAATAAAATGAAGCAGCAAGAAAGATGGAGAGAAAACGTACATTTTCGCCGCAACGCATACAGAGGCTTTCGACCTGGTAAAGAGGGGCGTCAGTGTGATCGTCGGTAGAGATAGCTTCCACCACCGACCTGACGTCCACTATCTGCTCCTTATTGCCGTTTTCCATTTGTGTTTTCTGAAATCCGTTGGGCTGCGCTGTGGCAAACCGAAAGAAGAATTTCTAAGGAGAGCCTTCGAATTCGAATTGTGTTCTCTTCTATATTTGTTTAGAAAGTGCGAGACTTCTCTTCTCTTCTCTTCTGGTTTCAAGTTAGCCTGCTGTCGCAAACCAAAGAATAAGCCCTTGTTTGTTGGACTTCTAGCAAAGGTCCTATCCTACTAGTCTAGTCGATGTATCTTTTAGGTTTTTTGCACAAGTAATACAAAATACTTGTATCAAAATTCAAAACTAATACCCTCCGAAAATATTGTGTTCTGAAAAATTTTATGCAGAGAAAATATTGTACAGGAAAATAAAATATTTTTTTACGTTTGGAACCAACACAGGAAAATATTTTCCGGTGTTTGGCTACAACACTGGAAAATATTTTCCAACCACTAAATATAGATTTTTTGTATTTTTTTATTTTCAATTGTATATATAAAACACAAAAAAATATGTAGCGACGTGGAAAACTGTGAAAACGCAAAAATAGGAAAAAATATAAAAAAAAACCCATTAAAACAAGAAAATGTAAAAGAACATGAAAACACACAAAAAAAAAACGTGAAAAGATGTGGAAAACACGAAAATGTTAAAAACGTTAAAAACACGAAATCCTGAAAAAATATGGAAAACAGAAAAACGTGAAAAAACACAAAAAAAAATGTGAAAATTTGTTAGAAACACAAAAAGTGGAAAAATGTGAAAAATCGTAAAAAAAATATTAAAAACATGAAAACATGGAAAAAAAAAAGTGGAAAACACGAAAATGTGAAAAAAAAATTAAGGGTAAATTTCAAATAAAACCAATGTGGTTTCACTAATTTTTAGATAAAGGATTGTGGTTTACTTTTTGTCAAAACGATGATTGAGGTTTCGCACTTGGATTAATGCTATTAAAACCATCTTTAACGACCTGAAAATGAAAATTTTCAAGAATTAAAGTTGTTCAATGTCATATTTTTTATGGAACTGCATTTTCGATTTTCAAAAATCATTTTTTTAGAACTTTCTCTCTCTAAACATTAACTTTCTCTCTCTTTACCAAACATCATCTAAATAATCTCAAAATAAAAAAGTTGAAGAATTAAAATTGTTTAGAATATTAGTAGTTCTTAAAATATATCATTTTTGAAATCGTCAATGGTGATTTTAATAGTATCAATCGAAAAAGTCCTTATTTTGCTAAAGTTGAAAATATAAATCATCGTTTTGACAAAAAGTAAACCACGGACCTTTATCTGAAAGTTAGTGAAACCACAGGGGTTTTATTTGAAATTTACCCAAAAATTAATGTTAAAAACACGAACAAAGCTTTCACATTTTCGGCATTTTTTGTACGTTTTCTCGTGTTATTAACGTTATTGTGTTTTTTTACATTTTTTCTTTATTTTTTGCGTTTTCACGTTTAGTTTTTTCGGTTTTTTCATTTTTCATGTTTTCTTTTTTTTCCGCTTTTTATTTTTGCATTTTGTTACTTTTTCGTGGTATTCACGTTTTCGTGTTTTGTTTGCATTTTTCTTCTTTTCTTCTGTTCATGTTTATTGTGTTTTTCATGTATTGTCACGTTCTTGTGTTTTAGCATTTTTCGTGTTTTCGTATTTTTCATATTTTTTCACGTTTTCGTGTTTTTTTTGTATTTTTTACGTTTTTGTATATTTCGTGTTTTGTCACTTTTTCGCGTTGTTCATGTTTTGTGCATTTTCAAGTGTTTGCTCTTTTTTACGTTTTCATGTTTTTCGCATTTGTTCACCTTTTCATGTTTTTTGCGGGGTTTTTTTCATATTCTCGTGTTTTGTAACGTTTTCACATTATTCATGTTTTCGTGTTTTATATTTTTTAACGTTTTCCTCATTTTTCTCTCAACGCGTATGTTTTGGGGAAAATGTTTTACCCTTTTAAAAAGGGTAAAACATTTTCCCTTATTTCTTCATTCTTTTTCCATTGACTTACCACTTATTTTCCTTTGACTTATTTTCCTGTCCAAACAAACACTGAAAAATTGAAAAAATATTTTCCTGCAGAATATTTTCCCTCAAACAAACAGGGTCTAACACTTTCTTTGTTTGAGTTTTTTTTTTTTTGAAGTAAGGAAAGTTAAGTGTACTTGTTTGAGGTGTAAATAAAAAATAGTGCAAATATTCATTAAAAAAGGCATAAAGCCCATTTGGCCCCTTCAACTAAAGGCCCACACTCAATTGACACCATAAACTACATAAATCAGCAATTAGATCCTCAATTCATCCAAAACTCTTCAATCCACCAATCTTTAACGATAGCGCCTTCTCTCTGTTACGAATGTTTGTACTAACGGTGCATTGACGCCAACTCTCTTTCTCTCTGTTACGAATGTTTGTACTTCTCTCCAGCATAATATATGGTATGAAATCGGACACGTATATGCAAGTCTCATCAGCAAAAATGGAGGGAAATGTTACCGCCATTTTTGTGCAGTAAGAAGCTGGCACGTATCATTTGTTAAGAGAAATTGATTTAAAGCCTTATTTTCTTTTGTTTTTGTTTCAGTTAAACAAGAAAGAGTTTGTGAAATAGAAGACAAATCATGTCTTAAGTTTGACCTTCTTGTTCTTTCTGATTCAGTTGATGCGTAGAATGACTTAGTGAAATAGAAGAGAAATCATGCCTTAAGCTCCACCATCTTCTTCTCCTATTTCAGTTGAACGCGAATTAAAGTATGGAAATTTGAAAAAACAGGGCATTGAATCTTGCAAGAGTTTAGCATCAATCCAAAATTTCTAGTCTTCTCTCTTATGTAAGTGTGTTGTATTACTAGCTTCATCATCTTCTTCTCCTCTTTTAGTGTAAATTTGTCATTTTGCCCATAATAATGTGCTTAGTAATAAAGTGCTCTTTATTTATGTTGTTGTAAATTTTTGGATGATATTGTTGGTCTGAATTTATGATTTTAGTTAATCCAAGTTGCAAAAATGTCATATTTGCATAGTTGCTAAGAAAATTAGAATCTCTGTTTGTCATTTTGCATAATGGGAATTGAATTTGTGTTTCATTATGGGGGTAGTTGGGCATTTACACCAGATTACTGTTATGTTAATGAGCAAGTAGAGGTGGTTGATGACTTTGATCCTGACTATTTGTGCTATGGAGATATAGTTGATAAAGTAAAGTCATTTGGATATTTTGATAAATTTAGGCTTTACTCTAAGGATACAATAGCTGAAAATATATTAGAAGGGATATTTATAGTTGAAGGAGATGCACGGATACTTAAAATGTTGTCTTGTGGGCTAACAACTAGGGTGATGCATATATATGTTGATAATGGCATTGATTTGCCAAGAAGTTCACCATTGGTCAATGTAGAGATAGTAGGAGATAGTGAAGATGAGTTTCACTATTTGAATTTGGCAACAAACAATGGCATTGACACTGAATTTTTAAACCAAAATGCAAATTTTGGTGATGTTAGAGCTGGTCCAAGTCATGTGAATGCATCTCCTATTGATGAAATGTATGGTTTGAATGATATGCTGGGCAATAATGTTGAAGTTGAAGTTGTTAATGGTGGATTAGATGCTGAAGCTGAGCAGTTAATTCGGCACAGAAAATATGCACGAAGAGGCAAGGCAAAGGCAAGGATAGAAATGCAGAGGAAAAGTAAATTCAATGCTTGTAGAGACAGTAATAGTTTTAGTTCTTCTACAACTAATAGTAGTTCTAGTGATAATAGTGTTGTTGATAGGGCTAAAATCGATTTTGAAGAAGTGAGTTCAGAATTTGACTTTGACGAATCCGAGGAAAGAAGTAAAGATTATTTCTCATGTGATGATCCTGGTTCAAATTCATCTGATTTTAGTGGAGATTCTGATGGGGCACCTGCTAGGACAAGAAAAAGCACAATTCGTGCCTATGATCCAAAAGCAAAATGTCCAACTTTTGCTTTGGGAATGACATTTTCAGATGCTAATCAATTTAGAGCTGCAATTGCTAAATATTCAGTTGGTAGGGGCGTTTGCTTAAAATATCTAAAGAATGAGAAATATAAACTAAGAGTGAGATGTCAAGTTGATTGCCCATTTCTTATTCATGTGAGAAGAGTCAATAAACATGATAACCTGCTCGAAACAAGAACTTTAATTGATAAAGCATCGATGTGTTGGGAGTAGCTTTACAAATCCATTGGTGAGTGCCAAATGGTAGGCAAAATACTTCAAGAGAAAGATCATTGATAATCCTGAAATAAAATGTAGCAAGCTAAAGGACAAAGTGAAAAAAAAAATTAAAATGCAAAATCAGTTGGTCAATGTGTAATAGGGCCAAGAATCTTATAATGGAAGAGCTTCAACTAATGTTCATAGAGGAATATGCTAGCTTATTTGCATATGCTGAGGAGATTAAAAGGATTAATCCTGGCAGTGCATTTGATGTTGAATTTAGAACAACAACTGATGGCCTGAAGATGTTCAACAGGTTATTCATATGCTTCAATGCATGTAAAAGTGGATGGTTACATGGTTGCAGACCTATCATTGGCTTGATGGGACATTTTTGAAGACTCGTTATCAAGGTCAACTACTTTGTGTAATAGGTCAAGATGGGAATAATAGGATTTATCCTATTGATTGGTGTGTAGTAGATGTTGAAAACAAAAGTAATTGGTTATGGTTCTTGGAGAAGCTTGTTGTTCAATTATCACTTGGTGATGGGGCTGGTTCAACAATCATTTCAGATATGCAAAAGGTACCTATTTCTTCTTGTATTCTATTAATTTTTCTTATACTCAATTGAATTTGAATTTGATTAATTGCTTTTATTGCTTAAAATAAGTTGCATGTAAATTATGACCTATGTATTTATATGGTACATATGATAGTAGTGTGTTTTATGACAGCGGTGCATTATATGACATTAATGTTTTTTGATATGTTCTTTTCTAAAAGCTGATGCCTATTATCAAATTATTGCTTGTTTAAAGACTTTTTTTTAATATCTCTAAACAAGATGTTCGAATTCTAAATTGATAAATTCAGTTGTTGGTCATTCTTGAACCAGCTGAGCCTTCAGGCTTAACACTTATTGATTAAGCAAGGCTAAGGAAAAGGGAATAGAAACCGTTTTTGTAAATAAGGTACTGATTTGGATGGTTATTTGAGTAAATATTGTGAGCCTTCAAATTGATTGCCCACTTCTTATTTGGATGATTATTGTGAGTAATTATGTCAGTACTTGCCATTTACTTAACTTCTGTCAGGTCATAATACCTTCTCATTCAAATTATGGTCTATCTAACCCACTTATATCTTTGAGCATGTTCCGAGTTCATTGCTTATTTTCACCTTGCTTCTTATAGGGTCTTTTACTTGTAATTGAAGATGTTTTGCCTAATGTGGAGCACAGATGGTGTGCAAGGCACATCTACACTAATTGGAGCAAACGATGGAGAGGTGAAGAATTGAGAATGAAGTTTTGGGCATGTGCAAAAAGTACTTATGAAGAGGAACTCACTGATAATTTGAAAAAACTAGCACTGCATGGAAAAAAGGCTCCTGAGGATTTGTTACATTATCCACCTCAATGATGGTGTAGAGCATATTTAAGTACACGATGCAAGTTTGATATGGAGGATAACAATCTTGCTGAGTCGTTCAATAGTTGGATTAAATGTGCAAGGGGTGAGCATATAATAAATATGTTGGAAGAAATAAGGGTGCAAACTATGGAAAGAATTGTTGATAATGAGGATCATTGCAAGAGGAGATGGAAGGATGCAACATTGTCCCTATATGCAAGGAGGGAGTTTCGGAAAAACTTAATGGTCTCTATGGAATGTGATGTATTTTTTTAATGGAGATTTCAGATATGAGATTAACCATGGTGATGATAGGCATACTGTGTTTTTGGATAAGTTATCTTACACATGTAGGAGTTGGGATCTCACTGGCATCCCTTGTGGGCATGTAATTAGTGCCATGTTTCATGACAAAAATGAACTAGAAATATTTATATCTGATTGGTATCACAAGGCCAAGTATTTGAAATGTTATTCATTTCATATGCAACCTGTGAGGGGGAAGAAATTTTTGCGTGTTGATGATTTCCCTACATTACTGCCACCAAATGTTAAAAAGATGTCAGGCATGCCTAGGAAAAAAAGGATCATTAGGAGCCATGAGCCTAAAAAGTTCAAAAAAGGTATAAAGCTTTCAAGGAGAGGGGTTAAAATGACATGTCAGATATGCGGCTCTTGTGAACACAGTCGAACTACTTGCCCACATAAAGACCAAACTACTAAGGTTTATTATGATTACTTATATATATATATATGTGTGCAAAATTTTAGTTTCAATTCTATATTGATTTTTTTTAATATGAATAAGAAATCGGATGGTGCATCAACTTCTAAAGCTAGAATTGATCGTGGCCAACTAAACCATGATACGACGTCCCTGGATAATGCTACTCTAGCAAATCAAACTCCTAATGTGCATGTTTATTTTGTTTTAATTTTTTTTGTCTAATATGCTATTGTTGTGGATTGTTTGCATTGCAGACATGTGTTTTTTTTATGATTCTCTATATACTAAAGTTAGAAATGTTGAAGTTGTTGTAAATAACCATTTTTCCCATTATTTTAACATTTTGTATCTTATGCTTGATATGATATTTCTTAATCTTGTATCTGTTCTAACAGGTTCCAATTGGATTTACAATTATTAATGACACATCAAACTCACCACATCTTGGAGCAACACAAAATGCAGATTGTAATACACATCAAGCTAATGTTATAAATTCTACTCAAGTAGCTTCTAATGGACTGAAAAGGCCATCCGACGGATCTAACACAGTCAGACCACCTAAAAGACCATTTTCTGCTTCAACAGCAAAGGATATGGCAGGACCAAATCTAGTTAGAAGCTGGCAACCACGAGGTTATGGTCTCTATGTAGATATAGAGTCAGGGGAACCAATTTGGGATGTAAGTCTTCATACTTGTTATGTTTTCCATATAAAAAAGAATCATTTCGCAAGATTTTAACTCACAATAAACATCCTTGATTGAATACAACCTTCTACGGAAACTCGAAGGATTGTAAAACATGGTATTAGACCTGTTGAAACACAAAATAGGACTTCTAACATTAGACATGGGGTTCAAATCAATGATAATCCCATTCAAAATTCAGTTGTTAGACAAATTCATTTCACAACTGATGGAAAGGTGCCATCAACCCCAAAAAATATGCCATTCAAGGGAACTGGTCTGCAATGGAAAAGAGAACTGGTCTGCAATGGAAAAGAGAACCTTGTCTGACTTCAAGACAGCTAGATGAACAAAGGGTTAAGCATATTCCAAAGGGAAAAAGAGTCAAGGGGAAGGAAAAGGATGGACATGAGTAGTTCATTGCTTATCTCTACCATGTGAAGCACTTTTTGTTAATTTGTATAATTGTTTAGTAAATTTTGCTATTTTGTGAATGAAAGGTACATTGTGCAAATAGTATAGGTTCTTTTTGTGTTTGGAAGACATGGGATTAGTATATGTTCTTTTTGTTTGTATGAATCTGGGATTAAGATATAGGCATTTGGTTCCCTAGATTAAAGAAAAAATTTGCACAGGTAGAAGGATTTTGTTTTGTTAACTCAACAATATATGTAATGCTACTGGCATTTGGAAAGATGAATATCAAATTTAACTATGCCCATTTTATTTGTCATTTTGTTATTCCCATCAGCCTTTGGTATTAAACTAGAAGAACTAGACAGGGACCTTCTAGCATAATTTGCAAGCTTGTTGGTGTTTTAGTGATTCAAAACCTGAGCGTTTGTTTCACAATTGACTGCCATTTTGTTTCTGTCAGTTTTTTCGTATCATAGTTTGGTACTAAACTAGAAGAACTAGAAGTTCAGGGACCTTCCAGGATAATTTGCAGGCTTATTGTTGTTTTAGTGATTCAAAACTTGAGCTTTTGTTTCACATGTGACTGTTGTTGTTTTCCCAGGTGACTGCTACAAAACAGAAAATTGCTTTTTAATTCAGATGTTTATATGTTTATAGTTGCTTTCACAGGTGACTGCTGCAACTGTAGTCGTATGTGACTGCTGCATTGTTAGTTCACTTATTTTGAACCTATAATCTTTTTTTCTGCGTGAAACTGAAAGCTGAAAACTGAATTAGGACACTTGTTCTATAAATTTTGAACCTATTGTTGTTAGTCATTTGGTACATATGTTTTTCTGTGTTGAGAAGAGGAATAAGAGAAGAGATTATATTTACTTAATAATGATATATCAAAACAGGATCCATCTCACTTGCATTTAGGAAGGCATAAAATGGAATGGCATACCTGGTTAGTCACAATATTCATAAGCTTGTGAGATTTTATGTGTGATAATTTTGTGAAATCATAATTTGTGTGATAATGCATGTAATTTTTTTGATGAATCCATCTCAGGAACTGTACTGTTATTCTTTCGTATACAAACCAAACAATGAGAATCCAAACAAATGAAAAAATAATGTGTTGTTCTTGACAAATCTCAAATCCAATAAACAAGACGGAGTAAGCAAAAGAATCAACTGTAAACATTGATTAATAAAATTATTAGTTTTCAGAATCTCCCCAATGAGAACCGTCTTGGTATTGAAATCGGACGTTGTTTTAATCCATCATTCTTCTGCACATTTTTCCTGCTTTTCAATGGAGATACCAATATATTAGCCAATCTCGAAGGCGAAAAAGACCGACGAAATTTCGAAGCAGTTGACATCTTAGGAGACGTTTTCTTGCTCAAGTTTGCTGCAGTTCTAGTAGGTGATAATGAAAGTACTGCTGGAGGACTCTTTATTTTCACCTGAAACTTCGAAGCAGACCCTAGAGATTTTATCAGGAAATTATGAGGAGTAGTTGTAGTAGTAGTTGTTGTCTGCTTATTTCTCGAAATTACCGATGACCTTGTTCTGCAGAACTTCTGTTGCTGATTTGAATTAGTGGAAAGGAACAAAGGGTTTGAAAAAAGAACAATATTTTTCACCCATGGTTTATTCCTTGGAGATACTCTATTTGCCAAGTACTTTGGATTGTTATTTTCTCTCTTTTTTGGTGGTGAAACTTTGAAGTTGATTCGGGATCGAGCTCGTTGAAGAGATGGAGAAGTGGATGATTCTAATCTAGGGGAATAATGACGTTTGTTCTATTTTTCTTTCTTTCTTTTGGATTTGAGTTGTGTGTTTTCAGGGGTTAATTTTGGTTTCTTGTGTTGTGACAAAGGTGTTTTAGGGTCTTCATTGGTGGATTTTTGGGTTTTAGAGGCAGTTGCTGCAACAATATCTCTTGCAAATTGTGTTGCTTGTAGAATTTCTCCAACTTTTTCGCCTACTAACATCGTGGGCAACGACATTCTTCGCCATTCTCTGGATGCTACACTTGATGGTAACTTCCCACCTGGAGATGATTTCTTAGGGGTTGCATTCTTGATCCTTAAATATTCTTGCTTGCATCTTAAACTTGTTTTTAGATAACCTCTGGTACTCCTAGGACTCATACAAACCCCATCTATGACTTTGTTTCCTCCTGCAACTGTGTATTGAAGCTCTTGCAATCTAGCCATACATTTATCCACCTTGTTTACGGTTTCTCAAATTAGAAGAGGATTGAGAGGATGTAGAACTCTCCTAATCTTTGGTGGGGTTCTTGCTACCATTATTGCTTAGCTAGTGTTTGATGAAATTCCCAAATGGGTCTCTCAAAGATTAGAGCTTTTCTCTCTTTTTTTTCTTTCTAAATACCAGAGAGACAGAAGAGAATTATTAAAAATTGGGTCTTCTCTGCATCTCTTTAATGAAAGCAAGACTAGTTAGGCTATAGTTTAGTTTCTATTGGAAAAAAGCTATTCTATAATGAGATCAAGACATTAATTTTTCTATTAATAAGGAGTTTTGATTCTTCAGACCTTCTCCTACTCACCTAAAAACATACAAATCATGTTTTGGCACTTACAGAGAAAAGGTACTTCAATTACATTAATTTTTTTTTTGTGTTTTTACATCAATTTCAATTTCAACATCAACTCTTTCTACAACATTACATAATGAAAAAGCAAAAAAAAAAAAAAAACACAATCACCACTTTACAACACATCAAACACTTCTCAAACTTTTTCATTTTTGCAGCCACAAATACTTTCTGCATTTTCCAGTCTTCATAATTCAGTTTGTAACGTCTCTGTCGGTTGTGGGTGAACATTATTCCAATCACCAATTTCTTCCCTTCAATAATTTATGCTTCATGTTTACCTCTGTCATTTAGAAAATCAAGTAATAAAAAATCAATATTTGTCTTAGGGTAATCATGTAATTAGTTGTCATCTAGAAAAGAATACAATCAAGCTATTCCTTATTTGTCACTAAACTAACTCATTGTTGTTTTTTTAGAATTATTAAAGAAACCAGACACCTAGCTTCCATCATCAACAAACTCCCAATAAAAAAATGACATTGAGCAACCAATTTTTCACTGTGCAAAATGTCATCGAGTTCTTGGTTGGAAAAAAAAGAATAATTAGGTTGCAGAAAAATGAAGAATCAACAAGCTATAAATGATGAAATGAAATCAAACCAACTAATTTTACCTCCCGCAAACATGATTTTATGGGTTGTAAAAAGGGAAAAAGGAAGAACTTATTAAAGCTTGAAAAAGATGGAAACAAATTATAATTCCATCTCTGCAAAACTTACAATCACCATTTAAAAAGAGGAAATAAGGAAGAAATGAAAGATGGAAAGCAAGGAAAAACACAATTAATCGTTCATATACTGAATTCTAACCGTTGTGTGTGAGAGAGAGTGAGAGAGAGAGAGAGCTGGCATTAATTTGCCGTCTCTTAGAGAGAGGGAGTTGGTGGTAAAGAGTGCTGGATTGAAGAGTTTTGGATGAATTGGTGATCTAATTGCTGATTTATGTAGTTTAGGGTGTCAATTGAGTTTGGGCTTTTAGTTTAAGGGGCCTTATGGGCTTTATGCCAACAAAAAAAATAGTGTTAGTGATGGTAAGTGATGGGTTGATTTGGACAATTTGAAGGATAGTCATGGTTAAATATTTTTATTCCTTTATATTACCCTCAATTTTCTATTTTATTCTCTATCACCCTATGTTTAATATAAGGGTAAATAATTTATTAGTACTCTAGTTTTTACCTAATACACTGTTTAGTCCCCTTATTTTAAAAAACACATTTTAAGGTCCCTATCTTTTGTCAATATTAACCTTGTGGTCCTTTTATCTATTTTTTTAGATTTTTAACCGAACATATCTTAGCTTTTAGGACAACCATAATACAATACATGTTGATCATGTTACTCCGTTATTTTATATATATCTGTTTATGCTAAAATATATCGATTACAAGTCTAAAAAAATAGACAAAAGGACTAAAGGGTTACTATTGGCAAAAGCTAGGGACCTTATAGTGTGTTTTTCAAAATAGGAGGGCTAAACAGAGTGTTAGGTAAAAACTAAGGGACTAATAAATTATTTACCCTTAATATAAATAGTTTATTATATACAAGAGTAATGTTATATATAACGTTATCTTACTTTACCTTCAAACCAGATACGACTAATATTATTCAATCATCACTTACCTTACATTATTTCAGGGGCAGAACTAGGGGGGTTGGGCTGGGCTCGAGCCCCGGCAGGCCGCCGGAGAATTGAGAATAAATTTTTTTTAGTAATGGTGTCTGGTAATATTTTGGAAAGAATTATATTGACTATATGTAATATTATTTCAATATTTAAAGGTAGATGAAATGGTTAAGGATGCTTACTTCTATTTGAGAGGTTCTATGTTTAACTTCCTCTAACCTCATTTTCTTTTAAAAAGTTTTTATTTATTTTAATTTTATTTGTCAATAATTATAAAAACATGTTACCATTATTAATTAATTTAAATAGACTTTTTATTTTTATTTTGAGACACTTTTGAATTCATTTTTAATATGTCTTTACCATTAAAAAAGTAAACATATTTAATATTCATTTTTATTATGTCTTTACCATTAAAAAAGTAAACATATTTAATATTCATTTTTATTATGTCTTTACCATTAAAAGAAAAGTAAACATGTTTAATTTTCTATTAGTTCAATGCTAGTTTCGAACAAAAAATGATAATATTTTTACAGTTTTAACGCGTTGGAGGCTAAAAATTTTTACCGTCAACCGCACGGTTAATTTCGATTTTTTTTGACATTTTGAATTTTTTTTTACTGATATGTTTGAGCCCTGGGTCATTTGGGGTCCTGGTTCCGCCACTACATTATTTCCAAACACAACAACAAGATATTTCATAATCATTATCATATTTTACTTAATTTATCCCAAATTACCATACTTTAATGAACATTACGAGTCTGGTATATAACACTATTTAAAAATTTCAGTTAAGTAAACAAATCACTTATTCTGGTAAATCAAAATATATAATTTAAAATTTTAAGTTAGAACATATTTGGCATACGTCCTCTCCTAGGATTTTTGATATTGGCTCGTATTGCATCAGCGAGTGCATTACTCTTAAAGGAATATAAAGTGCCGGTTAAATTTGCCCTCAAAATATCTAGAACAAGCCTTCTAAATTCTAGCTAACCACAAGACATGGCACTGGCGTACTTTAACGGTTAGGGTCTTATTCGAGATAGACGATACCCCTCACGTCATAGAAGATTCACTGATTCCAACATCTAGAGTTTTAAGCCTCCTTATGAATTCCAATACTCAAACATGGTAACATATATTCCTAACAAGGTTGTATCCTTTAGGATAGATCATATTAATCTTATTTCAAAAGTATCATTGGGATAGAGTTAAAATCTATACTAGGTTTTTTTTTATAATATGTCCTACCTTAAAAGATACATTTGTTTTATTTAGCATTGGTTGTACCAACCTTGGTTTCCACCTCCCCTTATCACTTAAAAGAAGTCAAATCTCTTTATTAGACAGATGGAAACTTCAAGAGTAGCACATCATGCTAAAGGATACGACTCCCTATTCTTTTGACAGAGTCTATATCAAGCTGAAACCTTAGTTATGAAATTCTTAACATATGATGACTTTTACTTCGAAAGACTCTTAGTCACCTTTTTCAAACATAGGCCGTGCCAACCTTGAATTCTGCTTCCCCTTTTTCTCATGACAAAGAAAGCTCAAATCTTTTTTCAGGGAATACAAAACTTTTGGGTCCGATATTGGCTATGTTTTAGAAAACACAACTCAGTTTCTTATGATGCAAGCTATATTAGGCTAAGACTCTCAAATTCTCTTTTGGATTTGACTAAAGAGTTAAAATCTCTTTGAAAGATTGTTTGACATTTCAGACAAGACATGGGCTAGACTAAAAGACAAATAAAGTCCAATGTATTCACATTATTACCAGTGTCATGTATAACCTAGAGGAAGTTGTTAAAGGTAAGTACATGAGCTGAGTCAAACTGACTGATACCTTGCAACAAACTGACTATTCCTTGTGAGTGGAGTTAGAATACATCAGCTCTTTATAAGGGGACATTGACACTAGAAGGTTATGGTATCGAGTGGAATCCATAACCCGCTTTGTGAGAATTTCCCAAAAATAATTCAAACCTAAAACTAATGTTTTTGTTATACAAAAATTTAAAAGATTTTAATATGGCATCAAAGTACGGAAAATTGTAATTGGAAGTTATTTCTTTAGTCCCCACGAAGTCGTCATGGTCGATGCAACCTACCTCAGATCAGGCTTTCACCTACAAGAGGTCTGTCATGATGTATATAACATTATTTCATCTCGGGCTCAATTGAAACGTACTTTAGTAGGGTTGGACATCAGGAACAGAGTCGCCACCTAGACTATACCCAAGAATGTTCTAGAGACTCCTTATAGAAAACTTGTGCAGGTTCAAGAAATCAATTCTGTTTAGGGAAGTTCAATATCCTTCGGAAGGAAATATCAAGCACCCCTAAAATTCTTGACGAACCTGTCGGCTTCCTACTCAACACCTTAACATATTATTCATGAATTATTGAATTCTTTTAAGTCTATGTGAAAGTGCTTGCATGTTATTATGTGTCAATTAGCATTTTAGGTTTAAATCACCCATTATTTGGTTGAGCCTTTAGCATGTCACATTTTCGGTTCAAATGTTATGGAAATACACGAGACATGAAAAGAAAAGTAAAATAGAATATTACATATACATTTAAGCATTCTCATGTATTCACTTCGTGCTTCATATTCCTGTATAGCCATTTGGTAATTGAAATTAATCTTACAAACCATAAACAAATAAATTAGAACAATAAAAAAATCAAATTGCAATATTTTGAGTTCGGAAGTGTGTATACGCCTTCTGAGTCTGCCTTAGAGCTATAGCAAGCCATGGGGCTATCACAAAAGGACTTTAGTTGTAGTGACTGCCTCTAGGCGATCACGGATCAGGTCTGGGCAGTAGTGCCCATCTCAAGTCAGTCATATCAAAGGTTTGATTGGTCATATAGGGTCGTAAAAATTACCTTTTCACCACTAAACTTTATAGAACATTTCAATTATATAGTTTTACATGTAACTAAATATATAATACGAATTAACTAATAAAAAATAGTATAAAATGACAAAAATAATATTTTTTAGGTAGAACTATCTGTTAGAGTAATCTGAATAATTAGAACAGTTGGACTATTCTAACTAAGGTCTGCCCTCATTTCTGAATCCTAGTTCCAAAACTTATATTGACAATAGTATAAGAAATGATATTTCACATAAAAAATTATATTTTTTTTGGATATCAGTCTATTGTGACCCGTACATGATACATCCTCATTAGTGAATCATACTCCTAAAAATGAATTTTATTTTATCAATAATACCAACTTTGTGATCTTATTAATAAATATATTGTATAGAGGAAAGTGTAAATATGACAAAATGAGAAAAATAAAAAGAAGTACATGATTGATTCCCCTTAGAAACTCAATTTTACCTCGGGTTGTGGTACTATAGTGACTCCATGAACAATAATGGGAAAGGACAACTTAGTTTAACTCAATTAAACTATGATTTCTAGGTGTAAATGTATTTAGATCGATTAATTAATTCTTAAAAATGTTAAAGAACACTTACAATTCTAGCAAATGGAAATGTATAGCTTATTTTCACCTAAAGAATGCTAATAAAATTATAAACCTAAAAAAAACCTTCACTTCCTCATCCTGGTTTTGCAAGATGGAGTTAATTTCACTCCTTACAGTCTCTTTCCATAACTGGCTTTCCGTTGAGCTTACAGCTGCCTTGTAGGCATGAGGCTCTACTTCTTCCATAAAATTTGGGCCAAATGATTTTCTACCCTAGCTCTCTTACTCCTTCTAAGCTCATCCTCTCCCTTAATTTCAACATCAGTTTCTTGTTGAGGGTCTTAACTATGATCATCAACAGTTTCTAAAGCTCGAGTGGGTCTCGACCCATCCTTTTTTTCTTATAAGAAAATATATTTTCAAAGAATGATGCATTCTTTGATTCCACGACGGTGTTCTTATGAATCTCGGGATTTTTAGATTCATGCACAAGAAATCTATTTGCATTACTATGAAGTGCATAGCCAATGAATATACAATCCACCGTCTTTGGACCTATTTTCATTATTTTTGGCAATAGAGCCATTACTTTAGTAAGACACCCTACACTTTCAAGTAATTATAAGAATGTTTCCTTCCTTTCTATAATTCATGCGGTGTCTTGTCTAATTTTTTGCAGGGCACTTTATTTAAAAGGTGGTTAGCTGATAATACAACTCCCCCCCCCCCCCCCCCACATGTTTCGTGGTAACCTATAACTGTTTAGCATTGCGTTCATCATTTCCTTTAAGGTACGCTTTTTACGGTTTGTCACTCTATTAGACTAAGGAGAATGCGGTGGTGTTACCTCATGAATAATTCTATGTTGGGAGAAATACTCGCCAAATGGTTCAACATATTTACTACCACGATCGCTTCTAACCACTTTAATCTTTTTATTAAGTTGGTTTTCTACTTCTTGTTTACAGAGAATAAATTTCTTTATAACCTCATCTTTGCTTTTAAGCAAGTATACATAGCAATATTTGGTATTGTCATCAATGAAAGTAATACAATATTTATTACCTCCTTTAGTTTGATTAAACTTTAAGTCACAAATAATCACCAACAATGGTTTTTATTATGTTGTTTTTTGATAACTTTTTTTTTTATCATTGTTTATCTTTAAACATAAGATTTATAAAATTAATAAGTCTACTTTCAGTTTCACCTTTTTTTTCAAATTAATTTTAGAAGTTTGATTATAAAGAAGATTAAACTTTGTAAGTGTGTGTAAAACTTTATTTGTTTGATTAATGTAATGCATGATTGGTAAACATAACAAATTATTTATTTGATCAGAAATAAAGTTGATAACGGAATAGAATCAAACAAATTATATAAGTTTATTTATACTCGATTGTCTTCTATTCGGTTAAAACATATTATTTTTTCTTGCTTCTAGCTTAATCAGTTTGAAATTTCATATAACAATAGATGAAATTGAGAATATAGACAGATCTGGTTCAAACACGAATCAGAACATGGACACTCCACAACCTACTCGTTTGGCAGCATCTCTGCCAATTTTCGTCAGCCATAGTGAACGCCCTCAAAAGTTCACTGGTGTGAATTTCAAAGCATGGAAACATAAAATGTTGTTTTATTTATATATGCTTAACTTGGCTAAATGCTTAAAGGATGATCCTCCTGTAATCAGAGAGGATCAGGTAGATGTTGTTAACGCTTTTAATGTAATGGGAGCATGGAGGCATTTTCACTTCCTTTGCCGTAATTATATTCTGAATGGCTTGATTGATGCACTTTACAATGTTTACCAAGTCAAGCAAATGGAAAAATGAATTATGGGAATCTCTAGACCATAAATATAAATATGAGGATGTCAAGGCTAAGAAATTCTTAGTCGGTAAATTCTTGAATTATAACATGGTAGATTTTAAAATTTGTAAGTCAAGTGCAAGATTTACGACTAAATTCAATGGAAAATGCTATAATTGTGATAAAATGGGACATAATTCATCTGACTGCATTCTGTAGAAGAAGATTAGGCCAAATAAAGCAAACATTATCGAAACTATTGCATAAGATGTATCTGACATGGCTGTAGTTGAGACACGTTTTTCAAATAGACGATATGGATTTTTTCGAGATGGTTAACCACCATGAGAGGGAGGTCATTCAGAACCCGCTAGCTCCAGAACTGATGGAACTTCCCCTTCTCACAATGTTCCCGAACTTGCTCCAAAAAATGGGATCAATTTGTGTGTTGTGGTGTCGGAGGCGAACATAGTTGATTCTAACCCGAATGAATGGTGGCTGGATGCTGGTGCCACACGTCACATGTGTTGCGACAAGGAGTTGTACATGTTAATTATGATACGAAGCATAGATTAATTAATTTTGATCATATCCATTCGTTCCAAATTGATTAGAACCATAAATGTGAAATTTGTGTTAAGTTACTTAAAAAATATATGTTGATCAAAATTAATAAGGTCTTCATTCCATTCAGTGGAAAGAAAAATAGAACCACTTGATCTAATACATACTACTATTTGTGACTTAAAGTTTATTCAAATTAGAGGATGTAATAAATACTTTATTACTTTCATTAATGACGGTACCAAATATTGCTATGTATTTGCTTAAAAGCAAAGACAATGGTATGGAGAAATTTATTCTCTATAAAAAAGAAGTAGAAACCAACTTAATAAAAAAGATTAAAGTGGTTAGACGCGATCGTGGTGGTAAATATGTTGAACCATTCAGCGAGTTTTTCTCCCAACGTGGAATTATTCACGAGGTAATGATGCACCTCTAGTAGAGCGGTAAGTTATGTGTGATGTTATATGTGTGTGTTACGGTTATGATCTCTCTACATGCTCTAACTCTACTAGACACTACGTAGGGGCAAGTGTACCTCGTCGTATCAAGTAATAAATCCGGTTAAGTCCAGGTATCGAATCCACAAGCTTTATACCTAGAAGTATTAAAGTACTCGGTTCTACACGTTATCTAAGCGGTGAATACTTTAGCTTTGGGTTTGGGTGACAATTACAACTACTCCTAAGCTACGGTGAAATAGACTTGTGTAGTTCAAACTCTAATGAAGTGTTACGGGTAATGATAAGTTATAACATATGGCAAACAATTCAGAACATATACGATTAATAATTTACTCTTGCCAAGACGACTACCTATAGACCGAACAACTCCGTGAGGTTCTTAGGTCGTGATTTCCCCTTAAGGCGACTCTAATTCTTAGGATCGGAAACTAGGACTCATAAGTTCCGTGGCTCGTCAATTCCTACGGTTTTCGGATTGTCAACTCTGGTAAGGCAACACCTATGTGAATTCTAATAGATTTCGGAGTTCATAAGCGACCTACACAATAACCAATATAAGTATCAAAGCAAGTAATAAATAATACCACGGATAGTGAAACTGAAATTGTAAATCATATATTATAAATGTGGAATGCGTAAATACGGAATACAACCAAGCCTACATAGAAAAAGTACAAGCTAATTAACAAGTAGAAAGGGAAGAAGAATCGGCCCTAAGAACTAGCTAACCGGACTCAAGGTCGTCTATTAGGACTTGGAGGTAGAACTCTCGAACTTGGTGGATGCGGATGGAACGGAACTTCGACGGCGTGACGGAAGGAATACACAAGTTTTCAAGGTGTTAGAGTTTTATTACACAAAATCTGAATTTGATAGAGTTTTATACACAAAAATCTGAATTCCTAAATGAGTGCTAAGCACTCCTATTTATACACATCAAGCTCGGGGGAATAATCATAATTGCATAAGTCTTTGGGATAGTTCACATTCTTTAGTTGATTTTCAGGCCATGCTTCACGTGAATTGGGGCACGCTCCGTGTAAAAGGGATTTCCCTACTTCATTGCAGATTCCACACTTCCAGAGACTGGATCCCCAAGGTATTGACCGGGCCACGCTCCGTGTAGACCAGGGCAAGCTTCGCGTGAATGGAGTCCTGGAACTTATCATCTGATTTATCACCCTTCACTCTCCGCGTAGTCCAGGCAAGCTTCGCGTCATTGCAGTTCTGGAATTTGTCAATTGATTCACATTGCTTCACGCTCCGCATGGACTAGGGTATGCTTCGCGTAGACTTTATTGACCTAGATCGAAGATAAGGTTGACTGTCATAATTCAGTGGGCACAGTGTGGTGATGTGGCACGCTCCGCGTGGGATGAGCTGAATTTTGGCCATTTCTTCCCTTGTTCTTCATGTCTCGTGTGTTTATCCCGAACCTACAAAACACGACTACGAACACCGAGATTACTTGATGCTTTATTTTTCTAAAACTGATAAAAAAAGTAACAAAAATTATTAAAAGTACGATTTTTACTATTATTTAGCTATTTATTCAAAACACACTTATTTTTGTAATTAAACTTAATTATTAGCTCAAAATAAACCGTAAATCATGCTAAAAAGATAGGGACAAAACATCCCTATCAGGTAACACCACCATATTCTCCTCAGTCTAATGGAGTGGCAAAGTGTAAAAATCGCACCTTAAAGGAAATGATGAACAGAGTGCTAAACAATTTTGGGTTGCTGCAGAACATATGGATGGAAGCTGTATTATCACCTAATCACCTTTTAAATAAAGTGCCCCCAAGAAATTAGACAAGACACCACACAGACTATGGAAAGGAATGAAACCTTCTTATAATTACTTGAAATTATGGGGGTGTCTTGCTAAAGTAATGGCTCCATTGCAAAAAATAATGAAAATGGGTCCAAAGTCGGTGGATTGTATTTTCATTGGCTATACGTTTCATATTAATGCATATAGACTTCTTATGCATGAATCTAAAAATCCAGAGACGCATAAGGGCACCATCATGGAATCAAAGAATGCATCATTCTTTGAAAATATATTTCCTTGTAAGGAAAAAGAGGATGGTTCGAAATGTTGATGATCATAGTCATGACCCTTAATAAGAAATTGATGTTGAAATAGAGGGAGGGGCTGAGCCTATAAGGAGTAAGAGAGCTAGGGTAGAAAAATCATTTGGTTCATATTTTTTTAACCTATATGGTAGAGGCGGAGCCTTAGACCTAAAAGACAATTGTAAGCTCAATGGAAAGCCCTTTATGGAAAGAGGCTATAAGGAGTGATGACTCCATCTTGCAAAATCATACATGGGAATTAGTGGACCTCCCTTTGGGAACGAAACCATTAAGTTCTAAATAAATTTTCAAACAGAAAATGGAAAAAGATGGGACAATTGATAAGTATAAGGTCAGATTGGTTATAAAAGTGATAACATTTGAATATTACACATGGGTCAGAAGTGTAATAATACAAGGAGATGAGCAGCTGTCAGCATCATAACCAACCACGTGTAGTGGAGCAAGGACACTCCATAGAAGGAGATACGCCAAGATCCATAAAGGGAGATATCCAAGGATCCGCCATCTCAACTCATATAAGTTAGGATCTGCCATCGTGTCCCTAGACTGTTATAAGAACACCAAAGGATTAAACTGAACAAATGTCCTTAATGATGAGAAATGATTACATGATAATGAATAGTCATTAAGTAAGCATTGAAGGCATGACTGTTCAGCTATACATCCATTAAATTCCAAAAGGTTACAAAACCAGTATAAATACTCCAACTCTATAGAACCTAAGGTACATGAACTACTTCCTAAACACTTTTGTGATTATTCTTATTATTCTTGAATACAAATACTAACTTTGGCATCAGAGTGTTGCCCACCAATCCCAATGGCACCTCACAAAGATGATATTCCGATCAAAAGCATTTCTATAATAATCAACTAGTGCGGTGAACGTGGAGCTCTCAATTTTTCAGAGTTTCACCACAAACAAAGATGATGACTGAGGGATTACCAATCCCCCCCATAGCTGGGATTACTGATACAAGCATTACAAGAATCTCTACCCTTCTCACTTTAAGGATCACAATCTAATCCCATATAGAAGACATACATGACTCACCCCCATGAATATTCATGCATGAAGTTAGAGCAGCTGTAGCAGCCCATACAGGTCAAGAATCTAGGGATCATATAATATAGATCCTAGGGAATCTGCCTATAGGGACTAATGCACCCGCCCTTGTGCACAACAGTCCTCCGGTTAATTCGTAAAGTTGGGGTGTATTCCTTGGATCCGGAAGTATGCGTCTTGGGGGCCTGGGAATATCGTGTCTCCAACGCCCTAACTATCCTCCATTGCGGGCGGTTCTCGGAATATCGTGTCACCAACGCCCTAACTATCCTCCATGGCGGGCGGTTCTCGGATCTTCTAGGGATTTTTCATCCTTCATGCCACCTAGAACATCGAATCCTCCATCATCTCACAATGTCAAATCAACGGTTAGTCACACCATATACATTGAAATACCCATTCGAATGGAACTCTTCGGGGATCCGGAAAGATTTGACGCACCAAGAAAACTATGGAATTTGACCCATTCACAAGGCGGAGGCTATCCCAAAGTAGAGATCATCCAAACCCTAATCTTGTAATCGGATCCCAACCAATGGTCAATGGATTCAGAAGTGGAGCTACAGATTATTCCACACATCAGCCACTCGTTATAGGAAGGATGGAAGACGAGATAGACAGGCATGTGTTGGAAACTTTAGCAAAATATGGATATTCGGCCAATAGAAAAACACCCTCTTATAGAGATTCACCATTCAACTCATGGATCTTAAGCTATGAAAGAGATCAGAGATTCAAAGCTGTTGGGGTTTAGTATCCTATAGTCAATTGTTGTAGGATATAAACTAGTTGTAAATAAATCGTTCATTTATTATCATTTGTTTTATAAGATATAGTGTGTTTGACTATATAAAGGCATTTATCTTTTATCAGAACTAATCAAGTTAAATGAAAGAAATCCCAAAGTTTATTTAAGTGATAAAAAAGTGTTCATACAAGCATGAAATGAGACTGAACTTTATAATAAACTGGTAAACTTAAAACAACCCCAAGTCAAGTAATGCGTTTATGGGATTAACATAATACTGTTGAGACTTGCATGTAATAATGTCTTCTCTTGTGAACGGAGAGCTGATCTCACAAGCTTTAGATATGGAGATATCTAGACAATTACACAGATCCGGTGATGGAGTTCATTAGGATTAGGGACTCGACTTGAGATAACATGATGGATAGATTTATCTAATGTCACTTGTTTCATCTCAAATAGTATTAGTAGGTATAAGTAATCCTCAGATTCAAATAAACATTAATTAGTGATTCTGGATTATGGAGTGTGATGCTTTGATTCTGTGCAAGCACGATCCACTACAGGGGGGCCTGGGGTGTGTGAGAGCAAGATTGAGTATCACATAAAGTAATTGCAGGATAGTTAATGTTAGATTGAGCATTCGTCGCTCCTAATAGATAGGAGATATATCCATGGGCTTCTTGTGGAAGAATTAACTGAAATCCTTGCAAGGTGATAGGGTTAAGAGTAGAAATGGAGATTTCACTTAACCTATCTATTCAGAGTTAATTCTATCTAAACAAGCAAACAAACATCTCATTATATGTAACTTGACATATTCCATAGTTACAAATTCATCTAAGGATATAGCTGATGAAGGATCGAATTATACTAGACCTAATACTGAAAGGTAAAACATAGGAATCAACCTGACTTCTTATTGCTATGGGGGAATGTGACGATTCTGCTATTCATAGTCTACGCACTCATTCAGATATATGTTTAGGTTAAATTGGTATGGTTGAATTAATTTAAATAAATATATATGGCTAGCTGCGGTAAGAACCTAATGGGTAACACACAGAATTAAGACCGGAGGATTGAATGGTTATTTAAGAGAAAGAGACATTGGGGCCAAAATTTATAGTAAATAAATTAGATGGATTAATTGATTTATTTAGATAAATGTAATTAGATTATATTTATGGTTAAATCAATTAAAGGGATAATGTTAATTAGATAGTATAATGTGGTTATACATCTATATTATTATTATTATCCTAACCTAATTAAACATTCTAATGGAATTAGGATAGTATTTATTAAATATAATTATATTTAATATGGATAATATTTGATAAATGCATTTTATTATCTAATTAGAAAACCTAATATGGTTAGGATTCTAATTAACTAAACCTAACGGGATTGGGATTAAAGATTAAAAAGACTATAAATACACCCCTAGGGCATATGAAATTTGACCAACACATAATAGAGGAATAAGATTTCTTCTCGTCCCTCATTCGAAAAATTATCTCTTCCGTTCATTTTTTTCTTTATTCGTGTGGATACCGTTAGATGCAATCTACAATTGGTTGCTATTTTGGTTGATTACTAGCGTTTTGGTTTTGGTTTGTGTTCGTGATTGACGTGATATCCACGTGGGCACTTCGTTTGCAACGGTAGATAGTTTGTCAACCAAGGTACATATGTTTAATCCCTTTTTATATGAAATAAAGATTAACAAATCTTTGAAAAAAGGGAAATAGATAAAATTTTATTATTTTGTTGTGCCTATGCTTGTTTATTTTCCTTCAAAAGCTCCCACATTGCTGCAATACAAAGGAGAAGGCAACCCCAAAGCACACACGCGTCAATACAAAGAATTAATGGACGTCTATGACACCAATAAAGGGCTATTCGTAGATTTTTCTGCACAAACCTCAAAGGGCCAACATTCGATTGGTTCCAGTCCCTTGCTCATGCATCCATTAATGGATAGGAATAGCTAAGCCGTGAATTTTGTGCAAAGTTTTGCACGTTGTATTCCTCTATTAGTAGCCCGTCGAAGATTGTATGATCTAGTACAAGGGGAAGACCAGTCCTTAAGAGACTACATTGACAAGTTCAACCAGCTATGTGTTCACATCACGAGAGTTGACCTCAATACTGCTATATAGGCGGTGATCCAAAACACCACCTGTGAAAGACTAAGGGAAGATCTCGTCAAGCACCGCCCTAGGACCTTATGGAACTGATTGATATGTCCAAAAAATTCATAGAGATAGATGATGTTAAGAGAGAAAGAAAGGCTATGCTAAAAAACCGAAAAGGAGAATCTGAAGGGAAAGAAAGTCCCCGAGACCCGCTATCCAGAAATAAACGGAGCGCTAGAGAAAGACCAACATATACTCCTTTAAATACTCCTAAAAGAGAGATCCTCATGTGGATTGAGAAAGTCAATACAAAGGGGACATTCAATATCCCGTCACTAAAGGAGGGGAGAACGTTGGACGAAATTCTAAGGCCTATTGCCGATTTCATTGGAAAAATAGTCATGACACGGAAACATGCTGAGAGTTATCCAAAGAATAAAGAAAATAGAGAGAGGAAAGAAAGCAGAAATCGGATCCAAAGAAGAAGCCAAAAGGCGTCGACGGACCAGGATATCAACCACCAACTAAGAAGGCTAAAACATCCACCATGGACAAAATGTAACTCAACCGACCTTTTGCCGAGGCTGGAGTGGTCATTTCTCCATAGGCGGATGCACTGGTGATTGCAATAACCATTGAAGGTTGGATATGAAGGGAGTCATGATTGATACTGGTAGCTCTTATAATGATCACTAAAGGGGCATTCACCTAGTTCAAAATTGATCCGGTACGAGTCGAAACCACATCCATGGATATCCTTGGAGTAACAGGACATACGATCCAGACCAAAGACCAAGTGATGCTGGAATGTGAAATAGAAGACGGTGACCAAACTTGGAAAGGTGATTTAGAGTTCTCCATGCATGGCAGGCCGTTCCTTTCAGAAACAATAACCCTGATTTTTGTTCGACATCTGGTGATGTACATCCCCACTAATAAAAGTGGAGTTATGATAAAAGAGAATCAGAAGATGGCACAAGAAACGTACTCCACTTTGTTATCAATACACCCTCAAGAAAAAGAGGAAGAAGAGAATGAACCAATCACAACCGCCCTTGGTGAAACAAAACTGCTCATGATAGATACTCGAAATCAAGTGAAGATTGCTAAAAATTTGAGGCAAGAGATTAAAGAAGCTATTACTAAGGTCCTAGCCCAATGTGAAAGTGTTTTTTTGCATGGGAGAATGAGATCCTAACTAGAGTATATAGCTGATGAATTGAAGATGAGGTGAAGATGAATGATAATATTACCGTTCAATATTCTTTGAGATTGGAGTGTGATTAAAGAAGGGAGAGATAAATTAGAAATTTTGTTAGGATTGATGGGCGAGAGAGATAATTATGGAAAGACTCTAAGATAAATTAGAAAATTGATGTTTAATAATTTTATTAGGAAATTTGGAAAGAATTTGAGGTAAATTAAAAAATTTGGTAACTGATGCTCGTGTTTTTAATTAAGTATAATTTTTTTAAAATTTAATCTAATGTTAATGTTTTTAATTTGGAAAAAATCTGATGACAATGTTTTTAATCAAATTACATTTTTTTTAATTTAATCAAGTATAGTTTAAAACCCTTAGTACTATACATTACTATAATTGTGCTCTCTCTCATCCATGGGCTCTGGGCAGATGACTTTCCTGTCCAGGCTCAGGGACAGGCTTGAAACCTATATATAGACATGTATAGTCACTAGATACGGTACGGTAACTATTATTTTACAACTTCAACCCTTCCGAAATCATCAAACTGATTGAGGTATCGGAGTGGGTGTGTCGGTCCCGTCTCACGTGCGATCCTATTTTACAGGTTGATATCGAGAAAGTTTAGAGAGACACGGATGAGCATGGTCCGGTTTGGTCTAAAAACCGAACCGAACCAAATAAAACCGAACCATATTACTAGTTTTTTTGGACCGAACTAAACCAAATTTTAATTTGGTTTGGTCCGAACTGAACCAAAATATTTCGATTTGATCCGGTTTGGTTCATGTAAGAACCAAATTCTCCTATTATTTTTATTAAAAAAAGTTTGTTTTTTCCAATATTAGGCCTATGATCTTTTATTTGGATACATTAAGCCCCTGATGACTAAATTAGTAAGTTGTGAACATAAAATTCTGTTAAAAATACATTATTAACTTCATCTGTATTTGAGATTATTAAAAAAATATTTTTTACAGTTTCAATTAAGGTTTGTACAGTTTTTCTATAGACACATTACACATCCAAAACTGCTTTCAAACAGTTCAAAAATACAAATTTCGAATGCAGATATAATGAATAACAGTCTGTTAGCTGAATTTTATGTTCACAACTTACTAATTTGGTCATCAAGGGCTTAATGAACCAAAAAATGAAAGATAATGGGCCTATTGATGCTTTTTGCCTAAATTAATCTCACAACCTTTTGAATCACGGTTCAATTTTATCAATTTGGTACGAAATTCAATATTTACAACAATTCTACCTTGTACTGAAGCAATAGGTATATTAACTAGTAAAATAATAACTCAGTTAAATTTCATTATTAAATTGAAGTTTAAACATAGATACTCAATTTAGAAAGGCCTAACACATAAATAACCCCTGAACTTATCTAAATGTTACAACTGTCTCCTCCAGCTTTCAATTGTAACAATTTATCCCTTAAACTTGTCCAATTGTAAAACATAACCCCAAATTGAGAATTTTTTACTCCGTACTTGAAGCAACCGTAAAAACGTTTTCCCGAATTCGTATCACGCCAAAGATCTGATGATCATACTCCACAAGTGTTGCTGCTTTTGTATTTCACGTGTTTCTTCAATTGCAGTCCATGTCAACAATTTGGGGTTATGTTTTACAATTAGACAAGTTTGATGAGTTATGTTTTACAATTGGACAAGTTTGAGAGGTAAGTTGTTACAATTGAAAGTTCGGGAGACAATTGCAATATTTGCACAAGTTCAGGGGGTTATTTGTGTATTAAGCCATTTAGAAAAGGCTACTACCCATTTAAAATTGTTGTCCAACAGAAGGGCGAATCCAGTATGGGGGCACTGGGGGCAGTTGCCCCCACTGACATTTGTATTTTTTTTAAAATCCCAGATATTAATTTTGAAGTTTTAGAGTTTTGCCCCCCTTCATCAATGGAGGTTTAGGATTTACTTGTTCTATAATTGAGGATGGAGAATTGTTTTAAATTTAATATTTTCTTTTTCTTTTTTTTAATTTTGTTTTAAAGCAAAACGGCGTCGTTTTATTTAATTAGAACTACATCGTTTTGTTTACAACAAAAATAAAAAGTAAATATTTAAATGTAAAACTAAATAGGTTCTAAAACAAACCATCGATCTCTCTTACTCTCTTTAATCTCTTTAGTTCTTTTTGCTCAATTCCTTTTTCTTTTTAAACCTAAATTGAAATCCCTAATCCTAACTAAGATTAAATCAAAATTGGCAGCCAATCCCTCCGTAGTTGGATCGTTGGTCCGACACTCCATCTCTGATCTTTGCCTCTCTGCTTTGGTATTTTTTTTGCTCCTACTTGAATTTTGATTTGATATTTCTGCTACTATTTTACTTGAACTTGAGCTTTGATCTCTAGTTTTCTATAATTATTATTTTGTGGATAAAAATTATTTTAATCGTATTGTTTGTCTCCATGGGAAAGAAGTCCTGGATTCGCCCCTGGTCAACATCGACTTAATGATGAGTTGAAGCACAATGGAATGGAAGAGAATGTTGGCAACAAAGTTCATAATAATAGTTTAGTTTTGGTACATAGAATGGAAGTTAATATTGGTAACATATTTCAGAATGAAGAATGTAAATTAAATAAAAAGCTTAATTCGGTTTAAAACCAAACCGAACCAAACCAAAATAGAATTGTAAAAAATAAGAATTGAACCAAACCGAATTATATTTTGATTCGGTTTGGTACGGTTTTGAAATTTCCGATTTGGTTCTGTTCATCTTTACCTTGGATCACACGTGTAAAATTCAGCTATTGGATTATCAGTAATAAAATTTGAATTTTACCGACTGTAATGAAACATTACACAAATTTGTCCATGCTCGAATTTCTTTCTTCTTTTTCTTGAGGTAGGAAAAACTGATCAGTTAATTAAATTTGATAATCAGTGAAAAAAAAAAAAAAAAAAAAAAAAGTAAAAAGAGAGTGTAATATGAAAAAAAAAATAATAATTTGAGGATGAAAAGAGAAAAGGCTTTGTTGTGGGTTGCTGAATGCGTGGTTTTGGGCTTTGATGGGTATCATAAAGATTGGGCCTTGGGGTGGTGGATTATGGTTTTGTAGTCAACGAGTTAAGGAAAATTTATGGGGAAAATTACACAGAAATTCAATTTTTTAAAAACTATTTACAACTATGTCAAGTCATAATTTTGGGATATATCAAACTAGTAAAATCAGTACTTTTAATATATTTTATGGATTAGAATTTATAAATTAGAAGTCTAGAATATATTTTCTAGAGTGTATGATTTATGAATTGGAGTCTAGAATTTTTAAATTATGGTCTAAAATCATAATATATAGAGAATAATGACATATTAAGAATTAAGTTTGGTGATATGACGTAGTTGTAATTTTTACTTAGTTATGATATTCATGTATTTGTTTTTTTTTTGATGAAAAATATATTCATGTATTTGACCCAAAAGTTGTAATGTATAAGATCAAGTGAGATAATATTAAGGGAAAATTACACAGGAATTCATCTTTTGAAAACTATTTACAATTATGTCAACTCATAATTTCAGATTATATCAAACTAGTAAAATCAGTACTTTTAATATATTTTAGGGATTATAATTTATAAATTAGAAGTCTAGAATATATTTTCTAGGGTTTATGATTTATGAATTGGAGTCTAAAATTTTTAAATTATGGTGTAAAATCATAATATATAGAGAATAATGACATAATAAGAATTAAGTTTGGTAATATGATTTAGTTGTAATTTTATACTTAATTATGATATTCATGTATTTCACCCATATATTAAATATTATTACATTAGGGCCTCCTTAACTTCGCCCAAAAATAATTATTCACCTTCTGAATTAAAAAAAAAAGTGTCTTGTCCCTAAATTTATTTAAAATTACATATTCACTATTTGAATTTATTTAAAATGATTTATTGGTCTCCTAAAAGTGATATAGCTTTTAATTTATCCAAATCCTCTCTTATTTTTCCATGTGGATTTAGGTCATGTTTGTTTGTTTGTAATTAGAAAAATTTTACGTTGACTTATTTCCCTAAAACAAACAAAACACTAGAAAATTAGGAAAATATTCTCATGTACAATATTTTCTAGCAAATAAATGGAGCGAAAGTTAATAATTTAACTTTAAGTAAGTTGGAGAGGCTAATAACAGAGTATCTGAATTGAGGGAGTAAAATGTATTAAGTCTTAGTGTGATAGGTATTTATTTAAGTGCAACATTAGAAATGTGGAATTTGTTTAGCGAGTGGGATTGAATTGAAAAATTTGAGTGTGTTATAGAGAAATTAGGATCGAAAGTATTGGTTGGAGTAGGTCTTAAAAAGGATATTGAAGGGATGAATTAGGAAAAGTGAAGGGTTAATTAATTAAGGGAAGGGGAAGAGGGGTAAAAGCAAAAAGATAATAAGTATGGAGGAGGAAAAAGACTAGACAGGGAAGAGAGGATATAGGGAGTTAAATCCAAAGTTGAAAAATGGGAAAGGGTCCACAGCCACATTTAAACACAAAATAGAAAACATAACACAACGCAAAGAAGAAGAACAAAAACAGCTCCCCCGCTTTAAATGCGGGACAGAGGCAGACAATACAATACCCTCTCCTCTCTCTTAAGGACAATACCCATTTCTAAATACTCTATTGTAGTATCATATACTAAAAAGTAAAGTGTTTTACTACTTTTTACTAACATTCACACTTTGATTCTACTAATTTTCACACTCACATGACATAAGGACTACATGACATGTCAATTCTCAATATCACCAAAGTCAAACACCATTTTTTTATTATTAATGTAAATGGGATAACTCATCAAAAACAATTATGGGACAATGTCTTTTTACTTGAACGTTTAAGTATTTGATGATCATTTGGATTCTTAATTGGGCTAAGAGACAAGGACACGAGGCCTTCTCATTAGATTAACCTAAATCTATATGGCTAATAGACTTTATTCTTTAAGTCCACCTTAGATAAAATTTTACATTATGGGTATATCTATTTTTGTTAATAAAAAAAAGAAATGAATCCATAGAAAAATGCATGGAGATGGAGATGCACATGATAGGGTTATGATAGCTTCTTTTGTCTCACTTTTGGTTTTTGTTGTCAGCAAAGAAGATGGGAAAAGTGAGAAAAAAGAGAAAGCTTTGATATTTGAAAAAGAAAAAAAGAAAAAAAGAAAATAAAATATTCATCAATCATAAGTAATCGATTACAAAATGATTTCATGAGCTCTCACATCAGACCATCTTTTCTGTTGTGCCAGAAAAGTCCTGTATCCTTTTGCATTTATTACCCTCTTTTCGAGGAATGGGCCACCTACATCCCTATAATACCCTTTCTCTCTCTTCATATTCATCTGTCAACTTCAAAGCGTACAACTTTGTTCTGACTGTCAAACTGTAATTAATAATATCACTCCCTTTTCTTCCTCCACTTTGGCGCGTGTTCTATCATTCTTATTCAAATTCCACTACTTATTCTTCATTTAACAACCAACATGCTGCACATTCAACACATTTTTATTATTATTTATTCTTTTCTATCCTCTCATTTATTTTCAATAAAATTTGTTATTTCTTTTATATACAATTATACATATGCTTTTATTTAACTTTTAATGACATCTCAACTAACATAAGAGATTTCTTACCTTTAACAAAGTTAAATCATATTAAAAATACAACTTAGAAAGATAAGATACGAATTCGGAGATAAAAGTTTTTTTCCTTTACAGGCATGGCATGGAATGTAACAACATCCAAATTCCTATTAATAATTCTACATTACATGAAAACCTTATTCATCCCTTTAACTTTTTTATTTAGATATGCCATCAAACTCTTTAAAATTATGAATTCCAATTCTTATCATTTTTGTATACTAATAATATTTAAACATATTTTTAAATAAATATACAAATAACAGATTAAAATTAAAGTTATCATTGAGCTTATCTACCTATCACTTTGAATTTTTTAACTCAACATGGTATCAAAGTCTTTTAGACTAAACTGTGGAAGGTTCAAATTTTAGAAACTCCATTTAATAGTGAATTTTAACACATAACAAGGGTCAGTTTGGTTGCCGTAAAATCTTGCGTTTTGAAAGATATTAGGTAAGAAAAATATTTGTTGGAAAATAAAATATTTTTCGATATCTAGCTACGGCTGATTGTTGTTTTCAAAAAGTAAAAATAAATGAAGTAGAGTTCCAAAATTTTTTCTTAAAATATATATTTTTTTAAAGAGTAAAATATTTTCTAACTTTTTTTATATATTTTTTTATTGATTTATTTTTCTAAGCAAAGAACATCAAATATATTTCATGTGGTGTCAAATATTATAATAAAAACCATTTTTAAACTTTTCCAATCAACTTGAACTTTTAGGTAAAATAATTTTTTGAAATATATATCACTAATGGTTTAAGTTTAAGGAATATTTCTATACTATTTTAAGATTTTAATTATCAGTTTTAGGAATAAATTAAGAGTAGTAATTCATGTAGGTGAATTGTCCGATTGCCAGGTTAGGGTAGAGTCTAACCCATACAAGTTTATATTGATTAGATAAAGTTCAATTGAGTTTTTATTGTTTGTGTTGTGCATGAATTCATATAATTTGACTATCATTTCTATTTTTTAATTAGTAGTTTATCTATGAACAATAAAATTCTTTTGATTAAAAATCAATTTAACAAACCCCTAACTTGCTAATTTCATATAGGGTTCATGATGTAGTTGTAGGTTACATATAATTTTACTTGTATAAGAATGATGTACAAACATGGGAGATTCGTCTAATTTCCAATAAAACATTTTTGTTATTAACTAAAAGTAACAGTTTCCTATATAAAATATATTCGGTTGTTGATAATAATATGAAGGTTGATGTATTTGCATAAACTTTTAAAATTAATTGGTTTATGAAAAAAAAGAAGAAAAGAAATGGTAGGGAAGGGAAGGGAAGGAGTTGTTGGTAGTTGGGTTTTGTATGTAGTGTCGGTATTAAGGGGTGGTTTCACAGTACATTCTTTGGTTTGAGAATGGAATGGAATTGTTTCACCCTCAACATATTCGCGGATATTAATGGAGCCCTCACTCCCTTCTTCTTCCCATCACAAAAAAAAGATTAATAAAGTCTTCCCTCTTTATCTCTCTCTAATAAATGAGTAGGTTATCATGTTGGAACTTGTTCATTGAATCTCTACCTCAGAGACTGTAGGGTATACTTTCATTTTGTTCTTAAAGACAATTTTCTATTTTTCTCATTTTTCCACCATCATTATCTTATACTCAAAACCCACAAAAGATTAATCAGAAATTAAAATTCAAACTGAACCGTTTGCAATTAGCTGCATTCAATTTCTAAAATGTTGGAATTAATTACATTCAATTGAAACGATTGCGCTTAATTGCATTCTATTAGCTGATTAATTACATGAATTAATCTATTTATAACGTTTTTTTTCCAACGCCGTTACATATAAATAAGGACCGGATTATTTTGTTCAATTTATTCGATAGAGAGAAATCACAATTTTTCTTACATTTCTTCTAGTATATTGTTCTTATTCGTCTGCTTTCTCTTTTTGTCTTTCAGTTATAACTTTGCACGCGGTTAGAGTTCGTCGACCGAATTTGTTGTATCCTAAGAGACGGTCACCAATTGTGGTGCAATCTATCTTAAGGAAACTGATTGTTCATGCTTCGAATTCAACTTTTCTGCTTCAATTTTCGGCTCGGTAAAATGTTTCTATTTCACTTAGTTTTTTGTTAATTTCAGTTTGCTTCATGTAATTCACTTCATTTCAATCAGTTTCAACTATATTAATATATATATTCTATAATTGTTATATATATATATATATATATATATATATATATATATATATATATATATTATATCTCTATTTATGTTTTTGGATTAGTCGTTTCTAGCAATCTTAGGACAGAGCTAATGATTTTTTCCAAACAAGTTTGCAGAGATACCTTGACTAGAACAAATTAGTTTTAATCCGAATTGTATGGACATAAATTACATATTTTGTTTTGGACTTCTAAAATTGAAATTCACCTTCTGTGGATAAAAACATACATGAATTTGGGACCATAATTTCAAATTTGAGAAATAATAAATATAAATATAATGTGTATATTTTGTTTATCGTTTCTTTGAAATAGTGTGAAGAAAAATAGGCAAACATAGACGCAATGGAAATATAATTTTTTTACTCCCTCCATTTTAAAATAATTGTTACATTTGATCAAAATTTCTTACTTCATATTATTTGTCAGGTTTAGTTTTCAAGACAACTTTTTCATATTTTATCCTTATTAATGAGTTTAATATTAATTTCACTTTTTGTTATTTTAAGTTTTCAATGTATGGAGAGTCGTTCAATTTAATGAGTGGCACATAAAATCAGAATTATTAATAAAGAGAGATAAATTGTATTTTAGTTTATGTTCTATAAATTTAATGCAAATCAATCATTCTCTTAACACGTGTGATTTGTTTAAATGTAACAATTACTTTGAAATGGAGGGAGTATCTATCTTATCTATTTCTCTCTTTTCAAGATCCGTTAATCGTTATTTCATATTAAAAAGGATTGTTATTTCATATTAAAAAGGATTATACGTGTGTGCATTTCTTCAAGAAGTATCTACCATTGCAAACGACGTGCGCACATGGATATCAAACGTCTTTCATGAACACCAAAAATAAACAAGAGAAAGACGTTAGTAATCAACCAATGAATAACAATCTAAATTGATTGCCTCTAAATGAATCAATACGAGATCAAAGAGAGAGTAAATGAGAAATGTAATTTTTTTTTAGTGGAAGTCGGAAGAATATTTTCTTCCATGTCCATCTGTGTTGGCCGAATTCTGCATAGGTAGGGAGTATTTATATTGTTCAATTTTTAATCCTAATCTAATTAGGTTTAAATAGTTAATTAGAATTCTAATCTCATTAGATCTACTGATTAAATAAATAAGGATAATTATTAATTAGAATTCTAACCTCATTAGACTTACTAATTAAATAAATAAAGATAATTATTAATCTTATCTATATGTAATATAAATATAAATAATAATTCTAATTCTAATCTCATTAGAATATTTATTTATGTTAGGATAATAATTTAATTAGACATATAATCCCATCACATTATATTTACTAATTAATATTAGGAACATTATCATTAACTATATATATATATATATATATATATATATATATATATATATATATATATATATATATGAGAGATCAGGTGTGACACATTTCTTATGCTGTGATAAGGACCAATTTTGTAATTAACTAGGGGAATGTGGCAAATTTGTAAATAAAATGAAAGAGCAAATTGTTTTATTTCTTTTCTTTAAAATGCATTTTTCTGACTTTTCCAACCTCGTTTTTCAAAAAATTTTATACCGTTGAACTCGTTTTAATTAGACGGTCATTTTAAGATCCCAGAAGCTCAGGTAAAAAAAATTCCGGTGAATAGAATCCGGCGATTTGTTTTTGTGAGAAAAAAAATGCCTAGAAAATTTTCAAAAAATTTCAGAAAATGTAAAATATCATTATGAGAAACTTTAATTCTTGACTCAAAGTAAGATTCCTTACGGTTTAGTCCCAAATCAACGGAATCCGACGATTAGGTGGGCGTTTTCCGGTGAGAAAACCGAAAGTACCCGGAAATTTTTTTAAAAATTCCAAAAAATGTAAAACATTATTTTGAGAAATTTTAATTCTTGCATCGAAGCAGGATTTTTTACGGTTTAGTCCCAATAAAATAATTTCCTTAATTTTATCCATTTTACATGCTTCAATAATTTATTGGGTCAAAACCGTAAGAAATATCATTTTGAGCCAAGAATTAAAGTTTCTTAAAATTATGTTTTACATATTTTAAAATTTTATGATAATTTTCTGGACACTTTTTAGTCTTACCTTTCAGCACTATATGTTGCAATATTTTGTTAGAACAATATAACTATTCTGTTGGAACAATATAAAAATTAGAATTATTTTCTAAATAATATAACTAATATAAATTTGAAAATATTATATTAAATACTAAGAAATAAAAATGAAATTGAAGACATAGATAATAAAATTGATTTGGAACAATTGGTAAACTGATTTATTATATTGGAATAATATAAGTATTATACTGGAATAATAGAACTATTTTGTTAGAAAAATTGGTACGCTGATTTATTCTGTTAGAACAATATAAGTATTATGTTGGAACAAATGGTACACTGATTTGGAACAATTTCGTACACTGTCGGAACAATGTAAGTAGAAAACAAAACGTGCCCAGAAAATTATCAAAAAATTTCAAAACATGTAAAACATCATTTTAAGAAACTTTAATTCTTGGCTCAAAATGAGATTCCTTACGGTTTTGACCCAAAAAATTGTTGAATCATGTAAAATGGATAAAATTAAGTAACAAATTTTATTAGGACTAAACTGTAAGAAATCTCGCTTTTTCCCAAGAATTAAAGTTTCTTAGAATAATATTTTACATTTTCTGGAATTGTTTGAGAATTTTCTAGGCACTTTTTGTTTTGTCCAGAAAACGCCAACCCGGATTCCGTTCACCGGAATTTTTTTACTTGAGCTTCAGGGATCTTAAAATAACCTTCTAATTTAGACGAGTCTAATAGTATAAAAATTTTTGAAAAACGAGGTTAGAAATGTTGGGAAAATGTATTTTAAAGAAAAGAAATAAAATAATTTTCTTTATCATATCTTTCCTTTTATTTACAAATTTACCACCTTCTTGCTCTTTTCAATTATCATCAAAACTATATATATATATATATATATATATATATATATATATATATATATAGGAGAGAGCTCTTGTGAGAACCATTTTTTAGGTGAGGACACTTCCTTAAGTGAGAACCACTCAAAACTACGTCGTTTTGAGTATAAAAATTAATAAAAAGTGAATGCTGTTAGTGAGGTTTGAACCCTAACCACTTCACATACACTCCATACTACTTACATCTGAGCTAATTGTTTTCCTTGTCTATTATGGAGCGCGCTGATTAATATACCATTATCCATGTAGCTTCTATTGTTTAATATTTGACACATGCACTTATTAATATCGATTAAATGTGCATAATAATAAATTATTAATAGAAAAAAAAAAGAAATGTGCATAATAATAAATTATTAATAGAACAAAAAATCTAAAAACATGCTCCAATTTTTTATTTATTTAATTCCTCTATATTTTTTTGTAATTTATGTTACAAAAAATATAGAGGAATTAAATAATGTTACATAATTCTAAACTTTATAATTTACGTTCTCCAAATTAAGTATAATGTTTAAAAAAATCAGTAAATATCTCGATCATTTTTGCATTTGTTCTATAATATAATTTATAACTTATGTTCAAAAAAACGTAACGCATGTTCTAAAAAACATAACACATGTTCTAAAGTTTATAGTTTATGTTCCAAAAATTAAGTATAATGTTTTAAAAAAATCAGTAGATATCTGGATCGTTTTTTCATTTGTTCTATAATATAATTTATAACTCATGTTCGAAAAAACATAACACATGTTCTAAAAAAACATAACGTATGTTCTAAAAAATATGTCGTACGTTCTAAACTTCATAGTTCGTGTTTGTTCTATAATATAATTTATAACTCATGTTCGAAAAAACATAACGCATGTCCTAAAAAACATAACGTATGTTCTAAAGTTTATTTGTGTTCCAAAAATTAAGTATAATGTTCTAAAAAAATCAGTAGATATCTGGATCGTTTTTTCATTTGTTCTATAATAATTTATAACTCATGTTCGAAAAAACATAACACATGTCCTAAAAAAACATAATGTATGTTCTAAAAAATATGTCATACGTTCTAAACTTCATAGTTCGTGTTTATTCTATAATATAATTTATAACTCATGTTCGAAAAAACGTAACGTATGTTCTAAAAAACATAATGTATGTTCTAAAGTTTATAGTTTGTGTTCCAAAAATTAAGTATAATGTTCTAAAAAAATCGGTAGATATCTGGATCGTTTTTTCATTTGTTCTATAATATAATTTATAACTCATGTTCGAAAAAACATAACACATGTTCTAAAAAAACATAACGTATATTTTCTTATATAACATAAATTACAAAAATATAGAGGAATTAAATAAATAAGAAATTAGAGCATGTTATTGGATTTTTTTTCTATTAATAATTCATTATTATGCACATTTCTTTTTTTTTTTCTATTAATAATTTATTATTATGCAAATTTAATCGATTTTAATAAGTGTATGCATCAAATATTAAACAATAGAAGCTAAAAGAGAAGTAGTATATTAAGCAGTGCGTAACATAATACATAAGAAAAGCAATTGGCTTAGTGGTAATGAGTGTGGAGTGTAGCTGAAGGGTCTAAGATTCGAACCTCAGCAGCATTAGCATTTTTAAGCAGATCAGGTCTGACACATTTCTTATGGTGTGACAAACCTTATTGTGTGATAAGGACCAATTTTGTAGGGGAGGTGGCAAATTTGTAAATAAAAAGAAAGAGAAAATTATTTTATTTTTTTTCTTTAAAATGCATTTTCCTGACTTTTCCAACCTCATTTTTTAATTTTTTTTATACTATTGGACTCATCTTAATTAGACGGTCATTTTAAGACCAGAATCTCAGGTACAAAAAATTTTGGTGAACACAATCCGGCGATTTGTTTTTCGGTGAGAAACAAAATGCACAGAAAAATTTCAAACAATTTCACAAAATGTAAAATATTATTTTGAGAAACTTTAATTCTTGACTCAAAGTGAGATTCCTTACGGTTTAGTCCGAAATCAACGGAATACGGAGATTAGATGGGCGTTTTCCGGCGAGAAAACAGAAAGTGCTCAGAAAATTCTCAAAAATTTTCAGAAAATATAAAACATTATTGTGAGAAACTTTAATTCTTGGGTCGAAGCAGGATTTCTTACGGTTTAGTCCCAATAAAAAAATTTCCTTAATTTTATCAATTTTACATGCTTCAACAATTTATTGGGTCAAAACCGTAAGGAATCTCATTTTGAACCAAGAATTAAAGTTTCTTAAAATGATGTTTTACATACTTTGGAATTTTTTCATAATTTTATGGGTACGTTTTGGTCTTACCTTTTAGCACTATGTGTTGCAATATTTTATTGGAACAATATAACAATTCTGTTGGAACAATATAAGTATTCTGTTGGAACAATATAACTATTCTGTTCGAACAATATAATTATTCTGTTGGAAAAATTGGTACACTGATTTGAAACAATTGGTACACAGATTTATTATGTTGGAAAAATATAAGAATTAGAATTCTTTTATAAATAATATAACTAATATAAATTTGAAGATACTATATTAAATACTAAAAAAATGAAATTGAAGACATGGATAATAAAATTGATTTGGAACAATTGGTAAACTGATTTATTATGTTGGAACAATATAAGTATTATGCTGGAATAATATAACTATTTTGTTGGAAAAATTGGTACGCTAATATATTTTGTTGGAACAATATAAGTATTATATTGGAATAAATGATACACTGATTTGGAACAATTTCGTACACTGTCGGAACAATGTAAATAGAACAAAAAACGTACCCAGAAAATTATCAAAAAATTCCAAAACATGTAAAACATCATTTTAAGAAACTTTAATTTTTGGCTCAAAGCGAGATTTCTTACAGTTTTGACCCAACAAATTGTTGAAGCATGTAAAATGGATAAAATTAAATAACAAGTTTTATTGGGACTAAACCGTAAGAAATCCCGCTTCTACCCAAGAATTAAAGTTTTTCAGAATAATGTTTTACATTTTCTGGATTTTTTTGAGAATTTTCTGGATATTTTTTTCTCGCTAGAAAACGTCAACCCGGATTCCGTTCACCCGATTTTTTTTTTCTTGAGATTCAGGGATCTTAAAATGACCGTCTAATTTAGACGAGTCTAATAGTATAAAATTTTTCGAAAAACGAGGTTAGAAATATCGGGAAAATGTATTTTAAAGAAAAGAAATAAAATAATTTTCTGTTGAAACAATATAAGTATTATGTTGGAACAAATTGGTACACTGATTTGGAACAATTTCGTACACTGTCGGAACAATGTAATTAGGACAAAAAAAGTATGCAGAAAATTATCAAAAAATTTCAAAATATGTAAAACATCATTTTAAGAAACTTTAATTCTTGGCTCAAAACGAGATTCCTTACAGTTTTGACCAAACAAATTATTGAAGCATGTAAAATGGATAAAATTAAGGAACAAGTTTTATTGGGACTAAACCGTAAGAAATCCCGCTTCGACCCAAGAATTAAAGTTTCTTAGAATAATGTTTTACATTTTTTGAAATGTTTTGAGAATTTTCTGGGCATTTTTTTTCTCGCCAAAAAAACGCCCACCCGGATTCCGTTCACCAGATTTTTTTTTTACTTGAGCTTCAGGGATCTTAAAATGGCCGTCTAATTTAGACGAGTCTAATAGTATAAAAATTTTCAAAAAACGAGGTTAGAAATGTCGGAAAAATGTATTTTAAAGAAAAGAAATAAAACAATTTTCTCTATCATTTCTTTCATTTTATTTACAAATTTGCCACCTTACTCTTTTTAATTATCATCAAAACTACGTAGTTTTGTAATGTCACACAATAAGCTCATTCTCATGCCTAGACCCATTGTCGCACTAGATCTCACCCATATATATATATATTCACATAATTAACAATTTACAATACTAATCAAATTAGAATTCATATTTCCTAATAGAATTATAATCCTATAATTAATTTATCTCTATCTATAATCCAATTATAATTATCTTAATAAATCAATTAATCAAATTAACTCCCCACTATATAAATTTCGGCCTCCATATATAGGGGTGGGCAAATAAACCGATCAAACCGGTAACCGAACCGCAAACCGGTAATCCGAACCGAAAAAATCGGTTAACCGAACCAACGGTTTCAGTTTAGGATTGAAAAATAAAATAGTTTCGGTTTCGGTTTCGGTTCAAAATATTAAAAAATCGATGGTTTTCGGTTAACCAAAACATTTACATATATTTATATATTTTTTTTATGTTATATATTATATCAAACAAAAACCCAAATCTAACATGGTATATATATAAAATAAACTCTCTGGAATGTGGAAAATACCCCCAAGTTCTCTTTTTTCACTTTTTGGGTGTCTCTGTTTGTAGTCCGGCGAAACTTCCTCCTTGTTTGGATTTTCTTTTCTTCCTAATTGTTTTACAGAGGAATGGGTTTCCACTTCTAATCATGCATTTTTTTTTTTGGATTTTCACTTATTTAACGAAATTGATTTAATAATTAAATCAAGTGACTAGTTTAGTTGATGGTTTTTTTTAAATGTGAACTTATGGTTAACCATTAATTTTGATTAATCATTTAAACCATTTTGAAAAAACAATGTTTAAATGGTTAAAAACCGATAACCGAAAAATCTAACCGAAAATATTGGTTAACCATTAGTTCGGTTAACCGATGTTAATGGACCGGTTTCAGTTTTAATATATTAAAAACCAATAGTTTCGGTTCGGTTAATAAAATAGTCTAATGGACCGATTAACCAAACAATGCTCACCCCTATCCATGTAGTCCACCCTTAAATTACCATTCCGTCCTCTAATTCCAAGTCTCATGTGTGACCCATTAGGTTCTTACCGTTACTAGCCAAATACAGTCACTGGAATTTATGCAAACAATTAATGTCGACTAAATGTATAACAGAATGAGTGCACGGACTGTGAATAGTAGAACCGTAAACATTCCCCTAGAGCGATAAGAAGGCAAGTTGATACTAACGTTTACCTTTCCGTATCAGGTCTAGTATAATTCGATCCTTCATCAGCTATATCCTTAAACGAATCTATAACTATAGAATATGTCAGGTTACATATACTGAGACGTTTGTTTTACTTGTCCAGGTAGAATTAATTCTGAATAGATAGGTTAAGTGAAATCCCCATTTCTACTCTTAACCCTATCACCTTGTAAGGATTTCAAGTTAATTCTCCACAAAAGCAATGGATATATCTCCCATTTACCAGGAGTGATGAATGCTCAATCTAAGATTATGTGATACCCAACGCCCGCTCGCACACCCCCCAAGAACCCTCATGTTATGGATTGTGTTTAAACAGAATCAAAGCATCACACTCCATAATCCAGAATCAATAATTAATGTTTGTTTGAGTCTGCGGATTACTTATACCTACTAATACCTTTAAGAAGAAACAAGTGACACTAGATAAATCCATCCATCCTGTTAAAAAGACTCCAAAAAGAAGGGAAAACAGATTTCAGGTCCGAAAGGAGGCATTTTTCCAAGAAAGCAAAGTTCATTGGGAAATGCTATAATTGCAACAAGCTAGGCCACAAGTCATCAGATAACAGAATGTCCAAGATGGCTAAGAAGGATGAGGCTAATATGTTTAAGTCTATTACTCAAGATGTTTCGGACATCGACTTAATAGTTGTGGTTTCGAAAGTCAACTGGTATATCGACCAAGAAGTCTTCTAGGGCTTGTGCTTTAAAGGCTTGACGAGGCTCAAATGAAAGCTCAAACTCAGTGAGTTTTAGAGCCCCTTCTACCAATTTACATGACATCTCTAGCCTCTAGAGAATCTTTCTTAATGTCATATCAGTTCAAACCATAATGGGGTTGATGTAGAAGTAATATCGAAGCTTCTACATTGTTATTACCATGGGATATGCGACCTTTTACAATCTCAGGTAATGGGTCTCAACATCTCTTAGCACTTTACTCACATAGTATATTGGGAATTTCTCCCTATTTTCCTCTTTGATTAGAACCGTCCTTACAGACTCATTGACCATGCTGATGTATAAGTAGAGCGTTTCCCCTACTTATGGCTTGCTCAAATGAGGCATAACATTCGATCGTCCATTGGAAGTCTTTCACTACTTTCAAACTCTTATAATGATAGACACTCTTTTATCGAGCAGGAAATAAAACATCCCAATGCATTCACCTTATATTTAACTTTTGAAAATCATTGAGATTTTTGGGAGGTTCCATCTTCAAGATTGCTTGAATCTTGTCTGAATTGGCCTATATTCCTTTCTAAGAGATCATAAACCCTAAAAACTTTCTTGAGTCAATGTCGAAGGTGAACTTCTACGGATTAAGCTTCAGGTTGTGTGCTTTTAGGGTTGTAAAGACATATGGAGGTCCTTTGCATGATCTTAATTTGTATGGCTCTTAACGATTAAGTCATCCACATATATTTCCACCTGTCCCTAGTCAAATATTTGAATATCTTATTAACCTTTGATATGTTGTTCTAGCATTCTTGAGGCGAAAGGGCATAAGATTGTAGCAATACATCTCTTTATGGGTGGTGAAACTCGTCTTTTATTTATCTTTTGGGTTCACGGGATCTAGTGATATCATTGACCTGCATCATAGAGAGATTAGATGGCATAACATACTATTAAGTCCATGAGCATATCGATGCACGATAAAGGCCAAGAGTCCTTTGGGCACTACAAATCTGTTGAAGTTATTATAGTAGGTTCGATCGAATCCTACCTCTAAGCTATGCCTTATTAAGGTCAATAAAGTCTACATAGAGTCGCCACTTACCATTGGCCTTCTTGACCAAGAAAATGTTAGCTTTCCACTTTGGATGCTAGACTGTCTCAATATAATCGCAGTCCAACAACTTCTGGCTTTCTGCTTTGATGATCTTTTGCCTTTCGGGTTCATGGTTTATTTTCTTCTATCGAACACCTTCCTTTGATTCATTAATGTTCAGCGAATGCATCATGACATATGGTGAGATGTTAGTTAAATCTGCCAAACACTAAGCAAATACGGTATTCTCCTTTAAGCAACTCAGGATATCCACTTTTATAGGTTTGGGCAGTCCTGAAGCATTCTGAACTAGCTTCCCCTCCACTAACTATATGGCCAGCAAGGCCTCTACAAACTCCACCCTTTCTTGCACTTCCTCCTTTCGAACTTCTAATTAGGGCTTCATATTAAGGGATGCCATGTAGGTCTATGGGGGCACTATTTGGTTTCCATGAGCCCAACCATGTTGGGGTTTAGTGTCCTATAGTCAATTGTTCTAGGATATAAACCAGCTGTAAATGAATTGTTCTTTATGTCATTTGTTTTAATAAGATATGGTTTTCAAACTGTATAAAGGCAATTACTTTTAACAACTAAATAAGTCTAATAAAAGGAAATCCCCAAGTTTATTTAAAGTGATTATAAAGTGTTCATACAAGCATGGAGTGAGACAAAACATTATAATAAACTAATAAACTTAAAACCACCCTAAGTCAAGTAATATGTTTTGAATAGAGATTGACATAATACTATAGAGACTTGCATGTAACAATGTTTTCTGTCGAGGCAGAGAGCTGATCTCACAAGCTTCAGATATGTAGATATTTGGACAGTTACATGGATCCAGTGAAGGAGTTCATTAGGATTGGGGACCCGACTTGAGATAACAGGATGGATGGATTTATCCTTGTCACATGTTTATCACATTGGTATTAATAGGTATAAGTAATCCTCAAACTCAAAAGAATGTTAATTAGTGATTCTGGATTATGAAATGTGATACTTTGACTCTGTTCAAACACGATCCATAACAGAGATGACTCCTGGGGTGTGTGCGGGTAGGCCTTAGGTATCACAAGAAGTAATTACAGGATAGTTAACATTGGATTGAGCATTTGTCACTCCTGATAAGTGGGAGATATGTCCAAGGATCGCTTGTGGAAGACTTGAATCTAAATCCTTGCAAGGTGATAGCTTAAGACTTGAAATAGAGATTTCACTTAACATATCTATTCGGAGTTAACTCGGCCTGTACAAGTAAAACGAACGTCTCGCTATATGTGACTTGACATTATCCATAGTCATAAGATTCTGTTCAAGGATGTAGTTGATAAATGATCGAATTATACTGTAACTAATACGGAAAGGTGAACGGCGGAATCAACCTGTCTTTCTATAACTCTGGGAGAATGTTTACGGTTCTGCCTATCACAATCCTCGCACTCATGCCGTTATACAAAGATTAAATGTAATTTTGGGAAATTAATTTAATGGTTGTATATGACTAGTAGTAATAAGAACCTAATGGGTCACACATAAGACTTTGAACCAAAAAGAGGAATGAATGTTAATTAATTGATGGAAGCCCAACTAAGTCCACTAAGGCCCAAATAAAGGAGGAGGGCGAAATTTGATGTGTATTGGACACATGGGGGATTAATTTAATTATTGACAATTTTAATTAGATTATAATTGTAGATTAAATTATTTATGGGATAATTTAATTAGAAGGTTTATTGTAATTAAATTACTTCTAATTATTATCCTATTAAATAAGTTAATATTATCTTATAGTTAATATTTAGATATTATTATAGATAATAATAAATAAGAGTTTTATTCCGAATACAACTCTTAATTAATAACCTAATTCTATCTAACTAGGGTTTAGATACAAGAGGTTATAAATACTCCTCCCCCCTTACATATTTCGACACACATACTATCCCGAGGAGAGAGAAATTCGACCCCTACCGTAGAGGATCAATTTTCCACCACTTGCTTCCATTCAATTGATTTTCATCTCTTTCTCTTTATCCTTGATCTTGTGTTGATTAATTAGAGGCAACCTATTTTGGTTGCTATTCATCGGTTGAATTCTAACTTGTTTGATCTTGTCTTTTGGTTTGTGCTCGTGAACTCGGAACTAGAGTTGAGGGCACTTCACTAGCAACAGTAGATAGTTCTTCTAAAAGGTATTTCCTTTTATCCTTCTTTGTATGAAATAACGATTAATGGATCTTGGGAAAAGGAAATAGGTTAAAAATTTTATATTTCCTCTACCAAACGTTTGCCTATTTTCCTTCAGTGGTATCAGAGCCTGCGTTAAATCTGTTATTTCATATATGAAAATAAAAGGGTTTTCAATCAGATTGAATAAATATTTATTGTTAGGTTAATTAATAAAATTGTTTTGATTAATTAATCTAAAGATAAAAGAGTTTTAATTACCTGATAATTAAAACCGATTATGCAAAAGTTCCTGATTAATTTGGTTGATAGTCATTATAATAAAAACTAATAGTTTTATGGTTAGATTAATAAAAGTTAGTTTTATTGAATCTAAAAGATAAAACAGAAATCTTTGAAAGTTTTCTGATGTTCTAAAAATTGTTTTAAAATTGTTTTGAAACAAATATATAAATATATGTTTTTAAAATAAATAAATAAAAAATTATGAGCAGCTCGGGTTTCTGCCGCGAGGCAGAAACCCGATCTGCCCAGATTACTGGGTTACTGCCTCGCGGCAGCAACCCAATCGCAGCAGCAGCAGGTGATGGGTCGGGCCGTCTATCGACCTGACCCGACTGATGTTGATTTTTGAAAATTGTTTTTAAAAATTAATTATTTTAAATATAGATATATTTATATGTTTTCAGAAGTAAAATAGTTTCTGTTTTTTTATTATCAAATAAAAGGAATTTATTTAAAAGTTTGTTTTACTTAGTATTTGATATTTGTAAATCAAAAGTGTTAAATGAATTAAAAAAAATTAATTGGGATATGCATAATAAAAGATTTTGTATAGTTATATTGGTCTAATATGTAATTGTTACAGTTTGATTAGATTAGATATACGGGATACAAAATTAATGAATTAAAATTAGATGAAAGTTAATTTGATAAGTTAATGTGATTAACCTAAATATTACATAAATAAAATGTAATCAACCAATTAAATTTATTTAATTGAGTCTATGCATGTTTGGAGTTATGGACATATTTGGACCCTCTATTTAGTCTTTTGGTATTTTTAAAAAATATGGCATGCGTGTCTTGCCTATCTACTATCTATTGTATTTTCTCATCTCATCTAATTCCCTTCAAATTAGTTGAAGTTTTCTTTAGTAGTATATAAATTAATATTGATGTAATTTCAAGGCGCCATGGAGAAGACGGAGGACATAAAGAGAAATATGTAATAGTTAGTATTTCCCTAGGTTTGACCTTTTATTCCGTTTCTGGCTCAACGGAATAATTTAGATAATATGTCCATAACACCAATGTAAATTGTATGTGTCTAATGTATGCTAAAGGAAATCAAGACTAGGTTAGATTATGAGACTTAAAATAAAAATCCCTCACTAATTAAAAGTTAAGTAAATAAGCAAGTTATTAAAATCGGTTGCCCCTTCCTAATATTATAATTCAACCGGCAGTACTGGAGGCCTTTGGGTTGTTGAGAAAACTCAAGCTCGGGGTCTTATGGTAACACCTGAATTATCGAAAATCATTTTCACGAATATGGGGTAATACTTAAATTAGATTATGATAATTGGATGAGCAAACTCATGTTGTTATAAACTAATGGACAATATGGTTGGGATTAATATGAATGCATATTAGTTACTAATGTAGTTAATAACCCAATAACCTAGGAATCACATTGTTGATGTGATCGATTACATGAATCTACCTAACGAATGTGGCTAGCTTGTTGAGCAAACTCAAGGTGAAATTTCAGGAGTTAAGATCCTAGCTCACTAAAGGATTTATGAAATTCTTCGAATTAATATGGAGGGCTATTAATTTAGCAAAATAGTGGGAGCAATTTAAAATAAAATTAAAAGACCTAAAATTTTAAATTGATAAACTTTAAAGCAAATGAATAACATACGTTTACTCTTTCTCACTCTCAGGTTAAATTAAAACACACTCGTAAAATCATGATTAAAACCAATCTGCAAAATATACTTACTGATAACAAGTTGAACGGTTCAAACTTCACCGACTGGTATCGCAACCTCAATGGACAACTCCTTATACACCACAACACAATGGTGTATCCGAAAGGAGAAACTGTACCTTATTGGATATGGTACGATCTATGATGAGCATAACATCACTTCCAAAGACGTTCTGGGGCTATGCCTTAGAAACTGCACTGTTTACCCTAAATCGAGTACCAACTAAATCCGCCAGTTCCACACCATATGAATAGTTCATTGGTAGGAAACCTATTTTCTCATTCATGAGAATATGGGGTTGTTCAGCATTTGTCAAACGTGTAGCATCAGATAAACTGGATGCTAAATCTGATAAGTGTTTCTTTATAGGATACCCTAAGGAAACTTTGGGGTATTACTTCTATCATCCAAATGATCAGAAAGTAATAGTATATAAACATGCAGTGTTTCTAGAGAAAGAGTTTCTTGAAGAAACATAAATGGTAAGCATGTTTGAACTTGATGAAGTTCAAGAAGAAGAAACACCAACTGAAACAACAGAGGCGATTGAGGAACCTGAAGCAGTCCCATTGGATAAGACTCAAGTGCCACTACCTACTCGTAGATCACAAAGAGTTCATGAACTCCCAGTTAAATACAGTTTTCTAGTGGGAGATGATGATGAGGTTCCCGTGTTATTCCGGATACAACTCTTAATTAATAACCTAATTCTATCTAACTAGGGTTTAGATACAAGAGGTTATAAATACTCCCCCCACATATATTTCGACACACATACTATCCCGAGGAGAGAGAAATTCGACCCCTATCGTAGAGGATCGATTTTCCACCACTTGCTTCCATTCAATTGATTTTCATCTCTTTATCTTTTATCCTTGATCTTCTATTGATTAATTAGAGGCAATCTATTTTGGTTGTTATTCATCAGTTGAATTCTAACTTGTTTGATCTTGTCTTTTGGTTTGTGCTCATAAACACGGAACTAGAGTTGAGGGCACTTCGCTAGCAACAGTAAATAGTTTTTCTAAAAGGTATTTCCTTCTATCCTTCTTTGTATGAAATAACGATTAACGGATCTTGGAAAAAGGAAATAGGTTAAAATTTTTATATTTCCGCTGCCAAACGTTTGCCTATTTTCTTTCAAACCATACCTTCCTTGGTTTGGATTTGCCAGGCCAAATGTCGAATGGATAAAGCTATGGTAGAACTTGATAGTAAAGGCCTACCCACTATTGCATTGTAGGGTAAGTTTGTGTCTACTACTAAGAATTCGACTCAGTCTTTCATTTGGGTCCTCAATCTCCTACTTATAATTCAAGGCGAATAATGTCCAATAATAGGATTGTGTGACGATTGATTCCTACCAATGGGGTCATATTGGGGAGAAGTTAGTCTTGGTTGATGGGAAGGCTTTCAAACACTTTCCTTGTGATGATGTTGAACGTGCTTCTGGCATCCACGAAGACCATCCGAACCTTAAAATCCATAATTATCATCTTAATGAACAAAGCATCATCATGTCATTGGTCCGAGTTATTTTTAAGGTGCTGAAGTAGAATTTTGAATGAGTCTCATGTACCTTTTTCAGACTGGCAATCTCTCTCTTCCTCTTGGGGCATGATCCTTCTACAAGTATATTGATGACACCTTTCCGTACTCTTATTTTGGCTTTCTTCTCCCTACGGGAGCCTTCTCCATACTTCTTGATCAAGTGGTCCAACTTTCCACTTTCGACCATCTTTTCCAGCTATGTGATCAACGACTAGAGTTCTCTGTATGGCGACCTTCACTCTTACGGAAGTTGCAAAAGCTCCCATTGCTTCACCCCAAAGTGTTCTTAAGATTGACCGAGTACTATATATGTAGCTTGTTGTCTTCTAATAGTAGAAAACCTCTTTTCTGAGAGCGTTAAAAAGGATAGAGGGCTTTCCTCTTTACTCTGGATGCCTTTACTAATCCTTATCTTTGTGGTCTATGTCTCTCTCCCCTTTCGAAGGCTTCTTATCATCAGTTGGACCGCGATGATCCTTCAATAAAGGATTTGGCTTGTGCTTGTCCCAGCGAGTGTAGCTTCATGTCATCTTCATCAGGTGTTAAAAATCTCGAGGTCTAGAGGTGACAATACATTGTTGTAAGGGTCGACTTCAACAATTTTCTACCATAGAGTATATTGCGCCTTTGATATTAAACTCTTTAAACCGGATGGCCAAAGTTTGGACATGCTCGATGACCTAGGCCAGGATTCCCCTTCTTTTTGGACCATCATGTTCAAAGCTTGCATCATCTTCCCTTTGGGGATGGACATTATAAAGTGCCTAATGAAGGATGAAGCCATCTGGTTGAAGTTTTGAATGGAACCTAGGAGGAGTTGCTCATACTAGTAGGATATCGGATCCTTCAGGGTGGTTAGGAACAATAAGACAGAGAATAACATAAGTTTCTATTGTCACTTCCATCGTTCTTTTGAAGTTCTTAACATAGGTTGTATATCTCCTGCAACTCCATATTCCTTAAAGGTAGGGATGCATAATCCATAGGGCATCGACAGATGCCTAATTTTTGAAGAGAGTGGAGTGCATGTATCAGTTATGTCTGAAGGTCATACCTGAACCCCCGTCTCATTCCTAGTCTATTGTAACACCTTTCAGATGATCTCGTACATTTCACTTTGCTAATGGGCCTATCATCCTCCTCTTCTGATGGCCTCTGCCTTTCTCCTAATCTTTCTCAAATTTGACGGTGCCTTTTGAGGCTCATTCTCTTCCCTATCATCTCTATCTCTAGAGTGATTTCTGGGCTCCTCCCTCTTCTACCTCTCTGGTTTCTCTCTCTTTCTAGGGATTTCTAGTGTCAAATCCATGTAGTGGTTGCCTTAGAGCCTGAGCACTGGCCTATTGCACACATTGTTACATGTCCTTCAGATGGACTACATGTCTTGGAATGCGGCCTTTGAGTTGATGGACTCCTCACATGCTGGCCAATTTATCAAAAGGAAAGTTGTCCTATGGAACAAGTGTTTTCTCGGTTTGCATGACATATAGCCTCTTTTGCAACTCTTAGCGTTTCTTTCATTTTTTCCACTTTTGCTACGTGCTCTACTTTGTTGCCATCCTTCTCACGCTGAACCTAGTTGAGGTTCTGACTAAACCGTTTGCTGATTTCATTGAGGAACCGTTGGTGTTGCGGGTCCATAGGTTGTCGATGATCTTGGTTATGGGAGACCTATCAAGAATCCGGTTGAGATTCTACCATCCCCTCTTCTTGGATGATAAGCCCTGAGGTCGACTCGTCGACGCTCCTTGAGCCAAGTCAGTAGGTAAAAACATTGCTCTTTTGGAAGACATAATTCATCAATGTTCACTGGACAAATGATGTTGTGTAATATGTTGTTTGCCAGACCCGCTCGGATGCTTAAGTTAGCAAAAGTTGAAGGGAGGTTGAAGACAATAGAAATATTGTAAAATATGTAATGTTAACATACCTCATGTGGAATTACATACCTCATGTGGAATGCACATTCTATCTATTTATAATGGCTACCATGTATAACTTTTGTAATCATAGGAATATGCCCTAATGACTCATCGAACATGTGTCAACCTTCGGTTACTTTAATGAGATCAGGTGGTGCACCCTGTAATATAGCAAGCGTGATGCAAGATATCCTCATGTCATTGGGCCTAAGGCCTTCGAGCCGATGTGGTGTCATGTGGTGCACTTTGTCGTGTATCCCACGTCCTTTGTGCAACCATTTATCCTGATCCAACAGTTTCCCTTTTTTAGCCGTTGTGGTGTTAGGCGACGCACTGTGTCTTGTACCTCACGTTCTTTGTGCAACTGTTTATCCTGATCCAACAGTTCCCCTTTCTTAGACGTACATCTACTGGGACAGACAATGGATATTCATCCATGTGGCTGGAGGATACCATTCACATCTTTGGGGAATATTCATTTCTTCATATCAGACGGTTCTTGTGAGTCTTTCAGATCCAAATGGTAACATTGATACACATGTAAAGGATGTTTCCATATCATATTCCTTAAGATATCAATACTTAGAGGGACAAAATTGATTAACTGCCTTGATTGAATGATAAAATGATAAGTTTAGTAAGAAAATCACGAGATTAGTTGGGTTTTGCAAGGTAATTTTGAATAAAAACTGATATGTAAGAAATGGATAAAAGAAATCACATATCATATTAAACAAAAGACGAAATATATATTTTCTTTAAATTAATAATGCCACCTCCATATAAGAGTATAAATATAGCTTAAATGGTATGAAGCGTTGCATAAGCACATGTGAAATGTAATGTATTCTATATTTACATAATGAAAGATCAAACATTTGGTTGGCATGAAAATAACCAAAAAAAGAAAACAAGTATCACATCACATTCTTTTATTTGTGTTTGTCTTTTGACGGTAACACTTCAACCCAAGTAAACTACAAATGAAATGGATTTTATATAAGTATAGTACTTTTTTATTTCAAGGGACTCTTCAATGTCACAATAGTGGCTTTGTTTATTTTTTTTGGGTAGAAAAGGAAAGGAAAGCAAAGCAAAACAAGCAACTACACCGGGATTAGCCTAGGAAAGCTAACCCCAATCCTATCCTCTAAAAGAAGAGGAGAAAGAGCGATAGGGGGAACGGTAAGGGTAGAAACACCTAACACCCCCTCATGGCCTGCCGCCGCCAAGTGATCTGCAACACGGTTCTGCTCCCGGAAAATGTGGCTGAACTCAAGGATATCAAATGAGGGGCTAAGCCTCTTAATAGCTTTAATAAGGTTGCGGCTATGAAGACCCATGGCATGACTACCCAAAATCATATTGATGGCCTCCAAGTTATCTGACTCCACAGAAAGCCTCTTAACACCCAGCCTAATCGCCAGCTGGATCCCAGAGAGAATGCCCCAGAGCTCCGCAGAGAAGGAAGAACCCAAACCCAAATTCTGGGTAAACCCAGAAAGCCAGGCGCCTCCCGCATCCCTAAGAACACCTCCGGCAGCAATCTTACCATTACTGAGGCAGGAACCATCAGTATTCAGCTTCACAACCCCCTCTCTCGGCTTGCTCCAGCTCACGAGGTGGACACCACTACTCGGGGAAGATCTGGCAAGGGACTCACCTTTGAAACTATCAATAATAGAGGAGAGTTTCTTCAAGAAGAACTCAGCTAAGTTAGGCAAAAGCACAGCTTTATTATCAAAAATCTCCTCGTTCCTCCATTTCCACACTTGATGACAGATAATGGCAAAGAAAATGTCTCCATGCTCCATATAAGACAATAACTTTCCCCTAATACCATCTGAGAACCAGTCGTTCACAGAATGAGACATGAAGGAAGAGAAAGTATGATGAGGGAGAATTTTCTTCCAAACCTCTTCACTCTTAGGGCAATCCCTAAGAGCGTGGCACAACGATTCAACATGGCCTCTACATCTACCGCAAGCTCCAGAGGTCGCCAAATGCCTTCTGTATCTATCTGAGTTAGTAAGTAATCTGTCTTTAACGCCCAGCCACAGGAAGCTCCTCATGCGGTAGGGGATTTTAAGGGACCAAATGGTCTTCCAAATATCCGAGGGATTATCAGTCCTGTTAAGGGAAAAAGCTTCAAAGGCAGATTTGCAAGAATAGACTCCATTGTTAGTCAGCGCCCAACAATGCTTATCCATGTCTTCCTCTTGATTACTCACCTTCACTCCTCTAATTCTAAGGAGAGTCTCAAGGCTAAAGAAAGAATCAAATTTAGGCCAAACCCAGTCCCCTTTAGAGTCCACCACATCGGCTAACCTCCAGTTTTGGATATCACTAGGCGGGGGGGGAAGTGCACACATCCACTAAAGGTTTATCCCCAATCCAGGTATCAAACCAGAAGCTTATGGACTTACCATTACCCACATCCAGACCAACCCCCGAGCAAAACTCAGCAAAAACGGCGCTAAGCCCTTTCCAGAGGAAGGAACAATTGATAACTCTCTCTTTCGGGCCCCCAAAGATCTTATCTTTTCGATACTTACCACAAAGAAGGCGAACCCAGAGAGAGGAGGGGCATTGCCACATACGCCAAAGGAGTTTCATTAATAAAACTTTATTATTATCCTTAGCTCTCCTAATGCCCAAACCCCCTGAATCTTTGGGCTGACAAACCTCACTCCAAGGCACCAGGTGGATCTTTCTTCCCTCCGCAGCTTCCCCCCACAGGAACCTTTGGTTAATCTTATCAAGATCATTAAGCACAGGATTCGGAAGCTGACAAGCCTGCATGATGTGGTTGGGAGCAGCGGAATTCACAGATTGAATTAAAGTCAGACGGCCAGCGAGGGAGAGAGTCTTGGCTTTCCACGTGGCACACCTCGTATTGGCTTTGTCCAAAGTATCTTTAAAAGAAACTTTAGACACTCTCTTACTATGCAGAGGAATCCCCAGATACTTCCCAAGAGAATTAGTAAGAGGAATACCAGACAAATCACTTAATCTTTTAGATACCCCACCTAATTCTTTTATTCATCAAATGAAAATATTATATCAAATTACCAAATCGTTTAATCCAAACAAATAAACTGATAGCTAAAATTGTTTTTTTTAGTGAAGGCTGCTTGCCAATGCAAAGGAAGACTGATAGGTAAAATTGTAGACATAGTAATTATCATGTTTAATAAGTCTTAGCATATGAATTGCTTAAACTTTTAATATAGTGATTCAGAATTTAAATACTGGCAACTCGCATTTATTACAAGAAATTTCAACATATAATAAAACTAGTCTTTATTTAAAATAGATATAAAGTATGAAAATATGCATATAGTTTTTAGGGAGCAAATTAACACCAATATAGGTTTAACGTTTAAAAAATGGTACCAATTTAGGTATCGATAATGGAACGAGACATATCATTGATATCATTCTGTTAAATCTGTCAACTGTACGTGAAGGGAGAAATCAAAACTTAACGGAGTAATAGATTTTAAATTCGACGAGAGAAATAATAAATACGATTGGTTTGGCTAAATCGTATTTATTAAATTTCTTTCCGATTTTTTGACAACCACGAAAATTAAATACAGCGTAACACCCAATCCCGAACATAATTTTTTTTTTTAATTTCATTCACGGAACAATTTTAACCATTATCTCGATTTAATTTTTAGAATTTAATCGAGATAGTTTTAACGGTTCAATCGAACAGAATTTTGTTATTATTACTTTTCTGACTCATCATTTATTTAAATCGACTGGTTTGGATCCCTTTCGATAGGTTTTCTTCATCGGTCCTCCGATCCCAGTGTCTACACTCACATCTCAAACATCGACACAATCTCTCTCCTAGCTCGGGCTAAAAACTACAACGCATGAGCTACCGTCTTTACTTGGACCGTATCCAGGTATGACTTCAGCTATTCCTATACCCTCTGATTTCTCTTCTTCTTCTTCATTTTTTCCATTGGTCTCGGCTCCAATATACACACTACCAGTCCTACCTCTGTCTCGATTCCCATGCTTACACAAAACGCCTCTCCTATACATTTTGCGCATGTTTCTCCATGCCCTGCTATCTCGGTAGATTCTACCCCTGCTCTAGTTGCACAAAAAATTCCCATCGATACAGATGTTGCTGGTTTTTCTACTGTATGCTCTGATCCGATGTCTGTTGCTATTTCGAGTGCGCAGACACGTGTGGTTGTCAGCTCAACTTGTCCCAAGCCTGATGATGATTCGCCGACTGCATCTACTTTATCTGTGCTTCGACATACTGCCACTGCACTAGAAGCAGTCCACGCCCTTCGCCTAAGCGAAAGTCCCGTAGTCCAGGTACGTATCTCTGAAATTTAGATGCTACCTACTCTCCCTACGACTTCTACACTGCCTTTCCTGGCTCTTGAGGATCAGCCTGCACCAGCACACCCAAGGCAGCATGGAATGAAACTCCGGCAAATGACATTGCAGTCCTTTGGTAGATTTGAATCGCTTCTTGTAACACATTTGGAGGGGATTGTTGATCCAACATGCTTCAGCAAAGCACAAAAATTACAAGAATGGCGACAGGCAATGTCAGAAGAAATAAAGGCTCTCCTCGATAATGGGACATGGCAACTGGTTCCTCAACCTCCTGGTAGACACATCATTACTTCTCGTTGATTATTCCGAACCAAGAGAAAAAATGGATGGTTCTGCTGATCGTCATAAAGCTCGCCTTGTGGCACGAGGATTTACACAAAAATCTGGGATTGATTACAAATAAACCTTCAGCCCCGTGGTCAAAGCAACCAATATTCTCATCGTATTCGCCATTGTCACTGCAAATAGGTGGTTCAAAAATCAGCTCAATGTTTCTAACGCATTTTTTCATGGAAATTTGTCTAAAACAATCTTCATGGAACAACCACAAGGTTTTCAGGATCGTGACAAACCCGATCATGTGTGTCTCCTTTGTAAGAGCTTCTATGGGCTAAAACAAGCCCTCTAGGAGTGGTTTACTCATTTACGGAATTTCCTTCTCTCTCTTGGGTTCAAAATGTCCTTGGCTGACAACTCTCTCTTTGTACACAAGCAAGGTCTGACACAAATGTATATCCTATGCTATGTGGATGACATTCTCATCACTGGGAATATCCCGGCTCACATTGTTCATACAATTGCCTCCATAGGAAAGGAATTTCCCATTCACAACCTGGGCAAGGCCGGATACTTCTTGGGTATTGAAATTTAGTATTCTAAGGAAGGCATTCATTTATGTCAGGCCAAATATGCATTTGATATACTTGACAGAGTTAAGATGACTGAATCCAAGCCAATCTCAACAACAATGGCTACTACGCCAATATTATCAAATAATCTTGGCACCAGTCTTTCCTCTTGGGGTGAATATAAAAGCATCATAGGTGCTCTTCAGTATCCCCTTCTGAGACGTCCTGATATTGCCTTTGCAGTAAACAAATTGTGTCAATTTCTACATTGTCCCACGGATGATGTCACGGCCCGCCTAAAGTCATCTGAAGGAAGGCCCGAGCCAAATGCCCAAAGGGCTAAGAGAAGCGGTCCAGGGGCAAAACGGTCATATTACTGTTCATCGGGACGATGCGGGACATGCCGGTGGACATCGAGCCAATCTTATGTGCAGTGGTGCACAAGGCAGCCGGACAGCGGGCCCGTGCCTGCCGGGGGCCAATTTGGCCAAAAGAAGGTCCCTCCTATAGTGTGTCTTATACCAACTTGGGTCACACTATTGGTGGACATTGCCAAGCTCCACACACCACAAGTTTTCCAAAGGTGTGTCCAGAAGATTCCAAATGCTTCCATATTTGGTATGTGATTCCTTGGGATCTTTATGGAGCTATGTGCACAAGGAAGTGCGGGACAAATGTTGAGTATGGCAAGAATTGCCAAGGAAGAATGTTGCGGGCCCGTGTGCGTGCCAGTGGGCACAATTAACCTCTGTTCGTGCGGGCAAGCAGGCAGCAGGCCCAGGGATTGCAAGGAGCTACGAGCGACGGCCAGGAGCTGCGAGAGACTTCCCCAGCAGAACCTCAGATTGCGGAGCTACGGGCCCAGAAAATTCCAGACGGGCCTAGAGCGTGCCAGAACGGGCCAGAATCATCCGGGACGTGCCATAATTATTCGGAAGGTGCCGAAACGTGCATGAATATTCCGGAAAGCACGGGAAGGAGCTAGGATGGCCCAAGAAACTTCTAGGGACAATGGAGAAATTCCCAACACTTCTAATTCTTTCTTACTTGTATTATTCTAGATTTTTCTAGGATTTTATTTGTGTAAAGTATTCTAGAACCTTCCTAGGTTGCCTATAAATAGGTGGAAGGGTCTCATTTGTAAATTACTACACATGACACAAAAGTGTAAGCAAGTGTGAGTGCTTCTTTGTGATCTAACCTTTGTAAAGCATTCTTTTCTAATAAAGAGTGTTTTCCTCACTTAGCATTTGTGCAAGATCCTTACTTTCCGCTGCATAACATTGCCTAGCATTCGAGCTAGCAATTGAGGATAAGGCTGAACTAGTAATCGGGGAGGAATTATTAGTGCCGCACGCTCGACAGATAGTCAAGAGGCTGTGTCCGTGACAATGAGCATTGGAAGAGTGTTAAGCGAGTGCTACGGTATCTCTAAGGCACTATGACATTTGGCATTACATTGTCTTCCCAATCTATTAATAGTGTACATTGCTACTCTGATAGTGATTGGAGTGGATGCCCTGATGATACACGCTCCACGGGTGCTTTCTGTGTCTATCTTGGAAAAAGCATCATCTCATGGCAAACTCGCAAGCAATCGACGATTGCCCGCTCATCGATTCAAAGTGAATACAAAGCCATGGCTAATGCAATAGTTGAACTTCTTTGGCTTCGATCACTGTTATCAGATCTGGGATTTCGAATTCCACACTTGTGCAACTATGGTATGATAATGTGGGAGCAATCTACCTCACCTCGAATCCATGCTTGTACAAAACATATTGAGTTTGATTATCACTTTGTTCATGAACAAGTCAATAATGGCTTCCTCAGTGTTCGTTTCATTCCGACTGATGACCAGGTTGCTAATATTCTGACCAAGCCACTTCCTAGTCTCAAGTTTACCATGCTTCGCTCAAGGTTACTTATTCATGATCGGTATCGGCTTGTAGGGGTGTTAGAGATAATTACTAATATTATCTCTAAGATAATTAGCATTATCAATAGAGATAAGGGAAAATTACAAAACTGGGTCAAATGGGAGGCCCATTTACATATTTAACCCATTTACTCATCCTACTGCATATCTAGACTGATTTTGTGTGACTTTCCCATAATACCCCTAACCTTCCCACTTCCACCACTCGCGAACCGCCGCTCCCCCTATCTCATTGGTTATGCGAAAAGTTGCTCCTGCATTAATGATTTCAAGACTTTTAATCTTCCTTTCTTCCTTTAAATTGCACGAAATCTGCACCATTTAGTCAAAATCACAATGAATTTCTCTTTTTCCTCTCTTCATCTATTGATTCTGCAACTTCCGAACCCTAGAAAACGAAGCCATGGTTTTTCATCTTCCTGTTCGTTGCTTGGTTTCTTTCTTCTTGTTACCATCAAAGAAATGGTTTTTCTACGTTATTTCCTTCGTTCTTCCCATGTTATCATATTGTTATTATCGCTTTTGGGGGTGAAAGGGGCGAAAAATGTAAGTATCTGTTTTTTTTCTGCGTTTTTTCATGAATTCACTTCGCAATCTATGGTTTCGCGAAGCTTTGCGAAGAGAACGAGCCTGGGAAAGTGATGATCTACTTCGTGAATCGATGATTTCGCGAAGATCTGCGAAGAGAAAGAGTCTGAAACGTATGGATCTACCTCGCATATCGATTAGTTCGCAAAGTCTGCGAATAGATCCTCACGTTTCAGACCTCGCAGACTTCGCGAAAGCATCGATATGCGACATAGATAGTCACGTTTCAGACCTCGCAGACTTCGCGAAAGCATCGATATGCGAAGTAAAATCACCTCTTTCCCTGCACATTTACATTCTCATGCTTCGCTAATCTTCATTTCGCGAAGCCAAAATCGTCTTTTTCCCTGCCTAACACGATTAATTTTTTCTGTAGATGGTTGAATATGTAACATCCCTTTCTGGAAGGCGGCGTACTGGGCTGCAAGGGAAATGATTTTCCTTCCTATATAGGGATGAACTTCCCCAAGATTGACACATTCACTCCTAAAGTGGTTGGTTAGGAGAGGTTGTGTCAATCTTGGGGTACACCATGGGACACGTCCATCCCATGGTGCCAATCTTCAAAGTGAACCTAAGTAATCCGGTACCAATTTTAAATCGGATGAGTAATCTTGGTGTGCACCGTAGGACACGTCCATCCCAAAAGGTCTGGAAGTCCAGATCTTCTGGGATGAGAAATGGAAGTCCAGACCTTTTGGGATGGATGTGTCACATGGTGCACACCAAGATTACTCATCCGTTTCAAGATTGGTACCGGATTAGTTAGGTTCACTTTGAAATGATTCGTTAGTAGAGTTCATTGTGGCAATCTTGTTGTAAATTTTGATAATGTTATGATTTGAATGTTGTTATTGTGGCAACCTTCTTGTAAATTTTGATAATGTTATGATTTTAATGTTAGAATCCGTTGTTGTTTGCCATTTTTTGTTATATACCACTTCGCGAATTAGCTTCAAAACATATCCAGCATTCGCATATGCGAACTAAATTCAATAAGTAAATCCAAACATTAGCTTTGCAGACTTCGCATATGGTCAAATATGCGAAATCAGACGGGATGGAGACAGACGCGCGTAAATATTGAGGGTATTATGGGAGAGTCACACAAAATCAGTCTAGATATGTAGTAGGTTGAGTAAATTGGTTAAATATGTAAATGAACCTCCAATTTGACTCAGTTTTGTAATTTTTCCTAGAGATAATTATCTTAATTATCTTCAGAATAATTATGTATAGAGTTCCACTTATGCTCTTAGACCTAGTAGTATTGTATTTCGATTATACTTATTATCATATATATACATCTTAATCAATGGAGCCGTAATTAAGGGAACATAATTAATTTCTCTTTCTCTCTCCCTTTCCCTTCACCATAGCCGAACCTCTCTCAATAATCATATATTCCGCAATATAACATTATGGACTTAAATTTTATATGTTTAAACTCTCTCTGCATATTAAAAGAATTATTTAAAATAAAAGTTTAAAGACAATCGTTAATATCTTTTCTAGAAAAATAATAGTTAATATCTACATATAAATTGAAAAAAATACAAAAATATATACTTTCGCACATTTGTAAGCAAATAAATGTGATACTTAAATAAAAAAAGTGATATTTTTTTTTTGTTTTGTTTTTTTTTTTTTTTGAAGAAAACCAAATCAATTAACCATGAATAATATCATTACAAATTGCTGAATTTAAAAAACTAGGAATCGAAGTATCACTAAAAAGACTAGCATTGGAACGAGCATGACGCGCCATACAGTGGGCCACCCCATTCGCTAATCTTGGCACAAAAGCCACAGAATAATCTTGGCATTCAGTTAACAGGTTGCGAATATCCACAACCACACCTCCAACCTCAGACCCGTCGGTTCCTCCTTTTTTTGATTCGATCGATAATACCCTTAGAATCTGATTCAAAAATCACCTGCTGCATTTCAAGTCTCCTACACCATCTCATTGCTTCTAGCAAAGCAATACCTTCCGCCAGCAAGACCAACGGGCTGCCAGTTTGAACCGCACTTAAACATGCAACAAAGACGCCTCTCTCTCCCCTTATAACTGCCCCAATACCAAATTCTCCTGAATCACTGAACATAGCCGCGTCGACATTACACTTCGCATAGCTACCCATCGGCTGATTCCAGCGATTCCGTAAAACATTCGACCCCTCCTGCTGCTGTCGATTTTTCCCCGCCTGCTCCTTCACCCAGGCCACCCTCCATTCATCAGCTCTTCGCACCACCTTCTCAGCACTCTCCACAACACCATTCCAGATTTTCTCATTCCTATACGACCAGATTGCCCACATAACCATCGCCCTTTTACTTGCTTCTTCCACAATTGCAGTATTGAGAATATTAAGCATCCAATCCTCCACCCAGTCCCATTCGCTACCCGGCGGCGTCAAATTCATTTTTACCCAACATTCAGTTGCGAAGCCACAACCCGAAAAAAGGTGCCAGCCATGTTCCACATCCCCATCACAGATTCCGCAAACTAACGGTGTCGGAACATGTCTATATTCAGCCTAATTCGGAATGGCAAAGTTTTTGAGCAAAGCCTCCATATAAACATCTTAATCTTAGGGGGAACCTTTAAATCCCAAATTAGCTTCCACCCCCGATTACCGACCTCTCTAGTCCGATTAGCCTCAAGTAACCGATATCCTGATTTTACCGAGTACTCTCCATTTGTCGTATAATGCCACATTAGACAATCATCACGCACAGTAGTCGGAACAACCATATGACTAATTACCGCCACATCCTCCATATCAAACCAATTTTCTAATTTTCCCCTATCCCAAATCCGCGTTCCTGGAATGAACAAATCTGCAACAACCGCCAATCTATTTTCCTCATTACTTTCTGATCTGATATATCGATGATTTTCCAAATTTAACCAAGGGTCCTTCCATACCGAGATACTATCACCTCTTCCCACACGCCAATGGATCCATTTCTCAATGACTTTCACCTAACACCAAAAACTTATCCAAACAAAACTAGGGTTATTACCTAATTTGGAGGACAAGAAAGATCCTTGTGAGAAATATTTAGCTTTGAAGATACGACTTACCAAAGTGTTTGGATTCATAATAAATTTCCAACCCTGTTTTCCCAACATAGCCAAATTAAACTCATGAAGATTTTTGAACCCCAACCCGCCATGTTCTCTACGTACACTCATCTTATCCCAACTACTCCAATGTATTCGTTTACCACCATTCTCCTTCGCACCCCACCAAAACGAATTCATCATTTTCTGGAGTTCATCACATAAGGATTTTGGCAAAAGAAACGTGCTCATACAGAATGTCGGAAGAGCTTGGGCAACAGATTTTAACAACACCTCTTTACCTGCATTTGATAAGAATCTATGTGTCCAACTATTAAAACGCTTTACCAATCTTTCCTTAATGAAACCAAATATCTCTTTCTTCGACCTTCCAATAAGTGAAGGAAGCCCCAAGTACTTCCCAGTGTCAAGACTTGCTTGCACCCCTAACCGGTCTTTAATTAACGTCCTCATCTTTTCACTCACATTCGAACTAAAAAACACACCAGATTTGGTAAAGTTTACAGCCTGCCCAGACATAGCTTCATATGAAGTTAGGATATGCCGGATCTGATCACACTCTACTTCTGTCGAACTAAAAAATAGCATGCTGTCGTCAGCAAAAAATAGGTGAGAGATGCTAGGAGCTCTTGGACAAATTTTACAACCAGTTATCAAACCATCCTCCTCCGCTTGCACAATTAAACGAGAAAGAACCTCTGCACAAATTATGAACAAATACGGTGATAGTGGATCTCCCTGTCTCAGCCCTCTCCCAGGTATTACAATATCCATCACATCACGGTTGACCTTAATCTCATACTTCATAGTTATAACACACATCATAATCCAATCAATCCATTTTCCTTCAAACCCCATTTTACACATTACTGCATTCAGAAAGCCCCAGTCCACCCTATCATAGGCCTTGCTAATATCAATTTTCAAGGCCACCCTACCAGTTCCACCTCTTTGTTTTCTTTTCATATAATGCAAAGATTCAAATGCAATCTGTACACTATCAATCAATGAACGGCCCGGAACAAAGGCATACTGACTCTCAGAAATAATATCAGGCAACATCCCTTTCATTCTATTTGCCAAGACCTTTACAATCAGCTTATAAAGAACATTGCAAAGAGATATTGGTCTAAAGTTTGACATTCTGTCAGGTTTCTCAATTTTTGGAATTAATGCAATAATGGTATAATTCAGTTTCTCAGGAAATTCTCTTCTCTCAAGCCAATTTACACAAGCTCTAAAAATATCCATCCCAATATCCTTCCAAAACAGTTGAAAAAATCTCGGATTTAGTCTGTCAGGACCAGAGGATTTTTCCGGCTGCATCTGAAAGAGGGCAGTTGTAAATTCCTCAAACAGGAAAGGTGCCATTAACACGTTATTTGCTTCTAATGACACTAACCGAGGAACCACCCTAATCCCACTATAATCAGACAACTCACTTGTAGTAAATAACTTTGAGAAGTAATTAAAAGCAATAGATGTTTACCCGATTCGTCTTCATGGGCCACTCCCTCCTCATCAACTAGATAGTCAATGCTATTTATTTTGTTTCGAGCTGTAACACAGGCGTGAAAAAATTTTGTGTTACGATCTCCGTCCTTCAGCCAATATGCCTTCGCTCGTTGTCTCCAGTAAATCTGCTCTTACTCAAGAACTCTGTTCAATTTATCTCTGATCTGTATAAATCTCTCCACTGATGATGTCTCAGTTTTATCCTTCAACCTTTCCAACAACGCTTTCAGTCTACAAATCTGAGCAGAAAACCTGTTTTTGAAATCACGACCCCAATGCTCCATGACTTCACTACAGTCCGCCAACTTCTTCTGGATATCAGCAGAATGATTTGCCTTCCAGCAGCTCTTCACAGTCTCGCTAAAACCATCCTCCAACATCCAGGCCGATTCAAATTTGAATTGATATTTCTTCGCCACTGCCGGTTGTATGACGGATTCTAACAACAGGGCCGAATGATCTGAATAAGTAACATTCAAGTTAGTAATACGATGATTAATGAATTTCACCATCCAGCCACTATCAGCAAATACCCGATCAAGTCTCTCACAGACCCAATGGTTGGTCCCTCTCCCCCGATCCCATGTAAACTCACTACCCCTTACTACCAGTTCATGTAGATCATTCGAACTGATAGTATCAGCAAACCGTTGAATTAGATAGCTAGGGTAGTCAGGACCCCCTCTTTTCTCAGACGCACGTAAAATGCAGTTAAAATCTCCCATATAGCAGCTTGGCAGAATAGATGACTGAGCAATCTTATTCAACAACTCCCATGACTCCCTTTGCCTATTATGACCAGCCATTCCGTAGAACCCAATGAATCTCTATTCACCCCTAGTCATGTCTCTAACAGCCCCTTCAATGTGATTATTAGAATAACTATTAATCACAAAATCCACAGAATCCCTCCAAAGCATAGCAAGCCCTCCACTATGCCCCCTAGCTTCCACCACAAAACACCCCGAGAATTTAAACTGTCTCTTCAAACTCTCCATTCTCCCTCTATTTACAAGTGTCTCCATAAGAATCTTTCCATATGACCTAATACTCCGCAAAGGAAGCAAAAGTTACACAGTCTCTCGTACTTAAATTGAAGAAACGAGAATTCAGATACCGAGCGCTTGATTCGTTTACATCTTTTTAACGGGCTACGCACATCCACAAGAACTCTAATACGCATATATTCCATCCTCCATGGGCTCATATCATTATTCCCGTCATAATCAACAAAACCACCAGTAAACTCACCAATCTTCCTGCCAACAGCTTCCGAGAAGAAGCCTGCCGGTATTCCATATACCTGAACCCAAATTGGCATCATTGATAAATCCACTTGTTTAGGTTTCTGCCCAATCCCACATTCTCCTAACACCAGCATCTTGCCATCAAACGACCACGGACCACCCTCTTCAACCCTCTCCTTGTCAATCTTGTGGTAGAATCTGAATGAGAATAGGTTTGCATTAACAGCCGTAATCCAGACCCCTTTCTTTGGCATCCAAATATCTGCCATTCGGGTTTTCATTGTTGTAAAATTTATCACCCTTTCTGTTAAGAATCTACCTATCAAAACTAGATTTTTTGTCCCTCTTGAATCCTCCTCCCTGTTCGACAAAAAATCAAAAGGAGATTCTTCATCTTCCGCCAGCGAAAGATGATCCATCACTTGATCCATAAAAACCCTAGTCGCAATATTTAGAAATTAATCTTGAATTACACGGAACCCTTCGATTACGCACCAGAAAACAGAGCCAGGTGAATAATTGCCAATCAAATAGGGATTGACAATCGAATAGGGATTGACATAATCATACACTTGCAACAAATACAGAGATCAGAAAACGATACCTTGACTCCCACGAGAAGGAGAATCCCTAAACCCCCACGAGAGAGAGAAAAAAGCTATAAAAAGTGATACTTCTGGTTGCGATTTTTTTAATGTGGTGCATGACTTGACTAAAGCTTAAAATAATTACAAAAATAAGTTTTTATTATTGTATTAGGTCCTATGTCTCTCCTATCGCTGTGAGAGTTTTACTTTGATTGAAATTGTGTAATCGTTCGACTGCTACGCCGCCGACAATGGAGGAAGGTATGGCGAACCTAAACATTGTGGTTGTGTAAGAAGATGGGCTAGAGCTGGCTGTTAGTGCGAGGGAGCAGGGAGCGGGGCCGGATAATCTTCGGTTCCTTGGCCAATTTTTGACGGAAAGAGTTATTAACTTTCCAGCCATGAAGATACGAATGGCGAACCTTTGGATGCCAGGCAGAGGGATCATCATTCAGGAAGTTCTACCGAACATCTATTCATTCGAGTTCTTCCACCATGTGGATAGCGATAGAGTGCTTGCACAAGGTCCATGGACCTTTGATAATTACTCCCTGGTTTTGAACAAATGGAGTACATGGCAAAAACCGGAACACGTCAATCTGAACAATATGGATATCTGGATTCAGGTGCACGACCTCCCGATTGGGACAATGTCGGAGGGAGTAGGCAAGCAGTTGGGCAAATTTATTGGCATATTCAAAGAGTATGATGCAAATAACTCTAGTTATCATTATCGCTCCTACATGAGAATTAAGGTCTCCATCGATACGAGAAGGCCCCTAATAAGGCGAAAGAAGATAAAGAAGGCTCAAGAGGAGTGGTCATTTGTCAACTTCAAGTACGAGCGCCTTGAAATCTTCTGTTACTTATGTGGTCTTGTAGGACATATTGACATGTTCTGTAAAAGGCTCTTTAAGGAAAATGGAAAAGAATTGGTGAAAGAGTGGGGCGAATGGATTAAAGCACCGATAAGGAGGGGAGGCGGACAGGAGGGATCAAAGTGGTTAAGGGAACCAAATTCAAAAGAAACTGATTGGGAGAGCAAGGGAGATAGAAGAGATGATTTAGATAGGTCAGTGTTAGCTGACCGGAATATACAAAATAAGGTGTCTGCCCAGGCACGAAACAGAGGGAAATAGGTCCGTGAGGAGGAAGTTCTGGAGGAACAAGGTGAATCAGATATGGGACAGGAGGAGGAGGAAGGACTAGAGTTACAAGATGACCGCAAAAGACGAAGGGAGGGGGAGATACAGAGAGCTAGGCTCCAGAAGGTAAACGATATAATCCAGAATAAACAGACAGGTACCATGTCACACGAGGCCTCTATTTCCGAATTGGATAAGGAGAATTCGTTTTTTTATTGCAGCGGCGAATCCTGGAAGCCAGGATCGCCGAAGAGTGTGAATTGTATTAGTTGGAACTGTCGAGGTCTGGGAAACCCTCGAGCAGTTCGAGCATTGGGAGAGCTAGCCCGGGCTAGTAAACCTGATTTAATTTTCCTGGTGGAGACTTTTGTTGATGATAGTAGAATTGAAGTTCTAAGGAAAAAGTTGAATTTTCAAGGCAAGTTTACAGTGAATAGTAGAGGGCACAGTGGTGGATTGGCTGTATTGTGGAGGGAGGATAACAAATTGAAATTAACAGGCTATTCTAACAACCATATTGATATGGAAGTTATTGATCCGATGAATGGAAACTGGAGATTTGTTGGGTTCTATGGAGCAGCGGAAAGAGGGAGACATAAGGAATCGCGGGCCTTAATTCGTTATCTTGCAGGATTGTCAGATTTATTATGGCTGCTTATGGGAGACTTCAACTGCATTTTGGATCATAATGAGAAGCATGGGGGTGCGGAATATCCGAGGCACCTGATCCGAGAGTTCAGCAGTACTATGGATGAGTGTCAGCTCTTCGAATTAGTTATGCAAGGCAATCAGTATACATGGGAATGGGGCAGGGACACAGACAACTGGGTCCGTGAGAAACTCGATAGGGCCTTTGCAAATGATGCCTGGATTCAAAGGCTCTCTCAATACTCTTGCTATAATACGACATGCCCGTATTCAGATCACATCTCTATAATTGTGACTTTACAGAGTAGTGAAATAAGAAACCGTAAGGGCCGCTTTCGTTATGAATCAGCTTGGGCCAATGAAGAAGGGTTCAGTGATTTGGTGAGAATGTATTGGAGAAACAGCGGGAACATGATGTTAGCAGCAAAATTAGGAGGCTGTGCGAGCAAGATGGAGGCATAGGGGAGGGACTATAATCGACGCTTCACAAACAGATTAGTAATCCTTCGAAGAACACTTGATGAATTATGTGATAGGGTGGATGGGGAGTCGATTGGCAAATATATTGAGTCACAGAAACAAATGAATTTGATTCTGGAAGAGGAAGAAACCTTCTAGCGCAAACGAGCGAAAGCGCACTGGCTCTAGTGTGGTGACCTTAACACGAAATATTTCTATATGTGTGTTCAGATGAGAAGAAAGCAGAACCTGATCAGAAACTTGGAAGATGATACGGGAGCGTTGGTCACGGTAAGGGAGGAACTTGGGGCTCTTGCGCGGGATTATTTCAGGAATTTATTCAAACCAGCTCTGTTTACTCGCTTACAAACAGTAGAGACAGTCCCACAACTTGTTTCTGATATGACGAATACATCCCTTACTGCGCCTTTCAGACCAGAGGAATTCAAAGAGGTGGCTCTATCCATACAAGAGGATAAATCCCCAGGCCCCAATGGACTTAGCCCTGGGTTTTACCACAGATTTTGGGACACGATCGGGAGTGATGTAGTGGCGGCTTGCACAGGTTGGTTGGAGAGAGGGGAATTTCTGGCAAATCTAAATGATACGATTATAGCTTTGATCCCCAAATATGATATACCACGCAGAATGCAAGGCCTTAGACCAATCTCATTGTGCAATATGATTTACAAAATCATTGCTAAGGTCGTAGCAAACCGTTTGAAAGAGTTCTTACATGGGATTGTTAGTGACAGTCAGTCAGCGTTTGTTCCTGGGAGATCGATTATCGATAATGTTCAAATTGCCTTTGAGACAATTCACTTCATGAATCGGAATCAAAGAAGCAGAGAGGGACAAGTGGCACTAAAAATAGACATCAGCAAAGCGTATGACAGAGTGGATTAGAGGTTCTTACAAGAAGTATTACAGAAAATAGGCTTTGCTGACAAGTGGATCAAGTGGGTAATATTGTGTGTTACTTCAGTATCATACTCAGTGATGGTTAATGGGGACATGGTGGGTCCGATTGCACCAGGTAGAGGCTTAAGACAATGAGACCCACTTTCACCATACTTGTTTATCCTCTGTACTGAGGTACTCTCCCAACTAATTAGAAAGGCTAAAGTTGAAGGGAAGATTAATGGGTGTAGAATTTGCCCTGAGGCACCCTCAGTCTCTCATTTAATCTTTGCTAACGATAGCTTCCTATTTTTTGGGGCTTCGGTTCAGGAAGCTAACAACATACTACACATTCTGAAGGAATATGAGGAAGCATCAGGACATGCAATAAACCTTCAAAAATCTGGGATCTTTTTCAACAAAAATGTTAAGCCTGAGGTAAGAACCGAAATTAGTACGTTGGTACAGGTCTTGGCTCCATTGGACACTGGCAGGTACCTTGGGCTCCCCTCACTTATTGGGAAATAAAAAAACGAATCTTTGCTTTTCTGATGGACAGATTGAGGAAGAAACTTGGATGTTGGGGTTATAGGTTTCTCTCTGCTGCAGGCAAAAAAGTCCTATTAAAATCCGTGGCTCAAGCTTTGCCAACGTTCTGTATGAACACTTTTCTTCTTCCAAAGTCACTAACAGAGGAATTGCAGAGAATGATGAATTCATTCTGGTGGGGTACGAAGGAAGGAGGAAGGAGAAATATTCATTGGTTTGACTAGAGTAAATTGTGCAGAAGTAAGCTGGAAGGAGGAATGGGGTTCAAAAACTTGAGGGAGTTTAATCTTGCCATTCTAGAAAAGCAGTGTTGGAAGTTAATTCATCAGCCACAGACACTTGTCAGTAGGATCTTCAAAGAGAAATATTATCCGAATACTGAGTTTTTATCTTCTAGATTAGGAAATAATCCCGGTTTTATCTGGAGGAGTGTGTGGGGGCTCGATTGAGTTACTGAAAATTGGAGTAAGATGGAGAGTAGGGGATGGAAGCAGAATAAAATTATGGAAGGACCCGTGGGTTCCAGGGCTGCCTGGTTTTATTGTTAATTCTTATTGTGTTGCAGGACTGGAAGAAATGGTGGTGGCTGATCTAATGGAGCCAGGAACACGTAAATGGGATAAGAAAGGATTGTTGGGTGTATTAACGAGGAAGAGGCGGCCCAAATACTTCAAATCATTCTGCCGATCAGGACTACACTAGATGAGACTATTTGGCAATACTCTCAAGACGGACGATACACGGTCAAATCGGGATACAGAGCGCTAGCCCAACAATTAACAGCAGGAATCGAAGAAGACGGATGGAAGAAGATGTGGAGCTTAAGTGTTCAACCGAAAATCAAAACTTTTGTGTGGAAATTAGGGACGAGATGCTTATCGACTCGTCCGCATTTAGCAGCTCGAAGGGTACCAATTTCTGTACAATGCGTATTATGTGAGTCACAGGAGGAAGATTTGTGGCACCTGTTCACCGTTTGTCGATTTGCGAAGGACTGTTGGCAGCAAGCGAGGGTCCAAACACCAGTGGCGGATGGGAGGGGATTCTCGGAGTGGCTAATGAGGACGCTACACACGAAAGACGAAGGTACATCGATCAAATTGGTGTGTGTTTTTTATACGATCTGGACTCAAAGAAATAATTGGCTCCAGAACAAGGTTAATGTCCCTGCTGTTATAAGCTATAATCTGACACATAACTCGGCAATTGCATGGAAAGAGAGTAGAATGGGGGAGAAAGGGGCTAGAGGCCGTAATACTGCAGAAAAACCGAGATGGCAGAAGCCGCATGAGGGTTCAGTAAATGCAATATAGATGGAGCAGTATTTTCCGAGACAGTTGAGAGTGGTTGGGGTGCTGTTCCGCTGACAGGAAATGGTGAGTTCAGAAGGTTGTACAGTGGCAAAATCGAAGGAATACTAGAGCCAAAAATAATAGAAGCGTTAGCCGTACGAGAAAGCATCCAGTGGATGGCGACAAGAGGAGAGCAGAAGGTTCAGTTCGAAACAGACGCGGAAGTCGTGGTTAAAGGAATAAAATCTGCTAAAAGAGATATGTCTGAGTTCGGAATGTTAATTAATGACTGTAAGGAACTCCTAAGTGATTTTCCAGACTATTCAGTCTGTTTTATTCCGCGATTAGCGAACGAGGCTGCCCACTTGATAGTGAGACAAGCTCGGTCCAAGGCTAATCTGTTCGAGTCGGATATTTTACCGACATTGTTAGAAAATGTAATTCATAAGGAGAATTCTCCTTCTAATTAATAAAGGTTGTTTGCTTTCAAAAAAAAAAAATAAGTTTTTATTGCTATTATAAAAGAATATTATTAAGAATAGTAACAGTAGCTGTATAAAAGTAAAAAGATGAAAAGTTTCAGAAAAAGGAAGAGTTTTGTATGTTTGCTTTTCACAAGAAAATTACTGTAGCAACATGTTGATTTTGATGAGGTGTTGATATTTGACGAAAGAAATATGATAGGACGAGGAGATGATGAACACATTAATTTATAGGCGGGCAAATTACACCATGACCACTGTATTTTATCTATTTTAGTACTGTGGTGTGAACTTCAACTTTTAACAGTAAGGTTACTGAACTTTACATTTTATAACACCGTGACTAATCAACATCTCAAAACGACTGTTGACGATTTTAAAATAAACAATTCAAATAGTTAATGGTATTTTAAGGAACTTTAATTCTTGAAAATTTTCGTTTTAAGGTAATTTAGGTGTTGTTTGGTTAAAAAAGAGAGAATAAATTTATAGAAAGAGAAAGCAGTGATTTTGAAAAATAAAAAATATGGTTTCATGATAAATACTGTTCTGAATAGCTTTAATTTTTGAATATTTTATCGTTAACAGTTATTTTGAAGAGTTAGTTAAAATTGAATAGCAATCGATGTTAAAAAGTGTAAAATTCGGTAATTATACCATTAAGAATTAAAGTTCAATAACATTAAGTGGCCATAGGTGTAATTTACCCAGTAGTGGCAATTTGACGTTGCTTTTAAATCTCTTTGGGTATTGGAGTTTACCGCGAAATTATATATATATAATCTGCAAAAAAATTCCAGAGTTGTTATACCATACATTATGGAAGTGGGTCCATATTAAAAAGCTACATATATATTAATCTATGTACAGTCTCATTCTACGTAATTCTTGCTTAATGTTGGGCCCACTTTCATTTCTTTTTACTGTTTATTTATATTGAATTTGACTATAGATAGAGAGAGAGAGAGAGTTGTCAGAATAGAATAATATATTATGATGGGCAGAATCAACGGAGACTTTCATTCTCCAATATATTCCTTCACAACTTTATGTTCCATTCCATATACATATCCAAGACAAATTTAACATTGATTATTCATTCTTCAATATCATTTCTCACTAATTAAAAAAATTCCCTCATCTCTTCTAACCACCTTATTTTTCAAAAAGCCATAGAAGCCTAATCTACTTTTCTTTTTCCCAAATACGCATATAAATGCTATGAACAAATCAAATTATCAATTTGCTTTTCGTGGTACAGATTATGCACGAGCATTGTAGCCGAACAAACCGATCACGTAATTTTACTACAAATCATTTTTGAAAACGATGCAATAGATCCATGAACTAAAAACAATTTTGAGAGAGCAGTAAAGATTTTGGACGACTTGGATTAGGCGTTTTTCATGAGAAATACTCCCTTGTATCTATAGAGGATGAGAGAAAATATATAAGGGTTACAGAAAATACGATTGGAATGAACAGAAATCGAGCTGTGCCATGGCGGTTGCCACTGCCTTGAAAGCGATTTCGGCAGACCGAGGTGCAATCTGTAATTCCGGTCGCTCCCCAAGGTTAACACAGAAGCCTTCGAACCTGTGCACTCAAGGTCGAAGATAATAGAACAGCAAAAGGTTATTTTAAGTGCCCAGAAAGTTTGATTAAAGAGGAATATCGAAAAACTGTGTGTTCAAGAAACTGGAAACTCATGTATTTATAGCCTTCTGAAATAAGAACGTTGGAACGTTCACTTACACGTTAGAAGGTGAAGTAAGACCAGGAGAAAAATAAGGTTCCGTTTTTGACTGATTAAAACGTTGAAGAAAAATTCAAACAAGTTAAAACGGATAGAAATAAAAATAAAATTCGGGCCCAGTCCAGTCGGGACGGACGGGCGTCGCGCGAACGAACGAGCGAGCGCGCGCGTGTGGTATATTTGCTAAAACCTTCTTAACACAATTTAAAGGCTTCTAAAGCCCAATTCTATATATACCCACTCAAAGGGTTGTTTGTTTCCCATGTGGGATTGTAAATGTGCTCTTGAGAGCAAAGAGGTTAATGACAAATATACCCACACTTTTAAAGCTATTTCTTATTCAACACTAAAGCCATTTTATCTAACAATCCCCCACAAATGGCTTTATAAAAACATTTAAAATAGTACAAAGGAAATAATTTTCTGGGCAAATAAAACGAGTAGGACAAGGTTATGAAAACTTAAGTATCAATGTCTTTCGATTGAATTGATACGTAGTGAGATGAGGCAACAGAGTGACGTTTTGGAAGTGAATTGCTCTTGAACTTCTGAAACTTCATCTGAGACCCCCACAACACGTAAATAACCTTAAAAAAACTTTTGCTGTTCCGCGATAAAACTTTACAACGCTTTTGAAGGCCATGCGTACACCTTGGATCTTATGAGTGCTCTAGAAAGACTGCCTAAGTCTTTCATAGAAGGCGGCCCACCTCCACACTCAAGTAGGTGATCTCCAAAATGAGATCATTAAGAGTTTCTCGTAACTCAACCTTCAAAACACATCCATCAAGTCCATGAACATGAACCACCACTTAATCGGGCTATGGATTACACAATCACTATTATTTGCCATAGGAATGGGAGAGATATAGTGCATATCGAGGACAATATGGCTTCGTTTGACCACGAATGGTGTCCACCATATTTCCTTTATTCAACAGGCTTTAGTCCCATTCCCCTCGACGACTCAAGTACAACTCTTCTAGGTAATCCTTTGGTAAAGGGATCTGCTAGATTCTTTTCCGACCTCACATAGTCTAGGGCAATTACCCCATTCTTCAAGAGTTGTTTCAAAATTCCATGTCTAATGCGAATAGGTCTTCTCCTTCCATTGTAGACACTATTCTTTGCAGTACCGATAGCTGCCTGTGAATCACAATGAATTGAAATGGGTGCAGAAGAATTCCCCCACAATGGAACATCTGCTACTAGTGCCCTCAACCATTCTGCTTCTTGACTAGCTAGTTCAAGAGCTATAAATTCAGATTCCATGGTTGATCGAGCAATACAAGTTTGCTTGGATGATTTCCAAGACACTGCACCACCACCTAGAACAAAAACATAGCCACTGGTGGAACTCACCTTATCATTGTTAGATACCCAATTTGCATCAGTATATCCTTCTAAAACAGCAGGAAATTTAGTAAAGTGCAAACAATAATTCATGGTACCTCTTAAGTATTTCAATAAGCGATAAAGTGCACTCCAGTGTTCATTATTTGGACAGTGAGTATATCTACTCAATCTACTAACAGCATAAGCTATGTCCGGTCTAGTATGATTCATTAGGAACATTACACTGCCTATGATCTTAGCATATTCCTCTTGGGAGACACTATTTCCTCCCTTATTGCTTGTTAAATTTACACTAGGATCATAAGGAGTTCTAGCTGGAACTACATCAAAACTGTTAAACTTTTTCAACAGTTTTTCAACATAATGTGATTGTCCTAATGAGTACCCATTTTCTGTCTTAGTAATTTTGATGCCAAGAATTACATCCGCTTCTCCCATGTCTTTCATGTCAAAGTGAGAAGAAAGAAAGGATTTTGTGTCATTAACCACATCTAAGCTTGTCCCTAAGATAAGCATATCATCTACATATAGGCATATAATCACATAGTTCGAATCACAAGATTTAGAATAGACACATGTATCCGATCCATTAACCACATACCCATTGGAAAGTAAAACACTGTTAAATTTTTCATACCATTGTTTGGGTGCTTGTTTCAACCCATAGAGTGATTTTTTCAATTTGCACACTTTGTCCTCGTGTCCATGTATGACGTGTCCTTCTGGTTGCTGTATATAGATCTCCTCTTCTAAATCCCCATTTAGAAATTCCGTCTTTACATCCATTTGATGTATCACCAAGTTATGAATTGCTGCAATTGCAATAAGAACTCTAATAGTAGAGATTTTAGTAACAGGAGAATATGTGTCAAAATAGTCAATTCCTTTCTTTTGACTATAGCCCACTACAACTAATCTAGCCTTAAATTTTTCAATGGATCCATCAGGCCTCAATTTTCGTTTAAATATCCATTTACACCTTATAGGTCTAGAGCCTTTTGGCAGATCAACTAATTCCCATGTATGGTTGGCCATAATGGAATCTATTTCACTCTTAATAGCTTCTTTCCAAAAATCAGCATCTATAGAGGTAACAGCTTCTTTATATGTTTTTGGGTCTTCTTCTATTAGATAGGCAGACATAATCTCATCAGTAATGTTATCTGGATTTTCTAATAGAAAGGCTGAAATGAAGTCTGGTCCAAAGCTATTTTCTATTCTTCTCCTTTTACTTCTCCTAGGTTCAAAAGCAACATCATTTTCATTCTCATCCTGAGGTAGAGATGAAGCAGACACAATTGGAGTAGGAAAAGGTAATGGAGTAGAAGCACTAGTTGCCTCGCACTGTTTGTCTTTCTTTAGGGGAAAGGTGTTTTCAAAAAACACTACATCTCTAGATTCACATATGCTATAGTCGTTCAGATTCATGAACCTATAAGCGGCACTATTTGAGGCATAACCAATGAAAACACAATCAAAGGTCTTGGGTCCTATGTTAGGCTTTCTAAAGGATGGAAATGCAACTTTAGCAAGACAACCCCAAACTCTCAAAAAATTCAAATTTGGTGCAAACCCCTTCCACAGTTCATAAGGAGTTTTATCTAATTTTTTATGAGGAACCCTATTCAGAATATAGCATGCAGATAGGACAGCTTCCCCCCACATGTTATCAGATAACCCAGAACTAATTAACATGGCATTCATCATTTCTTTAAGAGTTCTATTTTTCCTTTCAGCTATACCGTTTTGTTGAGGTGTATACGGTGCACTAGTCTCATGTACAATGCCATTATTTTCACAAAAGGACTTAAGGAAAAAAGTTCCATATTCTCCTCCCCTATCGGACCTAAGCCTTTTTATTTTCTTATCTAATTGATTTTCTACCTCTGATTTAAACTTAATGAACATATGCTCAGCCTCATCTTTTGATTTCAATAAATACACTTTGGTATATCTAGAGAAGTCATCAACAAAAGTAATGTAATATCTTTTACCACCTTTGCTAACAGAATTTTTAAAATCAGCTAAATCAGAGTGAATTAAACCAAGCAGTTCTGTGCTTCTATTCTCAACAGGTAAGAAAGGTTTCTTTGCAAATTTTGCTTCCACACATATAGAGCATTTGGAGTTAATTTCAGAATTAGTAACATTTATAACATGCATATTTCCCAATTTTTTAATGGAAGCAAAATTTACGTGTCCTAATCTACCATGCCACAAATCAATGGATTCACTCAAGTAAACGGAAGCAGATGTAGTTGCATTAATTCCAACAGAATTCACATGGACAGTGTTCAAAATAAAGAGGCCATCAGCTAGGTACCCTTTTCCCACAAAAGTCCCATTCCTAGTGAGAATAACCTTATCAGCCTCAAAGATAATTTTTAAACCAGCCTTGTTTAGCAAGCTACCAGAAATAAGATTCCTACGAAGAGCAGGCACATACAACACATTATTTAAAGACAAGCTTTTTCCAGAAGTTAACTTAATTAAAACTGTTCCTTTACCGACAACACCAGCAGTAGTGGTGTTTCCCATGTAGACGCATTCCCCATCGGCAGCGTCCTCAAAGTGATTAAACAGGTCCTTGTTTGAGCATAAGTGCCTTGTAGCTCCAGTATCTAGAACCCAGTCCGTTTTGTTTTCCACCAGATTAGCTTCAACCACAACAGCAGCAATAATTTCTTCATTTTCTACTAGATTGGATTGTGGAGCAGCTCTGTTGTTTGGATTATGATTGGTGTTCTGTTGGTTCTTCCTTTGGTAGCACTGAAATGCCTTGTGGCCAGGTTTACCACACACAAAGCATTCCACTACTTTCTTCTTCTGAATTCTTCCATTCTTCTTGAAAGGCTTGTTTTGGTTTGAGCCTTTTTGGAATTTGGTTGAAGGTCCTTTGTTCCTGTCTTTTGGCACCACAGCAGATTCAACAATATTAGCATTAATTGAAACAGACTTAGAGGAAAGTTGCTTATCTTTCATTCGATTTGCTTCTTCAGTTCTCATGTGGCTGACAAGCTCCTGAAGACTGAAGTCCTTTTTCTTATGCTTCAGATGGTTTCTGAAATCACTCCAGGAGGGTGGAAATTTTTCTAGGAGGACATTTGCTTGCAGCAAATCAGACATTGTCATGCCTTCACCCAGAACTTCAGCAACAAGATTCTCATATTCATGAATCTGATCAATGATGGGTTTTTCATCAACCATTTGATAATTGAGCCATCTTCCAACCACATACTTACGTTTTCCAGCATCATCAGACCCGTATTTTTCTTTGAGGGTATCCCAGATTTCTTTGGTAGATTTCTTATTGACAAAAATATCGAACAGTGGGTTCGACATATGATTCAGCAGATGACCCCTAACAGTTTTGTTGTCTTTTTCGTATTTTGCAGAACGGGTGTCGTACTGCTGAACAATCAGAGACATGGCAGGAGCGTTTGGGTCAGTGGGTGGTTCCTGGACAACAACATAGTCCAGTTCGAGCTGTTCAAAGAAAATCAGAATTTTCTACGACCATCTCTTATAGTTAAGACCGTCCAGAGGTTCAAGTTTGGAAAGGTCAGGAAGGGATTTCGCAATTAAAGCAGACATGATTGCGAAATAGAAATTCGCTTTCAAATTGAGAGAAAATATATAAGGGTTACAGAAAATACGATTGGAATGAACAGAAATCGAGCTGTGCCGTGGCGGTTGCCACTGCCTTGAAAGCGATTTCGGCAGACCGAGGTGCAATCTGTAATTCCGGTCGCTCCCCAAGGTTAACACAGAAGCCTTCGAACCTGTGCACTCAAGGTCGAAGATAATAGAACAGCAAAAGGTTATTTTAAGTGCCCAGAAAGTTTGATTAAAGAGGAATATCGAAAAACTGTGTGTTCAAGAAACTGGAAACTCATGTATTTATAGCCTTCTGAAATAAGAACGTTGGAACGTTCACTTACACGTTAGAAGGTGGAGTAAGACCAGGAGAAAAATAAGGTTCCGTTTTTGACTGATTAAAACGTTGAAGAAAAATTCAAACAAGTTAAAACGGATAGAAATAAAAATAAAATTCGGGCCCAGTCCAGTCGGGACGGGCGGGCGTCGCGCGAACGAACGAGCTAGCGCGCGCGTGTGGTATATTTGCTAAAACCTTCTTAACACAATTTAAAGGCTTCTAAAGCCCAATTCTATATATACCCACTCAAAGGGTTGTTTGTTTCCCATGTGGGATTGTAAATGTGCTCTTGAGAGCAAAGAGGTTAATGACAAATATACCCACACTTTTAAAGCTATTTCTTATTCAACACTAAAGCCATTTTATCTAACAGAGGAGAATTAAGTCCTAATATAATTACCTTAGAATCTTACCTGATCCGTTTCAGTTACATGCATATATTAATTCTGACTCGATTATAAATTTCAACATCTCTCACTCACACGTAACTAGGGACGGATTCAAGATTTTTGATTAGTGGGGCAAATGATATATGCAACAACAACAACAAAGTCTTAGTCCCGAAATGATTCGAGATCGGCTAACATGAACCATCATATAAAACCGTGAAATCAAGTCGTGTCAGCGATACAAATTCTCTCACTCCACTCTGTCTTATCCACTATCATATTTTCCTCAATCCCCAATAAACTCATATCACTCTCGATCACCGTCCTCCAAGTTTGCTTAGGTCTTTCCCTATCCCTCACCACTACATCCCTTTGCCACTCTTCAGTCCTCCTAACCGGCGCATCAAGCGCTCTTCGTCTTACATGGCCAAACCACCTTAGTCGGCTTTCCCTCATTTTATTCTCAATAGATGTAACCCCTAATTTTGTCCTAATTATTTCATTACTCACCCGATCTTTTCTCGTATGACCACACATTCATCTCAACATACACATCTCCGCCACCGACATCTTATGAATGTGACAGTGTTTCACTGCCCAACACTCTGTACCATATAACAATGCTGGTCTCATTGCCGTGCGGTACAATTTTCCCTTCAATATATTAGGCATGTCGGGGTCACAAAGGAAACCCATAACACTCTTCCACTTCGCCCAACCAGATTTAATCCTATGAGCAACATCTCCTTCTACTTCTCCATCCGTTTGGATAATAGATCCTAAATACCGAAAGCAATCTGAGGCCTGAACAACTCTCCCATCTAGGGTGATTGTCCCTGCCTCCTTACTCCTACCGTCGCTAAACTTACACTCCAAATATTCTGTCTTACTTCAGCTCAACTTAAAGCCTCTAGATTCTAAAGTTTATCTCCATAGTTCTAACTTCCTCTCCATGCCTTCTTTCGTTTCATCAACCAACACAATATCATCTGCAAACAACATGCACCATGGTATACCATCTTGAAGTGAACTCGTTAGTTCATCCATAACGATGGCAAAAAGAAATGGACTTAGTGCGGAATCTTGATGCACTCTAATCGTAATAGGGAACTCTTCAGTCTTCCCAACACTGGTACGTACACTCGTGCATGCTCCCTCATACATGTCCTTTATGATGTCAATATATTTCTGTGAAATTCATTTCCTTATTAAGACCCACCAAAGTACTTCCCTTGGTACCTTATCATATGCCTTCACCAAGTCAATGAAAACCATATGCAAATCTTTCTTCTTACTTTGATAGTTCTCCATTAATTGTCTCATTAGATGGACGACTTCCATAATTGATCTTCCCGATATAAAGCCAAACTGGTTTTTCGAGATCTTCACTATCCTCCTTAGCGTTTGTTCGATCACTCGCTCCCAAAGTTTCATAATATGACTCATTAATTTGATTCCTCGATAGTTGGCACAATCTTAGACATCGCCTTTGTTCTTATACAAAGGGATTATGATACTTTTCCTCAATTCTGATGGCATCTTATTGTTTCTCCAAATTTTGTTGAAGAGCGTCGTCAACCATTCGATTCCTCTCTCTCCTAAACATCTCCAAATCTCAATAAGGATGTCATTAGGTCCTACTTCTTTCTTCGAGCTCAAATTTGTGTTTGAAGTCAGTTTGTTTAGAAGTTCATTTATTCACGAGCTAGCTTATTTATCTTGTCACAAACTTATCCGACCATTGAGCCACTCATGCATGGCTAGATTCATTTATAGCTCTTATTATTATTGTGACCATCAATGTAAGTAATTATGAGGAGCAAAGTAAAATTAATTAGATTTAGATGATATATTTAGCTTTAAACTTATTTATACCATATGAAAGAAATAATCTAATTAATTTGACTTCAATCACTAATCTAGTGCTGCTTAGAAATTATTAATATAAAGGGGCGGCCCGGTGCACTACGCGTCCCCGCTGAGCGAGGGTCCGGGGAGGGGTCCCACCACAAGGGTGTACTGGGAGCAAGCCTTCCCCTGTCAATTTATTTGGCAAGAGGCCGCTCCTAAGACTCGAACCCGTGACCTCTTGGTCACACGACAACAACGTTTACCGTTGCACTAAGGCTCGCCCTCTTAGAAATTATTAATATACATAAGAAAAATAATTAGTAAAGGCGTTATTAATAATGGGCTAGAAAATGAATGTAATTGTTCTAAATGGAAGAAATTAAACCAGAAATCTCAATGTTAAGAAATAAAAAAGAAAAAAGAAAAAGAAACAAGCCCATCTATACTATATATAATAGCGGAAGCAGAGAGAATTTACAAAGAAGTGTTTTAGAGATTTTTTGGCATTGTAGGAGCAAAAAGAATAAATGAGCTTTTTAAAAAAGAAAAGAATAAATGAGTTAATGAACTTTTATTATCTCTATATCATTAGTACTATATTAACACATTATTTATTGTCAATTATTTTTTTGTCCGATATTCTTTTGTCTGATAATTCTTAATAAAGTGTTTCTTTTCAAAAAAAAAAGTATGAGTTACAAGAAGATGAAAAAACACTAAGCGAAAGAAATCCAAAAGTCACAAACAAACCTATATATAAAGCATGATATATAGTATTCCATCATTATATTCACTGACCACCAAAAATCAAAGACCTCCTTTAATTTTGATTATGTATTACTTTTGTTCTTAATCTTATAATTTTGTTCTTACTTTAAATAATATAGTTTTATAATTTTTTTCTTACTTCATTAAGAGATTCAGATTTATTTAATAGCGATTTTCATTAATAAACTGTATTAATAGAATTTTTTTTAGGAATTGGGAGAATTTAGACTTTGATATCTCCAATCGAAGAAATCAGATGGAAATAGAAGAGGCATAGACAACTGAAATCGGGAAAACAAAAGTGTCAAATTACAGGAAATCGTTATGTTTCCGAAGGTAATTATTCAATTTTTTTTATGTGTAGTAGTTATTTTGTTCTCAATTGTGTTGTTCCACACATCTCGCCGCCTTATCTATGTTTTCTTTTTTATTTGTCTTTTTTTTTTCTTTCAAAATGACTAAATAAATATTTGTATATTTTCATTGTTTTTTAGTATAAGTTGCTAGGTGTAATTGTTTCGATTGTTAACTCTAACTAAAATATGGATTTTCGGCTTTATATGAACTCAATTGTTAGGTTTAATTGGATTTAGATTAATTTTCCAAATTCAGAACCTGATGAAGTGTATTGATTTTTTTAATTTGGATTTACCTAACTCATATGGATTAAATTTTTTTTATGCATTTTTGGTACTAACAGATATAAAATTTCACATAATAGTTGTTTATTAAAGTTGGAGACGAAGTGAAAAAAATTAAAGAGGTATTAAAACATTATATTTACAATGAAATTTATTTTAATTATAAATCATGTTTTGTCACGATTATCATTTTAAGTTTCTTTGTCATTTTCAGTGATTGATTCTATATCTACATTATATATAATAATGGAAGTAGAGAGAAATTAATTAGGAGAGTTTTAGAGGCCTTTTTGATTAATTGTCAAAATAGTAATAAAAGAAAATTATAAATATTATATCTAACCTAATATATATTTAATAAATATAATAAAATAACTTACAAAATATCCCAACGAAAAAAAATTATATGACAATAAAAAAGAAGTAAGAATCCATTCAAATTCCATTCATTTAGTGGTGAAGGTCTTAACATGTTGGTTGAGAGCTTACCCATGACCCTAGATGTAATGGGTTCGAATCACACGGGGTGGGGTGGGTTGAAGGTTTTCCTTTGTCTTGAATGTAATTTTCCTTTGTTTAATGTAAGTGCATTGCGCACAACTTTAAAAAAAATCCATTCATTTAACTTTAATAAATATCATTAAAACCAATGTAATTGAAAAAAAAGTTATATCCATTCAAATTCCATTCATTTAACTTTAAAATAACATTAAAACCAATAGAACTAAAAAAAAATATAACACATTTAATTTTTTGTTGTAATAATAATTAACACAATATTTAAACCTCCAAACCAAATAAAATTTAAAAAGAAAGACATGCTTATTTCAAATTCATGGATTTATCAAAGATTTTTGAAAGAACGAGAAAAAGAATTTTGAGGAGAGCTAGAATTTGATTGAAAAAACATCGCCACAAAGTGTAGTAAATATTTTAAAATTGCGAGATTATATAGAAAAAATATTATATAAGAACGGAAAGGAAGGACCTTTGCAAACATGTCAACATGACCAATAGATTATGACTTCAACAACTTCCAAACCCTATTATCAAGCAATTATAAAGATATGTATGTTACTTTATTTACAATCTGTAAATTTAAATTATTTTAAAACAAAATATTAATATCACTACATCTAAATGATATAAGATTTAAAAAATATTAAAATATTGTACAAAAAAATTACCCACCCACGCAACACGCAGACACAATACTAGTTATTCATGAAAGCAAAATACTAGGAAAAAAAAAGTTAAGCCAATAAAGAAGTACAAAAAAGAGAAGTAAAAAAGGACAAATGGCTAGAAAAGAAAAAGTGAAAAAGGACAATCCCTTTATTTCCACAGCGTCGTTTTATATAATAAAAAGAATAAGAGAATAAGAACATAAATATAAAGACTTCATCTTCAACCTTGGTTTATGCAGGTAACAGGCTGCAATGAAGGTGGCAAACCTTCAAATCTGAAACATGATTGTATGGGATTTTAAAAACTTTTAGATCTCAATAGGGGCAAGTGCCCCCATTGCCCCCACTGTAGATCCGTCCCTGCACGTAACAGAACATATTCCTTACCTAATCTAGTCCATACTTACAAATAGTTCGTGCAACCAATATACGTGCCGTCAAGAGCTCTAGTGTTATACATATGTTAGGGAGATATAGAACATGTATCGAGAACTTGTATGCCTAATCCTAAATTTCATATCATATCCACTGTAATTCTTTTAAATCCTACAATTTTCTATTATCATAATTACACACTTATGTGTAATCACCCGGGTAGTGAAGTATAGAAACTCGATGTGAATAAATGGAAACATTTCTCTCTTATTGCATTCATTCCATCATAATCTAACTTGCTTCTCTGGTTAATCCCTTCTATGGTGAATAAGACATGTCTCTTACAGAGAATTGTCCCAAGATAGTAAAATAAGTTAAAGGTCATGAGAATAAATTTTGAGAAACCACAATTTTACGAAGTGAGTCTCACAATAGGAAAAGTTGAGATTGTATATTTTCCATCTCAGGGTTACTAAGCACACTTGACATGAAATCATGTGTTATGACGTTCATTTCTTTCATTTTGAAAGAAGTGCATGCCTTTCATTAATACCATATGAAAACATTTGTTCAGATAAGCCAAAACATCTAACCTTGTTCCATTTATTTTAAGGACTCCTTTTGGCTATAAAGAGAAAAGACTCAAACTTATTCTTAACTTGCCTTTTAGATTACACATCATATACAACCTCTCTTTGCATTTACTTGTTTATCTTTCACCATAATGAAGATATTTCATAATTTAAGTAAAATGACTGATGTTATTGAACAATCTCTCGATTTGCTTAAAAACAACCTCGTCCATATCCTTGTTAACATAATGAAAATAAGTGTAAGCACTTGTGTGAGTGATCCATTTCTCTATCCAACATGTATCACAATTCATAACAACAAATATTAACAAATAACATTCACACTCGTGTATTGTCTAAATTCCAACTTTATTGAATACTCCCTCCATTCTCAAATAAGTGTCGTTTTAGAATTTTCACACAAATTAAGAAACACAATTAATATGCACTTAAATTAATAAATTTATATGGATTAACTAAATAAAAATTCTCTCTCCTATAACGATTGGAGAAGAAACTTTGAAAGCTTAAAAAACACATAAATCAAGACAAGATTTAAATGCTTAGACCAAAAAACTATACTAAATTTTATTGAAAAACCAAAACGACACTTAAAAAAGAACAAAAACAATTATCTAAAACGACACTTATTTGAGAATGGAGGGAGTAATAATTATTAGAATACATGAAAAATAAAGTATGTTTAGATATGACATAATCTTTGGGGTCTAATATGTTTCACATAAACATAGGTTGTGGCAAGTTTTGTAAGTGAAATTCCTACTATGTCATGAGTTAACACATACTTCATATTAACTTATCTACGTGCAACTAAATCTCTAATAAATTGATAATCTTTATATGCTTTGAGTTACAATGGAACATTTGATCCTTAGCAAAAGCTTATAGAAAATTGACAACCACTATTAATCACTATAGGACTATTTAAGGGACTAATACCTAAATTAATCACAAACTGATTTAACCATATGTTAAGCCCAAAATATACCTAAAATATCATTAATATTTACATCGGTTTTATTACGAATTTGTGCTGTTTATATCTATTTAGAGTACTTTTACGTCCGAATATGTTTCTTTCATGCAAGGTACCTAAATATTTGGTAAAATCCAAATAGGAGCGAAAAAGGTCAGAAACGAAGGAAAAACCCTACGAAAAGAGTCAAAGATGAAGAAAATCAAATGCACCGAAACGAGGATGGGAAACGAAGTCGGAGACGGGAATAAACACCCATGTCGCGACTGAGATTCCCTAATCTCGGTCGCGACACGCTAAAATCCAGCGTCCCTCTCTTCCGTTTTTGAAGACCAAAACTTACCCCCCAATCTCGATAGAGATTTTCCATTCTCGGTAACATCAGATTTTCTGGCAGCACTATCTTCACATGTTCAATTACAAAGAAACGCGTCCGTTCGAGTGGATAGAAACGTCTCTTCACAGCGGACACGACCCCTAAACACGACTCTTCAACATCTATAAATAAAGAGTTGATTTCAGAGTTCAGGGAGAGTTAGATAATTAAGATTTAGTACAGAATTTATGCAGAAATTCTGAGTCAAAAACGATTCAGAGTAAGAAGTTCGATTTTGTAAAAACGATATGATGTGCACACATTGTTTATTAATTAATTACAAACACAGTAGCATTTAGATTTAGATTAAGATCTGTTCGAAGATTAGTTTACATTTTGGTAGTAGAAGAACCATCTCTATTCTGAAGATTCAGCGAGAAGATTAAGTAGCGGATTCGACCCCGGAGCCTGACAAACTCTAACGAGCTTTGAGGAAGGATTGACAACCCGGACTCACTATGTCCTCTTGTCTGCTTCCATGCTTTTTATTCTCTGTAAACTTGTATCAAATTCACATTTCATCTAATAAAGTTCATTCAATTCAATATAATTTTATGTAGCACTTTGGTAAAAGATCCGAAGTGAGTTCTGGTGTTTTCATTAAAACGTAGTTAAATTCAATATCTTTACAAGGAAACTTTGTTGAACACTTAGGCAAATTTATTCTTAAGGACGATATGATCGTTAAGTCGGCTTATCGGAAATAAGTGTTAATTTGGTTAAGGTAGCAATCTAACCCGACCGTAAGAGGATTGTCTGCGGTTCAAAGCCTTTTAATTGAAGGAGTTTACGTTATTACACTTTTATAATTTATACAAAGTTTAAAGTTGTTTTCTTTGCTTAATGCAAACGAATACAATTATTCTCTTATTTTAAACACTAAACGTTTATGTTTTGTAGTTCATATTCAAACAGAATTGATTTCTAACATTCTTCATACATTCTAACCTAATTCTTATTCAATCAATCTCAAAACCAATTTCAAATAACGATTATCTATTTTTATAAACCTTAAGTCGTATTTAAACTACATTTAAATAAGTTTTTGTTGAAAAACGTTCCCTATGGGATCGATATCTTTTTATTACTACAAGCGAAACCGTGCACTTGCGGAAATCGCTTAACAAGTTTTTGGCGCCGTTGCCGGGGAACGGCAAAATTTTCTACAAAAATTTAGATTTTTCGTGTTTTATTTCGAATCTAGGTTTATACATACTTATTTTAACTTTTATATTTTATTTATTTCAATTTACTTACATATTTAATTTTCAATTTTGTTTTGAAGGTAGATTGGTTCGTGCAAAAATTTCAAGTTCATGTGCATTTCTCGAAGTTCAGGCATTCCACCAAAACCATTAATCCAAAAATTGAAAAGACCTTAAAGAAAAATAAAAAGAAAAACAAAGAGAAACAAAATTCAGAACCACAGCCAGAAAATATGGCAACACTTATGGAATACGCCAGGCCAGGAGTGGCCGGTGCAACAAACAGTATAGTTAGACCCGCAATAAACGCACACCAATTTGAAATTAAGCCAGCTTTGCTTAATATGTTGCAAAACAATGTAATGCTTTATGGATTACCTAACGAAAACCCAAATGCCCATTTGACAAATTTCTTAGAAATTTGTTACACTTTCAAAATGACAGATGTGCCTGCCGAAGCAGTCAAACTTCGCCTCTTTCCTTTCAGCTTGAAGGACAGGGCAAAAATTTGGTTAACTTCTATGCCAGCCGCAACATTCGAAACTTGGGACCAACTAGCCCAAGCATTTTTTTATCAAAATATTTCCCTTTAGCAAAAACTGCGAGAGTCATAAAAGAGTTAACATCTTTTTCTCAAAATGATAATGAAACTCTTTATGAAGATTGGGAACGTTTTAAAGAACTTCAACGTTTATGCCCACACCACCAATTGCCCGATGCACTTTTAATGCAAACATTTTATAATGGGATAAATCCTACAACTAGAGGTTCATTAGATGCTATGCCGGGAGGGTTATTTATGAAGAAGACATCTGCCCAAGCAAGAGAACTTTTGGAGGAAATGGCAATCAACAGCAGTATGTGGCCCGTAGAACGTGGACACATACCGGTGGCAAAACCATCATCCTCAACCACATCACCCGTTAAAAGGTATAGTGAATCTTGATCCAGTCGCGATGTTACAAGCCTAATTTTCTGCCTTATCGCACAAAATTGATAGGTTCATGGCACCGTGCGATACCAATGGTAACCCAATCCCAATGGATGTGGATTACGAAGGTATGAGCGAGATCGAACAGGTAAACTTTGTCCAAGGGCAAAACCAATCTAATAATCCTTACTCTAGTACTTATAATTCTGGATGGAGGAATCATCCTAACTTTAATTGGAGAGATAATAATAATGCAAATGCTAATCAAAATCGAACCAATAATTATCAAAATCAATCAAGAGATACGATTAGTACTTTATCTTCTAAAATCGACAAATTTATAGATGCTATCAGTGAAAAAGTAAGTAATCACGACGATGGTTTTAAACGGATCGAGAATAAATTCGATCAGCTTATTAAAAACCACTCATGTAGCATCCATAATTTGGAGGTTCAAATTGGACAAATTGCTAAATCAATTCCATCCCGAAAAGAGGGAAGTCTTCCCAGCCATACGGAAGAAAATCCGAAAGAGCATGTAAAGGCTATCACTCTTCGTTCAGGGAAAAATTACTTAGGTCCGAAAATGCCCGAAAATTCTACTTTACAAGGAACTGATTTACCAACGAAATCCAAAGGGGATACATTAAATGCAAAAAGTTCACCTATTGATTCAAGTACAAAAACTTTTGTACCCAAACCACCTTTTCCACACAAAGTCCAAAATAAGGACTATGACGAACAACTTTTAACGTTTTTGGACAAACTTAAAAATTTGCATATTAATTTGACGTTTATGGATGCGATAACGCAGATTCCTAACTATGGTAAGTTCTTAAAATATTTGATTTCAAAGAAGATCAGTTGGGAAGGAATTTCATCCATATCATTAACTGAAGACTGTAGTTCAATAGTGTCAAGCAATTTGCCCACTAAACTCAAAGATCCTGGATGTTTCACCATCCCGTGTAAGTTGGGAGATATTGAATTCCCAAGTTGTCTTTGTGATTTAGGAACAAGTATTAACTTAATGTTGTTGTCTATTTTTAACAAATTAGGTTTAGAAGAAGATATCAAGCGTACCAACATGGTTTTGCAATTAGCGGATCAAACCACTAAGAAACCATATGGTATAATTGAGGACGTTTTAGTTAAAATCGACAAATTTATTTTTCCTACCGATTTCGTTATATTAGACTTTGCATATGACGTTAATTGTCCACTAATTTTTGGTAGACCGTTTATGAACACGGGACGTGCATTAGTCGATGTGTCGGAAGGGAAAGTAGTTTTAAGGAGAGGTGAAGATAAGATCGAGTTTAATATGAGCAAAGCGATGAAATATCCTATGGAAGAATTCGCTTGTATGAAACTTGACTTAATCGAAGAATGTGTTAATGACATGGTTCAACGAGAAGAAGTAATAGAACCTATAGTGGGAGAAGAAGAAGAAGATAAGGACCCAGAGCCTTTGATTCGGGAAGATGGACCAGTTCTGCCTTCAATTGTAGTACCCCCTAAGTTAGAACTTAAAGAGTTACCAAGCCATTTGAGGTATGCTTTCCTAGGCGAAAGTGATACTCTTCCTATAATTATCTCTAACAAGTTAACTAATGATCAAGAGGAAAAATTGAAAGAAGTTGTTAAGAATAGAATAGGAAGTATAGGATGATAAATTTCAGACTTAAAAGCAATTAATCCTAGTATTGTAATGCACATAATTCACTTAGAAGAAGATAAGCCACCTAAAGCGGATAGGCAAAGACGCTTAAATCCGAACATGAAAGAAGTAGTAAAAAATGAGATTACTAAACTTTTAGATAATGGAATCATTTATCCTATTTCAGATAGTGAATGGGTTAGTCCAATCCATTGTGTACCTAAAAAGGGAGGCATAACTGTAGTAAGGAATGACGAAGGAGAATTAATACCTACGCGAACCACCACCGGTTGGAGGGTTTGTATAGATTAGAGGAATCTAAACAAAGCAACCAGGAAAGATCATTTTCCTCTACCTTTCATTGATCAAATGATCGAAAGAATAGCCGGTCATGCTTTTTATTGTTTTCTTGATGGTTATTCCGGATTCTTTCAAATATATATTTACTCGGATGACCAAGATAAAACAACCTTCACATGTCTGTATGGAACCTTTGCATATAGGAGAATGCCCTTTGGTCTATGTAATGCACCAGCAACATTTCAACGTTGTATGACTGCAATTTGTAACGATTTCATTGAAGATATCATGGAAGTTTTTATGGATGATTTTTCAATTTATGGAGATTCTTTTGATGCATGTTTAGAAAATTTGGATAAAGTGTTGTCTAGATGTGAAGAAACGAATTTAGTTTTAAACTGGGAGAAATGTCATTTCATGGTTGACGAAGGAATTGTTTTAGGTCATAAAATATCTGAAAAAGGATTAGAAGTGGATAGAGCAAAAACTTCAGTGATAGAAAAATTACTCCCTCCAACTACTGTTAAGGGAGTACGGTCATTTTTAGGACATGGAGGTTTTTACAGAAGATTTATTAAATTTTTTTCTGTGATTTCCAAACCACTTACTAATTTTCTTATGAAGGATTCAACCTTTGATTTTAATGAAGATTGTGTTAAAGCTTTTGAAACATTGAAAACAGCTTTAGTCAGTGCACCTATAATTGCTAAACCCGATTGGGATTTACCTTTTGAAATTATGTGCGATGCAAGTGACTTAGCCGTAGGATGTATTTTAGGTCAAAGGAAGGATAAGAAGTTTCATGTTATTTATTATGCAAGTCACACATTATCCGGTGCACAGTTAAATTACACCACAACTGAAAAAGAAATGATAGCGGTAGTATTTGCATGTGATAAATTTAGGTCGTATCTACTGGGATCTAAAGTTATTATATATACCGACCACGCAGCTTTAAGGTATCTATTTGCTAAGAAAGATGCAAAACCTCGTCTTATTAGATGGGTCTTGTTATTACAAGAATTTGACATAGAAATTAAAGACAAAAAGGGAATAGAAAACCTTGTCGCCGATCATCTATCAAGACTTGAAGATGAAAACGGTCCTATCGGTGAAATTTTCGGTATACGAGATGATTTCCATGATGAATATCTCTATCAGATAAAAAGTGTCATGTCACCCTAATATGCGGATATAGCTAATTATCTCGCAGCTCGTATTGTCCCAGAAGGATTAAACTCCCAACAAAAGAAGATATTCTTTTTCGATATTAAATGTATTTTTGGGAAGATCCTTTCTTGTTCAAAACATATGGTGATGGTATAATTAGGAGATGTGTTAGTGAAGATGAATACGAGAGTATAATGTCAGAATGCCATTCAAGTTCTTATGGAGGGCATAACGGCGTTAGTAAAACAGTAGCTAGGATATTAGAATGCAGATTCTTTTGGCCTACGTTATTTAGGAAGGAAAGATGAGATGCCTCTCACAAACATGTTAGAAGTTGAAGTCTTCGACGTGTGGGGAATCGATTTCATGGGTCCTTTTCCCCCTTCTTTTGGTAAAACTTATATATTAGTAGCCGTAGACTATGTTTCAAAGTGGGTTGAAGCAATTGCAACCCCGACAAATGATGCTAAGGTTGTAGTTAAGTTTCTTGATGACATATTTTGTAGATTTGGAGTCCCTAGAGTCATGATAAGTGATGGCGGTACCCATTGTTGGTCCCGTGTGATTAGTTCCAAGGGGGGGGGGGGGGTTAGGAACTAATATAACTTTTTCGTTTTAATTATGATGACTTAATATAATTCTTTGAGTTTCACAACTCAGTTTTGGTCAGCACGGCCGAGTGAGGCGTAAGACGGCTTTAGTCAGATACTGACTAGAGTTGTTTTACTTGCGAGTTGGGAAATGACACTTTTGTGGTCAGCTTCCAACTCAGCACTCTGATTTACTCAGTCTCAGTTTAAACAATTTATATACTGATGTAGACACCGAGTCGGAGGACCTGTGACGAAAACCTGAAACAAGACGGTTGAAGCGGTTGGTTCCGAGAGTTTTTAACGCAAAAATATATAATAAAAAAACAAGAGGTCAGTAGGAGTCGCTATCGCCGAGTGGACGGCTCGCGAGTGCTCAGTAACGTGGTGCGAACGCCTAGCGGCAGCCGACGCGTGTCCGACGACAGTTGGACGCGCGCCCGGCAGCGCGGGGCACACGCTTTGGGTTGGGTGAATTTGGATATGTATAAATATGTATATTTATTCTCCATTTGGATTTTCTATAGGTATATATTCTTTAAATATGTTGGGTTGGGTGAATTTGGATTTAATTTGTTAGTTGTTGTAATTATATTCAAGTAAGGATTAATTGAGTGAAAGGGGGAAAATAAATCACAAAAAAGAGAGTTTAATTTGTTGGTTTAAATTAAAGCCTTTCTAGATGTTCCCAAAGTGTAAATAACGTTTTCTTGACATCTTTAAATCGTTTCCAAAATATCATGTTTTAAAACCTTAATTCGTTCCAACGACGGATTAAGCGAACCTTGTAATTAAAACCATTTCTTGAAATTGCTTTTAATAATAGAGTTTTTGAATTGTTTTCCTAACTAAATGGTTTGTACAAAATAAACGGACTTGTATGCCTAATCACGTTTTTGGAGTTAAAGTTTTTATTCCACATTTTCAAACACTCGAGTCGTTCCAACGGCGATTCGAGTCGATGTCATGTAAGTTAACGGGGTTTTAAAACGTACCTAAATCGTTCCAACGGCGATTAAGGTACGAACCATGTAAATAAACTCGTTTTGGGAGTGAGATTAGCTTAGAAATAGTGTATAATATAAAGCCTAAATCGCATTGTGAATAAATCAATTCTTCCTTCTCCCTCTCTCTCTCCTATGTATTTTTAATTCATGTAAATGGGTGATTCTTTACTAAAATGGCTTATAACATGCTCAAAACGGTTTTCAAAGCGAGAAAGAAAAGGTTTCAAATGAATTTTAAACTTAAAGAAATATGCGATTAGTCCGTTATCGTCTAACACGCTGAGTAGGAGGCCGGTGGTTCATAACCGGGCGATGTCGGGGTGCCTAGTAGCCTTTCTCCGAAAAGGAGCTAGCCTTCTCGGCTCGTACCTAAGTTTCCCGAACCCTCACCGGTCTCCCGCAAGGGATCGGTGTTCATTTTCCCATTCGTGGGTGGCGACTCTTCCATACTCCGAGCTCCGGTCCCGCCGAGCAGCTTGATTCCACGATTGGTTGCTTTCGGCGCCAATCACCGCTTACGTCGCCATGAGGTGTCCACCCCCCGGTCCGCTCGAATAAGATTCGCCGTCTTTTCACGTAGCAAAAAACGAGCAAGCGGATCTAACGCTAAAAACAAACACGTTACGCGATGAGTCTGTTCCTTAAAATAAAAAGTGATTTCATCACTAAACAAACACGTGGTTACGTCTCTCGATAGATCTAAAAAGATCCCGTTGTAATCCAAAAATCGAGACACGAACCCACGCGAATAAAAGGGAACGAGTCATTGTCGATAACGAACGATTGAACCAAAAGAATAACTCGTACCACGTCTAAATCTGAGATACGCTCAAAAGGGAGTCAAAACCCGAACTAATGCATCTCGTGAAATAACAAAAGACGAGTTATTCCGAAAGGACAATCCCATTTGGTCGATATCTGAGTCGCTGAGCGCTGATGCGTTAAAACGAATTGTATTGTTTGGTGAATGATTTATTTTTCTGCAATAATCGACGGCATCACACGTCCTCTGGACCACGATGCGAGCCCATGCCAAAATCCTAGGACAGAGACTTGGACCAATGAGTGTGTGGAGGAATAAGGATGGAAGAGAGATGGCGTGATAATTGTGATTGATATCTAACATTTTCTTTCTCTTGTTGCGATCTAATTACGCGTTATGTACGATTTTTGCTAACTAGTTTGGTTGTATAGATTTATATCTTGTTGTACATCAATCGAGTCAGATTTGAGTTATAATGCATTTTATGCTTAACGAATCATGGTAGTCATGCCATATAGAGCATTGCATACTAACCGAATTGCGTGCAGTCATTCTAGGTTTCGTAGACTTAGGACGTGTTTATTAGGAGTGTGAGAAAGAGTCGACCCCAACATCGCGTGTCATTCAGGAGGCATACCAGTTATGTCGTGACGTATCCCATACGTCTTTGCCTTGTCGTACCTATGTGTTGGGAAGCATCCTATGCGGTCTTGGCATGTCTCATGCGTCTTCACCGTGTCGTTTGTATGCTAGCTAGGAGGCATGTCCATTATGTCGTGACGTATCCTATGCGTCTTCGCCTTAGCATACTATGCATATAGTAGCGTACCTCGTACGTTTTTTTTCAGTATCGTAGGCACTAGTCAGAAGGTACAACCATTATGTCATGGTGTATCCCCTACGCCTTGGTTTTGGCATACCCCGTATGTCGCGTCATCTCCTGTATATCCTTGCCCTGTTAAGAGGCATAGCGTTCTCTCATGACGAATCCCCTATGGCCTTGCTGCGTCGTGTCATCATGCATCCACCAGCCAGGAGTCCCACCTGTCATGTGGTGACATATTCCTTGTATCTTCACTTTGTTGTACCCCGTAGGACGTAACGCACCCCATGCATCTTCCATTAATCGTCCAGGCACCAATCAAGAGGCATACCTGTTATGTCGCGACATATTCCATATGTCTTTTCCCTGTTGCGCCTCGCTTATTGGGACCCATTCCTGGTGTCTCTATCATGTCATTACACACCGTTCAGAAGGTATACTATGTGTGACATAACGCCTCTTCTACATCTTCGCCTCATCCCTTACGCCAAGCGAGGGGTATGAGCTTCATGCCCCGTATGTTATGGCGTATCAGGCGCTTTTTCACCATGTTATATACGTTTGACGAGAGACATACCAGTTGGGTCGTGACGTATCCCATACGTCCTTGCCTCGTCCCGTCTTCCATATCATGAAGTGTCCCGTGCGTCTCCATCGCGTCAGCTATACACTAGTCAGGACGTGTACTCGATGCACCGCCATGCATCACGTGCATCCGGGTATTGTTAAGGTCGTACATCACGATAGGTCGCATAAGCGTCTTCCATATCGGGTACACTAGTCTAGAGCCATGCCCCGTACGTCACGACTTGAATTCTCGCCTTGCTAGGTGCCTAACAGAAGACATACCCCGTATATCGCAATATAAAAAGAAAAAAAAACAAAAAAGACTATTCTTCTCTCTCATGCTCCATGAAGTTTTGTTCCTCTGCTCCTCTGTTGTCCTATCAAGAGTCAAACTTCGACCGAAGCAACTACTCCCGAACGGCAGTATCCCTAGCTTGAGTGCACGTGAAATTTCACCTCGAGTTGGCAGAGGCATGCGCTCGCATCAACTTATAACCCACACCAAGACGGCAACTTCAATCGCGGGCAAGACCATATAATCAGATCACCATCCATCTCGCTCCGGAAGCTTCTCCATTAACGAAGGCATCAGGCATGAACTCATCATCAAATGCTCAGCATAGAAGTGGCCTGTGGATGTAAACCCCCTGCGCTATCCGGTATCATTCACAATCAAGAAGAAAAAAAAAGAAAAATTGAACAAAAAGGTTGGATTGAAAACCTCAAAAGAGGTGATCCAAGCAAAAGGAGAGATAGAGAAAATTGGTGAGATTTAGAAAAGATGAATTGAAAACCCCTAGGGGCAGTTCATGCAAAAGGAGAGATAGAGAATATCGGAGAGATCCCGTTGAGTTGAAAACCCGAAAAGGGCGGCTCAGGCAAAAATTAGGGAAAAAATGAATACATCTAACTCTGGTTAAAAGCGAGAGCCCTTTTGACACGAGCTCATCAAGACCAAATCCTCATCCTTATAACCCTTAGTTTCAAACTTAACCTCGCCCTCATCCTCGCACTCCTTGGGGACGGCCTGAAACATCATTTCTCGATCTGAAGCTACAAAAATCCTCAAAGCCTATGAAAAGGGAATCCATCCGAGCATCTCATCCACATGTACATAGTTTGCATTCCCACATGTCCATACATCCATATAAAGCAAAACACATAGGCCACATGTATGCACATTCAAACACGCGCACGGTCACCTTCATACGCACATATAAGTGTTTACATGCATCCATAGGTTAGGGTACATCCACCCATCTTTATGCATCGCTACATACCTCTCCTTGACACAAGCTCATCAAAACCAAATTCCCGTCCTTATAACCCTTGGTTTCAAACTTATCCTCACCCTCGTCCTTGCACACCTTGGGGATGGCCCGAAGCATCATTTATCGATCTAAAGCTACCGAAATCCTCCAGCCTATGAAAAGGGAATCCATTCGACCATCTCATCCACACATACATAGTTTGCATACACACATGTCCATACATCCGCATAAAGCAAAACACATAAGCCACACTTATGCACATTCAAACACACGCACAGTCACCTGCACACACACACATAGGTGTTTACATGCATCCATAGACTAGGCTACATTCACCCATCTATATGCATCACTACACGCCTGCGGTCGATTTAGAGACTAGGGTCGCTAGAAAGAGCCATTTTACCTGCGGTCGATTTAGAGACCAGGGTTGCTATTGAGCCATTTTACCCGCGGTCATGGACCAGGGTTGCTTTTGAGCCATTTTACCCGCGGTTGTGGACCAGGGTTGCTTTTGAGCCATTTTACCCGCGGTCGTGGACCAAGGTTGCTTTTGAGCCATTTTACCCGCGGTCGTGGACTAGGGTTGCTTTTGAGCCATTTTACCCGCGGTCGTTGACCAGGGTTGCTTTTGAGCCATTTTACCCACGGTCGTTGACCAGGGTTGCTTTTGAGCCATCTTTACCCGCGGTCGTTCACCAGGGTTGCTTTTGAGCCATTTTTACCCGTGGGCGATTTAGAGATCGGGGTTGCTTTTGAGCCATTTTACCTGCGGTCGATTTAGAGACCATGGTTGATATTGAGCCGCTTTACTTGCAGTCGATTTAGAGACTAGGTTCCCAGAAAGAGCGTCCGTCCGCGGCCGATTTAGAGGCAAGGACAGATCGAAGATGAGGAAGGAACTTGCGACACGGAGATCAGGTATTTCTTCCTCCTACTCTTTACGTGTCTTTTACTTTAATATATTTACATTGTATGTGTTGCGTTAGCGAAAAACGTTTTCAAAACACACACATCACTGTCAAAATAGGAAAGTAGGGGCAACTGTAGACACCGAGTCGGAGGACCTGTGACGAAAACCTGAAACAAGACGGTTGAAGCGGTTGGTTCCGGGAGTTTTTAACGCAAAAATATATAATAAAAAAAACGAGAGGTCAGTAGGAGTCGCTATCGTCGAGTGGACGGCTCGCGAGTGCTCAGTAACGTGGTGCGAACGCCTAGCGGCAGCCGACGCGTGTCGGACGACAGTTGGACGCGCGCCCGGCAGCGCGGGGCGCACGCTTGACGTCCGCTGGGTGCGCGCGCCCGACAGCATGGGGCGCACGCCCGACGGCCGCTGGGCGCGCACGCCCGGCAGCCTCTAGGCGAGCGCCCAACGACGTTGGGCGAACGCCCAACCTTCGTTGGGCGGACGCCCAACGGGGTTGGGTGAACGCCCAACTTTTGTTGGGCGTTCGCCCAACCTACTTTGGGCGACGCCCAACTTTAGCCGGGCGTCGCCCAAAGTTTCCGGGGATCCATGCCTATATAAGGCACGGATCCCCATGCATTTGAGGGGGGAGGAATTTTTGGAGCTTTCTCACTCTAGACATTTTTAGAGAGAGAAAGTCAATTTTTTGGAGAAAATATTTTTTTTCCCAAAAAAATCCAAATTTTCAAAAGTTGAATATTTTATCGAAAACACAAAAATACCGGAAAATCACAACTCGTGGAACCAACCGACTTCGACTGTCAGATACCGAACTTGAGGTATTATCCGAGGACTAGACTCGTTTTATTTATTTAATTTATTTATTTATTTAATTTATTTTCTTATTTTATTTTTTTAGGATATAGTTTTTATTTATTTAGTTATTTATTTATCACGTCTTATTTAATTTCCCGTATTTATTTATTTTTGTCTCGTATTAAATAAACGTTCGTTTTTGGTTTTGAAATAAAAAACCTCATTTTAATATCCCAATACGAACCGTGATCCGATTCAAAGGTAGTTCGGGATTAATAAAAACGTTGTAATTATAAGTTTTAAAAATATTTCTAAATAATGTTTTAAAATAAAACTTCGTTTTAGGATTCTCCGTTATAGACTATGATCCAATTTTGGTAGTTCGGGGATCCGAAATGATAGAATAGATCTAATCTAAAGCTTTTGAATAAATCTGGAAACTGTTGGAGCAGTTCTGTAATTTTACGTTTTCTGTCACTAAAGGCTGTTTACCGACGGATTTTCCGTCGGTAAAGCTGCTGAAATGTAAAAAATGCTGTTTTGGTCCCTCCTTCTCAACTTTTAGGCTTTTGGTCCGTTATATATATATGAATATTTATGTAACATATACTTTCAAGCTATTTTTAAATACTTTGTACATATATTTATTTAATGTGTTTATATATCATTTCTTTTCATCAATTTGATTTAGAGTTTATTCTCTATATGTTATTATGTACAAAACTATTTTGATTTAGAGTTGATTTTCTTATTTATGAATTTTATCCTCTATCTTTACATTTTCTCTTAAATAAAAATCAAAGTGTATCTTAATTAGCCTTATCCTTATTTTCACTTATATATGTATTATTACTTTCCTTATCATATATTTGATCTATATATATTATTACTATTTTACCATTCTTACATATATGTATAAATATGTATATTTATTCTCCATTTGGATTTTCTATAGGTATATATTCTTTAAATATGTTGGGTTGGGTGAATTTGGATTTAATTTGTTAGTTGTTGTAATTATATTCAAGTAAGGATTAATTGAGTGAAAGGGGGAAAATAAATCACAAAAAAGAGAGTTTAATTTGTTGGTTTAAATTAAAGCCTTTCTAGATGTTCCCAAAGTGTAAATAACGTTTTCTTGACATCTTTAAATCGTTTCCAAAATATCATGTTTTAAAACCTTAATTCGTTCCAACGACGGATTAAGCGAACCTTGTAATTAAAACCATTTCTTGAAATTGCTTTTAATAATAGAGTTTTTGAATTGTTTTCCTAACTAAATGGTTTGTACAAAATAAACGGACTTGTATGCCTAATCACGTTTTTGGAGTTAAAGTTTTTATTCCACATTTTCAAACACTCGAGTCGTTCCAACGGCGATTCGAGTCGATGTCATGTAAGTTAACGGGGTTTTAAAACGTACCTAAATCGTTCCAACGGCGATTAAGGTACGAACCATGTAAATAAACTCGTTTTGGGAGTGAGATTAGCTTAGAAATAGTGTATAATATAAAGCCTAAATCGCATTGTGAATAAATCAATTCTTCCTTCTCCCTCTCTCTCTCCTATGTATTTTTAATTCATGTAAATGGGTGATTCTTTACTAAAATGGCTTATAACATGCTCAAAACGGTTTTCAAAGCGAGAAAGAAAAGGTTTCAAATGAATTTTAAACTTAAAGAAATATGCGATTAGTCCGTTATCGTCTAACACGCTGAGTAGGAGGCCGGTGGTTCATAACCGGGCGATGTCGGGGTGCCTAGTAGCCTTTCTCCGAAAAGGAGCTAGCCTTCTCGGCTCGTACCTAAGTTTCCCGAACCCTCACCGGTCTCCCGCAAGGGATCGGTGTTCATTTTCCCATTCGTGGGTGGCGACTCTTCCATACTCCGAGCTCCGGTCCCGCCGAGCAGCTTGATTCCACGATTGGTTGCTTTCGGCGCCAATCACCGCTTACGTCGCCATGAGGTGTCCACCCCCCGGTCCGCTCGAATAAGATTCGCCGTCTTTTCACGTAGCAAAAAACGAGCAAGCGGATCTAACGCTAAAAACAAACACGTTACGCGATGAGTCTGTTCCTTAAAATAAAAAGTGATTTCATCACTAAACAAACACGTGGTTACGTCTCTCGATAGATCTAAAAAGATCCCGTTGTAATCCAAAAATCGAGACACGAACCCACGCGAATAAAAGGGAACGAGTCATTGTCGATAACGAACGATTGAACCAAAAGAATAACTCGTACCACGTCTAAATCTGAGATACGCTCAAAAGGGAGTCAAAACCCGAACTAATGCATCTCGTGAAATAACAAAAGACGAGTTATTCCGAAAGGACAATCCCATTTGGTCGATATCTGAGTCGCTGAGCGCTGATGCGTTAAAACGAATTGTATTGTTTGGTGAATGATTTATTTTTCTGCAATAATCGACGGCATCACACGTCCTCTGGACCACGATGCGAGCCCATGCCAAAATCCTAGGACAGAGACTTGGACCAATGAGTGTGTGGAGGAATAAGGATGGAAGAGAGATGGCGTGATAATTGTGATTGATATCTAACATTTTCTTTCTCTTGTTGCGATCTAATTACGCGTTATGTACGATTTTTGCTAACTAGTTTGGTTGTATAGATTTATATCTTGTTGTACATCAATCGAGTCAGATTTGAGTTATAATGCATTTTATGCTTAACGAATCATGGTAGTCATGCCATATAGAGCATTGCATACTAACCGAATTGCGTGCAGTCATTCTAGGTTTCGTAGACTTAGGACGTGTTTATTAGGAGTGTGAGAAAGAGTCGACCCCAACATCGCGTGTCATTCAGGAGGCATACCAGTTATGTCGTGACGTATCCCATACGTCTTTGCCTTGTCGTACCTATGTGTTGGGAAGCATCCTATGCGGTCTTGGCATGTCTCATGCGTCTTCACCGTGTCGTTTGTATGCTAGCTAGGAGGCATGTCCATTATGTCGTGACGTATCCTATGCGTCTTCGCCTTAGCATACTATGCATATAGTAGCGTACCTCGTACGTTTTTTTTCAGTATCGTAGGCACTAGTCAGAAGGTACAACCATTATGTCATGGTGTATCCCCTACGCCTTGGTTTTGGCATACCCCGTATGTCGCGTCATCTCCTGTATATCCTTGCCCTGTTAAGAGGCATAGCGTTCTCTCATGACGAATCCCCTATGGCCTTGCTGCGTCGTGTCATCATGCATCCACCAGCCAGGAGTCCCACCTGTCATGTGGTGACATATTCCTTGTATCTTCACTTTGTTGTACCCCGTAGGACGTAACGCACCCCATGCATCTTCCATTAATCGTCCAGGCACCAATCAAGAGGCATACCTGTTATGTCGCGACATATTCCATATGTCTTTTCCCTGTTGCGCCTCGCTTATTGGGACCCATTCCTGGTGTCTCTATCATGTCATTACACACCGTTCAGAAGGTATACTATGTGTGACATAACGCCTCTTCTACATCTTCGCCTCATCCCTTACGCCAAGCGAGGGGTATGAGCTTCATGCCCCGTATGTTATGGCGTATCAGGCGCTTTTTCACCATGTTATATACGTTTGACGAGAGACATACCAGTTGGGTCGTGACGTATCCCATACGTCCTTGCCTCGTCCCGTCTTCCATATCATGAAGTGTCCCGTGCGTCTCCATCGCGTCAGCTATACACTAGTCAGGACGTGTACTCGATGCACCACCATGCATCACGTGCATCCGGGTATTGTTAAGGTCGTACATCACGATAGGTCGGATAAGCGTCTTCCATATCGGGTACACTAGTCTAGAGCCATGCCCCGTACGTCACGACTTGAATTCTCGCCTTGCTAGGTGCCTAACAGAAGACATACCCCGTATATCGCAATATATCTCGTGCGTCTTTACCATGTCTCACATACCCGTCGAGAGGTCTACCCCGCATGTTATGATGTGTCTCATACATTAGTCCGAAGGAGTACCTTTAGGCCCTAAGGTATTCCCTACGTCTTCGCCATGTTATACTTTGTGGGGGATACACCGCACATATCTTTATCATCCTGTTCATACCATTAGGGAGTGTACCTGGTGCATCGTGACATGTCACATGCGCCTTCACCGTGGTGTTTACGTCATCCGGAGACATATCCCATATGTCATAATGTATCCCATATCCCTCTATCATGGTTAGGCTTGTTTGGTGGTCATACCCCGCTTATCCTGACATTCGCATCGTGGGGCAGGTCCCGTATACTGTCCGCACGGTCAACTCAAGACATACTAGGTGTGTCGCCACGTCACCGACAACATATCGGTTGTTCAAAAAAAAAATATCACGGCGTCGGTTCCCTCGAGACTCGAATTAACCATTCGTCACATGTCTCATACACGTCCTACTTACGCCTCAAGACATACCATGTATGTCGCTACGCCTTAGCCAAAACATCTCAAGATTATGACTGGTACCTTGATCTCAAATAGAACCATAATCTCACGGATCGTCGTCACCTCCCTTTCGTATCTCAAGACATACCCACGGATGTCGCCACGCTATACACAATGCCTAGGTGATTCCAAATTACGTTGTTGTATTATCCATGCCCCTCACCTCGTAGGTTTCCATCATGACCTTCGCAAGCTAAGACATGCCACGTGTGTCGGTGCGCCGTGCACCTATACTCCAAAGTTACGTGGTTGTAAGATCGAAACATTAGGGTCGAGTGAACTGTTTCACACGAATCTCATTTACCTGTCGTCGTTCGCATCTGGGGAGGTAGTCCATACGTAGCACCTCCGTATTCCAGAAATATGGGCAATACCCTGAGCTTCGAAACGAACCCTTGACTGGTGTGTTGTCCACGCTTCCCATTTGTACCTTTAGGTGCGCCACGGGGATCGTCATAGTGTCCCCTCGTATTTACATCATCCCACTGTCCGGACCCCAGGTTCACATTGACCCTCTGACGCACGCTTCACACGAAGTCATGGCATCACATCCGCGCTTTAACTGGCGCCTTATATGTCGCCTCGTCACCTCTAGTGAATCTATGCGTCATTGTACTAACCTCTTGGCTAGTAGGTCATCGTCACACCCCATTGGTACCCTCGGTCGTACCTTGTATGTCGACATGTCATTGTACTAGGGTAACCCACGCATCCTTGGTCTTCTTGAGACACCCCGTCGCATCTTCAAAACAGCCAAATCGATATGAGACGTACCAGGTGTGTCACCGTATATCGTAACACGTCAGTATTCCAAACATGTGACACTAGTGCTTCGAACACGTATCAGCTTTCGGTGCATATCCCGTATGTCACCGCTTGCGCTTTAGTCATACGTTGGGCCTTGTCAAAACGTGCCCCACATGTCGCCTTATCATCGGCAATATTTGTAGTCCACGAATATGTCATCAGGCTATCCGATTCTGGACCGACCTTTGACGCACGTTCCGTGTGTCATCCCTCGCACCTTACTCGCATATCAAAGATTGAGTTGCTTATACCATCCAGTCGGGGTTAAGCTTGCGGCACACACCCACATACGTGGTTTGGTACGTCCTGTTCGCAGGTCAAATGTCGAGTCATTTATGTCATTGAGTTCAAGTCGAATCTGGGGCAAGTTCATATATGTCATCACGTGCATCTCGCTTACATCTCCAATGTCGAGTCATTTGTATCGTCAAGTTCGAGTTGAACTTTTGGCACGTACCTGTCATATAGAGTGATTCATGTCGTCGAGTCCAAGTCATACCCTTGGGCATGTACCCTATGGGCCGTCTCGAGCGTCCCGCTCATACCTTGACACACTGAGTCGTTCATGTCATGAGGCTCCTATCAAACTCTTGACATACGCCCCGTAAATCGTCACTCATGTCTTGAGTACGCCTCAAACAGCGGTTGGTTTATATTGTAAAATCCTGGACACGCTCCCCCTACATCATTCGTACCATTGTCCATGCGCCCCCAAACTCCAAATTGCCTTATTCACGAGCCTGAGACATATGCCCTATGTGTCGCTATTTGGGTCTCGTTCGTATCAGTAGTATCGAGTTGTTCGTACCGCGTCTAAGTCCAACATTTGGCGCTTACCTCGAAGATCTTGGTTTACGCCTTCGTTGCTCCTCGAATTGTTCATAGTGATAGGTTCCAGTCGAACTATCGATGTCTACCCTGTGTGTCATTGCTGGTATCTCAAATATCGGTGATGGACCAAGTATGTCACAGGTATCCACGTAAGATCTTTAGGGCTTCTCATAAAACATATTATCATCGGATTTGCGCTATGAAACAAATTGACCATTGACACATACCAGGTAAGTCATCGTTTCCATCTCGTTGGTACCTCGATCGGATTAGGACACCTCTCATTCCACCAGACGCACCGATGTCCATAAATTCATCGAGGTATTTATGTCTCTAGCTTGAGTTAATCCTTAGACTGCACCCTGCGTGTCGGTATCGTGTGTAGCTGACACCTCCAATGTTGTTAGGACTTGAGTCATTTTTGTGCTTCATCTATGCCCAAAGTTGGTCAGATAATACGTATGTCGTATGTGTACCCTATTCGTGTCTCGTACCTAGCATGTTGGGTTTCCCACGCGACGGTCGAAAGCCCAAAATTAGGCCATCATATCGCTCGTATAAGTCAATCGTGGGGGCACATCAAGTTGGGACTCCCATCATGCCTTTTGGCTACCTCTAAGGCATACCATGTACGTCATCGTATTTCCTGAACGCACCACGTTTCAAACCACTATGTCAAGATACTAGTGAGCCAAGTAGGAGTTAATAATTGGCATATACCTCATACGTTGACGTATGCATCCTATTCGTACCTCGAGTGTCGGGAATTCCGTGTTCGTTATCCCATCAGATAATACCCATCATTGTAATAGTTGCTTTCCGAGAGAGGCTGACAATTGGCGCACATCACGTATGTCACTCACGTCTTCCTTATGCCTTAACCTGTTTGGGGCATACCCCGTGGGTTACCACTTTCTGCATAGCACGCTAAGGTTCCGTTGGTAGTCTACGTATTTGTATCTTGGGTATAAACTAACCATTGACCCACACCCCATATGTGGTGGTCTCGTCCTGCTTGCTTCTAGTTTAGGACACACCCTCTATGTCGGTTTGTTTCAGGAAACTTGTGCTTCTTAGAAAGGCGGTTCCCTACTATCAGTATCGTTACCAGGTAAACTATGGAAACATGCCCCACACGTCTCCATCAGGGTCTGTTTAGGTCTCGGACATACCACGAGCGTCACATTAGCCCGTGTAACGCCCCGTATCTTCGAAGTACGCCATTACAACCGATAATGACAATCCCTAACATACACCTCATACATAGTCGCTTATGTTGTTTTTTTTAGATCATGAGTCATGTCGATGTACCAAGTATGTCATTCCCCCCACTCATGTCGCTACCCCTCGAATGTATCTACACGTCACGGATATCATCGGGGTACACTCTCATCTACCTAGCGTCCTAGGGAATTTTACTCATCAGGAGGGTCATCTCAATCTCACAAGTCTCAGTCGTGTCGAGCGTCATTTAACATTATACAGCTGGTGAAGCATTGCAGGGTAAACTTGCAGGGTTCGTACTAATGTGTGTATAACAGTTGAAATGGTTTCAAGCATCGGCACTTCCAAACAGGTAAGTTAGCACAGACGACGGAAGTACTGCCGACGGCTCTGGTAAAAAAAAAGGAAAAAAGAAGGGGTTTAGCTCCAGTCAAATCGTGTTTACGTTGTAAGAAATAAAGTGCACACCACGAATCATGCATAAATCATACATCCATCTATAGGAGGCACAAGTAGATAGCTTTAGCATTCGCATCGCACGTGCATTGCATCATCAAAATTCATAATGCCTAAAAAGCTCCACTCACCTATCCTTTCTCTTTCCTTATTAGAAACCCAACTCATGGCCCAGTCCAGCAATTCAAACCACAATCTTGAGAGCCGTGTGCAAGGGGCTTTAGCCAAATACATCTTTTCTGATGAGTTCAAACATGCTCTTAATGATCCGAAGAATACTAAGCATGAGGGGGTTGAAAATTCCCAAGAGATGATAGGAGGTTTCAATCTCAGAGCAGAAATCGAGCGAGTTCTTCCCGATATCCTTGCTTCAGATAGAGCTGAAAAGGTTGGTCAGGGAGGTCCTGAGTGAGTCACTAGTTGCGGAGATCCCGAAAGCTGCTGTGGAGAAACCTATGTTCCAGCTCGCGCCACAAGTTCATCCCACAAACATTCACTCCACCAAGGGTAGTCTCACAACATATTTCACGAACACAACAAGATCCACACCATCGGGGACATGAGATTACTAGGGTTGTTCGCCCTCCATCGCCCACTCAGTATAGAAGGGAGGGAAGGGAATTCTCCACTTTCACTCAACCCTTGTTTGAAGTGTTGGAGAGTCTACGAATGCATGACATACTTCACCCTCTACCAGCCACGGGAGGTCAAACCACTGAATTAGTCAAACGCAGGGGCTACTGACACTTCCACCAGAAACATGGTCACGAAACAAGCACTTGCATGAGGTTGAAGCATGAAATCCAAGATCTCATCGAAGCTGGAAAGATAAGTGATCCAGATCCTTCTCAACAGATGAAGCCTTCGACTTGTTCCTTGAATGGCGAAGTCTACAACGGATCAGGATAATCTAAAGAAGAAGTTCTCGAGATTGAGGACACTTATGAAGTGGGAGAATATGAAGCTTCTTGAAGTAGCATGAGAGAGAGGAGTGCACTTGTAGTCTTTATCCTTGTCTTTTATTTTATCTTCTATTCCACAAGATGTTATTAACCTCCTTTTGAATTCAATGAAATTTCGTTTCCGCAAATTTATCCTAAACATACGTACTTACATTTGATATCTACTCAATTGAGATATTCCCGCTTCTATCATGGCACGGACGTAAGCTCTAGAATATACTTATTGCTCAGTACTTAACCACTGAAGAGAGAAAATTGAGAGAGTGAAAAAAAAACAAAATAAATCATGAGAAATGATTCCATGGCTCTACGATGATAAGTCGGGCATAGACCCATCAAACGAAGGGTTCTCACCGGCTTGTGCCAAAAAGAAGACCGAGCGACAATCAACAAAGTCCAAAACGAGAAAAAAAGAAAAGAAAAGGAGGAGAAAGCGACAGGCCCCAGAAACCGTGCTAGCACTAAGGCACAGACAAAAATTTCTCCAAAGGGGACACAAATACATGGGTGCACCACTCAGAACAAGATGGGGCAACTGGCCTATCAGCGATAAAGGACCCTATTCTGGGATCAACAAAAGGGTTTAGGTCTATGATGACTCAAAGTTAAAAAGGGAAAAAGGATGATGCTAAAAAGGCCCAGGGGCAAAGTCAAGCCAATCAGAAGTAAGAGAAAATTATCAAGTAGACGTAACTAGCCGAGGGGCGTCAAGGGGACAAGAGCGGTTGACATTGCCCAGCAAATGGGTGATCAAATGTATGAGAAAAGCTCACTTTAACGAAGAAAGATCAAATGCGTAGGCGAATGAAGCCGAAGGCGGCGACAAAGTTTAGAACTTTAATCAATCTCAAGGGAACCGAGGAATCCTTCTCATGAAAAAAAAAGAAATCCCGATAGGTTAAAAATCCGCAAAGGACGACCTATGCAACAATAAGGGACACCTCAATAAGTGAAAACCCCACGGGGCGCTTATTTGAAAATTCCGGGGACAAAAGGAGAGAGTTAAAATAACTGAAATGTGAAAACCCGAAAGGGCATACTTCGGTGACAGTGATTAATAAACTGAGCAGTAAACAATTCAATGTATATTTGCCAAGTGCTTTACTTAAGCTAGACGGTTGCATTTGCAATGAAAACACCCGCATCAATAGACACCCCATCTCAACTAAAGTCGCCTCGACACCCATGAACCGATCCACAATCTATAAAAAGAAAAAAAAAACAAAAAAGACTATTCTTCTCTCTCATGCTCCATGAAGTTTTGTTCCTCTGCTCCTCTGTTGTCCTATCAAGAGTCAAACTTCGACCGAAGCAACTACTCCCGAACGGCAGTATCCCTAGCTTGAGCGCACGTGAAATTTCACCTCGAGTTGGCAGGGGCATGCGCTCGCATCAACTTCTAACCCACACCAAGACGGCAACTTCAATCGCGGGCACGACCATACAATCAGATCACCATCCATCTCGCTCCGGAAGCTTCTCCATTAACGAAGGCATCAGGCATGAACTCCTCATCAAATGCTCAGCATAGAAGTGGCCCGTGGATGTAAACCCCCTGCGCTATCCGGTATCATTCACAATCAAGAAGAAAAAAAAGAAAAATTGAACAAAAAGGTTGGATTGAAAACCTCAAAAGAGGCGATCCAAGCAAAAGGAGAGATAGAGAAAATTGGTGAGATTTAGAAAAGATGAATTGAAAACCCCTAGGGGCAGTTCATGCAAAAGGAGAGATAGAGAATATCGGAGAGATCCCGTTGAGTTGAAAACCCGAAAAGGGCGGCTCAGGCAAAAATTAGGGAAAAAATGAATACATCTAACTCTGGTTAAAAGCGAGAGCCCTTTTGACACGAGCTCATCAAGACCAAATCCTCATCCTTACAACCCTTAGTTTCAAACTTAACCTCGCCCTCATCCTCGCACTCCTTGGGGACGGCCTGAAACATCATTTCTCGATCTGAAGCTACAAAAATCCTCCAAGCCTATGAAAAGGGAATCCATCCGAGCATCTCATCCACATGTACATAGTTTGCATTCCCACATGTCCATACATCCATATAAAGCAAAACACATAGGCCACATGTATGCACATTCAAACACGCGCACGGTCACCTGCATATGCACATATAAGTGTTTACATGCATCCATAGGTTAGGCTACATCCACCCATCTCTATGCATCGCTACATACCTCTCCTTGACACAAGCTCATCAAAACCAAATTCCCGTCCTTATAACCTTTGGTTTCAAACTTATCCTCACCCTCGTCCTTGCACACCTTGGGGATGGCCCGAAGCATCATTTATCGATCTAAAGCTACCAAAATCCACCAGCCTATGAAAAGGGAATCCATTCGACCATCTCATCCACACATACATAGTTTGCATACACACATGTCCATACATCCGCATAAAGCAAAACACATAAGCCACACTTATGCACATTCAAACACACGCACAGTCACATGCACACACACATATAGGTGTTTACATGCATCCATAGACTAGGCTACATTCACCCATCTATATGCATCACTACATGCCTGCGGTCGATTTAGAGACTAGGGTCGCTAGAAAGAGCCATTTTACCTGCGGTCGATTTAGAGACCAGGGTTGCTATTGAGCCATTTTACCCGCGGTCATGGACCAGGGTTGCTTTTGAGCCATTTTACCCGCGGTCATGGACCAGGGTTGCTTTTGAGCCATTTTACCCGCGGTTGTGGACCAGGGTTGCTTTTGAGCCATTTTATCCGCGGTCGTGGACCAGGGTTGCTTTTGAGCCATTTTACCTGCGGTCGTGGACTAGGGTTGCTTTTGAGCCATTTTACCCGCGGTCGTTGACCAGGGTTGCTTTTGAGCCATTTTACCCACGGTCGTTGACCAGGGTTGCTTTTGAGCCATCTTTACCCGCGGTCATTCACCAGGGTTGCTTTTGAGCCATTTTTACCCGCGGGCGATTTAGAGATCGGGGTTGCTTTTGAGCCATTTTACTTGCGGTCGATTTAGAGACCAGGGTTGCTATTGAGCCGCTTTACTTGCAGTCGATTTAGAGACTAGGTTCCCAGAAAGAGCGTCCGTCCGCGGCCGATTTAGAGGCAAGGACAGATCGAAGATGAGGAAGGAACTTGCGACATGGAGATCAGGTATTTCTTCCTCCTACTCTTTACGTGTCTTTTACTTTAATATATTTACATTGTATGTGTTGCGTTAGCGAAAAACGTTTTCAAAACACACACATCACTGTCAAAATAGGAAAGTAGGGCCAACTGTAGACACCGAGTCGGAGGACCTGTGACGAAAACCTGAAACAAGACGGTTGAAGCGGTTGGTTCCGGGAGTTTTTAACGCAAAAATATATAATAAAAAAAACGAGAGGTCAGTAGGAGTCGCTATCGCCGAGTGGACGGCTCGCGAGTGCTCAGTAACGTGGTGCGAACGCCTAGCGGCAGCCGACGCGTGTCCGACGACAGTTGGACGCGCGCTCGGCAGCGCGGGGCGCACGCTTGACGTCCGCTGGGCGCGCGCGCCCGACAGCATGGGGCGCACGCCCGACGGCCGCTGGGCGCGCACGCCCGGCAGCCTCTAGGCGAGCGCTCAACGACGTTGGGCGAACCCCCAACGGGCGTTGGGCGAACGCCCAACCTTCGTTGGGCGGACGCCCAACGGGGTTGGGTGAACGCCCAACATAAGTTGGGCGTTCGCCCAACCTACTTTGGGCGACGCCCAACTTTAGCCGGGCGTCGCCCAAAGTTTCCGGGGATCCATGCCTATATAAGGCACGGATCCCCATGCATTTGAGGGGGAAGGAATTTTTGGAGTTTTCTCACTCTAGACATTTTCAGAGAGAGAAAGTCAATTTTTTGGAGAAAATATTTTTTTTCCCAAAAAAATCCAAATTTTCAAAAGTTGAATATTTTATCGAAAACAAAAAAATACCGGAAAATCATAACTCGTGGAACCAACCGACTTCGATTGTCAGATACCGAACTTGAGGTATTATCCGAGGACTAGACTCATTTTATTTATTTAATTAATTTATTTATTTAATTTATTTAATTTATTTTATTTTTTTAGGATATAGTTTTTATTTATTTAGTTATTTATTTATCACGTCTTATTTAATTTCCCGTATTTATTTATTTTTGTCTCGTATTAAATAAACGTTCGTTTTTGGTTTTGAAATAAAAAACCTCATTTTAATATCCCAATACGAACCGTGATCCGATTCAAAGGTAGTTCGGGATTAATAAAAACGTTGTAATTATAAGTTTTAAAAATATTTCTAAATAATGTTTTAAAATAAAACTTCGTTTTAGGATTCTCCGTTATAGACTATGATCCAATTTTGGTAGTTCGGGGATCCGAAATGATAGAATAGATCTAATCTAACGCTTTTGAATAAATCTGAAAACTGTTGGAGCAGTTCTGTAATTTTACGTTTTCTGTCACTAAATGCTGTTTACCGACGGATTTTCCGTCGGTAAAGCTGCTGAAATGTAAAAAATGCTGTTTTGGTCCCTCCTTCTCAACTTTTAGGCTTTTGGTCCTTTATATATATATGTATATTTATGTAACATATACTTTCAAGCTATTTTTAAATACTTTGTACATATATTTATTTAATGTGTTTATATATCATTTCTTTTCATCAATTTGATTTAGAGTTTATTCTCTATATGTTATTATGTACAAAACTATTTTGATTTAGAGTTGATTTTCTTATTTATGAATTTTATCCTCTATCTTTACATTTTCTCTTAAATATTAATCAAAGTGTATCTTAATTAGCCTTATCCTTATTTTCACTTATATATGTATTATTACTTTCCTTATCATATATTTGATTTGTATATATTATTACTATTTTACCATTCTTACATATATGTATAAATATGTATATTTATTCTCCATTTGGATTTCCTATAGGTATATATTCTTTAAATATGTTGGGTTGGGTGAATTTGGATTTAATTTGTTAGTTGTTATAATTATATTCAAGTAAGGATTAATTGAGTGAAAGGGGGAAAATAAATCACAAAAAAGAGAGTTTAATTGGTTGGTTTAAATTAAAGCTTTTCTAGATGTTCCCAAAGTGTAAATAACGTTTTCTTGACATCTTTAAATCGTTTCCAAAATATCATGTTTTAAAACCTTAATTCGTTCCAACGACGGATTAAGCGAACCTTGTAATTAAAACCATTTCTTGAAATTGCTTTTAATAATAGAGTTTTTGAATTGTTTTCCTAACTAAATGGTTTGTACAAAATAAATGGACTTGTATGCCTAATCACGTTTTTGGAGTTAAAGTTTTTATTCCACATTTTCAAACACTCGAGTCGTTCCAACGGCGATTCGAGTCGATGTCATGTAAGTTAACGGGGTTTTAAAACGTACCTAAATCGTTCCAACGGCGATTAAGGTACGAACCATGTAAATAAACTCGTTTTGGGAGTGAGATTAGCTTAGAGATAGTGTATAATATAAAGCCTAAATCGCATTGTGAATAAATCAATTCTTCCTTCTCCCTCTCTCTCTCCTATGTATTTTTAATTCATGTAAATGGGTGATTCTTTACTAAAATGGCTTATAACATGCTCAAAACGGTTTTCAAAGCGAGAAAGAAAAGGTTTCAAATGAATTTTAAACTTAAAGAAATATGCGATTAGTCCGTTATCGTCTAACACGCTGAGTAGGAGGCCGGTGCTTCATAACCGGGTGATGTCGGGGTGCCTAGTAGCCTTTCTCCGGAAAGGAGCTAGCCATCTCGGCTCGTACCTAAGTTTCCCGAACCCTCACCGGTCTCCCGCAAGGGATCGGTGTTCATTTTCCCATTCGTGGGTGGCGACTCTTCCATACTCCGAGCTCCAGTCCCGCCGAGCAGCTTGATTCCACGATTGGTTGCTTTCGGCGCCAATCACCGCTTACGTCGCCATGAGGTGTCCACCCCCCGGTCCGCCTGGGAGATTAGGCCATGACACCTTGTCTAACAACTGAGTAAATATAGCAAGCAACACATACATATATATATTGAGAAAGAGTTAGAAATTACTCAGCGCGACTTATCCTGGTTTGGCCTCTCCGCCTACGTCTAGTCCCCAGAATCCCTCCGGGCTTTTTTAATCCAATACTGAGCTCTTTAAAGGTAGAGCACAAACCATTTACAAGGCAGTTGAATATGCAAGAGTACCGTCCTCTATTCGTCTACTCAAATCCACTAAGCGCTACAACCCAGCACTTAGATTTTCTCTACCACTGAGTACTTAAAACCGAGTACTCAACACCACTCTCTCAATCTTACAATTGATACAAAATTCTTCTTTTTCAGACAAAGAACACTTTAGATGATTACAAAAATCACTATAGCTTTTACACAGATATGGAAATTTGGTGTAAGATCTTTTTCTTGTTTTGGTGTGCTTTTGTATGTATGCTTTTTTTCTCTTTTTGTTTTCACAATCGGCAAAGGATCCAAGAATGAACTTGTCCTTTTATAGTTGAGGTCTGAAGCATAAATGATTTGAATCTGGAATTATCCGTTGGATTCAAACGGCTCTTTCTTCCGACATTGTTCTGGTCAGCTTCAGATTTGCAGGCCAATCCTGTCGTCTGAATTCGGCAGGCGCCAGGCTTGTCTTCTTCTCGCAGGTTTGTCTTCTTGTATATGTTTCGTCTTTTAGCTAGCAGACAATTGACCTATGCATCTCAAAATTGACTATTTGCGTAATTCCAATGTTTCTATTATTGGTGCAGACAGTTGTCGGATCTTGTCTTTTAGCAAACGGATCATTCACGCTGTCCTGAAGATCACTCAACTTGACTTTGATAGCCGTTGTCTTTGATTGTTGCCAATTTCGATACTGAGTTGCCTTTCACTCAGCTTCCACGGTCAGCTTCGTTCTACAAGATATAGTTCCGAAGAAGACTTCTTTTCTTTCATGCTGAGTTGCTTTTCACTCAGCTTCTGAGATCAGCTTCATTTGTAAGCTTTGGTTCTGAAGAAGACTTTCCTTCTTTCGTACTGAGTTATTCTTTACTCAGCCCGCTCTATGTTGTAATGCTGATTATGTTCTGTCTTATAACTATTCTTATACTCAACATTGAACAAACGCATTAGTACAATTAAATTTAAGGGATAATTACTAATCTGACCCAATCAAGGACCCCAATTTACATATCTAACCCACCTTACCTCAAAGTTACCAAATTAGACACTTTCACCCATTTTGGACAAAACTAACCTTAGTTCTATTTGATGAATCGATCGATCTTCTTCTTCTTCTATTTGATGAAACGATACCATTACAGATGATGAAAGAGGGAAAACCAACGAGAAAAGCAAGCGTATAAGCAAAAAATATACCATTTGTACGGGAAATTGAACATAATATGTCAAAAATCTCAAAAATCGCTAACGATTGGTATCAGAAATTGAAGAAGATGAACTGAAGAAGAAGTTGAAATAGAGAAGAAGAAGAAGAAGAACAAGAAGAAGAAGAAGAAGAAGAAGCGGATGAAGCGGAGGAGGAGGAGGAGGAAGAAGAAGAAGAAAAGAAGATCGATTCATCAAATAGAACTAAGGTTAGTTTTGTCCAAAATGGGTGAAAATGTCTAATTTGGTAACTTTGAGGCAAGGTGGGTTAGATATGTAAATTGGGGTCCTTGATTGGGTCAAATTAGTAATTATCCCTAAATTTAATTGTCTTAATCATGGATTAACTTAAATAATTTTGTCAAATCAAAATCATGTTGGAAAGGTGTTTCAACAAACTCCCCCATTTTGATGTTGGCAAAATTTTTAATTATGGAACTCAGTTTTGAAATTCCCCATGATTGAATTGTCTTTCGTTCTTCTGAAATTACTCCCCCTTAAGGGTTGCATCTATTTGAATCAGTTTAATCTCTAAACCTTCCAAGATTTAATTGAGAAAAATCAAAACATGCTTGTACTGACTAAGTTCAATTCTAGACCTTCTAAGATCTAATTCAGATGAGCCTAGGTCAGCTTTCAAAAGAGGTCAATATGTTGGAACATGTGTTTACTCAGTTTGATACACGGCCAGTTTTAGGTATCAGAGAGATTATTTCTATGAATTTATGTATCAGAGCAAAATGTATTCATGTATCAGAATAAATGTGTGTTGAGAGTTTTTCACTTGCATGTTCCCTCTTTTTTTTCTTTTGATTTCGATTGTTTGTTCATTTAAGACAGTTCAGCATATAACATATTTTAAGTAAGCATCATATGTAGATAAGTCAGTTTAAATAAAAGGATGCTTAAAATAGATAGATGGTTAGTCAGCATACAAAAATAGAAAACGCCAAAAACAAATACTACAAGTCAAGTTCTAATGACTAGTCTATTTCTTTCTGTTGACTTGGGCATGATTAACTTTGCCTTTTCCCTTGGCGTTTCTTTGTTTCTACTGACTACCAGATGCTTCTCCTGCTTCCCCTGATTTGTGCTGAGTTCCATCAGCTTGTTCTTTCTCCCCCATTTTGCCAGCATCGGGCGGAGGAGGAATGAAAGTGTCGTTGAGAGCAACACGAGTTAATTTCACGGAGTACGCCTTAAACTTTTTCGTGCTTTTCCTTAGACCGTAGAAAATGGGAACACCATCGTCCAAGATGGAACCGGGAATTCTGACAGAGGCACTGATCATACTCAAAATATATTCTTGGGATTTCCCTACCCAAGTGATAATGTCAGTCAGCATGGCATAAGCTTGATGATACATCTTGAGCAAAGCCGAATCGTAGAACTGACGTTGAGCATTCGTGTGGCGCACATGTTTGAAGGTGGCTTGGGAGTATTGTAGGATTTCATTTGTTTTCACCAAGTCAGTGTCCATCTCTTCCTTACTCAAGTTGAGTAGACGGACAGCTTCGCTAATTTGCTCGATCGAACACTGGGAGGAGGAGGAAATGATCTCACGAGTACCGGTCAGCTCAGAGTGTAGCTTGGTGAAGTGGTGATCAACCTCAGTAGAGGTAGCATATCCCGTGTTTACTGCAGACATAGCATGTATTTAGCCTTGGAGAGAATCTATGTGATTCACCATCATTAACTGCAGTTCAGCCAGCTTCACTATGGAGTCTTGCTTGGGCTGTTGAGATTGAACAGTTATCATGACACTCACAAGATCTTTGAGGCCCTTGATCTCATTCAGGAGCTGAGTGATAGAAGAAAGTTGTGTTGATTCAACATTAACGAACCCAGCAGCATCGGCATGAGAGGGATTCAAATCCTGGAGGATGGATTGAGCTGAGTCAATGATTCGACGCCCAGACTCAGTAGCATTTAGGTAGGCATAAGTTGCCTCAGGAGTTCGCTCAGCGGCCGGTATTGGAATAGTACCAGATGGTGGAGGAGTAGGTTGTTTACCAGAACCAGATGGGCCAGCGTGATCAACGACTGGACTTTTGTTTAAGTCAGCACCAGGAACTGACTGTTCAACATTCTGCGAAATTGGGTTAGGAAGAGGTGGATCGGCAGAGATGTTGACCTGCACAGTATCAGTCTGAAGTTGAGTTGGTGCAGGAGGAGTTACTTCAGAACTTACATGGACAAGATTTTCCTTTGCTCGCTCACCTTCTTGAGCAGCTTGAACCTCGAGCTCTTGCTCGGCAGAGATTGGATTTTCAGGAGTCTTGGCTTGTTCCTCAGTATGAGTAACATAGGCTTGTTTTTGTGTGAATTGATCCGGAGTTGGTTCAATGGTATTGCTGAAGAACTGGAACTGGAGTGTGGTAAGGGCAGAGATTGGTTCCCTTAGCGGTGAATCATCCAGAAGATCAATGATAGGAGACTTGTGGGCTTTTCGCTTGAGTCGTTTTCCGGTGCTAATTCTTGGAGGAGAAGGATCAGCAGGAATGGAGTCAAGTGACTCAGAAGATGAGTTTACCCCAAGGTCAGCATTGAACTCTTCCACGGCTATGTCTTTCTCTGTGGACTCAGTATCAACTGTCTTACTCGGCACAGTTGGATTCTCAACCTGCTCAGCATCAGCTGTTTGTTTTTGCATAGCATCAACTTCATTATATGGCTCAATATCATCTGTCTCCTCAACGTCAAGCTGACCTTCATCGTTTCACAGTTCTTCTTCGTCTTGATCAGCAGGGGTTTTCTCAAGATCAATCTCTTGGCTTCTGACGAAATGTGAGTCATCAGAGACAACACAGTCAAGAGGTAGTGGATCGATTGGCTTTAACTCCGAAGATTTCTTCTTCTTTTTATGCAATGGTTGCTCCGAAGTTTCCTCACTTTCTTCTTCAGGCTCAACTTGCCTTTTTCGTTTCTCTGCTGACTTAGGTGCATCCTGACCTTGCTCAACATCAGCTTTCTTTCCTCTTGACACAATCCGAAGCTTCTGTGGAGCTGAGTTGATGTCTTTAGTGGCTTGGTCAGCTTTCCGCTTTTTATCCTGCCGAGTATGGTCAGCAGGTTTAACCAACACTTTCTTCCCCTTTTTGGTTAGTGCATCATGTGCTTCTTCAACCGCGGCTCCCTTGCCTTTCTTGAGTATGATGGGTTGGTCGTAGGCCAAACCGAACAGTATGCCAGTTGAAATCTCCGTACCCCAGACATTGATTTCCTCTACTAAGCTCACTTGATAGACTTTTAGGATTTTGGTAATTAGTGAGCCTAACCTAAGGGTGCCAGTACTTCGTTGGAAAGCACCAATGAAAAAACCGGCATGTTGAGTGGCTGGTAGGTCAGAATATGCCAGATAAAGCACTGCTCGAAGTTAGACGCGGAGGATGTGGAGTTGACCTTGGGAAAGATGAAGTTGGTCAGGATGTACTGGGCCATCTTCTGATTCTGACCCATAGAAGTGCTTGCAATCTCTCCTTTCTGGGACTTGGGTTTACAGAACTCAACTGGATACTCGATTTTGCTGTGATCGTTCGTGGTTCTGAGTTTGGTTCCTTTGTCGGTCAGTTTGAGTAGGGTGGCGAGATAGGGAGGATTGACGAAGATTTCTTTCCCCTTGACCTTGGTGACTATGTAGTCCCTGTCATCATCAGCGGCTCTCAAATTGGCATAGAATTCCTTTACCAATTCTGGGTAGGTAGCTTCTCGAAGAGAAAATAGCTCGGTCCAGCCATTTTTTGAGATCCATTCGCAGAAGGGTTTTTCAGCTTCTACAAATCCCTTAGAGAACCAGCGAGAATGGTCGACCTTGTATCCTCTGACCCTGTTGTAGACTATTGAGTAGGTTCTTTCCATTGGTTTCTTTCCTTTATCCTTTTTCTGTTTCTTTTTCGAAGAGGTTGCAAGGTCAGCTTGGGGGCTCTTGCTCGGAGTTTGGTCATGCTGACCATGTCCTTGAGACTTGGTGGGAGTCTCGACATATTCTTGCTGAGCAGGAGATGGAAGGTTTTCATCGGAGCGGTTGTCGTCGTAACCGGTACTGGAGATATTTTGTGAATCGTTAGACATGATTCTTAGAGAGATTTTGAGAGGTTTTGGGATTCAAGAGAGAGAAGGATTGAATTCCAGAATTTGTGTGTGTAAAGAGACACGAGTGGGAATTCTTCCACTATTTATAGTAATGTCGAGTTGATCTGAAGCGTTGAAGTGGCGGTTTGACCTCGAGATAATCAATCGACAATGATTCTGGCATTTATGATACAATCGGTGTATGTGTTTTGTAATTATTGCGCTTACGTCATCCTAGGTGGCTATTTAATATGTGTGCCATCATTAATTTTGCAACGGATCTTTTACTCAGTGTTAAGAATTTTAAACGTTTGAAATTCTGAGTAGTCAGTTTGATGTAGAAGAATTATTCGTGTGTTTAGTAACTCAGCATAAGACAGTCACTCAGTATGTACGTCTACTTAGCATAGGGTGATTTTATATTATGTTTGACTCAGCATGCAATAGTTACTAATTTAGCACAAATCACTCAGCATGGTAATCACTCATCATTCAATTTAAACATAGAATTTTATTGGAGAGGATTAGACATACCGATAGCTTCCCTTAGTATGTTAAATTGCTCACGAGCCAGAGGCTTCGTAAAGATATCCGTAAGCTGTTCATCTGTTGGAACATAGGTCAGCTTGATCTCACCCTTGAGTACATGACCTCTGATGAAGTGATGCCTTATGCTGACGTGCTTCATCCTGCTGTGTTGGATTGGATTTTTAGATAGGTCAATGGCACTCTTGTTGTCGCATTTGACCTCTATCGTTTCTGTTTTTACGCCATAATCCTCAAGCTGTTGCTTTATCCATAGGATTTGAGCCACACAGCTTCCAGCAGCAATGTACTCAGCTTTAGTTGTTGACAGGGCCACTGACCATTGCTTCTTGCTGAACCAAGATACTAGACAACTTCCTAAGAAGTGACATCCTCCTGAAGTGCTTTTACGTTCTAGCTTATCTCGTCCATAGTCAGCGTCAGTATATCCAATAAGTGTAAAGTCATTTGTATTTGGATACCATAAACCTGCATTAACCGAGCTAGCAAATATCTGAAAATTCTTTTTACAGTTATAAGGTGAGATTCTCTAGGGTCAGCTTGATATCTTGCGCAATAAGATACTGAGTACTGAATGTCAGGTCTACTAGAAGTAAGATAAAGTAGAGAGCCTATCATACCTCTATATAACTTGCTATCTACTGACTTTCCTTTCTCGTCAGCACAAAGGACAGTGTCAGTACCCATTGGGGTTGATATGGGCTTACATTCTTCCATATCGAATTTCTTTAACATTTCTTTGGCGTACTTGGACTGACTAATGAAGATGCCGTTCTTCCCTTGCTTGATTTGAAGACCAAGGAAGAAGTTGAGTTCGCCCATCATTGACATCTCGAACTCATTTTGCATCTGTTTGCTAAATTATTTGCACATAGATTCGTCAGTAGCACCAAAGATTATATCATCTACGTAGATTTGTGCCAGCAGGGTATTTTTACCCTTTTTCTTAATGAATAAGGTTGTGTCAACTTTGCCTCTGACGTAGCTCCTGGTCAACAGAAAATTGGTCAACCTCTCGTACCAAGCACGTGGTGCTTGTTTCAGGCCGTATATGGCCTTCTTGAGTTTATAAACGTGGTTTGGAAGTTTTGGATCTTCAAACCCTGGAGGCTGACTAACATAGACCTCTTCGTTTATGAATCCATTAAGAAAAGCACTTTTGACATCCATTTGATATAGTTTAAAGTTCATATAGCTAGCATATGCACACAATATTTGTATAGCCTCTAATCTAGCAACGGGAGCAAAGGTCTCACCGTAGTCAATGCCTTCTTGCTGACTATAGCCTTGGGCTACAAGTCGGGCTTTGTTTCCGACTACATTGCCTTGCTCATCTAGTTTATTTCTAAAGACCCACTTAGTTCCTATGGTCTTTTGATTCCTAGGTTTTGGTACTAAATCTCATACCTCATTTCTTTTGAATTGATCAAGCTCCTCTTGCATAGCATTGATCCAGTGTTCATCGTGCTCAGCTTCTGAGAAGTTCTTTGGCTCATGTACTGAGACAAACGGAACATTGCTGAGATACTTTCTAAGCTGATCTCTTGTCATCAGCTTGTTGTCAGCAGCATCAAGAATGGACTTCTCCGAATGTCCTCTTGGAATTTTTATTTCTTTGGGTAATGTTGAGTTTTCTGAAATAGGTGTTTCTACAATATTTGCAGGAGTAGACTGGTCAGCAAAGGTAATTTTGGTTTCATTTTTACCTTTAGTTAGCCCTTGTACTGATGACTCAGCGGCTCCAATTTGGTCAGCGGAAGCTGAGCTTGGTTCATCTTCGGCGGACTGAGTTGTCTTTCCTGCAGGGTCAGTTTCATCGAATTCGATATGGACAGACTCTTCTACAACTTGAGTTCGTTTATTATACACCCTATATGCTTTACTGTTAGTTGAGTACCCTAAAAAGATCGCTTCATCAGCTTTAGCATCAAATTTTGCAAGATTATCTTTTGTATTGAGTATAAAACATTTACACCCAAAGGCACGAAAGTAGCCAATGTTGGGCTTTCGTCCTTTCCAAAGTTCATAAGGGGTTTTCTTGAGTATAGGTCTAACTAAAGCCCTATTCAGTATGTAACATGCTGTGTGGACAGCTTCACCCCAGAAATACTTTGGAAGCCTATTTTCACTCAGCATTGTCCTAGCAATTTCGACTATTGTTCTGTTCTTCCTTTCAACAACCCCATTTTGTTGAGGCATCCTAGGAGCAGAAAAGTTATGGTCAATGCCACTGACTTCACAGAATTCGTCAAACTGTTGGTTTTTGAATTCTCCGCCATTATCACTTCTAATATGAGCTACGCTTAGGTCTTTGTCATTTTCAAGCTTTTTAATCAATGTTGTGAACATCTCAAATGTTTCATCCTTGCTACTCAGCAAGATGATCCAAGTATACCGAGAGAAATCGTCTACAATGACTAAGGAAAATTTCTTACCGCCCAAGCTGAGTGGTTGGATAGGTCCGAAAAGGTCCAAATGTAGTAATTCCAATGGTCGCTTGGTTGAGACAATGTTTTTACTTTGAAAAGACTTTTTCGTTTGTTCACTGTTGGGTGTCGAATCCAGCAAATAAATTATTATTACGAACCAACTACTAATTTGTTTACGTTGGTAAGCAAAGATCGTACCCTAAGGATTAATACCGATTATTTTTCGTATTACGACTAAATCTAGTAAATGTAAATTGGGGGGGGGGGGGGGAATTGATGGTTTGGTAGTTATCTTGGAATGAAATTCTGTAGAATTAAATAGGAATTAAATCTTGTGTCAATGTGAGAAAATTCCGATCAAGGGATATCTGCAGGCACGTCCATTATTTCCTATTGATCACTGAAAGTGAGAAAACATCTTTAATTATCGTGATCTGGATTGGTTATAGTCGTTCCTTACTCATTCCCAACCTAATCCTTCCTTAATTGTAAAGCTAATCCTAGAGCGCCTAAAGATAAACTCCTATTCGGCAAATAGTTCTAGCTTAGCGCTTAGAATTTAATCTGTCGAAAGCATTAGGGGTTAAAAGGACCCAACCTAAGTTAACGGGATTCTTAGTGATTCCGATTCAAACCAAGTTACACATTCATACAATTTATTATAGTTAGGGTTTCAGATGATTACGTATCCTATACCCTAACGTTGTTTCAACGAATGAAGCCCAGCCGAACTACAGCCTAAACTTCCATTGAAGGTCTGATTTTATAGATTGATAAAAGTGTAAACAGATCAAACTGAATTAGATGACTGAAATTAAGAACAACGATCTCACAATTGGAAAAAATGGTAGCCTTTGATTAATCCCTTAATCGAATGAGGAAATTAGCCACGCATAGTCATGAATCGACTATGATAGCTTACAAAGGTAAAAATGATGAACGTAAAGAGAAATAAGAAATTGTGCTGAAAACTTCTAAAAAATTAACAAGGAAAGTAAATTGTCTAATCCCATCTAAAAGTATCTCCTCCAAACAATGGGTGGTTTCTTTTATAATGTTAACTCAAAAATCCCAATCTTCTGGACTCCTCCCTTGATTTCAGGGATTTCCTTCGTTCAAAATATGCTGTTGAAACTGCATAGATAAGTTGGTTTCTGATTCTGCAAGACTAGACCAGTTGCGTCCGCAAAGTTTGAACTTCGAGTGAAAAAGGTCCAAAACAGCCTTCTAAGCCTTCTTTTCTCCAATTTGATCCCTGAAAGCACTTATGCAACAAAATAAGTAAAATGGTCCCAAAATGACACAAATAAGGATGAAATATTAAAAAAAAAAACATAATAAACTTGCCATTTTGGACACTTATCAAATTACCTTACACTTGCTAAATGCTTGTCCCTAAGCAGGTCTATGTGTAAGTCAATATTCCCCTTTTCAAATGAGACGCACTTACTAATCTTTCCAACCCCCCCTAGCGTTATGAAGATCACAAACCATCAAATCAAGTAGAAAGGGACTTTTGTTATCCTAAGCATGCTTGCTTCATGTATGACAAGGAATAAAGTAATCAACCCTTATTGAAAAACAGTTTGAAAAACGTACCACCCTCGCCGGATTTCTCTCATGTCGCTCAAGTGTTTAGGCAATGATTTATTTTTGGGAATCGCTCAAATCACAATCCTAGAATAGAATTACCATAAGCTTGCCAATATATCAAATCTCCACCACTTAGTATGAACCCAAGATACTAAATCAAAGGGACTTAAAACAGGGTGTAACGTTGGCTAGGGTTAAGGATAGGAAGTGAGGAAGAAATGGAAACCGAGAGTAATAAAATGTTAGATTTACTCTAAAAATGGCCAAAATGGAAATCAAGACATAATTATTTACAAACGACTCACAGTTCTTAAACTTCGGAATGAATGTTTAAGACAAACTTAAAGTAATTACAAACACTCTGAAATGAAGACACAATTATTTACAAACAACTCATAGTTATTACTTTTTTTTTTCTTTGAGGCTTTTTCTTTTTTTTTATGTGCCTCTTTTTTTTTCTTTTTTTTGGAAGATACTACTTCAAACTAGAATAAGGAAGCTACCACTTTTCAAGCCAATGACCGTTAAGACACCTTGAAGCACGACCACATGTAAACGTGGGTAAGTCGAATGCGGAAAAGCATGTACAAACTCTGATGGCTAGCATGTCCCTGGCCAAGGGATTTGACAAGGGTGTGTCAAGGAAGGGGAAAAAGCTCAAATGTGGCTAACTAGGGGCTGGTACTGTCATTTGTTAGTCTTGAGCAAGACTAAGGGTTCAAAGTTTATTCGTGGTGGCTGAAAATAAGAAAACCTATTGCCCTTATCATGGTCAGTACTTGGATCCATCAATGTGGTCTCAAAATGCATAACATGGCAAGTTCTAGAATTCGAAACTAGAATTGGAAAACACTCAGAAAAATAGAACAAATCGTAATGTTTTTGTTCTTGCAATTCGGCTCAAAAACTTTCTATAAATTGGGGTAAAAATGGTGGTACAGGTTTCAAAACGTTTTTCAAGTCCTGGTTGAAAGACTTCATAATCTATTAAACAATTAAACAAAGCATGATGGGTTATCTACTCATCCCGGATCTTTTCGAATCAAAGGTGGTGAATTTTTCATAAAACGAGCGGGGCTAAGTACTAGACTAGCTTCGTTTGTCAAAAATTCCAAGTGTGGATTGTTGGGGTTTTGTGTCCTATAGTCAATTGTTGCAGGATACAAACTTATTGTAAATGAATTGTTCTTTATATCATTTGTTTTAATGAGATATATGTTTTATAACTATATAAAGGCAATCCCTTTTAAGCACTAAATAAAGTCTAATAAAAGGAAATCCGTAAGTTTGTTTAAAGTGATTATAAAGTGTTCATACAAGCATGAAGTGAGACAAAACTTTATAATAAACTAATAAACTTAAAACCACCCCAAGTCGAGTGATATGTTTAGGATTGATATATCACTGTTGAGACTTGTATGTAACAATGTCTTTTGTCCGACAGAAAGCTGATCTCACAAGCTTCATATATACAGATATCTGGACAGTTACATAGATCCGATGAAACGTTGTTCATTAGGATTGGGGATCCGATTTGAGATAACAAGATGGGTAGATTCATCCTTGTCAACTGTTCATCTCATTGGTATTAATAGGTATAACTAATCCTCAGACTCAAAGGAATGTTAATTGGTCATCCTGAATTACTGAATGTGAGACTTTGATCCTGTGGTCCCACGATCCTTAACAGAGATGACTCTGGGGTGTGAACTGCAAAGGTTGGGTGTCATAGGAAGTAATTTCAGGGTAGTTATACATTGGATTGAGCATTTATCACTCCCGATTAATGGGAGATACATCCAAGGATCGCTTGTGGAAGACTTGACTCTAAACCCTTGCAAGGTGATAGCTTAAGAGTAGAAATACAGATTTCACTTAACCTATCTTTTTGAGTTGACTCGGCCAATAACAAGTAAAACGAACGTCTCGCTATATGTGACTTGACATTACCCATAGTCATAAGATTCAGTTCAAGGATGTAGTTGATAAAGGATCGTATTATACCGTAACTAATACGGAAGGGTTAACGACAGAATCAACCTGTCTTCTTAACGGAGTCTGGGGAATTGATTACAGACTTGCTAATAACATACTTTGTACATCATTCCGTTATGCAAGGGATTAAATATAATTCTTGAAGAAATTAATTTAATAGGTTGCATACGGCCAGAAGTAGTAAGGACCTAATGGATCACACATAAGACTTGGAACCAAAAGAGAGATGGATATGATTAATAGATGGAAGCCCAATTGAGCCCAGTAAGGCCCAAATACAAGGAGGGGGCCGAAATTTGTATGTATTAGTAAGGGATTGATTTTATTCCATTAATCCTAATTTGATTAGGATTATGAATTAAATTAATTAAGAGATAATTTAATTAGGAGTTTTAATTAGATTAATATTCTCCTATTATTATCCAATTAGGTTATTTATTATTATCCTAAATTTATTAGATATATAGTGAGATAATAATTAGGAATCCTTTTCTGAATTGGATTCCTATTAAGTTACCTATTCCTATCTAACTAGGGTTTAGATACAAGCTAATATATATACCCCTCCCTATAGTGAATTTCGACCAAGCCCTATGCCTCCCCACTTGTGATTTTTGAAATTGCTTAGAGAGAGAGAGAGAAAAGAATTCTATTCCCAAGTTCGTGGACAAGAATTCATACGGCATTCCATCGATTGATTAATCTTATTCATCCCTCTTTCTCCTTGATCTTGTGTTGGTTAATTAGAGACAATCTATTTTGGTTGCATCTCATAAGGGTTGATTTTATCTTAACCTCACCGTATTCTACTTTGTGGTTGGAACCTCGGAGAAGAATTGTGGGCGCTTCTTTAACAATGGTAGATTGTTCATCGAAAGGTATTCCTTCTTATCCCTCCTTATATGAAATAACGATTAACGGATCCTATGGTTAAAAGGAAATAGGCTAAAATTTTTATATTTCCGCTGCTATACCTTAGCCCTAATTTCCTTCAGTGGTATCAGAGACATCGTTAAATCCGTTATTTCATATATGAAAATATAGAAGTTTTCAATAGGATTGAATAAATATTTATGGTTAGGATTAATTGACAAATAGTATTGATTAATTAATTCTAAAGATAAATAAAGTTTTGATTAATTGTTAATTAAAACCGATTATGCTTATGTTCCTAATTATTTCGGTTGATAATCATTATAACAAAATCTATTAGTTTTATAGTTAGCTTGATAAAATTAGTTTTATTAATTCTAAATGATAAAACGGAAATCTATTGTAGATTATCCTATTTCTGAAAACCGTTTTAAAATTGTTTTAGAACTGATATATATATATATATATATATATATATTTAATATAAAAAAAAATATGACAGCAGCCCGAGTCGCGCCTCACGGCGCGACTGGCAGCGTGCGGCGCAGGGGCGCCGCTGCCGCAAGGCGGCAGCGCCCCGCGTGCCCTAAGGGCTGCTGCCAATCGGCAGCAGTCCGCCCTCGGGCCCGGCCCGATACCCACTTGATTTTAAAATAGGTTTAAAATCGTTTTATGTTAAATGTATATATATGTTTCAGAAATTAATAGTTTTCTGTTTTGATTATCGAATGAATAATTCGTTTAAATGTTTGTTTTTACCAATATGTAAATCAAAGTGTTAAATGAATTAAAATCAAAATAAATGGGACGAGCATAATCAACGTTTTATATGGTTATATTGATCTAAGGATTAATATAAAGATACAAAACGATTAGAAGTAAAATTGGATGAAAGTTAATTTGACGAGTTAATGTGATTAACCTAAATATTACATAAGCCGGTTATGTAATCAACCAATTAAATTTATTTAATTGAGTCTATGCATGTTTGGAGTTATGGACATATTTGGACCCTCTTTTAGTCTTTTGGTATTTTTGAAATAGGGCCTGCGCGTCCTGCCTTTCTACTATCTATTGTAATTTTTCCTCTCATCTGATTCCCTTCAATTCAATTGAAGTTTTCTTATAGTAGTATAGAAATTAATATGTAATTTCAAGGCGCCATGGAGAAGACGGAGGACCTAAAGAGAAATATGTAATAGTTAGTATTTCCTTAGGTTTGACCTTTTATTCCGTCTCTGGCTCGACGGAATAATTTAGATGATGTGTCCATAACGCCAATGTATGTGAATGTATGTATGTCTGATGTATGCTAAAGCAAATCAAGACTAAGTTAGATTATGAGACTTAAATAAAATGCCTCATTAAAAAGTTAAGTAAATAAGTAAGTTATTAAAATCGGTTGCCCCTCCCTAATATTATAATTCAGCCGGCAGTACTGGGGGCCTTTGGGTTGTTGAGTAAACTCAAGCTCGGGGTCTTATGGTAACACCTGAATTATCGAAAATCATTTTTCATGAATATGGGGTAATACTTAAATTAGATTATGATAATTGGATGAGTAAACTCATGTTGTCATAAACTAATGGGCAAAACGGTTGGGATTAATATGAATAGCATATTAGTTACTAATGTGGTTAGTAACCTAATAACCTAGGAATCACATTAGAGATGTTATTGATTATATGAATCTACCTAATGAATGAGACTAGCTTATTGAGTAAACTCAAGGCGAAATCTCAGGAGTTAGGATCCTAGCTCACTAAAGGATTTGTGAAATTCTTCGAATTAATATGGAGGGTTATTAATTTGGCAAAATAGTGGGAGCAATCTGAAATAAATTAAAAGGCCTATAATTTTAGATTGTTAAACTTTAAAGCAAATGAATGACATACGTTTACTCTTTCTCACTCTCAGGTTTTGTTTAAACACACACTCTTAAAATCATGAATAAAACCAATCTGCAAAACATCCTTACCGATAACAAATTGAATGGTTCAAACTTCACCGACTGGTTTCGTAACCTCAAAATTGTTTTGAAGTTCGAGAAAATTGGGTATGTACTTGATACATCGATACCCCCTGTCCCTGAAGATGATGCTCCCATCGAGGAAATTGATGCTTATCAGAAGCACAAGGCTGATGATGATCATGCCGCTTGCATCATACTTGCATCGATGACGTCGGAATTACAAAGGCAACATGAGGAGATGAATGCCTATTCCATCATCATGCACCTAAAGGAATTGTTTGGGAAACAAACCAGGTGCGAACGCTACGAGATATCAAAATTGTTATATCGTTGCAGGATGCAAGAGGGCACATCTGTCATGACATATTGTGTCAAGATGATAGGCTATATTACCAAACTTTCTAGTATTGGATTTGTGATGGACAACGAATTAAGTACCGACTTGGTTCTTCAGTCCCTCCCAGAGAGTTATTCACAGTTCATCATGAACTACCAAATGAATGACTTGCAAACCTCTCTTAAAGAGCTTGCAAACATGCTCAAATCAGTTGAGCCCAATATGAAGAAAGACAAGGCCATACCGGCTCTTGTAATCGAGGGATCGAAGAAAAGAAAAGGGAACTTTCCCAATCCTAAACATCCCAAGAAAGGTAAGAAAGATGTGTCCAAGGGAAAGGAAGTTAAGAAGCCCAAAGGAGAGTGCCACTTCTGTGGTAAAGACGGGCATTGGAAGAGAAACTGCAAGGAGTATCTAGCCACCCTTAAGAAGGGAAAAGGCGGTGCTTCTACGTCTGGTATGTTCTATATTGAAATAAATACGGTTTCATTGTCTGAATCTTGGGTACTTGATACCGGATGTGGATCTCATATTTGTACAAATATGCAGGAGCTAAAACAGACTAAGGAACTAAAGAAAGGAAGCATAAACTTGCGAGTGGGAAATGGAGCAAGAGTTGCCGCCCTCGCAATTGGAGATTATGTTTTACTTTTGCCTTCTGGGCTTGTAATAGAATTAAGGAATTGTTTATACGTTCCTGAGATGTCTCGTAACATTATTTCTATTAGCCGTCTCGTTGACGACGGTTTTCATATTTCAATAAAGAACAATAGTTGCAATTTTTATAAAGATTCGATCTTTTATTTTTCAGGAATATCACAAAATGGGATTTATGTGTTAGATGATAAAACTCCTGTTTTTGCAATTGATACCAAAAGACATAAGCTAGATAATTCAACTTACTTGTGGCATTTTCGTTTAGGCCATATAAACAAGAGACGCATGCTAAAGCTACATTCAGATGGGCTTATAGATCCAATCGATTCTAAATCATTGGAAATATGCGAATCATGTTTAAAAGGTAAAATGACAAAGACACCCTTTAGCAATAAAGGTGAGCGTGTATCAGACACTCTAGGACTCATTCATTCAGATGAATGTGGTCCTATGTCAGTCCAAGCAAGAGGAGGATTCAGATACTTCATTAGCTTCATAGATGACCATACTCGCTATGGTTATATCTACTTGATGAGGCACAAATCAGAAGCTTTTGACAAGTTCAAATGCTTCAAGAATGAAGTGGAAAATCAATTAGGAAAGAAAATAAAAACACTTCGATCTGATCGAGGTGGCGAATATCTTTCTGATGATTTTTGGAATTATCTAACTGAATGTGGGATATGCTCACAATGGACACCTCCGTATACGCCACAACACAATGGTGTATCCGAGAGGAGAAACCATACCCTATTAGATATGGTACGATCCATGATGAGCATGGCCTTACTTCCAAAGACGTTCGGGGCTATGCCTTAGAAACTGCCCTCTTCACCCTAAATCGAGTACCAACTAAATCCGCTAGTTCCACGCCATATGAATTGTTCGTTGGTAGGAAACCCGTGTTCTCTTTCATGAGAGTATGGGGTTGTTCAGCATATGTCAAACGCGTTGCGTCCGACAAATTAGATTCTAAATCTGATAAATGTTTCTTCATTGGATACCCTAAGGAAACTATGGGATATTACTTCTATCATCCAGATGATCAGAAAGTGATCGTATCCAAACACGCAACCTTCTTAGAGAAAGAGTTTCTCGAAGAAACACAAAAAGGAAGCGTGATTGAACTCGATGAAGTTCAAGAGGAAGAAACACCGACTGAAACAACGGAGGCGGTCGAGGTACCCGAAGAAGTCCCATTAAATGAGACTCCAGTGGCACCTATTCGTAGATCACGAAGAGTTCGTGAACTCCCAGTTAGATATGGTTTTCTAGTGGGAGATGATGACGAGGTTCCCGTATTAGACGACGAACCCGAAAACTACGAAGAGGCTCTTATTAGTCCAGATTCTAAAGCATGGCTTGAAGCCATGGATTCTGAAATGGATTCCATGTATACTAACCAAGTTTGGACCTTGGTTGATCCACCCGAAGGGATAAAACCCATTGGGTGCAGGTGGATCTTCAAAAAGAAGACTGACATGGATGGAAAGGTTAGCACCTACAAGGCTAGGTTGGTAGCGAAGGGATATCGTCAGAAACAAGGTGTTGATTATGACGAAACCTTCTCTCCTGTTGCTATGTCCAAATCAATCAGAATCATGCTTGCAATTGCCGCTCATTTTGATTATGAGATTTGGCAAATGGATGTGAAAACAGCTTTCCTAAATGGAAATCTGCTTGAGGATGTATACATGATGCAGCCTGAAGGTTTCATATCAAAGGATGCAAATAAAGTTTGCAAACTTCAGAGATCCATTTATGGACTCAAGCAAGCATCTAGAAGCTGGAACAAGCGTTTTGACGAAACCATAAAACAATTTGGTTTCGAACAAAATTGCGAAGAAGCTTGCATTTACAAGAAAGCAAGTGGGAGCTCTATAGCATTTCTCATACTATATGTGGACGATATACTGTTAATGGGAAATGACATTGCTCTATTATAGTCAGTGAAAATATGGTTATCCGGTAACTTCTCAATGAAAGACCTCGGTGAAGCAGCCTATATACTTGGTATAAAGATCTACAGGGATAGATCACGTAGACTGCTTGGTCTTTCACAGGCTACATACATTGAAAAGGTGCTAAATCGGTTTAGCATGCTTGAATCGAAACGAGGTAACTTACCCATGGTACATGGAGTAAAGTTAAACAATCATCAATGTCCTAAAACTGATGATGACAAACGACGCATGGCTGTAGTCCCGTACGCCAACGCGATCGGTTCGATTATGTATGCTATGCTATGCACTAGACCCGACGTAGCGTTCGTGTTATCTGTAACGAGTCGTTACCAAGGGAATCCGGGAGACGAGCATTGGATTGCCGTCAAAAACATTCTTAAGTACTTGAGAAGAACTAAAGATATGTTTCTAGTGTACGGAGAAGGAGATCTGAAAATACAAGGATTTTCAGACGCTAGTCATCTCACAGATGAGAATGATTTTAAATCCCAATCAGGATACCTGTTTATCCTAAATGGGGGCGCGGTCAGTTGGAAAAGTTCCAAGCAGGGAAGCGTAGCTTTCTCTACGACCGAGTCAGAGTACATCGCTGCTGTGGAAGCAGCAAAGGAAGCAGTTTGGATTAGAAAGTTCATTACAGAACTAGGTGTGGTGCCTGACATTGTCAATCCCATTACTCTATACTGTGATAACAATGGAGCCATTGCGCAAGCAAAGGAACCACGGTCTCATAATGCATCCAAGCACTACCTAAAGCGATACCACATCATAAGAGAGATTATGGCTAGAGGAGATGTGAGAATAGAAAGAGTACCTACAGAGGACAACGTTGCAGATCCGTTGACAAAGCCTTTAACCCAGAAAGTACATGATCGTCATTTAACTTCTACTGGGATAAGTTTTAGAAACAATTGGCTTTAGTCCAAGTGGGAGTATGTTGGGGTTTTGTGTCCTATAGTCAATTGTTGCAGGATACAAACTTATTGTAAATGAATTGTTCTTTATATCATTTGTTTTAATGAGATATATGTTTTATAACTATATAAAGGCAATCCCTTTTAAGCACTAAATAAAGTCTAATAAAAGGAAATCCGTAAGTTTGTTTAAAGTGATTATAAAGTGTTCATACAAGCATGAAGTGAGACAAAACTTTATAATAAACTAATAAACTTAAAACCACCCCAAGTCGAGTGATATGTTTAGGATTGATATATCACTGTTGAGACTTGTATGTAACAATGTCTTCTGTCCGACAGAAAGCTGATCTCATAAGCTTCATATATACAGATATCTGGACAGTTACATAGATCCGATGAAACGTTGTTCATTAGGATTGGGGATCCGATTTGAGATAACAGGATGGGTAGATTCATCCTTGTCAACTGTTCATCTCATTGGTATTAATAGGTATAACTAATCCTCAGACTCAAAGGAATGTTAATTTATCATCCTGGATTACTGAATGTGAGACTTTGATCCTGTGGTCCCACGATCCTTAACAGAGATGACTCTGGGGTGTGAACTGCAAAGGTTGGGTGTCACAGGAAGTAATTTCAGGGTAGTTATACATTAGATTGAGCATTTATCACTCCCGATTAATGGGAGATACATCCAATGATCGCTTGTGGAAGACTTGACTCTAAACCCTTGCAAGGTGCTAGCTTAAGAGTAGAAATACAGATTTCACTTAACCTATCTTTTTGAGTTGACTCGGCCAATAACAAGTAAAACGAACGTCTCGCTATATGTGACTTGACATTACCCATAGTCATAAGATTCAGTTCAAGGATGTAGTTGATAAAGGATCGTATTATACCGTAACTAATACGGAAGGGTTAACGACAGAATCAACCTGTCTTCTTAACGGACTCTGGGGGAATGATTACAGACTTGCCAATAACATACTCTGTACATCATTCCGTTATGCAAGGGATTAAATATAATTCTTGAAGAAATTAATTTAATAGGTTGCATACGGCCAGAAGTAGTAAGGATCTAATGGATCACACATAAGACTTGGAACCAAAAGAGAGATGGATATGATTAATAGATGGAAGCCCAATTGAGCCCAGTAAGGCCCAAATACAAGGAGGGGGCCGAAATTTGTATGTATTAGTAAGGGATTGATTTTATTCCATTAATCCTAATTTGATTAGGATTATGAATTAAATTAATTAAGAGATAATTTAATTAAGAGTTTTAATTAGATTAATATTCTCCTATTATTATCCAATTAGGTTATTTATTATTATCCTAAATATATTAGATATATAGTGAGATAATAATTAGGAATCCTTTTCCGAATTGGATTCCTATTAAGTAACCTATTCCTATCTAACTAGGGTTTAGATACAAGCTAATATATATACCCCTCCCTATAGTGAATTTCGACCAAGCCCTAAGCCTCCCCACTTGTGATTTTCGAAATTGCTTAGAGAGAGAGAGAAAAGAATTCTATTCCCAAGTTCGTGGACAAGAATTCATACGGCATTCCATCGATTGATTAATCTTATTCATCCCTCTTTCTCCTTGATCTTGTGTTGGTTAATTAGAGGCAATCTATTTTGGTTGCATCTCATAAGGGTTGATTTTATCTTAACCTCACCGTATTCTACTTTGCGGTTGGAACCTCGGAGAAGAATTGTGGGCGCTTCTTTAACAACGGTAGATTGTTCATCGAAAGGTATTCCTTCTTATCACTCTTTATATGAAGTAACGATTAACGGATCCTATGGTTAAAAGGAAATAGGCTAAAATTTTTATATTTCCGCTGCTATACCTTAACCCTAATTTCCTTCATGGATTAAAGACGACAATGACGCTTGGGAACATGCATTTGAGTGCCCACCTCACACTTAGTCAAAATTATAAACAAAATTTGGTGGGCACCTCACACTTAATCAAGAAACAAAAACCTGCACAAGTTGAGCACAAAAGATTCACAAGACCCAGCAAGAGACAAAACAAAGAGCAAAATCCTAACAGTTAGCAAACCCTTCCTGAAAGACTCAATTGTCCCTCCCCCACTATTATCATGCATCGTCTCGATGTATAGAGCGGAAGTGTAAAGAACCAAGGGCAGCAGTGAAAATGGAAAAGGGGAAAGTGTAAGAATAACTGCCCTGTGGAGGCGTGTAACAACTGAATCAAGGAGCGAAGGGATGCGGAGGAGTGAATCCAACTTCCTTGAACTAGGCCGCCTGATTCTGGTAAATTTTTTGAATGGTCTCTGCCATAGTGCCAACAATGGCTGCCAAGGAGGCTAGTTGCTCGGCTGGGTCATCATGTTGCTGGTTGGGAGCTGAAGTCTATCCCTGTTCTAGAGGAGGTGCGGCTGAAGACGCAAATTTCCTGGGGATCTATCCTTCTTGGGGGGGGGGGGGTAAGTCTCCTGTAGGGATAAAAGAAACAGAACCTCCTTCCTCGGTCCGGATTAGCTTCATGGCTTTTAACAATTGCAAATCAAAAGGTAGCATACGACAATCAACATGCAAAGGGGACTCATCCACATCAAGTTCACATAGGTTAACAGCTAAGCAAGTGATGATATGCCCTAAGTGAAATTTAGCTACCTTTTTCATCATTTCAGAAAATTTTAAGGCTAGCCAATAGCCTAAATTGACTTTTCTTTCAGTTACCATGCACCATAGGAAAAACAATTCCTGTTTTGACACGACGGTTGGGTCCTCATTCCTAGCTGAGTAGTTAATAGCCAAAAATCGATGCATGAAACGTAAAGGTTCACTCAAAATTAAATTGGCTTTAGACTTTGAGGGGCTAAAAACAGTGTTAGCCAAACCAGTTAACTCAGAGTAGACACTCACGGTATTAAACTCAGCAGGATAATCACAAAGCATGTTGGAATATGCATCAGTGTAGCAAAATTCTTTATCAAACAGGCCCAAAGCAACATTAAACTCAGCTATAGACAGATTATGCAATTTATCACACAATTGAAATTGAATGCATGAGGCCTGTGATTTCTTCATTTTCTTCTTATCCACAGTGAATGTGCTAAAGAACTCATGCATCAGACAGTTATAAACGAGATAATTTAACAGCAAAAATGGCTTCCAGCCAATGTTATCCATCAAATCATGCATATCAGACCGGATATTTAGAGCAACTAAAGTGGGCTCATGCAACCAACGACCCGCTACAAAAGTTTTAAGTTTCAAAGAATTGTACCTCTGTTGATGCGCCGGCAAGTCGAAGGTCATCTCGGTGTCGATGACTATGGGTTTGGATCATTGTGGTCCCTTCTCTAGACGGGCCCGGGTCATTTTCCTCGGTCGGGTGGAGCAAGTGGGAGCTGCGGCCTGCTCGAGTTGATCACTGTGAGTGTCTGAATCCTCCGATTCCGCCTGCTCGAAGGAGTTGTGGTGTGAGCTAGAATCGGTTTCCATACAGTCGGTAGAGCTCGACTCGGAGAGTTCAATGGAGATGGTCCTCTTCGGAGGAGGAGGAGGAGGAGGGGCAAGTCGCCGGGACCTCCGAAACAGGGCCGGTTTCCTGGACGGTGGGGGTTTTCTCTTCCTCTGAATTTTTGGTGGTGGAGGGCGGTGGTCAGATACCTGAGGTGAGAGTGCCGGTCCTGTAGGGAGTGGTGAATGGGGTTCCGCCATAGGTGAGGGGGGCGGTGAACCTGCTGGGATTGGCGAGTGGATGTTCGCCGTGGGTGGGGGTGAGCTTGAGCCAGTAGGGGGCGAGGATTGGTGGGCCGCTGGTGATTGAGAGGGCGGCGAACTTACAGGAGGTGGTGGTTGGTGGTCCGTCTCTGGTGTGTCGTCATCGGAAGCGGTTTCTTGAATCCGCACTAACATTGCGGCTATCTCGGAGGCGGAAGGAGAGTGGAACCGGTATGGGGAAGGTGGCGCCGAACCTGTTGGAGGTGGCGACTGGTTGTCGGAGGGTTCCTTGGGTGTAGGAGGTTGGGCTACCATCGGGGCCTTACCTTTCTCCTTCCTTGAGTATCGGCGAAGTTTCACCGGCGGTGAAGGAGATTCAGCGTCTGTGCGGTACTGGCGGGGAGGGGATGGATGTTGATGGTAGCGGCTCCGCCTGGGGACGTCACTGAAATATCCGTCCATGGAAGGGTTTGGGGAGGGAGACGAAATGGTTGAGTGTTTGAGTGTTTCGGTGAAGTGGGAGAGGTTTTAGGGGGAAAAGGGTTTTGAAATTAAAGAGGGTAGGTTGAAGTTGAGTTAAGTAAAGGTAAAAACCTTTTACCCTTAAAAAATTAACCCTTCTTAGGCCCACTATTCTTTTGTTCCTTCCTTAGCCCAACTCCATAAAAACCAATACTTGTACCTGCAATTAACAACATGAAACCCAGAAATTATCCAAGGAGGGGGATGAAGTTAGTTAAATTAGTTGAAAAATAAAAACAGTAAGAAAAACATATATGAAAAGAGTGACTAGTCTTGGGCAAGAGTAGCTTCAGGGCTGCCTCCCTGTAGCGCTGCTATTTTATGTCTGGAGCTAGACGTAACTGAACTTCAGTATTCAGTCTTTGGGCAATTCAAGGCAAACTTCTTCAGTCCCCTAGGCTTGGAATCCCTCGTAGAACGGCTTAAGGCGATGCCCATTTACTTTGAAACATTTATCATTTTTCAAGCTTTCAATTTCCACTGCACCATGTAAGAACACACGTTTTACCACGAAAGGACCAATCCACTTAGTGCGTAATTTTCCCGCGAAAATCTTGAGTCGAGAATGGTACAAAAGGACTTTTTGCCCGACTTGGAACTGCTTTCGTGTGAGTAGGCTGTCGTGGTAGTTTTTCGACTTCTGATTATAGATTCTTGAACTCTCATAGGCTTCGGTTCTAAGCTCCTCCAACTCCTGTAGCTGTAGTTTCCTCTCTTCACCTGCTTCATCATAGGCCATATTGCATTTTTTAACTGCCCAGAATGCCCTATGCTCCAATTCCACAGGGAGATGACATGATTTCCCGTAAACCATTCGGTAGGGAGACATCCCAATTGGGGTTTTGTACGCTGTCCTGTATGCCCACAGGGCGTCCTCAAGTCTGACGCTCCAATCTTTTCTTGTGAAATTCACCGTCTTCTCAAGGATGGACTTAATTTCATGGTTCGAAACTTCAGCCTGACCATTGGTCTATGGGTGATAAGCTGTGGATATGCGATGATTGACTCCATACTTTTTAAGTAGGGATACCATTATCCGATTGCAGAAATGAGTCCCTCTGTCACTGATTAACACCCTGGGCATGCCAAACCTGCTAAATATGTTTCCCTGCAAGAACTTAACAACTGTTTGAGCATCATCAGTCTTGGTGGCAATGGCTTCCACCCACTTCGAGACATAATCAACTGCCAATAAAATGTAAAGATAGCCAAAAGAATTTGGAAATGGGCCCATAAAATCAATGCCCCATACGTCGAAGATTTCGCAAGTTAAAATTGACGTAAGTGGCATTTGACTTCGCTGGCTTAAATTTCCAGTTCTTTGACAATTGGCACAAGATTTGAAAAATAAGTATGAATCACGAAAAATGTTGGGCCAAAACAAACCACAATCGAGTACTTTTCGTGCCGTTCGCTTCGGGCCAAAGTGGCCACTGCACGAGCTTGAATGGCTGAACTGGAGTATAGACTCGACTTCGGTCTCTGGAATGCATCGCCGAATCATCTGATCAGAACAGTGTTTCCACAAATATGGTTCGTCCCAGATGTAATATTTGGCTTCCTTCCTTAGTTTGTCTTTTTCGTTTCGACTAAACTCTTCTGGCATCACCCCTGCAACCATATAATTTACCAAGTCAGCATTCTAAGGTTCAATTGTAATGATGCTAAACAAGTGTTCGTCGGGAAATTCGTCTTTGAGCTCTCCATTGTCATTGTCCGGTGAGAGAAGTCGGCTAAGGTGATCTGTCACCAAATTTTCAGATCATTTTTTGTCGCGAATTTCAAGGTCGAACTCCTGTAGCAGAAGTATCCACCGAATTAGGCGAGGTTTCACATCTTTCTTCTTTATTAGATACCGCAACGCTGCATGGTCAGAAAATACAATAGCTTTAGTACCGAGTAAATAGGAACGGAATTTCTCTAAAGCAAAGACAATAGCTAAAAGTTCTCTTTCAGTGGTCGAATAGTTGCTTTGTGCACTGTCAAGCGTTCTTGATGCATAATAGATAACATGAGGTAGCTTATCCATCCGCTGTTCGAGAACAGCGCCGACTGCGTAGTTTCTAGCGTCGCACATGATCTCGAAGGGGTAATTCCAATTTGGTGGTTGGATGATAGGTGCTGACACTAGCTTTTCTTTCAATTCATCAAATGCATCCTTACAAGTCTGATCGAACTCAAATGCGACCTCTTTTTGCAGCAATTTGCACATGGGATGTGTTATCTTGGAGAAGTCTTTTATGAAACGCCGGTAAAAACCTGCATGGCCAAGAAAAGAACGGACTTCCCGGACACTTCCGGGGTAAGGTAAAGACTGAATTACATCTATTTTTGCTCTATCTACCTCAATGCCTCTAGCTGAAACCACATGTCCTAGAATTATACTTTGTTTTACCATGAAATGACACTTCTCGTAATTCAGGACTAGATTAAACTTTAAGCATCGCTTCAGTATTTTACCAAGGTTAATTAGGCATTCATTAAAGGAATCACCGTAAACAGTGAAATCATCCATAAATACCTCGATGATTTGCTCGACATAATCAGAAAAGATACGTACCATACATCGTTGGAAGGTCGCTGGTGCGTTACATAATCCGAACGACATTCGTCGGTAGGCAAATGTGCCGAAAGGACATGTGAACGTCGTTTTTTCCTGATCTTCGGGTGCCATCAGAATTTGGTAAAAACCTGAATAACCATCCATGTTGCAATAAAATTTCTTCCCGGCCAACCTCTCTAACATCTGATCAATAAAGGGGAGCGGGAAGTGATCTTTTCTTGTAGAGGCATTTAACTTCCTGTAGTCGATACAGACGCGCCATCCGTTTTGGACACGAGTTGGGACCATCTATCCCTTCTCATTTTGAACTACTGTAATCCCGGTTTTCTTTGCCACCATATAGACCGGGCTTACCCATCTACTGTCCAAAATTGCAAATATTACGTTTGCATCTAACATCTTTTGGACTTCTTTCTTTACTACTTCCATCATGGGAGGGTTCAATCGCCGCTGGGCCTCACGTTTTGGTGTTGCTCCTTCTTCAAGATGAATCTTATGCATACACGTTGACGGGCTCAGCCCTTCCATATCAGCTATTGTCCACCCTATAGCCTTTTTATGTTGCCGCAACACTTCAATCAGCTGTCCTTCTTCGTTTGGACTTAGCTCGTTCGAAATTATTACCGGCAATGTCTCTTCAGCCCCCAAATAGGCATATTTCAGGTGTTTGGGCAGTTCTTTTAGCTCCAATTCAGGTGCCTGCACAATAGATGGTAAAGGGCGTTGATTAGCTTTAATCTTCTGAATATGAATAACACTTCCTACCTGCTGGTCAGATTTTTCCAAGGCTTCGACGATTTCTTTTATGCTTTCCTCCATGTATTCGCTGTCCGCGGTCAGGCTTTCGCTTAGCGCTACCTGCAACTTATCTTTTCCACTCATGTTAAACACATTTCGGGTCACAGGTTCAATTATGTCAATTCCACATACAGACGATACATCAGTTGGGTATTTCATGGCATTATATACATTAAATTGGACAACCTTTCCATCAAATTCCATGGTCAGTACGCCCTTATGGACTTCGATTTTTGTTCTCGTCGTGGTTAGAAAGGGTCTTCCAAGCAATATCTCAGAAGATTCCAAGGTATTGTCGTCATTTTGCATATCTAACACATAAAAATCGGCTGGAAAAACTAAATCATTGACCTGTACTAAAACATCCTCTAAAACACCCTTTGGGTAAACCAAAGCCCTATTTGCAAGTTGTATCACTACACCCGTTTCTGTTAGTGGACCAGCATTTAAAGCAGAGTAAATAGACATAGGCATGACATTAATTGTTGCGCCTAAATCGCACATTGCCCTCTTGATACTGGTATTACCGATTAAACATGAAATAGCAAACATACCCTTATCTTTGCATTTTTGGGGGATTTTTCTTTGTAAAACGGCAGAGACATTTTCTCCTACAACTACCTTCTCATGTCCGGCTAGCTTAGTCTTATTTACACATAATTCTTTCAAAAACTTTGCATATCGAGGTATTTGCTTAATTGCATCAAGTAAAGGCATGTTTCCTCCACCTTTCGAAAGGTTTCGAAGATGTCCCTTTCTTCCTTTTCTCTCTTTGACTTGGCTAGACGACTAGGAAACGGTGGTCTAATCACCAAAGGTGGGTCCTGGTCCTCAACTCCTTTTTCTGGGGGTCTGTCATTCATGGAGCTATCAGTCTCTTTTCCAGTCACCTCGTTTTCTTTCGCAGCGGCTTGCTGCTGGACGCAGGGTGGTTTAGTCTTGGGCAAGACCAAGTCCTTACCACTGCGCAATGTGACTGCACTTGCGTTTTGTCTGGGGTTTGTTTCAGTTTGTGAAGGCAGCTTCCCTTGTGTCTGGATTGCACTTAGCGAGGTTGCAATTTGACCCATCTGCTTTTCTAAGTTCTGTAGGTTCGCTTGAAGACTGGCGTTAACCTTGCTTTGTTCTTCCTGAAATTTTACCAAGTTAGCAATGACAGATTGATCATTAGAACTAGATGCCATACCTGGGTTAGGGTCGGACTGAGGGGGTCTGTATTGTTGAGGCCGATGGTACTGTTGTGGGGGATTCGGTTGGAGGACATTGTTTTGCTATTTATAACTCAGGTTCGGGTGATCACGCAATCCAGGATTGTACGTGTTTGAGTATGGGTCATACCTCCGCTGGGACTGTCCTTAATACCCGAGAGCAGCATTAATCTGTTCCGGAGTGTCCTCTTGCAGCGTAGGGCACTCGTCCATAGCATGTCCGGCCAGCGCGCATATCCCACATGCCTTTACCTGTACGGTTGTTCCTAGAACCAAATTTTGAACAAGAGAGGTCAGAGAATTAAGTTTTTCTTCGATTGCTGAAGTATTTACCTCATGTGCTTTCCTCGAGCCCTCTTGTTGTTTTCCGAATTGTTGTGATGTCGCTGCCATGCTCCGGATCAGTTCTTTAGCTGCTGCCGGAGTTTTATCTATGAGGTTCCCCCCACTAGCAGCGTCAACCATTCTTCTTTCCATGCTCAACATTCCCTCATAAAAATATTGAATGAGAGAATGTTCAGTTATCCCGTGTTGTGGGAAGCTTGCACAAAGTCTTTTAAATCTCTCCCAATAATCATGGAGCGTTTCTATGTCCTTTTGTTTGATACCGCTGATTTCTCTACGGATCATTGCTGCTCGTGAGGCTGGGAAATATTTTTCCAGAAATGCTTGGGTCATTTCTACCCATGTCGTGATGGATCCGGAAGGTAGATTGAGAAACCAATCTTTGGCGGCATCCTGCAAAGAGAAAGGAAAAGCTCTCAATTTAACTTGTTCCTCAGTAATCCCTTGTGGGCTCATACCTGAACAGACAGCGTGGAATTCCTTCAGATGATTGTGTGGATTTTCACTCTCCATCCCGTGGAATTTGGGTAAATAGTGAATCAGTCCCGATTTAAGTTCGAATGCTGCGTCCAGATTTGGATATGTTACACATAAAGGTTGCTGATCAGCTTGAGGGGCGTGTAGTTGTCTGAGGGTCGCCATTGTTTCAGTTTCAGTTTCAGGTATCTCACTACTTTCGCCTGAAACTTCCTCTTCTTCTTCGCTGAAACTTTGAATTCCAATTGCTCGTGACTTTTGTAACCTCACTTCTTTGCGAATTCTTCTTACCAATAACTCTATTTCTGAGTCGAAAAGGAGTTGTTTAGAAGGTGCATACCTGCTCATATACGAAAAGACAATCAAGTTAGATTAATCCCCGGCAACGGCGCCAAAATTTGTTGGGTGTCGAATCCAGCAAATAAATTATTATTACAAACCAACTACTAATTTGTAGAAGTGGTAAGCAAAGATCATACCCTAAGGATTAATACCGATTATTTTTCGTATTACGACTAAATCTAGTAAATGTAAATTGGGGGGGGGGGAATTGATGGTTTGGTAGTTATTTTGGAATGAAATTCTGTAGAATTAAATAGGAATTAAATCTTGTGTCAATATGAGAAAATTCCGATCAAGGGATATCTGCAGGCACGTCCATTATTTCCTATTGATCACTGAAAGTGAGAAAACATCTTTAATTATCGTGATCTGGATTGGTTATAGTCGTTCCTTACTCATTCCCGACCTAATCCTTTCTTAATTGTAAAGCTAATCCTAGAGCGCCTAAAGATAAATTCCTATTCGGCAAACAGTTCTAGCTTAGCGCTTAGAATTTAATCTGTCGAAAGCATTAGGGGTTAAAAGGACCCAACCTAAGTTAACCGGATTCTTAGCGATTCCGATTCAAACCAAGTTACACATTCATACGCTTGATTATAGTTAGGGTTTCAGATGATTACGAATCCTATACCCTAACGTTGTTTCAACGAATGAAAAGGATGAAGCTCGGCTGAACTACAGCCTAAACTTCCATTGAAGGTCTGATTTTATAGATTGATAAAAGTGTAAACAGATCAAACTGAATTAGATGACTGAAATTAAGAACAACGATCTCACAATTGGAAATAACGGTAGCCTTTGATTAATCCCTTAATCGAATGAGGAAATTAGCCACGCATAGTCATGAATCGACTATGATAGCTTACAAAAGTAAAAATGATGAACGTAAAGAGAAATAAGAAATTGTGCTGAAAACTTCTAAAAACTTAACAAGGAAAGTAAATTGTCTAATCCCATCTAAAAGTATCTCCTCCAAACAATGGGTGGTTTCTTTTATAATGTTAACTCAAAAATCCCAATCTTCTGGACTCCTCCCTTGATTTCAGGGATTTCCTTCGTTCAAAATATGCTGTTGAAACTGCAGAGATAAGTTGGTTTCTGATTCTGCTGAGTTGGCGGTTTGAATAAGTCGACCCTCTTAGTCTTGGGAAAGACTAGACCAGTTGCGTCCGCAAAGTTTGAACTTCGAGTGAAAAAGGTCCAAAACAGCCTTCCAAGCCTTCTTTTCTCCAATTTGATCCCTAAAAGCACTTATGCAACAAAACAAGTAAAATGGTCCCAAAATGACACAAATAATGATGAAATATTCACAAAAAAAAAACATAATAAACTTGCCATTTTGGACACTTATCATTTACCTTGCTGACTGGCATTACATAATTGATCCTTTTCAAATTTCAATTTGGGCAATCCCTCAACTAGTTGCTTTCTAGCTAATTTGGCAAGGAGGTCCATGCTTACATGACCAAGTCTCTTATGCCCTAGCCAGGAGTTGTCCTCTTTAGATACTAAGCATATATTTTTGGAAAACTGTTTTTCTAAACTCAACATATATACATTGTCAACACGAGGGGCATTTAAAATCAAATTGTTTGTTTTTCCCTCGAGTATCCGACACTGAGTGGCATCAAATACAACCTTTCTACCGCTATCACACATCTGAGCTATGCTCAGTAGGTTATATTTGAGACCTTTAACTAAGGAGACTGACTCAATAGTAGGGTTACCTCCGACAGTACCTGAACCGACTATCTTACCATTTTTATTGTCTCCAAAGCTCACGTTTCCACCTCGTTTAAGCTCATGTGTGATGAACTGAGTTTCATCACCAGTCATGTGCCTCGAGCATGCGCTATTTATGTACCACAATTTTGATTTCTCCACGCATCTCAGGCTCACCTGCATTTTAAACTATTCATCTTTAGGTACCCAATTCTTTTTGGGTCCTCGTTGGTTAGCATAGACAGGTGCAATATCATATTTTAATTTGTGACGACATATATTTATGGTGTGGCCTTGTTTACCATAGAAGTCACAATGAGTTACCCTTTTAGGGTGATTTTGTCTTTGGTCAGCACCATTGTGCCGAGCATGCCAACATACCTTAGTGGTATGACCTTTTTTTCTGCAGAAGTCGCATTGGACAGTCCGCTTATTATACCAACACACATCTATTGTGTGTCCTCTTTTCCCACAACAGTCACACTGAGTGAACTGTCTACGCTGACCTGTACGTGAGTACTCAGCGTGGGATTTATTTTTAGTTGAACCTTTTATTTGGTTCTGTAGAGTTGTGACATCCTTTCTCAGTTTCTTTGAATCTGATTGGACTTCCGAGACAAACTTGTGCATGATTTCCATGTTGTCATGCAAAGTTGAGTTGTCTTATAGAAGATATCGAAGATCACTGAGTTTGACCTCTTCAATCTCATCACATCGCCTGTTGAGTGCCTTTATTTTCTTGTTACACTTTTTAGTCAGTGTATAGAGATCACTCAGGGCGTTAACCATTTCATTTCTAAGCAAGAGTAGAGATGTTACCTCATTCGAGTGTTCCTCTTGGTCAGTATCATCCGAGAGGTCAGCTTGCTCAGATTTAGTGTGGTCAGCAGCATCATCGGCCATGAAGCATATGTTTGCTGACTCGGTGGCATCAGCTTCAGATGATGTTGACTCATCGCTGTCACTCCATGTGGCCACCATTGCCTTTTGTCTTCCCTTATTTTCTTTCTTCAAGTTGGGACAGCTTGACTTAATGTGCCTAGTTTGATGGCACTCGAAGCATGTGATAGGCTTGGAGCTGTCCTTTTTATATCTGTTGTCACTAGACTCAGCTTTGTACCTGTCGCTTCTTTTGTATGGCCTCTTGCTGTTCCTGTCATTCTTTCTGAACAGCTTCTTCATTTTTCTTGTAAACATGGCCATCTCCTCATCATCTGATGAGTCAGCTTCGGTTGAGTCAGCTTTCATGATAAGAGATTTCTACTTCTTGTCATCTGACTTTTCTTTTGCTTCGAAGTTTTTCATAGAGATCTCATGAGTCAGCAGAGATCCGATCAGCTCGTCATACTTATACGTGGTCAAGTCTTGGGCTTCATCCACAGCCGTTTTCTTAGCTTGCTAGCTCTTGGGTAGACTTCTCAAGATTTTCTTCACCTGTTCCTCTTCGGTGAAATTCTTCCCGAGCCTCTCATTTATGATATTTGTGAATCTTGAGTTCATCTCCGAGATGTCTTCATTTTCGTTCATCTCGAATAGCTCATAGAGTCTCATGTGCTGGTTTACCTTAGATTCCTTGACCTTGCTCATGCCTTCATAGGTCACCTCCAGCTTCTTCCATATCTCCTGTGCTGACTCGCAACCTAAAATGTTATTATACTCTACAGCATCTAGAGCACAGTGAAGCATATTGATAGCCGAAGCGTTATTTTGTAATTTCTTAAGGTCATCTTCTGACCACTCAGTTTCACTCTTAACAACTTTCTCATTGTTAACAGTTTTATAAGGCACATATGGGCCTTGAACTATTGCAAGCCATGCACTCATGTATAAAGTTCTTCATCCTATTCTTCCACAATGTATAATTAGATCCAAAGAATAGGGGAGGCCAACTAATTGATAGTCCCTCAGGGAGTATCTGTGTTGTTTGGTTCCCTGGAAGGAAACGAGTGCTGTTCTCAGCCATTTATCGGGATCAGCTCAAGATAGTTATATCTTTGAGTAGTGAGCTATTAAGCTCTGATACCACTTGTTGGTCCCGTGTGATTAGTTCCAAGGGGGGGGGGGGTTAGGAACTAATATAACTTTTTCGTTTTAATTATGCTGACTTAATATAATTCTTTGAGTTTCACAACTCAATTTTGGTCAGCACGACCGAGTGAGGCGTAAGACGGATTTAGTCAGATACTGACTAGAGCTGTTTTACTTGCGAGTTGGGAAATGACACTTTTGTGGTCAGCTTCCAACTCAGCACTCTGATTTACTCAGTGTCAGTTTAAACAATTTATATACTGAGTAAATATAGCAAGCAACACATACAGATATATATTGAGAGAGAGTTAGAAATTACTCAGCGTGACTTATCCTGGTTCGGCCTCTCCGCCTACGTCCAGTCCCCAGAATCCCTCTGGGCTTTTTTAATCCAATACTGAGCTCTTTAAAGGTAGAGCACAAACCGTTTACAAGGCAGTTGAATATGCAAGAGTACCGTCCTCTATTCGTCTACTCAACTCCACTAAGCGCTATAACCCAGCACTTAGATTTTCTCTACCACTGAGTACTTAAAACCGAGTACTCAACACCACTCTCTCAATTTTACAATTGATACAAAATTGTTCTTTTTCAGACAAAGAACACTTTAGATGATTACAAAAATCACTATAGCTTTTACACATATATGGAAATTTGGTGTAAGATCTTTTTCTTGTTTTGGTGTGCTTTTGTATGTATGCTTTTTTTCTCTTTTTGTTTTCACAATCGGCAAAGGATCCAGGAATGAACTTGTCCTTTTATAGTTGAGGTCTGAAGCAGAAATGATTTGAATCTGGAATTATCCGTTGGATTCAAACGACTCTTTCTTCCGACATTGTTCTGGTCAGCTTCAGATTTGCAGGCCAATCCTGTCGTCTGAATTCGGCAGGCGCCAGGCTTGTCTTCTTCTCGCAGGTTTGTCTTCTTGTACATGTTTCGTCTTTTAGCTAGCGGACAGTTGACCCATGCATCTCGAAATTGACTCTTTGCGTAATTCCAAGGTTTCTATTATTAGTGCAGACAGTTGTCGGATCTTGTCTTTTAGCAAACGGATCATTCGCGCTGTCCTGAAGATCACTCAACTTGACTTTGATAGCCATTGTCTTTGATTGTTGCCAATTCCGATACTGAGTTGCCTTTCACTCAGCTTCCACGGTCAGCTTCATTCTGCAAGATATAGTTTCGAAGAAGACTTCTCTTATTTCATGCTGAGTTGCTTTTCACTCAGCTTTTGAGATCAGCTTCATTTGTAAGCTTTGGTTCTGAAGAAGACTTTCCTTCTTTCGTACTGAGTTATTCTTTACTCAGCCCGCGCTATGTTGTAATGCTGATTATGTTCTGTCTTATAACAAATCTTATACTCAACATTGAACAAACGCATTAGTACAATTAAATTAAAGCACTTAAATTTAATTGTCTTAATCATGGATTAACTTAAATAATTTTGTCAAATCAAAATCATGTTGGAAAGGTGTTTCAACACCCATTTCATAAACCAAAGTTTTTTTATCGCTTATGAGAAAATATGGAGTACACCACCGCGTATCTAAGCCATACCATCCTCAATCGCATGGTCAAGCAGAGATATCAAATAGGGAACTCAAGTGGATATTAGAGAAAACAACTTCGTCTTCGAGACGAGACTGGTCTTGTAAACTTAACAATGCGTTATGGGCATACCGTACTGCATTCAAAACACCTATAGGAATGACACCGTACCGACTTGTGTATGGAAAAGCTTGTCATTTACCAGTAGAATTAGAACATAAAGCTTATTGGGCTATTAGAGCACTTAATTATGATTTACAACAAGCAGGTAAGAAATGTTTATTTGACTTAAACGAGTTGGATGAATTACGTCATTTATCTTATGAGAATGCAAAAATATATAAAGAGAAAGTGAAAAAATGGCACGATGCCAAAATTAAAGTCAAAAGCTTTAATGTTGGAGATAAGGTCTTGTTATTTAATTCGCGACTCAGGTTATTTCCAGGTAAGCTTAAATTTAGGTGGTCAGGACCATTTTTAGTCGTTAAAACTTTCGACTATGGATCCTTAGAACTTGAAGGACCTAATAGAGTTCGTTTTAAAGTTAATGGTAACAGATGCAAAATTTATTATGAAAACGCTCCAATTAAGGAAATTGAGTTTGTGAAATTTTTTAATGAAGATTAATTCGTTAATTTTCATACATTTTCTTTGTTTAGCTTTTATTTAGTTTTAAGTTTAGCATTTATTTTTAATTTAATTTTGTTTATTTATTTTTACAATTTTTTTTTAAAGTTTTAGATAAGTGTATATCAAGTTTAAAATGCATAAAAATACATTTAAGTCATGTTTTTAATTAGTTTTTAGGTAATTAATGTAAATTGGAGGAAAATCAGGAATCTCGGTTGAGATTTCAGGAATCACAGTTGAGATTCAGGACTTCAATTTTTCAAAGAGAAGGTAAGCAATTTTGTGGAATAATTCTCGGGGCCAAAGGAGCAAGTTCTATTCCTTGGACTGATGCTGAACCCTTTCCAATGATGGATTATGAATTTTTGGAAAGTGAAGGCCTCGTGAAGCGTATTTTTAGGGTTGGCCCACGATTTCTTTCTGCGGAAGAGAGACAGATCTTCGTGCAAGCGAAGATTGAGCGTTATTGGGCCATGCGAATCCCAATTCAACGGGATGAGTTTTTAGTTTAGTTGGATTTGTTTTATTTTTCATTTATTTGTTTTTGTATATAGGTTTGTTTTTTTTCCTTTCCTTGCACATATGTTATTATTTATTTATGTAAATATGTGTTATGCAATAAATGTTCTTTTTGTTTCATAATTTTAATTTTTCATTCTGGTTTATGTCTGTTCAGATTTATACACTGTTTTCACATGAATATGTATGAATCAATTTAATGCTAATAAGTAATAATCATTGTTAACTATTGCACATAATAATAAGTTTTCATTTTTAATGCAATCATTAAGTTTGTTTTTATTATAAACTTATATGAACTTATACTATGTTACTTATTACATATATCAGTATGAATTTATAGAATGAAAACATATAACTTTTTCTATGAATCTGTATCCAATTTAATTAATTTGATTAAGTTTAAATGTTTATGGTTTTAAAAAATGAATTAATACTTACGTGAACTTACATTCATTACCTTTTAGATGATTCATTTAACTTATATGAATTAAATTCCCATTAATTGTTCATTAACTCTAATTAAGGCATTTAATGTTTCATTATTCACATTTAATAAGGATAAACCTTTGGGTTTCCTTGTATTTAATGCTTAAATTTGTGTTTTTAAGTTCAGGTACACATTTACTTAATTACATGACATATTTACTTAGGAAATTGCACAAAATAGAGTTAATACGCCCGAAATTCAGTAACCAGGTGCCGAATCTCGACCGAGATTATAGAATCTCGGTAAGATCAGCGAGAAACGTCAAATTTCTGGAGAAACACTCTAGAAATTGCCATGTCGCGACCTGTATGGGTGGGGCTTTCCGAATTTTGCACAATTTTTTGGTCTATTCCTATTCCTATACTAACTCTACCTACCTATATTCAACCCTATATATATCTACCCCCTACACAAATATCAAATCACCTCCAATTTTACCCAATTAAACTCCCTAAACTCTTCCCAATACACTACCTTTTACTCTTCCCAATTAATCCTATCCCTATTCACAATCAATTACCCTTTCACTCTACCTTCTCTCTTTCACTCATTCACCATTACCATTCATTACTCAAACCCTCTTAAGCTTTTGCTTTTCTCTCTAATTTCTCTTCTTCTATTTTCTCAAACACCAAACCAACATCATGCCTAGGACCAAAGTTTCCGACCACAAGCCTAAGGTCACTGAAGCCAATCGTCTTCGTGTCCGTTATGGTGCATATTTCGATATTGCATCCGAGGAAGAAGGCCAAAGATTTACTCACTTTTTCGGGACAAAGATGGAGTATGTAGATATGCCTTTTCTACATTTTGATTCGGTAAGAGAGTTATCTTTCTTTACTCGGGTTAATGCATTCCTTGATACTCTAGGTTGGAATACATTTGCTTCTATGAAATTTCCTCACAATGATGAATTTATCATAGAATTTTTGTTTACATTGCAATATGATAAGAGGAAGAAATTCATCACCTTTAGGAATAATATTGTCACCTATACTATTGATTACGAGGCGATGGGGAATATTTTCGGGTTTCCAACGAGTGGTTTTGTTGATAAGCCTAGGGAAGTTGATTCTAACACAATTTGGCATGCACTTTCGGGCCAAGAGTATTTTTCGCCCAAAAACACTTCAAGCAAGTTTATTAGAGACAATTGTGTGTTTTATTTTCACAAATTCTTAAGTTTTTCGTTGTTTGGGAGAGTTGAAAGTTCCAAAGTTCAAGTTTGGGATTTATTTGTTCTCGATTGCTTGTTGAAAGGTCTTCGTGTTGATAGCATCGGAATGCTTTTTGATAATCTATATCGTGCTTCCAAGTCACACACTAAGCAAGTGCCCTTAGGAAATTTTATTACCGGCTTAGTGATGGGTGCACGTGGGGAATTAACGGATTTTGATATTACCTCCTACCATGGCTATATACCTCTTTTGGACATTGCAGCCCTTAACCGAGCCAACTTATTGCTTAGTTTTGGTCCTCCCGTTTTTGTTTCATACGAGTCACTAATTGCCCATCTTAGTGGTAATACGGGAGGAGGAGCCTCGAGTTCTCAACATGTAGGTACCGACGAAGGCGGTGAGGAGGAAGCGGAAGAGGAAGCGGCGCATGATGCACCATAAGCACCACCACATGCACAAGCACCTAATGATGATGATCCTATTGATTTGAGGAGGATTTGGAACCAAATGAATGCACATAATCGGCAATTGAATTTGCGATTAGACGACATGGTTGAGAGCAACAATGAATTGAGTTCCCGAGTCACCGAAGTGGACACTAATATTGCTACATTGCGAAGGGAGAACAAGTCCACAAGGCGTCGGTTGTTTTCATTCTTCCATCGCCAAAATATTGAAACCTCACCCACTCAACCGGATTCACCAACTCATTCTTAGGTTTTATATTTTCCTTATTATCTATTATGTTGTTTTAATTTAAGCTTGGTACAATTTATTTTTCTTATGCTTCGTACAATTTCAATTTCTTTCTATGTTGGATGCTTTTATTTTAAGTTTTGTGATGGATGAATTTATTTCATAATTTTACTATCTTTAATTCGTATGCTTTATTTTCGTCAAATATTTTTCGTGTTTTATCAATTTTTGCACCAATGAGGACATGATCCAAATTAAGTGTGGGAGGAGATATTACATATATCGTTTTATTTTAGTACGAATAAATGTAACGAATAAAGATAAAAGGACATCCATTTTTTTTGCAACATTTACAAAATGCAACAATTGTTTCATACTAATGCAACACATTTGGCAACATTTTTCAAAAATGATATTATTTCATAAACATTATTTTTCATAACTTTACATTTTCATATGTTTAAAAAATATTTTAACTTATGATTATTTTTAGGTCATCTTTATCGATAGAAATAACATTTCTATACGGACTATATTTTCAAATTTTTCACAAATCTCCGATACGATTTTAAGTACAAACGTCTCTAGTAAATGTATTTAAGTAAAAATTCTATTTTTCAATCTCTATTTTATATCATGCAATTCATGTTATAATAAATCTTATTTTAAATTTTCAATTAGGTTTATAGGCATTAACTTGAACTAACTATTTTTAGCCCGGTTTGATTTTCGTCTTACATTAATACTAATTGAAGTTTTTAAGGAAACTTTAGCCATAATACAAGTTGAATTTTAAGTCAATATAGGATGAATGTGCTATCTTTCTTTTTCCAAATTTACAATTTTAATTTTATAATTCGTGTTAAATCAATTAGTCGTATTCTTAACTTTTGGCCATGATTGAGACCAACCTTATCACAATCGAGGTATGAAAGGGAAGAAAATTAAGTAAACGGTACTTTTGGCCACGATTGAGACCAACCTTATCACAATCGAGGTATGGAAGGAACGTTAAAATTAAGCGTGTTTAAGTTTAAAGTAACGATTGCGTCCACCCATGGCATGGTCGGTACCTCTTAAGCAAACACAAATAAATGCATATAAAGTTACGATCGAGACCACCCTTATCTCGGGCGTAACTAAGCAAATAAATTAACCTAAGTGCTTATTTATTTATATATATTTCATATAATAGTTTAGGTTTGGGAGAGGAAATTTTGTGCTTTGAAATGCCTTGAGACGAAAGACTCAATAACATGCGTTCTTATATCGTCCCGAATACTTCAATTTAAAATTGGAAATACAAGACGAATGATATATCGCCTTTATACTAAGTTAGTTTGATATTTTGCGTATAAATTTGCCATGCGAAGTTAATCTTTTCGGCTTATCTAATTTAAAAAAAGGAATACTAAGATATATGTTTTATTTTTATAAAGAGATTAGTTAAAGGATAAATTCAGTGAAATTTTGCTCGGGACTAGCAAAAGATTAAGTGTGGAGATTTGTTAAGCCCAAAATATACCTAAAATATCATTAATATTTACATCAGTTTTGTTACGAATTTGTGATGTTTATATCTATTTAGAGTACTTTTACGTCCGAATATGTTTCTTTCATGCAAGGTACCTAAATATTTGGTAAAATCCAAATAGGAGCGAAAAAGGTCAGAAACGAAGGAAAACCCCTATAAAAAGAGTCAAAGATGAAGAAAATCAAACACACCGAAACGACGACGGGAAACGAAAATGGAGACGGGAATAAACACCCATGCCACGATCGAGATTCCCTAATCTCGGTCGTTACACGCTAAAATCCAGCGTCCCTCTCTTCCGTTTTTGAAGACCAAAACTTACCCCCCCAATCTCGATAGAGATTTTCCATTCTCAGTAACATCAGATTTCTGGCAGCACTATCTTCACATGTTCAATTACAAAGAAATGCGTCCGTTCGAGTGGATAGAAATGTCTCTTCGCAGCGGACACGATCCCTAAACACGACTCTTCAACATCTATAAATAAAGAGTTGATTTTAGAGTTCAGGGAGAGTTAGATAATTAAGATTTAGTACAGAATTTATGCAGAAATTCTGAGTAAAAAATGATTCAATGTAGCAAGTTCGATTTTGTAAAAACGATATGATGTACACACATTGTTTATTAATTAATTACAAACACAGTAGCATTTAAATTTAGATTAAGATATGTTCGAAGATTAGTTTACATTTTGGTAGTAGAAGAACCATCTCTATTCCGAAGATTCACCGAGAAGATTAAGTAGCGGATTCGACCCTGGAGCCTGACAAACTCTAACGAGCTTTGAGGAAGGATTGACAACCCGGACTCACTATGTCCTCTTGAATGCTTCCATGCTTTTTATTCTCTATAAACTTGTATCAAATTCACATTTCATCTAATAAAGTTCATTCAATTCAATATAATATTATGTAGCACTTTGGTAAAAGATCCGAAGTGAGTTCTGGTGTTTTCATTAAAACGTAGTTAAATTCAATATCTTTACAAGGAAACTTTGTTGAACACTTAGGCAAATTTATTCTTAAGGACGATATTATCGTTAAGTCGGATTATCGGAAATAAGTGTTAATTTGGTTAAGGTAGCAATCTAACCCGACCGTAGGAGGATTGTCTGCGGTTAAAAGCCTTTTAATTGAAGGAATTTACATTATTACACTTTTATAATTTATACAAAGTTTAAAGTTGTTTTCTTTGCTTAATGCAAACGAATACAATTATTCTCTTATTTTAAACACTAAACGTTTTTGTTTTGTAAAACATTCTTCATACATTCTAACCTAATTCTTATTCAATCAGTCTCAAAACCAATTTCAAATAACGATTATCTATTTTTATAAACCTTAAGTCGTATTTAAACTACATTTAAATAAGTTTTTGTTGAAAAATGTTCCCTGTGGGATCAATATCTTTTTATTACTACAAGCGAAACCATGCACTTGCGGAAATCGCTCAACACCATACTACCACTTATATTACAAAATGAGTATCAAACATACTCAACTTATATAGAAGACAAGGAAATACAAGTTTTCTCACTGCTACATGAGTATATCACTGTAGCCTAACGAGAAAACATGGTGTGAGCATAAATATTTATGACCTTAATGATGTAACCATGTTAAATATGCGCTTTAGGTTTGATTCGATGAATTTCAGTATTTGAAATTTGAAGTCAAAGCTTGAGAAAAAAAGTCAAACTTTGAATCTGTCAATTAAGGCTAATCAGACTTATTGCCAAAAATCCCAAAGCTACAGTTGGCACATGCTAGACAAACAACACATCATCATATACCCCATATGTGATAAAGCTGACCGGCCTTATCAAGGGTCAGAAATAAGGTTAACCAACCTTATTTTGACTGATGAATAATAATGTCTCTATTATTATTAAAAACGTTATTATTTTTTGACACTGTTTTCAATATAATATATATAAAAAATAAAAAAGTACAAATTAAAAAATAAATATATAATAAAGTAAATATATTTATAATAATAAAACAATTATAAAAAACTCATATTTTATAGGGTAAATTTCAAAAAAAAATCCCATGTGGTTTCATGTATTTCAAAAAAAAACCTTGTGGTTTGTTTTTATAAAAAAAAGGACTGTGTTATACGCCGTTACCCGAAAAATGAAAAATGGCTTAACACCGTTAGTTTGGATGACGTGGCAAAGGGTAAAATGGGGAAAACCAATTTTTTTTTTATTTTTTTACTTCTTCTTCTTCTTCTTCCCCGTCTCCTCTTTTCTTCTTCATCCTCTCCTCTCTTCTTCTTCTTCTTCTTCTAATTTTTTTAAATTCTGAAATTTCCAGAATTCTATCTAAAAATTTCAGAACGTCTGAAATCCTCGTATTAGGAGTTTCCTTTGGCTTTGTGCTAAGAATAGGCTCCTGACAAATGTTGAAAGAAAAAGACGACATTTAGTGGACTCTGATGCTTGTAGTAGATGTAAAGCTCATGCGGAAACCATCTGCCATGTTCTTAGAGATTGTGCTGGGAATAAGGCCGTGTGAAGAAAAGTTTTGCCTGAACAGTATTTTTCTACCTTCTTTTCCTATTCGGAACAAGACTGGTTTAGGGAGGGTGTTGAAGGGAAGATGTTGGCTGAGCTCGAGCATGGAGTAATTGTAGGGGTTTAGTGTCCTATAGTCAATTGTTCTAGGATATAAGCCAGCTGTAAATGAATTGTTCTTTTATATCATTTGTTTTAATAAGATATGATTTTTCAACTGTATAAAGGCAATTACTTTTAAGAACTAAATAAGTCTAATAAAAGGAAATCCCTAAGTTTATTTAAAGTGATTATAAAGTGTTCATACAAGCATGAAGTGAGACAAAACATTATAATAAACTAATAAACTTAAAACTATCCTAAGTCAAGTAATATGTTTTGAATAGGGATTGATATAATACTGTAGAAACTTGCATGTAATAATATTTTCTCTCGAGACAGAGAGCTGATCTCACAAGCTTCAGATATGTGGATATTTAGACAATTACATGGATGGAGTGAATAGAATTCCAGAATTCCAGAATTTACAGAATAAAAAAAAAAGATGGGGAAGAAGAGAAGAAAGGAAGAAGAAGAAGAGAAAGGAAGAAGAAGAAATGGGGAAGAAGGAAGAAGAAGAAGAAAAAGGAACGGGGAAGAAGAAGAAAAAGAAAAAGAAATGGGGAAGAAGAAGAAGAAGAAGAAGAAGAACAAAAGAAATGGGGAAGAAGAGAAAAAAGGAAGAGAAGATGAAGGAAGAAGAAGAAAAGAAAAGAAAAGAGAGAAAGAAAATCGATACGGAGGAGGAAGAAAAAGAGAGGAGGAGAGAGAGAGAGAGAAAAGTCAACGAAAAAGTAAAAAAAAAGTCAAAAAATTTTGTTTCCAAAAAAACCCCTACGATTTAACAGTCAAACTGCCGTTTCCTTGATTTTGTTAACGGTGTCAACCTCGAGGAGCTATTTGCAAAAAAAAAGCACAGGTACCATATCGCAAATCGGTCAAACCACAGGGTAGTTATTTGTAATTAACCCTTAATTCAATTTCGTTTGGTTTTTACTATGTTCTTTGTTTCTATTATTTGTTTGGCGCATTTCCATTTTAATTCATCTCAATCATGTAGATTTAATTGTGAATCTTAAGCTTTTTCACAATCTTTTATTGGAAGTCAAAGTTGATATTGTTTTGGCATTTTTCTACAAAATCTCAGTTATTTTGAGAATTTGTGCGAGCGTACCAGTAATTTTGTAGAAAAATTACAAACATACGAAACATGAGTTCTAAATCAAAAGATTATGTAAAGCTAAAAGACGAAAAGTTTAAAGGTTCGAAATTTAAACCATAAACAAGAATGACTTAATTAGTATAAACGATGCCGAATTGAGAATAAACTCTTGAATACTTGAAATTGAAGTTGAAATCGAAGGATTACAAATATAGTAATTGAAATTGTAGAACTTGGAATTGAAAAGGAAAGTGTAGAACTAAGGATTGAAAATTAGAAATTGATATTGGCCGAGACCTTGATTTGATGAGTTGATTTTGGTTGATTGTAGTTGAAGGATTTTTTTTTGCTGCTTATTTCTATATTTATGTTGTAAAAATTATACAGTAACTTCCTAGCAAGGATGCTCCACGTTTCAGTAAGAAAGCTCCGTAACTCCTCTCACCCACTAATAATAAAGCAAGGCTACTCCCAACTGCTTTTTTCCACTATCTCTTTTCTGCTATCCAAATTATATAATTATGTTGTAGCTTTTATGCCCACTATCTCTTTTCTGCTGTTAAATTATGTAATTATGTTATAGCTTTTATGCCCAATAAAGATGCTCCACCTTTCAGCAAGAAAGCTCCGTAACTACTAAGAATACTCCCTAAGTGTAAAGTAAGGCTGCTCCCAATTTCTCTCCTCCACTATCCCATGTTCACTACGTCATTTCTACTTATGTTGTTGTATTTAATTGGCCACTTACAGATTTTAGCCAGAATATTTGGTAAATTATCAAATCGGTTCAAAACTTCAAATGTTACACAAATTTTGACTGAAAGAGTAATTAATAAAATAATTACAAATTCAAACCAAAATATTTGGTAAAATTACCTAATCGGGTAGAATCCATCAAATTACATAATTTAGACCGAATTAAGTAATTAATTATGAGATTCCAAATTAAAATAAGGGTGAAACAATTGCCCCCATGTGTTTAATTTATGAATAAATAAACACATGATGATCAAATGAAAAAAAAAAAGAAACTTAGGACTAAATGGAATTTGTTTATCCCTAACATTTGGAGCTTCCTTCTCAACACACTTAGCGCCCGTTTGTTTTACCAAATGTTTGCTGTTGCTGTTAGTGTTACATTTTGCTGTTGCTATTTACTGTTTGAAAATGATGTTTTTCCAAAAAACAGAGATTCTTTGCTTTTGTAAAAGACTGATTTTCAGGTGTAAAATGCAAACATGAAGTGACTAACCAAACACGGAATACAACTTTTCAGGTGTAAAAGGCAAACATAAGGTTACTAACAAAACACGGAATACATTTTGCTGTTGCTATTTACTGTTTGAAAATGATGTTTTTCCAAAAAACAGAGATTCTCTACTTTTGTAAAAGACTGCTTTTCAGGTGTAAAATGCAAACATGAAATGACTAACCAAACACGGAATACAACTTTTCAGGTGTAAAAGCAAACATAAGGTTACTAACAAAACACCTAAAACTCTCCATTTTAAAGTGAAAAAACAAACATAAATAAATATGAAAAGGAACAACCAAACACCCCTTAACCTACTTAATTTCCTTAATTTTTTAGAGGAATATAGATCTTAGTTTTCTTTCCCGAATCACCAACAGAACCCGAAAATGGAACCGGAACATGAACCTCTAATTTTCCAGCCTTCCGATTGCATGACGCAGTAAAACTTTTCATCAAGGGTTGGTGTAAATCATCATCTCATGATGCATCAAACATGATACACTCCTGCGGCAATTTATAACTAGCATTTGTTATCAACCACTTGCTCTTCTTTAGATTGCCAATCAAATCATTCTACAAAATCAGTTAGAACTCCCATCAATTTAAGGGAGAATTTTAGAGTATATGGAGTAATATTTCCAATCAATGAATTCACTACATATGCATATATAGTTTTTTTTCGACCAATCATGTCCATGTAGTGTGATTCAAAATGATTTTCATTAATTGAGAGAAGTGCTGTAAAATTTCTCCAATTTAAATTCATCCTTGTACATATAAATGATGATACCATAAAATGAATCATCAATAGGATTGGTCCCCAGTTCAAATTGAATAGAATTGATTTACAGGGTGTCTTGTAATCATGACGTGTCTTTAGCCACTCCAGTCTTGATAAACAAATATTCATGATAATGTCAAATTCAACAGCTACCCAATTTGCTCAAGTTCAACCACGAAACATCTAATTTCATCTCCATAAAAAGCTTCAACAATGACGGGCACTCCAATTCCATTCAACAAGCATTTCCATCCAGGATCAACAAGAACAGATTCCGCAGGAGATTTGAGATAAGCAATGGAAGTTAAATTTGGAGGAAATATGTTGTCTACGATCAACTTGTACACCTTTTCCATATCTGAAACAACTCTAATTCAGATGAGAAAGAAGCAATCCTGTTCTCGTAAAATTCTTCATCAACAACAGGTATTTTTGCAACGTTTAAAACAGTTTCAGCCTCCGCATCAGGACAGAATCCTTTGGGGCATTAAAACCCTGATGAATCTTCAGTCATTTCCCCTCTTTTACAGCTTCCAACCATTCATCATTGAGAAAATTGCTCGCTTTTAAGTATCCCAAAAAGATTAGCAATGAAAAGGCACATTCTTTACTCATACCACAAGAAGCACAACATATAGTGCACTTAATTATCAGCTTCATCATCAATACAAGGAAACACCATTGAAGGGTAGATAAAGGGCCAAGAAGAGTGTGATTAGCTGTAATTTCTACATACGTTATATACCCACACGTCCATACACATATATATATATAAATAGATCCATGTGACATCCTCAATGAATTCAGAGTTGTCACCTAGGAGTCAGAATCCACGTGGTATCATTATAAAGGATAAGTTACCCTAAAGACTCGCTCAAATAATTGTGATTCTGGAGATCAATATCGGTCGAACCAAAATCAAGTCGTTGTAGCACAATCACACCCGATCCCCTCAATCACAGACCTATTGGGTTTGAGGAATACCAAATCCAATGTAATGGATACATATTTGCCAATCAACATATATTACATGTATTCAATAGCCTTCAAAAGTCTATAAGTACCTTAATATGTTCAAGTCACACTAAAATAGAGTAAGAAACCAGAGCCGGCTCTAGGCATAGGCCAAGAGGGCAACCATCCAGGCCAGGGGCTAAAAGTAACTCAATTTATATATATGTATATATATAGAGTAAGTTTTATTATAAATATAGTTATAATATTTGTTCAGACTTCAAAAGGGACTGTATATAATATGGTATTTTAGACTTAAAATAGGTCAAATTTTTATTTTAAACTTTCAAGTACAACTTTTTAAGCACATATAATATGGTACTAAGGATTCTTATTTCTTATTTTGTCTGAGGTCCACAAAGACACCCTCCAAAATTTATGTTCATCCATCAAGCTTATACTTTTTTAACTTTGATTTATGGTTGTGCACATCCATGTAGTATCATTGAAAGTTTAGTTAAGTATGAAAAGCAGATTACTACTTAATTAGTTAAGGAGCTGACGAAATTATATATGTATGAAAATACAAAAAGCTTGCAAAGGAAAAGAAGACATGCATTTTATAATTGAATCGCTTAGTAATTAATAAATATGATTTTGGAATTGGAAGTATATGGGAAGTCCATGTTTGTCTGTTATGGAATAGGAATAGGAATGAATGATACATCAATTTCTTTCTTGTACGGTCTGAACAAATTAGTCCAATGAAGTTTAAAGTAAAAATGCATACATGTGAGATCACTCACAGGCGCAACACTTACTTTAATGGAACAAAAGTCTTTTATAAGCAAATTCCATCACATGCTATACTTTCTAACATATTATGTACTATAGAATTGTCAACGCCACCAATATCTTCATAGCTTATCGCTTTTCAAATATTCACAAATTTTACTACCTCATTCAATCTTATAAATAAGAAGACACTGAATTATATGATGTTGATTAATTAGTTGCATAGCATACTAACTTCTTAATTTGACCCCTTTACCAAAATGATGTGGTTTTGGGTTGAGACCAAATTGATGAAATAAAAGGACTCTATATCCTATTTCAATTCAAAAGAAAAAGGTTTTGTTATACTTAGCCACCTTTTCTTACCCTTACTCACCGAAAAGGACGAAAATACCCTTTCAAGTGTTGGGGTAGGGAATGTGGTATTTTTTTTCTCTCCCGACACGCGGCCTCACCACATGGTGAGGCGTATGGCTAGTACGCCTCACCAGATGGTGAGGCATAATAACCTCATGTCCCGCCTATTAATTTTTTCCACTATTAATTAAAATTAATAACATTATAATTAAAATTAAAACACATAAAAATAATGTAAGTTGATAAATAAATTAACTATTCTAGTTTGATTCATATAGTGTTAAATATTGTCAATTAAAACACATAAAATCATATACATCAATGTAATCTGTTCCAATCCGCTCTCATGTCAGCATAAATATTGTCCAAGTGTTGAACACTCGGATCACGATATCTATGCCAATGGACGGGAATGGGTGGGACTGGAAAACCAGGTCTTAAATAAAGACGTATGTAATGTCGATAACTCTCCAAATGACAAATGACAAATGACAATTTCTCGCTCTAGTAGTATTCCATCATCTGAACGCATCGGCAATATAGTACAACATCCTAACCGTGGCTCAGTAAAAAGGAATATCGCTGCATTCAAAACAGAGGCAGCAATATATAAGTCATCCGGTCCAGTGGGCCTCACCACACCTCGCTCCTGCCCATCTGATTACTTGTTATGGCGTCGACTAAAATACAAAATCCACAGTTACCATCTGATTCAACATCTAGATATCCTATAATAAATGGTATGATGAGTCCCTGGACATTATGTAAATAATAGTATCCACTGATATCCGCATTAAATCCGGCTGCAAATATTAATATATAAATTTCGTCAGTGATAATATATTTGCTTTAACTTATTTATTACGAAAATAATAAATACCCGACATCTCATTGTTATATACGGAGGACGATGAGCTTCGGCCTCGACTACGACTACTCCTCGAACTAGAAGACCGAGGACGACCACGTCTACTCTGACTATACTCCTATGCACTCAGATTGCGATGAACTCTCCCTTGGTCTACCCCTAATTGTATCTTTAACCTTGGGTTCTTTGTAACTGGCTTGATCTAGGTTAATTTGATTATAAATGTAGACAAATATGCTACGCACCATTGCAAGATCTAACTTGTCGACCTTTTCCATAAGAGAGTTAAAAAACCGGTGATCCTCGGACCCATCACCAATGAGGGGAATAGTAGCTGGGTTGTCACTCGGACCATCAAAAACAACAGTTCTCCAAAAAGGGTGGGTGCGGTCCACACTGATTGGCATATTCGAATCCATACGTTTTTTGATTTCACACGCACAGGGAATACCATGAGTCATAGGCAACACAAACCCACAATCGCTAAACACATCCACACTCAATCCGACCATACACACCTGCTCATCATACAATAGACTCAAACAGTGATATGAAACATGTAAGTCGAGGTAGCTGAAAGGAAATCAACAGTAAAACACCGTAGTAGTTCTCCGTCTTGAGTCCTCAAGTGAGTATCTGGTTATATACAATAAAACATTAAAAAACTTATTTATTACAATTAAAAAGATTAAATTTAATAACAGAAAAAATGTCTTTGTGCACCTTCGCCCATACTGTATCGAGTGCTCCTGTAGATGAATTCAACCACTGCTTCAACTGTGCATGTGCACTCTCTACTCTACATGTTGTTGTGTTTCCTAAGTATAAACATTGTTCGTCCACGCTCGGCAGAACTTCTCCTTATGCACTAACCATGTCATCTCCATGTAATGTATCACACGAGGCCGTTTGGCATTAGTATCCTTCATTATTCTCACAAACTCTTCATATTGGGAAATTGTCGATGCTTCAATTATTTTTTTCCATTTACCATTCTTACAAATTTCCCCATATTCCTTCATTCCAATCAGTTTTCCTGCTATATCCTCCACATCCTTGTTGATATGCCACATACACAACAAATGATGGGTTTTTGGAAAAACCTCTCTAACTGGTCTCATCAATCCTAACTCCCGGTCAGTAGCAAAGGCTGACGGATGAACATCATCTCCGAGCAAAAGCCTCAATTTCTTTAAAACCCACATATAGTTACCCTCAATCTCATCTTTATTAGAAGGCGGCATCCAAATAATCTCAAAAAATGGTATTTTATACTTGTTTGTTTTATATGTTGAATCCATGCCAATGAATAAGTAGTAGGATCAGAACAAGGTGATCGAAGTAAGATGTGCCATAACAAGATGTTGAGTAAAAGCCTCAATTATACACATGTCTTTGGGTCGGGTTATCCACAGGGTGTTTTTATTTAATCACTGCAAATATAGCACACGGCTTTGCTTGAGCTGCACTCATTTCACGCATAATTTTTTTAGAAGCGGGACTTAGTCCGCTCATCTGTCGATATCCCTGAGGGTATACAACCAATCCATGATTGTGCTTTCCTGTCTCTCCATCAACACCATTTACCACCCAACCTCCTAATTCTCCGATTTCTAGAACCTTCACCTGAAATTTGCAACCACAATATTTTATTTTCGTATTTTTCCGTATTGCTTCCTCCATATCCTTACTCCTTAGGGTAGTCTTTATACCACGGGCATATTTAACTAATATCCATTTCAATTTTGCCCCGGTCTTGTGAGAACATAGAGTTAACTCGAAGCCCAGGCTAATCGCCTTCTATTTTGCCCATTTAACAGCTTCCTGATAAGTTTGAAACATTTATAGAGGAAACAAGTTCCCACTATAATCGACATCGTCACCTCTAAACTCTTCTAATGGAACCTGCAAATGTTAACTAACGAATATTAGATTCCATTACGATTAAATTCTCCACTATTTCAGGTCTCTGGACCAAAATATCAGTTTTCTAGGTAAGGGGCGTATGCAAAATACGCCTCACCATTAGGTGGGGCGTATGAATAATATGCCCCACCATGAGGTGGGGCGTATGAACATTATGCCCCACCTTGAGGTGAAGTGTATGCAAAATACGCCTCACCTGGTGAGGCGTATTTTGCATACACTTCACCTCAAAGTGGGGCATAATGTTCATACGCCCCGGACCCCGACAGACGCAATTTTCAAAAAATTAACGACTTTATGTTGTTGTAAAAATTATATATTTTGGCAACAAATGAAGTTGTTGCGTAAGAAAATTATTAAACTAAATAAAAGTAAAATAAATACAATTAAATATTTAAAATAATATAATGTATGAATAAATTATATAATTTGAATTGAATTATAAATATATTAAAAAATATATTTTATTTTTTAACTTTTAATATAGCTAGAATAAATTTTTAAAATTAATAATTTAAATAATTGAAAAAGAATCACAAAAATATATCATCCACATCAATGGCTAAAGTAAATATTTGATAAATTTGATTTCAAATACCCCTCAACTCATCAAATTTAAGCGCGAACACTTCCCCCCAATATTTTTTTTGGCTTCTCTCAATAGCCAAATTCAAACCATTAGTTGACCTACCTCTCAATTTTCCCCCAAATTTCATATTTTACGGAAACCTAATTCCACCTCCTTTCTTCAATTCGACCTTCATTCTTACTGAAACCATCACTTTCACAGAAACCTAGAGACAACCAAATTCCACCATCGTTCATACCATCGTTGTTCATGGCTTCACCAAATTCAAGCATCCACTTTTACTGAGACAACATTCATACCTTCACCATGGCGTTCATGTCGAGCATCTAACAAAATCCCCATTTTAGCACAATGGCTTCCTCTTACCAGGTTAGAGCATCTCCAACACTATTATTTTCTCTTTGTTTCTCCCTTTCTTTCCCCTGCTCCTTCTGTAATTAGCGATATGCCTGAATGGCTCAACTTGTTGAATTTTTGGTGTTGGATTTTAGTTATTGGTGCAGTTGGTTTCTAGGGTCCAGGTCGGCCAGAAATTTCAATTGTTGGCTTTGCCTCAAGTTAGTTTTATCTATTTTTCCTTTAATTTGTCATTCTTTTGCTAAATAATTCTTTTTATGTTTGAGATTGATATAATTTTGAGAGCTGGCAGATTGTTTGGTTGGATAATTTCTCTTGTGTTGCTGATGAGAAGAATATGGCTTGGAATCGATTGATAGAGGGCATTGGTCTTAAAAATCTTAAATCAGTTGTGGGAGAGAAGGTAGATACAACTGGGGGAAATCTGAGATTTATTAGTTTTCAGTTCTGCAGAAACCAGCAAGAGAACTGAGGTTCCTAATTTTCCTTGATTTTTTCACATAATTTTTGCTACTTAACTACCCCAAACTTGGTGATGAAATTTGCTTGTAATGTTCTATAAGGAGATAGATTGTATATTTTCTCAATTGGTGATGTATGTTCTGCAATCTTAAGAGAATTTGTTTTTGTTTCATCTTTCATTATGTTCTTTTGTCTTTATCTTTTCTCAATTTCTTATGTCCTGTTTTTTAGATTTGTCATCTGTATTTCAGCAGAAAGCATTCCTTCCAATCCTAGCTTTCTTATTATGTTTTGAGTGTTCTGGTTGACAACACTTTATTTCTGGTTTATGAATTTGTTTTTATTGTTCTTTGGCTTCGTAACTAGGTTTTCTTTATTCTGTATTTTGGGGTTGTATACTATGTGTATATATTTTATTCTTATGATACCATTTCCCCTAGTTTAAAAATGTATATTCTATTGAATGTGTTACTGTAAATATGGTGGTAGCAATAACACTCCCTTTGGTGAAATAATATATTGGTAATTTTTCTCAGCAATTGTTTTTAGAATAATAACCTAACGTTTTTCCTCCTTTAACAACACTGGGTTTCTATATTTCTGAAACTGCTTCATTATACATATTATAGATATATTTATGAATGCATTGTTTCAACTATTTGTAGGTGGCACACCTTGGCTTTCCTATTAATTGACAGGGTATCCCATTTATGAAGACACTTATCTTTAACATCATAAGCTCACTTATCTTTGGAATAGAGCAAGGATCTAGAAGAGAAAGGGTTAAACGGCTCTTCTACCGAATCGTGGAGGGGATTTTATATGTACTAAATGGGAGTCTGATCAGTGTTATATTTTTTCTTTTAATCATCAATACATTTCGTCCCTTTATCTTCAATTTCTGCATATAATGATCTGGCCTTAGTGTTTTTTTCTTTTGCATAAAAAAGCTTCCTTGGTACATTTCTCAGTATGATGCTAGCTGCTTGGAAATCTGAGGTAAGCTTCTATTCAAATTTGACTTAGTTTTCAATTGTGAATTAAGGATGTTAAGAATTAAGGATTCATACTCGTATTATAGCTCTTAAAAACGTGGGAGAGCATTAAATAATATTATTTCATGTTTAGGATCTTATGAATAAAAGTTAAAATGGATATTAGGGGACAAGGCTTAGATTTGAAGAAACTTGACCTTTTAAAAAATCGTTTGCGAATATTCAATGTTTTAAGTCAATGGTTGTCCATGAAACTTGCTTTAAGTTACTGTAGAGGTGCTACTCAAAGTAATGGTTAATAAATATTTGAGGGCCATACATGGTTTTATCTATTTAGTGTATAAATGGTTTAGGACACTTCTAGGTGGATCTGAAGTTGTTACATTTATTTTGGTTTTAGTTCAATTTAGAAAAATATTGATGCTTTATAGAGTAGTTTCGATTTCATGGTTGTTTGTTGATGCATATTATCCTATTTTGGCTTAAGTGCTATGTGAGCTAGGAGTTTTCTATCGTCTCAATTTTTTAAATTTGAACCATTGTGCAGAGGAGGCATATATAAACTCTATGTGCTACCTTGGCTTAAGTGACCCGCCCTAGTCCATCGGAGACTATGAGGTGGATATTCAGCCTTGAGAAAGAGAGGCGAAGGTCTCCTTAGCGAAGAAGTCCTATGGACACTATAGGGCTGTTGGGCCTATAATGTGCCCTCTTATGAGGGTCGAGGTTTGATATAAAAGGGAATTTCGCAAGTGGCTAACAAGTATTTTTTTTTGGTTGGGCTACACTCTCATAAGTAAGACTTGTTGGAATGCTTATATAGGAGAATCCCTTCAGTATCGTTGGTTGACCGATGGCTTTGGGTGAGGAATGAGAGAGAGGGAGAGAGGAAATTTTTAGTTGCCATTATTTTTCATGTTCTATTAAATGTCTTGGTTCTTTATGTTCAAAATTATATATATTGTGAATGGGGCTGGTAAAGTTGTAAGACATTAAAGAAAGATTATTATGTTGGTTTATTCATGTTAGGTTTCTCACTCCTTGGTGCATTGCGTCAGTTTTTGTGTTCTTAATATTCTTTCAACTTATTAAACAATTGAAAATTAGAAAATTGATAATTATTGAATTATCAACTAACAACATTTTATCTTTAATTTAACAGAAGCTTGGGATGTAGTACAAGCTCCTTTCAAGCATTTGATGTTGGAATTGTTGATGGTTGGAAATACAAGTGCATTTTTTTCAGCATTGGTATTACATTTGTAGCACTTTGACAACCTATAGGTGCTCTTCATAAGGGTTGGAAAGGGTAAGTCTATCAAATATTACTTTTCATTATTTTTTTTTTGGTATTTGGAAAGGGTAAGTCTATCAAATATTACTTTTCATTATTTTTTTTTGGTATTTGTTGAAATATATATATATATATATATATATATATATATATATATATATATATATATAAGAGTTTCCTTCAATCCAAATAAATTAATAAAAATAAAGATTTAGAAAATAAAATAAAATATTTAAAATTTACTATAAGATATTACTTTGGCAACATAATAATTATTAGCAACGACAATAGTTGTTGTAGCACATCAAAATTTATAACAACGTAATGTCTTGTTGCGGAAGGTCAAAATAAACAGCAACGGCATGTGTTGTTGCGAAAGTCGAAACATATAGCAACAGTATCTATTGTTGCGAAAAACCAACATATATAGCAACATCAAAACTTGTTGCAGGACATTAAAATAAATAGCAACGACATCTATTGTTGCAAAAGACAATTTTTGTTCTCTCACATACAGTTAAGATTTGGCAACGATTAACAATTTGCAACAGATCTGTTGTTGCTAAATATACATTTTTTGCAACAACAGTAAGTCGTTGCAAAAACCTTTAGTAACGGAACCTATCAAAACAACCGAAAGTTGTTGCAAAAGATGACATGTTGTTGCAAAAAGTATTTTCGGCAACGACTTGTTCTGTTGCAAAAAATCGATTTTCTTGTAGTGACTAATCCAAAATGTCGAGGCACACTGCTTATAGTTTGGTTACGAAAATGTTATATTTTGAATTTGTGTTACTTGGAAAGTTGATGAAATTTTTATTGGGCATTACAAATCGATTATCCCAATTTTTACAAGTTCAGAATCAAGACATAGTTAGTGTTATGCACATGATTAAATTGGTGAAAAGTGGCTTGCAAGCATTTAAGGAAGATGGTTGGGAGAAGTTGTTAAAAGAAGTCACCAAATTTTGTCAAGCATGAGATATAAATGTGTGTAATATGGAAGATACCATTCCAAGTCGTGCTAGAGAACTTATTGATGGATTTTAAAAGACTTATCTTCATCGTTTTCTTATTGATATTTTTTTTGAGGTACTTGATTTTCTTTATGTTATTTGATAATATACTTATATTTCCTTTATGACATTAATCTTGATTACATTCTAAAGGCTTAATATCTCCCCAACCCCATGAAGTTGTCAAAAAACTGCAACTGACCCCCTGAACTTAAAAACGTTAGAACTAACCCCCTCAACTTATTTATTTGGAACAAATAACCCCTTAAATGCCACGTGGTAGCGTGTGATTGGCATTCAGAGTTAGTTGTAACATTTTGAAGTTCTAATAATGCGCTGCCATATGGAATGTGAGGGGTTATTTATTCCAAATAAGCAAGTTGAGGGGGTTAGTTATAACGCTTTGAAGTTCAGTGCTCAATTGCAATCTTTGGACAACTTTGGGGGGGGGGGGGGCTGAGGAAGAATGGAATTGTACAAGACATTGGATTTAGTCCCTCTAGAATGGATTTATGTCATGTTTCCGTTTGATATTTTGGATTGTTTATGTTATTTTGGAAAGGTACATTTTTATTGGGTGATCCTATCAGGGATTAGGACACCCTATTCGTTTTTCACATTGGATATAAATGTTAATGAAGTCAAATATAATTTGGAATAATTTTGAATATAATAAGGACATTCTTCATAGTATGGTACTGATGGATGAATGGGTTGCACTTTAAACAATCCAAATTATAATAAAAGATATAATAGTTTGATATTAGTTGAATAATACTCCAAAACCTAAATTATTTTTGCTTAATTATCTAAGAAATGTATAAACTAATAACACACATGAGACTTAAGGTATAGAGTGCTCAATTCTCTTGTTTTAGAAAATTAAAGAGAAAATGGTGTAATATGTTTACAAGTTTTAGGCTTAATACCTCCGCTACCCCCTTAACTCTTCCTATTTTGTTACTTAGCCCCCTCTACTTAGTGGCCAATATACCAGCCCCATTAACTCAAACATTGTCATACTTTGGCCCCTTTGCGCATACATGACATTGAGTACACCTCCTAAGACACATTCCGCATCCATTCCAATACACCTTCTAAATCCTGATATAAAGCCTTTCTTCATTACTTTGAAACTGACATAAAAACCTAAGAGGCACGAAGTGCTACATTTGGTGAGTCGAGGGGGCTAATAGGATGCACAAGATGGGTTGAAGGGGATTATTAATGCCATATAGGCATATAAAGGGGCACGAAGTGTGGCATTTATTAAGTTGAGGGGGTTGATAGTTTGCCCATTATATATTTAAACTCATTTGATTATACTAGGATGATAAAATACAAAAGGCCGACAGAAGCTAAAACACTCTTCAAAGACCTTAAACAAAATAGCTAAAAGCGCCAGTTAGCTTAAATCTAATAAAACACTTAGAAATACCATATTAGATATGGATGGGTGTAACACGCAAAGGAAGTCTCACTTACCTTGTGAATAAGTAGTTCTTGTTAAAGGATAACGAGGAACAATATTATACACCTAAAGGCAAAAAGTGCTTATATGTGTGATATCTCAAGTAAACAAAAGATATCATTTCTAGTACCTAAATGAGAACAAATAGTTTGTTTCTCAAACAACTATTTATTTGAAAGAGATTTTTCAATTTCTAGAAAGACATTGGAAGTAGAATCGAAGTTTGGGAGTTCAGAACGATATAGATTCCTTGAAAGGATAGTATGTTGATTGAATATGGTTCACATGGATGTGAAAGCAATTCTAATCATATAAAATCTATTTCAATTAGGCAGTCATAGTGTTTGGGTTCATGAAACTAAGACATGGCTTGAGTTTGCAAGAAAGATAGTGGGAGCATAGAATGATTTTGTGCAGAGAAATAAGTAGATCACTAGTACCTCAATAATGGACTTCTTTTTCTTGGAAAAATTGAAAGGATGGCCGATTGGTATTTTGAACCTAGATCATACTTAAGTGGAATGCCTACCTAAATGTAACATATAGGTTTGTTGTTCGAAATTTCCAAACGACACATCATTATTTTCTACCTAGAATCTATGTACGTTGTCGCATTAGATGTAGGAAAATATAGTTTGGATCCTGAAGTTAGCTTCTAAGTTTGGAGGGTTATCCTAGACACTGTAGACATCTTTACCGATAGGAATGGTGCTGATGCACAAGCTTATGAGCCTTGATCACTACAAAAATCAAAACACATACTCAGGGGATTACATCTTAGTCAAATGTAGTTGATTAAAATGCAAATACCAACAAATTTAAGTCAGATAATAGTGTCATGGATCCAATAATGCACTAATTGGATCGGTCTTAACATGATTGTTATGTTAGGTCAATAGGGATTAGGATTGTTGTTGTATGCCCTAGTCTCAAGATGTTATATCTAGTAACCTTAATTGTAAGGCAATAACATATTCTATTAGTTCACTTGTAAATTAACCTAATATAGTATCCTTGACTAGTGATTGACTCATGTTTATCGGGTTGATGACCCATGCAAGTGAAATCGCGAGGTAATAAGATATTGATCTAAATACCCAATAGTCTATTATTATCGTGGTAATGATAATAAACTAAAGACTAGTATATGCTTTGGCTATTGATGGTGTTTCATTGACCATGGACATTAGATGTCAGTCAAAGGCATATGGGATTATGAAAAAGTAAGCATTGGATCGATCTGTTATAAGAACACTACATGATAACAATATCATAGGTGGTTCTCATGTAATGCTCATTATTGAGTCCTTAGACCCAAAGTAATAACGGGTCTTCAGTGAGACACATCATACTTAGATTAATCGCCTAATAAGCCTATGATAGGGTGCTAAGTATAGGTTTACTTGGGTATGTTATGAATCACATGGAGGAACCATAACGAAGTTGGGGATCACTACTATCCTATATGAGATAAGATATCACTGCACAATTAAATTGTTCATTTGAACTTATCACTTCACTAAGAAATCAAAGAATGTCTGAGCAATAGATAAGGGTGACATTGACATGCCTCATATTGGACACGATATCATATAGTAGGGACCCAAGAATGAGATCAACAACTAATTCCCTTGAGTTGGGTGACTTAAACTTCTCAAGGTATTAATATACCCTTTCATCTTTAGCATATTAGCACTAGGGGTGCACATAAAAACCAAAAAACCAACCCGAAAATAAGGTTAATCGAAACCGATGGACTAGTGTACGGTTTTTAATTTTAAAAATAGTGGTTAATGGTTACGGTTACGGTTTTCATATTCTAAAAACCGTGGTTAACCGAAACCGACCGAATTCAATTAAATATAGAAAAATATTTTTATATTTATACATATAATTATACATTATCCCACTTAAAATAGATATAGGGATCAATAGCAAAAATTTAATAAGAAACACTAATTATTTCCGGTGACTAAGACTCAACAATGGAATATTTCATCCAAAATGTCATGTACTATCAAATTTGTATAAAGTAGATAATTAGTGAAATTAATATATGTGGATAGAGCTTAATTGGTAAAGCACGGAGGATAAGAATTTTGGTCCAAAAAACAGAGTAATTTAATCCCTTAAAGAGTTGTTGTAAGGGAAAAATGCAGTGTCCAATCCATAGTCCACACGTACATAATGCATGCACATTTCCCTCTCTGTCTTTAATCTCGCTATTGACCCGTCGTTCCACTCACAATAAAAATTAGAAGTTTATTATTATTATTATTTTATTTACTAATGGTTAGAAACCGAAATAAAAGGTTAACCGACCGAAATAATTGGTTAACCGATTAGTGGTTAACCGAATTTAGTGGACTAGTGTATAGTTAGTATTTTCAAAAAACCAATAAAATGGTTAACCGATCGAATTAACCTTAATGGATTGGTTAAACGACCATGTGCACCCCTAATTAGCACTAACATAAGTGGTTGGTGCCATATTGAAGGAAGTTAGAGCCTTGGCTGTCAAGAACCATTCTTGGTGTTCCAGCTCCTGGAATATCACCTTAATATTTCCCATGATCATATAAGTCTCTTAGGCAATAAATTGGTTCTATAGTTCGAGGACCATTTTGTTAAGCATCAAGCTAGTCACGTCTGTGGAATTCTTTCTATGTAGCTTCATTACACCAATGAAAATAAAATTTTCATGGGGCTCTGATGCACCCTAAGATGACGGTCAAAGACTCACTAAGGGATACGTGTACCCCGTTGTTATCAAGTAATAAATCTGGAAAGTCCATGTATCGAATCCAAAGGATTTATACTGCAACTACCAAACTACTCGATTTCTAATGTTATTTAGGCGGTGGAAAATTGAATTGGGTTTTGTTTCTAAATTATTTTACTCCTAAGGTGATCCTAAGCTAAGCAATCAATCTAATAATAAAGCAGAATGATACGATAATACAAAACTCAGTCTAATCAACCAATTAGATTAAAGACCTAATCTCATTTTTGCATATAATTAAGGCAATTAAACCTTCTTATCCTTCTAGGGTCCTTAGTACGTGATTCCTTTGTTATAGGTCATAACTAGCTCTAAGGTTCAGAAATTTGGGTCCTTACAATGTAATGTTGTCAATATCACAGGCTTCGGTATAGACAGCCGAATAGACTCGCAATATGAACCTAGTTTGTATTCAGACTTTTGAATGGTTTGACCCTTAATTAAGCAAAGCATAAATAGATAAATAAAGAACACAATTGGAATTAAGAATGAATTTTATATTAAAGATGAAGAACTAATGAATACAACCACCTCAAAATTCATAGAAAATATCTAAAGTAAATAGATACTAAAGAGGATAAAAATCCCTTTTTGAAACCTATTGACTAAAGCAGTCGTATTTCTGAGACTGGATGATGGAGCTTAAGAATCCTTGAAGCTAGAGACGGAAGGAACCTTGGTGCTTCAATCGCAGATGAAGGAATTGTGGATGAATTCTCAAGATGGGAAGAATGATTACAATAGCAAAAGATGCTCAATAATGAAAACTAAAATTACAGATAACTCTAAAAGTGGGTAAAATTCATCAATGGTGTGCAACATTTGCTCATTTCACACTTTGGTATACAACCTTCAATTTGTCTCACTAATATGTACGAATTTATAGGTGACCTCTCACTTCGGTGTACATCAGGTAAAAATGACCGATCAATGTAAAATCAATATGCCACATCAACAATTGGACCGCTCAAAAAGTAAAATTTTGACCACCTAATCTAAAATTACTTATTTGTATTTTGAATGGAATTTGCATAATTATGTTATAGATTATGCAAATATTTATATATGAATTTTGTGCTTATTGCGTGTAATGAAAATCCAAAACAAATTAAAAAAAAGTATTTAACCCAAAAACTTCGAACTTGAAAAGGCCATGGCCAATCCATCAAATCCTTCTCTTGCTAAACCTTAGAACTCCTCCTCACACCACCACCTCCGCCGCCATCACCGTCAACATAAGCATAATATTTCACGAAAAAAAAGCAAGCGTAAGCACAACCCATTCCAAATAAAAAATCAAAACACACAATCCACCACCAAGTTTCAAAATCACTTCTCCTTCTTCTTCACTAACATAAGATTTCAATTTCCCCAAAAAAATCCCCTGTTCTTATGAAAATCAACACCGAAATCAATCCTTGAAATATCATGTGAGAACAGTAG